>NW_027278865.1:0-667747 GCF_046629955.1 Centroberyx affinis
TTTACTTAAAAACTAAGGCTGTTGATTCTTGTTACAAACTATGATACTGATACTTTGATACTTTAACTCCATAGTCATTAATGTTTTAATCTCTGTCCCATACCCATGCAGTATTAACGTTAATACTGCTATCAACTGGAAGGGACGAGCTGCACACCGCAAAAAATGTCTAATGTCAAATATCTAATCTTATTTAAATAACATTAAATACAATTATGCCAATGATGCCTAATTTCACTTTTTTTTTTCATTTGCTTCTGTAATTTTCTGGAAACAAATGTCAGTATCTTGAAATGAGGTAGAATAAAGCAGGACAGTCCACTAGTATAGGCTAAAGCAAATGACACTTGATTCTTACAGAAAATCCTTGAAATAAATTGATTTGCATAGGACTAGCGAAATAATCACACTGAATTAGCAGATTTTCCACGCGTATTAACAATAGCTAGTTATACTGCTAGTAATACTTTTTGCAGTGTAACAGAGTTCAGACTCGAAGTTGCGTCTGTCTGCCCGCACGGCAATGACCTTATCAAATTCCCATGACTGGCATATAATACTAAGTAAAACAGAGTCTGCAGAGTGCAACCTTTCCCCATTACAATTAAGGCATAGTAATCTCGTTTTAACGTTACCATCGATCAGATCGCCAAAGTTGCCCAATGTACGTCGTTGCAGGGGGTTTCTTGTTGCTCAGGCGGCTGTTGCTGCTGCGCAGTAGCCTACAGTACTGACGTAGGATTGTTGGAAAAGTTTCATGTGACTAAAAAGGCATGACAGAAGAGTGGACATGGATACATAGCTGCACATGTTGCTCCTTTTTTATTTAGTAAACATTATTTACACATTTTCAAGAACACATGCTACAGAATTCCAGATTTACAGCTCCTAAACAATAGAAACAGCTCTTCAGAACAACCAAAAACACCTGATGACTAGGGAAAAGGTCATCCAGGCTTTGAACACTGAGAAAACATTCAAGTTTTTTTTCTTTTTCTTAATCAACCATTTCAGAACAAGGCCTCTTAAACTATGCAGTTGTGATTGTGCAGCATATATTCTTATTCCTGGTGCTGCTAAAGCTCCCTTTGGTTTGTGCTTCTCTGCAGCGGTGATATTAGCACCCAAACATATGGAAAAGGGCCTCAGTGACAACTTCTCTATTTTATGATCTAATTTTTTTTACCTGATGTTGTCTACTTATCTAATGATGTTGCTATACCCTCTAATGTAGTCTGAAGAGAACCACGTGGTGCTACAAAGCAGTGCAAGTTTGTGGTTTCAAAGTCAGGCATTTCTGTATGCATAGTACAAAAACAGGATCTATGTTGAACTATGCAATAGCTAGTATCAATTGCTATGCCATGTTTGAATCGCAAGTCATCATACAATTTATATTTACATTTTTGTTATAATCCAACTTCCAATGGCCACACCAAATCAGCATTTTGTAATGATACTGTCTCCAAAATTAGAGCTCATTATCATAAAGCAAATTTTAATATGATGAAACAAATTTGAATTCCCTGCATTTATTTAATGGTAAATGTCACAAATTGATGGTTTGTCATTATGGTAGTCTAGTGCGGCCTTGATGGTGAGACTCATTTTTCAGCTTTGCATTCATGGCATTTAAAGAACATAAAACCTAAGCAGTGTTCAAACTATTAAAAAGCACACTCTCATAGCACTCCCAACATCACACACAATTACTTTACACCCAGATTATGTAATATGTACACTTACATATGCACATACAACCTAGAGTACCATGGTAACTTAACATCTTTAGCACACAAACTAGTAACCACAGTTACACTATTTACATTCAGTACCACACACTACACTGTACATTAAGGCGTGAGGTGTCTTTGATGCAGAACATCAGCAGAAGATGGATCATTGAGAAATGCAATGCATTGAGGAATGAAATGCAAATCTATGTTAATAAATGAAATGGCGCGAATTAAACCACTATAACAACACATAAGCTCCTGCAGTTAAACCATTACAATAAATTGTAAGTCATGTAAATATTAGACATGACAGACAATTGCTCTAAAAAAACAAAAAACATTCACAAACAGGATTAAGCTGACTCTGAGAGAGTACAGTGCTCCGACAGGGTCATCGCTCTGCTTATTATTTGAATATGTATGCCAAAAGAGATATGAAGAATTAAAAAGATATTGAAAAAGATAGTACCCATGTTTAACTAGCAACATTAAAAGAGACATTTTAATGTCATTGAGAACAATGTAAAGCTACTGCTTAGAGCACCAGCACCACCACTTCTCATCTATATCTTACACCTTAAATTATGACAAATAAACTATCTATTTTGGCGAGCCTTGTTCATGCAGTCTAGCTATTAGGTCAGGACTTAATACAAGCAAAAAGCTGGTTTTGTCACTGAGTTGATTGATACCTCTTAATAATTTTAAGTTCTTTGTAAGGCTCTATAAACCTGTCTAATCAATAACTGTAAGGAAAAGAATCTTAAGTCTAACCAATCATATGCAGGATTGAAGCAAGCCTTTCTTTAACATATGCTGCAAAAGCAAATGCTGCAATCAATATTTACTTTTTTGACAAACAATGGCATGTCAGTACTCTAGCATATATGTTTTATGGGTGTACCATAAAAACTGTAATTTCATAACATGTGTCTACTATACTTTGCACTTATCCTATTTTACTATTAGTCAACTGTTCATTTGAACTGCCTGTAATTTGCATGTATACTATATAGTAGATGTAACTGGAGGGCAGCACCAGGATCCATTAAAATATGAGCTAATAGCAAAGCCACAATGAATATTCAGTTATTTTCGACAACAGTATGTAGCTGCACAGTAACTTAATGCAAGTCAGATAAGTCAAGTCTATATTCAGTGTATGTATTACTGTGTAATACTGTACTAGCCTGCTCACTGCCTGCAGTGCACAATATTAGGGTAACTACACATTAGAGAGTGATGCAACTTACTTGCAGTCCACCTCTGATATACAACTTACAATACTACCCATATTGAATGAGCACCATGCTTGTAAATGAAAACAATCCTGTAGGCCATCTTTCAGTCAAGCACGACAGCAGAGAATAATCTTCAGCATATTCTGTGAAATGTGCAAAACAAATCAAGAAAGAAAAGTCAAATGATTTGACCTAAACCTCTTCACAACTCTCAAAACATTTGAAATGTCACGATCCTATGGCCTCTCCAGTCCCATTCAAATTTGCTGCAGCGTGTGTCAGGACACCATACTGTCCTCAGTGCCTTTCACCAGGATGCTGCTACTGGAGGTTGTCGTGGGTCTCTGTGGAGAAGAGTCCAGAAAGTGCGAGAGATGTGTAGAAGGAGACGGATAACATCACCCAGGCACGAGGAAGCCTCCTGCATGTACAAGTCTTAAACAGCCAACCGCAGACAGTCATGGGGCATCCTATCATCGACTAAGACAAACCTCTACAGGGCAAATCACCACCAGCGACACATAACTCAAACACACCATCACAGAGGGATGGTGTGTTTGAGTCAGTCACTCCAGGGTCTGAAATGCATCAGATACATTATGTGTTGCTTTTCAGGATGACCATGATCAAGCTGATGGAAACATTCAATGTAAAACTGAATGACTCAGGATACAGGTATGGGAATAAGACTCATCGAGTAACACATACGTGAAATAATAATGATCTGGTTCGTTTCCGCTGGCATTTGACAGAAAATACAGATATTTTCCAGGATTTGGGATCTCTTGTGTCATTTCATAGGACACTGAATGCATTCATGTAAACTAAAGCCCTTTTGTGACAAGAGGCCACAAATCACAAGACCACAATACAGAAATTCTGAGTGTATCCAGACTCACTTCACCATTAGCTGTGCAAGCTGTACACAAACATTCAAAAATAGAATGACTGTACAAAAATTAACAGGAGTCGAGCCTGCCAGTATTTTCATTTCCGCATATTCATCCTTATAATCGTCATAATCGGTGGGGTTGTCTTAGTGTGTATGACTTAAATCGGTAATTCCTGGGAGGCTGCACTCAGTTTATTTTTATCTCCTGTTGAGGAGATCATACTGTACACATAGTTTGGTAGATTGTACAAACACTTAAGGGCAAAGTGTTATATCTCTGAGACTTGAGTTCTGTGTTGAATTGCTGGTCATTGCAGCTGATAAGCAGCACTTGGTTATCAGTTCAGGTTAATTGATGGTAATTATGATCATAAGATGAAAGTTCTGTGCCAGTCCTCTTTTAAAAACTTAACTCGGGTCTCGTTTTGGTGGAACACATAGCAATCAATATGATGAGTTGTCATTTGCGCCAGTATACTGTGCCATCTGTCAGTAAGGTTCATGTCACTGAGGTTTGAGTCTCACAGTCCTTACATAGCAATGGATATTACACGCGAACATAAAAATCTAAGAAACGAAGCTCATTACTTTCACTGCCAGATTGAGCTGACCTTGCAAACCTAGAAGAGTACAGTTTGACTGCAGAGGCGAACAAACGGAAGGAGGAATTGTGGGCCTGAATAACTGGGCTTACACAGCCAGCAGAGCTTATCTTCTACTGTATTATTTACCACTCGCGTCCACGCCGATCTCGAGCGCGGGCCTGGCCTCACCGCTCCATCAGATGACAGCGGATGAACCGGCAGACGGAGAGTTTGAGGAAGGGGAAGAAGGAAGGTTCCAGAAGAGCCACTTGCGTTTACACTGCCGTCTCTGGTACAGGTAGTCCTCCTTGTCGCGCTCCTTGCGTGCTCTTTGGTAGTGGTCGTCCTCCTTCAGGTACCACACCGGTGGCCAGCGGTGTTTCTCAAAGTATTCCTGGTTCTCTGCAGGACAGTAAACACATTTAGAAGGCTGAAATGCTGCTGTATGTGCAGGATTTTCATATGCGGTCATCACAGCCACACTAGCTATAGGACTGCTTTCAATTTTGAATGGTGTACTACTTGCACTTGTACGACTGTGCTAGCAATACATTACAAAGGAAATCCTTCATATTGAATCTTTAAAATCCTATTTTTAGTTAAAAAGCAAAACCTTAATTTCCCAGCAGTCAGTAATTCTGAGATACATGAGACACAGGAAATCAAAATTGACCAATATAGGCAGCGACCATTCCTGCACCAATCCTTGATTAAATAATGCGGTAATGCCTGTTTTGTTTCTTAACTACTTAAAAGGAAATATAAGTCTTTTTGTGGTGGGAGGGGTGGTACAGTGAGCTTAATCTGCTTTTACAGATTTAATTTAAGTTGACCAACTTTCTTGAAAGCCTATTAAAGAAGGTTTTGGGTTCATGCTGGGATGTTCCAAAGGGCCATACACAAGTCTTTCATGGGCTGCATGCAGCACCAGGCTGCTTCATTCCAATACTGTATATCAGAGGTTCTGAGCCTGGGGGTCACGAGATCATTTTGGGGGGTAATGATAGGAAAAAACATATTTCTCCTATACAAATTCATTATAACTTTTTTTTTTTTCAGATTTTACTGTTAATTATTGCTTTTTTCTTGTGAAATACTAAATAGTTTAAAGTATCCAGGCCTCATCTGATAATCAGAGGAAGCAAAAAGGGAAAATCATTCTTTGGTTGAACTGTTCACGACTCTGCATATGGACGGCTGTGATGGGTCGCGAGTAGGCATCGCTTCGTTTTAAGGACTCACAAGCCAAAAAGGTTGAGATCCACTGCTGTTAGTGTAACATTAGTGTTCAGTATGAAGGAAAGGGCATTACAAGGCCACTTGTGTGTCATTTTCATTGGTGTGTTACTAGATTACATGTGTTACCTGTAGACTTGGCCTTCATGTCTCGGGGAAACTTGCGGCACACACTGTTATAATTGGTGCAGATGTGGTGAAGGCACCAGCCAGTGAGCTGCTGGGCACAGTGGAACTGTCAAGAGACAACAGCAATATGATAAATTATGAATTTGTACATTTTGTATTTTTACAAAATGTACATGACTCCAAGACTCCACACATTGTGGATTGGAGTTCTACAAACAGCTCTGGAGGCAGAAATACTCTCCTTGATTTAACCATTTTTTTTCTGGCTAGGTGAAGTGACACTGAAGCCCAGTGAAAACGGCAAGGGGTAAAAGAGGAGGATGTTATGAAGCCTAGCACTCTGGCTGCAATCTAGGCATAATACGTTATCCGAACTTCCCAGATCTTGAATGAATGAAGAATGAATAAAAAAAAAAATCACTGAGATTCTTTTTTATTTATATTCTGACCAAAGTTTGCCAATTAGCTTAGTTTGCCAATTTTGAGTGTTTTGATTGTGTACAGACTGTGAAAACAAATTTCCTCTATAGAGGACAATAAAGAATGAATCTGAATCTGAATCTGAATCTGAATCTGAATCTGATCTGAATCTGAATCTGAATTATCTAACTTGCGCTCTTTGGCTCCAATCATTGAGCTTTAACTCAACCAATAAGATTATCTCTGCCTCAAGAGCAGCTCTGCCTCAGAGAAATGCTTGTATGCTTGTAAACTCCAATGCCGAAGCATTAGACAAATGCTTTGTAGTTCCAGTTTTGAGGTGATTGACAGGTCACACTACCTGGCCCATATCCAAGTACACCAGAACATCTCCATCAATATCAGCCCCCATCATCGCTGCCTCCATCAACACTGTTACTGTGTAGAGTTCTGAAACAAATGTATAGGCTAGTCATTCAAAGAGTTACAATATTACTTCGAAACCAACATAATGGGCTTGTGTAATACAATCCCGTGGTTTATTTTTGAACACAGTAATAACTATACGAAATGCAATACCTGTAAGTGCAACCAGGTGGGGGAGGCAAAGACGATTGGCAAGAACAATGAGCTCCATTGCATCCAGGTCAGCCCGAGAACAAAACCGCCCAGTATAGAGATATTCTAGCACAGCCCTCATACAGCTGCGAGTCGTGTTGGGAAACAGCACCTAAGAAACAGGAAAATGTGACACAGCATGGCAAGTCATCACTTATGGGCCTGAGGCTTTTGCTGATTTTTGCATTTTATGGAAGAGAGAGATCAAATCTAGAAAATTACATCTTTTGCACTTTTGTACTTGTTAGATCTTGCCATGAAAAAAGTAACAAAGTTTGTTACACCTTATCAACAGAGTTCTATAGTAGCAGCAAAACAGCAGAAATGTAAAGAAAAATGTCATGATGTCTCAAAGCTGAAATTTGGTTAGTCAGTCTAAAAATATTAAGTATTGGGTAAAATAATGAGAAAATGTTATCTGTATACATAGCAGTGGGATTTTTACAATTTAAACTGACAGGCTGGCAAGCTCTGCCTGAGCAATATTACCGATTAAGAGACTATAAAACATTTACATGTATTATTTTAGTTTATAGAGATGCAATGCTAGGGCTATGATTATCTGATCAAGTGGAAAAACATAGTAGTGCCTAAGCTCACAGAACTATGCTAGAATCACAGAGGCTAGCAAAATAATCTTATTACAACAGATTTGTATTCCTCTAATTAAGTTATAGTACTTGGTACGCAGACCACATAGTTCTGTGGTGCTCTACTTTGGTCTGTACATCTATTGTTCTCTGTTCTATTGGTATGCTTTGCACAGTTGTGAAAGAATATTTTTTTTTAAATGTTATTTAATTATAAATCACAGTTTTTACAATTAAGTATTATTGGTAATGTGAATACCATTGGAAAATGTGGATAATGTGGTACAAAACATTTGCACACTATTTTGGTATTGGTGTCTCGATTAAGACTTGCTCTGGTTTTGGTCCAGACTTGGACTCTACTAGGCCTGGTCTGGTTTGCCTTGGATTTGACTGAGGTGGTCTTGACTGCAGCCCTACAGACCAGTGGTGTGGAATGCCTCACCTCTTTGGTGCAGCTCTCCACAAAAGGCCCCCCAAACATAGCTGCCATCCAGTCACAACTAGAGATGAGTAAGGGCTTATGGGCCATGATCGTTCCATCATCTAGCTTGAACACTACATCTGCAATAGAGAGATGATACACTTGATTAACTCCTTGAAACTGCTTTTTTGTTTCGTTCATTTCAGCAGTGAAAAGTTGATTCAGCAGTACAACAGCATCTCCCCTTCAGTACTTCTCTAATTCAAGCAGAATACATCAGAAAACTGGGACAAATGATATCCACTCACCAGAAAAGGTTCCTTTGGCCAAGCACTCTTTGACTCTGTTTGTGCGGCGTACATGGAAGGCTTTGGTGATTTCTTGGTTCATGAAGGCTTCGTTGTTAAGTATATTTGCCACCATCATCCGCAGGTCAAAGACCTCCAGCAGCTCAGCGATGTGCGCAATGTGCATTAGCTCTTTCTCATGCTCATCCAGCTGACCTGTGTACAGGTAGCGAAGCACTGCTCGAAAAGGACCAAGCTGCATGGACTGGTCCATGTGCACGACGGTCATGGGCCTGGGGCTGTAGGTCACTGGGTCATCTACCAGCTCCTCCTGGATACTGACAAACGCTCTACTCCACGAGGCAAGCAGTCGGCCCCGCCGGCCCCCCTCAGAGTCCCTCAAGGTACCATCACTAGTGCAGGCCCGCAGGTTGGCCCTGTCCCCATCGTCGCTACTCTCACAAACATCAAAGCTGGCGGCACGCATCAGCAGCTCTCGGCCAGAGAGAGGACCACGCGGGGGCCTCTCAGCCTCCTCAGGTTGCGTCTCCATAATAAAGAGATCATAGAACTTTGAAGAGGACGTCGCCAAATATATCTTGTGTGCAAAGATTTTCTGTCGCTCCTGCAGGACCAGGATGACATCAGCACAGTGGGGGTCCTCCAGAAGACGGCCTGGATGCTCCTCTGTGGTGGTTGGGGGAGGAGGCACAGTGATTATAGGTGGGGGTGGTTTGGGAGGGAGGAAGGGGGCCTGGAGGAGAGGCCGCTGCACGTTTCTGAGGTGAGACTTCCAAAACTGCAGGTGGCGGCGTGAGATCAGCGCAGCTCGGATAGCATTATCAAAGACGTCCTTGACTCCAAACTGAGCCACAACACTGGTCTCATAATACGGCACTCCCAGCTCCTTGGCCACCTCACGGCCTCTCTCTGGAGGAAGAATCTCATTGGACTTAATGGGTCTGAAAAATAGAAAAATGTATCAAAGGAATTCCTGGCACTGGATAAACGCTATGAAAGAGGGAATTACAAAACAACATTAGAAGCAATGGTGCATAAATAAACTTGAACTGTTAAATTCCACAGAATAAGACTTTCAAATTATTGTGTTCAACCATACTGCCTGGTACCTAGCTAGAGGCCTGCGTGCCCTGTTCACTGCCTCCAGGTCAGCATAGCGCAGGTCCAGCTGACAGCCCACCAAGATGACGGGAGCACGGGGGCAGAAGTGCTTGATCTCAGGGTACCACATGGTCTTCACATGGTACAGAGAGTTGGGGTTGGCGATTGAGAAACACAGCACCACCACATCAGACCTGAAGGGGAGAAGTAGGGTGAATGGAGAGACAAGGGAGAATATTACTCTGATTCACTTCACTCAGTTAGCATCAGGCCAACGAGCACTGATAGAGTAACATGGAATTCAGTTTACAGTATCTCACCTGCCATATGCAAAACGGCGGTCCTTATGATGGTCTCCGAAAGTATCCCAGAGGCGAAGGGACACGCTGACGTCGTCCACCACATCTCTGGAGCGCTCTAGTACCTAATAAGAGATACCCGTCTATCACATTCATGGATATTTACCCATCAACAGAATGGAATTAACACCAGGATAACGGCCTAATCTGCCAATCAATCTATACCACTATAGAATGAATGACAAGTTAAAAGGCATGCATGGTGAACAGTTGCCTGGGTGACCAGAGATTTACTTCCACAATTAGCTTCTTTTTGCATGTCAAACATGTGCAGAGAATTTTCAGGAAATATGGTTAAAAATCAATGGACTTCCGTACTCACCTCCTGGCATACTCTGTACTGGTCAATTGCCCAGACTGTGGGCACATGTGTGGCAAGTAATTGGTACTGTGTGAGTGTGGCATTGCAGGCCCGGGCGCAGATGAGGCGGGTCTTCCCGACAGCATTGTCTCCCACAACCACACACTTGATAGTTTCAACGTTTGGCCTCTCATAGTCCATATCAGAATCTGTCAACTGGGACCTGTCAAAATGCAAAGAAGCACAGATAAGCTTGGCCAAATACCTGGTCGAGCAAAGTTGCATCAGCACCCTGCAATCCTATAAACTATTCACCTGAACAGTACAGGAAGATGAATCAATATGGTAATTAGACCCTCTGACTATTCCTCATCTGCATTGCTCATTCTGCCTGCAGAGCTATCAATGGATGGTCTTGTGACTTCGCTCCAAAGGTAGCTGCCTGTGCCCATTCAGAATTTCCCTGTCCTTGTGCTTGATATAGAAGAAAAGATTTAAAGAGACAAGCAAACAACAAGGGATATTTACATTTTGAATAAATACAGACCATTGTCAAATCCAGTATATAAAAATAAATTATATCAAACATTTCAATAGTTTTTGAATGTAGCTTAGAGGAAAACCATATTAGATTTCAAAACAAGTACCCATTTTAAACTAAACTGACCAGTCAGCCTGGTCTACTGTAGATGAATAAAGGCTGATACAATCCTATTCTATAATCCCATCAATCATCATCATACCTTTCCTTGCCTACAGTCTTAATCATATGTTCAAATCTTCTTAATCAGCCAGTGCTTACCTTTAATTAGTACACACCTAATACACATCTAATACAATGAGTAATGGACAACTGCCACCAACAAATGCAACAGTAGTTTCATTAAATGAAATAGAAGGAATAGGTAAATAGACTAGGCCTATTTCTTCGTCTCTTGAAAATGGTGGCTGATTGGTACCCGGACTGGTTTCCAAGGGAACTGTAGCCTGTTTCTCTGTGTGTGTCATAGCCTATATGTAACCATCCTGCATAAATAGGCTGCTTATAGTGAGTCGAAGCATTATGTCTTGATTTATGATCTATTGACTGTGTAATATGTGTAATAGGGGCATGTAGGTGATGTTGGCCTGTTAATAAAGGTTTGTACATTTATACATTGCATGGCAATGGGCCAGTAGTAGGCAATATGCCAGCATTAGAGCTAGGGACACACCTATTGCATCCCACCCGTCTTTCCAACAGCCTACCACTTGCAATTCAGACCATGGTCCATTCATAAAATCAGGCACACTTACTGCTATGGCTGGATGTCAACAATGAAAATCTTTATCAATCAAATGTAAGACATTTAACACTTCAAAATATTGGATCTTCATAGTTTGTACTATTTTTTTTATGTATTTAAAAAATATGTTTTCAAATCTGTGCACGGCAGTATTGTAGAAAAACAAACACCATGTAGGCCTCCACATATATTCATTATGAACTATGCTTTTATTCAACAAAAAGCAGTAACCTATCAAACAAGAATTGCTGTGTTTAAGTTATACAAGTGTTGTAACCTTTAATATCTTAAATGTAATTTCTACCAGCATTACACACAGCCCATCAACCTCTGTATACCCTATGGCCAGGGTTCCCACATCAATACACTTTAAACCCCATTTGAAGGAGGTTTGTCCGAATATCCTAGAGTGGGAGAGAACAGTGAATTCAGAGTGAAGTCATTTTCATTCATATAGATTCTCAAATTGTGCTAACTTATTGTGAATGAGGTAAACCATTCCTGATGTGGCTGCTGCCTACCAGCTTGGACCCCCGGGGGCCCTGGAGCCCAGTTTGGAAACCACTGCACTATGCTGCCTGAAGCATTAAATTGGTACACAGTCAGAAAACAAGGTACAAAGTTGTTGGCTACCTTTTGTCATTGGGGCTAAGCCCACGGTGCATTAGTGAACAGAAGCTGGGTTCTCCCTGACAATTCAACTATAAACTCTCATAGGATAAGGTGAGACTAGAATCAGAAACCATTATTTCTACTATCTCATGTAGAGTATCATAGTTTGCTGTATATTTATAGCCTATACAATGCTTATAAAATTATTGAAGGATTGCTAGGTTTTTTTTTGTGTAAGGGTCACCTGCGCTTTGCGAGCCATTCACAAAATCAGCCTGTTTTACTGAATGCACATTCTGTCTACGCCTCCAGTGTATACAATAAAACCGTATTTAGCTGCAGTCTTTCCTTGTGCAAGAGACAATTTGACGCCATAGAGTTACACAGCTTCCAATATTGTTCATTCAGATGCCCTTTCCCGCTAGTCTAGGCTACATTGCGCAATTCCCGAATTTATTAGCTCATATTTGGTGTAGTCGGCATTAGGCCTGGGCCTTGATACCGTGCTCATGAACAGATCACCATATGTAACACTGTAGCCTCATTTATCATCCATACCAAAGATGACAAAATTGTGCATATCCTACCAGAAGAACGGAACAGTCCCTTTTCCTTTCCCACACAGGCAAGACACAAGTCACAAGGCGCTAGTGCATTACACGTTATGTAACACCCAGCCAGGGGCTCTAAGTGCCATTTAATGTTTATTTGGGTCTGTGTGTGCATAGCAAAATGAGCGACATGGAAATACAAGCTATTTCACTTGATCACATTGCAGGGAATGTGCCATTTCCCCTTACCGCAACATAAGGAAGTGCTGCATCGGGTTGGTCGATGAACGAGATGAAAAGGGCTCCATCGGATGCGGCTTGCACCTGACGGCAGCTCGTATTTAACTTCATCTTCGAGGCAAGGTTGACGAGGCTTGAAAACGGGCGGTCGACTGCAGATGTTTGAAGAAAACTCCTCCGGATCGGTGCGATAAGTCCGACCGCAGTGCCAAACGCGAGCGCTGATCTCGAGCCTGTCGGTCCGTTGCAGAGCCGCAGCCCCGACCGTCAAGGAACCACCTCCAGTCACCTACTGTAAGGCCTCCGTAGCTAATTATAGACAGGCGCACCAACAAAAAAAACATTCATTACAATACACTGACTGATCCACTCTAAAGTCCCATAAATCTCATTCCACAGCCTCTAATAGGCAGCCTAGATAGACCGGCCCCTAGTCTAGCCCCTAGTTTGCCCCTCTCATACTGTAACAGGATAGATTCTGAAAATTATAGATAGATCATATTTTGAAGAGTGGCATTATAGTATGACCTGCTGCAGGGACACTAGAAATGGCAACTCTAGCCTTTCCCTTCTGCACTCAGGCTGGGTTTGAATAGGCCTAATTCATTTAGCCTACTTAAAGCTGTTTTTTTGTATGGAAGATCAAGTGGACACAGTATTGCACTGATGAAGAAATATCCAAAACTTTCAGAAGCATGCAAGTTCATACAACTTGTTTATCCCACTAGGGATCCCAAGGCAAGCATGTTCTACTGTATGCCCTCCCCTCACTACCAGAAATCTCAGTTTGACTGGACACAAATTTGTATGAGAGTGCAAATTTACCTACCTAGCAAATGTATCTACATATGAACCTGAGGCTTTTGGGTTAGTAATCCAAATATGAAAGGCTGTTTACCACTCACAAGTTGTGAAAACCATAGTGCTGGATGGTGGGAGGCCTACTGAAGAAGAGTTTTCACCATAAGTGAAATAATAGTTGGTTTCCAGTATGATGCAGTAATTGTGAGGCATGCTCAGAGAATGTAGCCTAGGTAAGGCTTTAAATCCAGAATAAACCACATGTTTGTATTCACTGAATCACTTACTTATTCTGAATTGAGTTGGACGGCCCTATGTTTTTACCTCTTTCAGTCTCTCTTGCTCTGGTTTTCATTTTCTTATTGACACACACACACACACACACTGACACTGACACACAGACTCACTGGCACACACACTCAGCCTAATGCAAAACAAAGTTTGTATACATCTTAAATCTTGGATCCAAGAACAGGACGATCAAATTACATTTGACCTTTGCAGTTGAGTTTCAATGCACATGGGTGCTAGAGCTGCAAAACATTTGCAGTGGAAGAGCAGTTTCATCTGGGTAAGTTGATTCAAATGAGTATCATTCGGGGAGTTGCTCCAACAGATTTAGTTCCATTGCACTGAATGAATGGGTTATGTGCAATGCATTTTTGACTCAGTCTGGTTCTGAAGTGTAAATGCTGGGTGCACATTCCACCGTGGTGTAGCCTGGGAGGACTGAGTGATACCAGTCCAAGAGACATTCTTTATCCACATGGCCTGTTTTCACTCCTGCAATGTTTGGTCTGCTCCACCAGGTGAGGCTGACACTCTGAATTTCCTTACTCCTGTCTTTACCACTGAAGCATTGTCATCACAGGCTATGGCTATTTAGAGCAAAATGGATTTCCTTCAACAAATGGATCACAATAATTTACAAAAAATGGAACCCGGTCACATATTCTGTATTTTCATACCAGTTGTGACATCTGAAAACTAATGAACAAATAAATCAGTTACTGTAAAGTGTCTTCTGGCATACGTAGTGTCTGTTTTGAGACAGACATTTAACCACAATTTGGTATTTGTTCTTCCACACTCCACAGCGTGTGTTAGGGTGGGCATGTGGATAAAGAGGCGGACAGAGGTGAGATAACCTTTGAACACATCCTGTAGTGTGTGCCCTTTGACTTGCATTGGTTCATAATTAAGCCTATACTTGCTCAGGTCTTCGTTCAGGTCTTACAATTCAGGTTTACTGGTGTGGTTGGATGTTTCCTAGTGTTTACATAAGCCAATAATCTACTGTAAAACTCTTATTTCTGCCCAGAAGCACTTAAACATTGATACGTTTTCTACCATTTGCTACCCATCTCTCATCATGGGCCACGCATTATACACATAATAATTAACTTTCACTTGTCATATTTTTGGAAACATGATGATAACAAAATGATAACAGTGGAAGTGAAGTCTTTTACAAAATAGCTCATAATAGCCCCCTTTCCACTGAGGGCCAAACCTGGTGCTTGAACTTAGTTCCAGAGTCCCTGACCCCTTTCCACTGGGTTGGCCTAGGCCAAAACAGGGCTAGTCCAGGAACTCAAGCCCCACTACTTGGGCCTTCCAAATCCTCAGGGCCAAAGCTGTTAGCTCTGATGCTTATACATCATCACATTCTATATTTTTTCAAATAGGGCGTGTTGCTTAGTAATGTCTGTAACTGAGTGCAGCCATTCCTACATTAATGAGCATCTACCTGTTAGAAACTAGGTATGTTAATTCTTAAATCTGCATTACTTTCAGCTACTATCTTAGAAAAAAAACCCCATCTTGCTACACATAGAAAAACACATAGAAAAATAAGACTGTTACGAGTTGGAAACAACTTTTTAGCCTGATACCGTATATTAAAACCAACATTGGCCTTATTTAGCTGTCTAGAAAATACCCCAGTTACTATCACTCACTTTCCAAGTTTGACACACACAGTAGTAAAGGACTAATGTTAAAGGGAAAAAAATGCCTTTGCTTACGCAGGCAAGGCAGTTTTTTTGTACTTTAACGCCTTCAGTAGGCGTTTAAATCACTGCCCAGCAATGATACTTTGTTTTTTTAAGTGAATGATGTTAGCCTCATCCTGCAACCTTCTTCTTTTTTAAAACTTCCCACAAAGTAATTAAAACTAATGTTAACGATAATACGGTACATTTGACAGCAGCGTTGTTTGCCATGTTTGATGAAAAGCAGTTGTGTAAGTTAGTTGTCATGGTTACGCAGGGACCAGGTTGCTCAGTGGAAACACTTTAACAAGTTTAGCCCAGTGCTTAAGTTCCAGGCTAGAGTTCCTGGGCCAAAGTTCTTGGGTTTTTGGCCTTCAGTGGAAAGGGGGCTAATGAAACAACACAGATACTGATTTTGCACAGTGCTATTGTGCAATAGCTGTGTCTGGAGGTAAGGATAAATGTTGTGTAAGCAATCACCGTTGTTGACAATAGCTTCCAAATGAACTCTGTGCCAGAGTCCAGACAGGTTGGGATCTGGTGAACCATTCAGACTGTCAGAGGCTCATTGCTGTCTGTGGGTCCCTGTTGCTTTCTCTATGGCTGCTGTTGTCACAGGCTCCAAGGCTCCTTTCTCTCTGGACCTCTACCATGTCTCCGAGGAGCTGGGCTTCCTCCTTCCTCAACCTCTGGTAGGGAAAAAAGCTTTATGGACACCTTCCACTTTACCACTATACACAGGCAGGCATAATGTAATATCTTACTGCCAGGAAATCACAGTACCTGGGTTGTCCTCAAAGTAGGAATTTAAGTAATTGTGAGCGTAATCGATTATTGTATAGGTCACATGCGTTGATTTGTTCATATGTATTTTCTGTTCCATTTGTTTTTTGTTATATATATCACGTTGTATTCAGCCTTTTTCTGTGACACAATGAACTGAAACCAACATTTTTGCAAATTAGATAGAAATTGTTCTCGTAATTTAGCAGTTATAGAGCTATGAACTTGTGGCTGGAATATGAGAGCTGAGAGCTTTCAACTGATAGAACTTGAAATTTGGCATCATTTGTGTTTGCTTTGTGTATTGAACCGTATCACTACGGATTGCAGTTTACAAAATGACTTTGCATTCAAACCCTTTGCCAAGTCCAAGGTCACTTTGCAAACAGAATAAAGCTGAAATGCAAGTTTTGGCTCACAAGTCTTGCAAATTCAAAATGAAAGTTTCTCTAATTCTAATTTTTCCATCATCTGTCCGTCATGCAGGACTGCATGCCATCCCACGGTTTCAGATATGTAAACAATACCTGTTTTTTCATTTTTTACTGTGCATACTTGTCCTTCTGCAACTTCATATTCAAAGGAAGAGCTGCCACCCTACTACCAGCCATGGATGGATATCGCCCTGCGTGTCCCAGAACTCGTACGCTCTCACGGGTTGCGCTCCTGTATTCACAAGGTAAGTGGGGATGATAAACTGTCAAGGATAATGAACTATATTTATTGTGTCGTGCTTCAGTTCAGGTTGCTCCCCCTCCCCAGATGCCGCTGTTGAGCAGCCAGTTTCTGGAGAGACACCGGGAGCTGCGGCTGGCCCACCTGGCCCTCAGTGTGATGACCATGGGCTACGCCTGGCAAGAGGGGGAGAATGACACTGTTGAGGTATCTGTCTGTCTCTGTCATGTCCTCTTTCCCCTTCTGGCACTGACCACAGTTCCCATACTCCACCACACATATTTTAAATGGCCCATTATGTAAGCACATTCTAGTTAAAGTTGAGCATTCAGGTTATCTAACTTACAAACAACTGAGTTTGGAGAAAGTCAAATTACGCCACACGGTCAAATACCTGTCTCAGCTTACTATTTTTGGCTGACTGGAGGTCAGTTCATGTCATGAACTTGTTTGAAGGGCTGGCTCTATCAGTCTTGAAGATTTTGTCATAGATTTTCAGTGGATGAATCAGAAAGCGGTGACCCAGAGATGCTTTCCAGACACCACCCACCAGAATGTCCAATTCTCTGGGGATCCTTTCTTCTAACCCCTGCAGAACATCCTGGCTGGATCCAACATGCTTTCCCATCCAATGGACTTGAAATGAATTTCTAGAACATATTGCAGACATCTAGAAGGCCTCTCACTATTCACCCTGCTACCAAGATGACTTACTCCCATCCCTATGCAATTACAGTGGGCTTAGCAAGGATTTAGCTCAAATAGCATAAAAACACACAAAAAAGAGTATATCAGATCAACTGAGCCACTTTTGCTACAATCTACAATTTATGTCAATGACTTTTGAATTCATAATTTTCCTTCAAGACGCTGCCCCGTAACCTGGCCGTTCCGTACTGGGAGGTGTCACAGCGCTTAGGGCTTCCCCCTATTCTCACCCATGCAGATGCAGTATTGGCTAACTGGAAGAAGAGGGATCCAGAGGGGTAAGGACAGCTACCTTCTGCATGCTGTTTGGTTGTATTGTAAACATATGGTAAATATCTTATTTTTGTTTCTTTTTCATGTTCACCTTCTTATCTCCTGTGCCAGACCTTTTGACATGGAGTAAGTACTTTATCAGTCTAAAGAGACAGAATGTACTGTACTGTATCATTCTAATTAATGCTACCACCTGTCATGTCAAAGGTCGTTGTTCTACCTGTATTATCCAGGAACCTGGAGCTGCTGGTCACCCTCCCAGGTGGGGACAGTGTCCGGGGTTTCTTCATGGTCACTCTCCTGGTGGAGCTGGCTGCAGTTCCAGCACTGAGGGTGAAGATCTTTTTCAGAAATAAGCTGATTCATACAGCATGCACCCATGGAAAGACAACTAATCCGAAGACTAATTGTATTTGATTGGTTGACTGATAATGGGAAACCAGAACAGGCACAAACAAACAGATCAAATAGAGGCCATTTTAAAGCTTGCGCAAAGATGCCACTGTCAATGGATCTGTGTTTGCAGAGCATTCCCATTGTGATCAATGGTGTCCGGTGTGGTGATGCTGAGGCTGTGGCCAAAGCCCTGGAGGACATCAGCCAGTCTATACAAGACATGACAGATGCACTCAAATTGATGCAAGGTAATGACTCCAACATATGACACTTGATGTATTCATATTCATCTAGTTAACTTGCATTGTTATGAGTCTGC
Source organism: Centroberyx affinis (assembly GCF_046629955.1). Classification (NCBI taxonomy): domain Eukaryota; kingdom Metazoa; phylum Chordata; class Actinopteri; order Beryciformes; family Berycidae; genus Centroberyx; species Centroberyx affinis. Next base: position 18,578 of record NW_027278865.1, read on the forward strand.
CTTTGTTTTTTTCTTAAGTGTACGTGGAGCCGTCAGTCTTCTATGGAATTATGAGGATCTATCTGTCTGGGTACATATTGACCTTTCTTAGAAAAAAAGCATTTTTGTTTCCATTAGAGTTAGATGACATTTGCACAGCAGAACATAGACCTGTTTTCATAACGTATGTGTGTGTGTGCCTATGTACACATGGTTAGGTGGAAAGACAACCCCTCCATGCCAAAGGGGGTGGTGTACGAGGGGGTCCAGACAGAACCTATGGAGTATTCAGGAGGCAGCGCTGCACAGAGCAGCCTGCTGCACTGCTTTGATGAACTTCTGGGAGTCAAACATGAAGCAAAAAGTGGTAAGGGCTTTGATTTTCCACGATTGATTACAACAGGGTGGGAGAAGAGCGAGAGGAATTTAGTGTGATGGTACTGCCCTCTTACCTACAGGTGCCTTTCTAACCCGCATGAGGAACTACATGCCGCCTGCCCACAAGCAGCTGATCCATGACATCTCGCTGCAACCCTCCCTGAAAAGTTTTGTCCATCAGCGGGCCAGCGAGCGGCTGAGCCAGGCCTTTCAGCTCTGTGTCACCAAGCTGTTGGCTTTCCGGAGCTATCACATCAACGTAGTCAGCCGCTTCATCACGGTGCCCGCCGCCCGTGCCCGCCAGCTCCGCAGCCAGGGCCAGGCCTCGGAGGGCGAGATGATCAGCAGGGCCCCCACAGCGCTGGAGGAGAGGGGCACCGGCGGCTCTGGCATCATGACCTTTCTAAAGACTGTGAGGGACCAAACCAGAGACGCCTACCTGCCAGAGACCGGCAAAGATTCACAGAGCCAAAAACTGACGTGAACTTTCACTGAGGATGCACGGTGCAATAACAACTGCATCACATAAAAGATGCCTTAAATCATCTCTGGTCACTTAACACACTATTTTATATGTCATTAATAAATGGATGACTTTTAGCCGAATTGAGAGAGGCCTCCATTACTTGGTTTATATCTAGCTTTGTTGTGTCCATAAACAAACCTCAGTTTTATGGAGATGAGTGATACCCATCATTCAGTCCAAACCATAATTCAAACCATCACTGTTACTTTCCATTAAATTCAACCACTAATTTCTTCTTTAATCTGCAGGAGAATGCAAAAAATGCATCAGACATGTCTTCCAGACCAGCGTTACTCGCACCACAGCCCCACGTTTCTAGATGACGTTTGGACACTAGACAACACAAGAAAACTGTCATTGCTAAACTCTCATTCTTTTTGGAAAAGTGATTTTTGGATTCGGATCAAGCATAGCTTAGTAATAACAAAGGAGGTTTGTCTTCTCTAATTTAAATGTAGCAGCATTTATCTTGCCTTTTATCATTTACTGAGATTACTGTTGAGCCTCACAAAGATGCCCAGGCTTGTAGGCATGCTAATATTTTGTTGGCAATATTACTTAAGAAAAAAAAGTAAAAATGATAATTAAGAGACATTTTCAGATGTCACAAAAGATGACAATATGAGAAAATAAAATATTGCAATACCTAGTGAAACCATGGAAGGGCACTAAAGGGCAGCGTCATAATTCAGACCTTTAAATAGCTGAAAAGGTGGACAATACCAGTGAAGGCATGTGGTCCACTGATTTTTAGTTCTGTTAAATATTGACCTGATGAAATTATCAGCAAGCATTGTTGTCTGAAGATTTGTTCAAATCCAGCTGAAATATATTAAGGCAAAAATTCCATAATCCTTACATACTAACACGTTGACAGGCTGGAACCTGATCTTTCCGTCGCAGAAAATAATCAGCCTTTGTTACGTCTCCATATTAAGGAGCACTTTCGCAATAGGGCAGTCATCTCGGAGCACAATGCACAATGCAGTGGAGAGATGCATCACTTATCAGAGTGGTTACCTCAGCGCTCCTGCCATCCTCCAGCCCACATCTAGCCCTCACATGCCCCGCTACTTCCTGGACTGATACAGTGTGGAAAACCCAGAGAAATGAAGGGCCGGATTGTGCCATGAGTGGCTTGTGCTGTATCATCTTCACCTTTCCTGGCTCGTCTCCACTGGTGTTTCATTACAATAACAGCCTTGCAAGATCAGATAAGGCAGATGATGTGGCAATTTGCCATGACAATCCAATTCCCAAAACCTGAGCAATCTACTGTATCTTGCTCTCTCTCTTCTCACATGCTAGATATAATGAGAGCAAATGGAAAGCAAATAGGAGAGAGGGAGAGCAATTGCACACAGAGCCTGTCAGGATTTTACTGTGAGAGATATTTCAGTCATAAAACTAGGTTTGGTTGAAAATTCTTATAATCAGCACAAAGACAGAAAAAAAAGGAAAGAGCTCCAAGCTATTTTATCCTAATTAATGCACAGCAAATAGATTAAAAGTGAATAAACTGAGCAATTTTGAGCAATCAGTGACAATCATCGGGTTTCCAGGCTTGTGCAGGTTCATGCCCTGTATACTGTACTCTCAGACGTGTTTTACAACCTGAGAAACTGTCTGTAAAACACGACAGGAAGACACGGGAGGAGAGGGAGGAGAGGTGAACCGAAAACACACGGGGAGGGAGAGAGTCGGGTGGCGAAGAGGACAAACAGTGTGTTCACATGTCACAGTGATCTGATTAGAGTCCTCTTCCACAGCCAAAGCAAATAATCCCCTTCCTTATTGCCTGACTGTGGAGGACTCCCTGACAACCCGGCAGTAAACACAGCCCATCTCTAAGGATGTGTTCATTGTGTAGTTGGGGCTGGGCCTGCGTGAAGTTTCATTGCATCTCAGAACAGTGGTTGGTTTCAGTAGAACGTAACACACACACACACACACACACGCACACACACGCACACACCCTTCCCAACCCAACGCGTACAGACGTCAAGTTGTTCAAAGTGAATCCATTGTATTGACAATGATGTCATACATATTACAAAATACTAGTGTGTGAGGTGAAGATTTCCAAAATGATATAATGATATTTTGGCAGAAATGTTCCAGCTTCAGGAAAGGAGTCAGACTAACTTGCCAAACAAAGGCTATCAAGAATCAACTCGGTAACCTAAGTATGTCATTTTTCTAAAGGGCGAAAACCCATCTACATCACTCTTGTTTGCGCAAAATGTACTCAAACATTCATATTGCATCGTTCAGAGCGGACAGTACAGGCGTGGGTTCTCCTGTTGGTTAGACAATCGGATTGCTGTGCCCTGGTGGTTAACCACAGGATATCCTGCATTCTGTTTAAAATTGGATTTATGATGCTGCTTATCTCAACCCAGGGCCTTTTTCTCGACCTGTGAACTAGTTCTCTTGATGGCGCCAGCTAGGGATTGGTTGTATTTGATATACATGGCTGTGATATCCACAGGGGCGTAGCTAGGAATTATGGGCCCCATGCACAGGGGCTCACTCTGGGCCCCCCTCCACTTTCCCCCCGTCCCCACACCACCATTATTCCATCTATAACAAACATGTACAGTATGAGCCATCCACAACTCAAACACACCTCCACACATGCTCATTTACTAATCAATTATCGGACACTTCCCTAATTGAAATTACAGCTTTTGGATGCTACCCTGATAGCACTAATTTGCTGTCATAACCATGCTTTCACCTGTACTTCCCTGTTCAAAATCTGTCTGTGGAGGACAGTTTTGTTTTAGTCTGCACAGGAAAAACCTAGCCAAATGTTATTCCTTCTTGTTCCAGTTTGTCTCAGATTACACAACAGTTGCTGTATCATATTTTTAAGAAAGTTTAATTGTTTTATTGTTTGCAGTTTTGTAGATTTCAAACAAACCCCATTTCAAAACCAGAACAGTGTGAAATAAAAGTATCACATTTTTATAAACATGTACTTCAGGACCACAGAAGGCATTTTAGTCTAGACACTTTAGTGGCCCTCCCTCAGTTTGGGGCCCTAGGTAGTTGGTATCCCGGTTCCCCCCACTGCGGCACCCAAGGACATCCATCTAGTGGTTTGAGCAAATGAGTTGAAAGAAAGATGGGACTGTTAACCCCAGGGCCAAGAGTTTCTTCAGCTATAATGCTCCTAACAACTCCTCTAATGCCCCATGACCATCTCCAGACTGGGGTGAATCATCCCTCCTATTACCTCCGTCAGGCAGGTTTCCTGTTGAAGCGTCTCAGAACACATCTAAGTTTAGCTGCCATGTACTAAGTTGTTGAATTTCAGAGTCACTTGTTCCGACTTCAGTTTTCCGCCTATTTTGTTTCACTGACTTCACTGCACAGGTATCAAACAAGATATCAGGCCCGTCTCTCACCTATACCATGTCTTTCCATCCAGAGATTTTTCTTTCTGTTTTGGAGCCCGACTTGTGAGTTTTAATTTCACTGAGAGGAACTCCTCTTTGTACATCACTTGTGCGGTCCATTACAGCAGGTTGGAGGCTTTTGATGTAGTCATCTTACAGCAACTTTATCACTTCCTCTCCACTGACTCCTCTGAAACTGCATGCCCACATAAAAAAAAAGCTGTCATGTTCACAGCCAACTTGAAAGGCTGCTTTTTCAGGTGTAGGATTACTGTTGTTGCAAATGTCCATGAGCAAGCCCAGATGAAGTCATTGACTTGACAGGCAAGCACACACATTACAGGCTTTATTCATCCAGCCAAAGAACTGCAGAGTTCACTTGTGACATTTTGCCCCCTGTGATCCACATAATGCCTCATACTGTGTTGTTCTTGTGCAAAGTTCCTTCAGGCTTTGTATCTGATGGTTGGATGTATTTTCAAATACAGCTCAGACCCTTGTAGGAATCCCAATTTGGTGTCCATGAAGAGGAGTTTATATATTTGTTTTATATTCTTTGTTTTTCACATGTAATCAGTCTGAGTGTGTGTGTTCAAAGCTACCACATTCCTGGGTTTCACATGATGTACTCACTTTGTGGATACATATTTCTGGGCCATTTTTCTTCTGGCTTCTGAGCTGTTTCACCAAATTAAAACACACATTATTCATGTCTAGTACATCATTGTCCTGTGAGTTACAATGTTTTTCTATGGATGAACCATGGAGATGGTCTACCTGTGTTGGTTCAGCTGCTGTGCCGGATTTAATGGGGCCTCCTGTCACTTTTTCTGAGTCTGAATGGAATTGTGTCGTTAAACAAGACACAAAGGTATAGCACATCTGTAAAAAATGCATAAAATGGTAATTACAATAAAACAAACACTGTCAGAAAATGCACATGGAGAAAGGCTGGTCACCGTTGTTCAGCACCTGAAGCACATCTGTCCTGTCCAGTTACCATTTCTGCTCCTCTCCCCCCACAGAAGGTCATTCTTTTGTAGTGCACATTGTCTCCATTTCTTATTTCTCATCTGCAGGACGAAGCTGCTGTCCTACCCAGACACAGGCTTGTTGACCTCTACCCAGTTCACTCATATTTGGACTCCGAAATGTTAAAACAAAGTCAGCTCTTTTGGCCGCTCTCTCCCATTTCAAACATGTCTATCCAAAGGGACTTTTAAAGATCTCTTGCGTCTGATTTTCTCTTTTATATATCGCTGTGAAATTAGCTGTGACAAGGTTAATGCAAGCAAACAGTAGCCCCAGCAATCTGCTTCATGCTTTCATTGTCTCTCAGCTTTGTAGAAGCTGGCGGCCAGACAGTGAATTTAAGGGCAGCAGACATTTTAAAACATTATCAAACTCTGAGAAGAACTTCACAGTCTTATCTTTCTCATATTTTACAGTGGCTCTACCCGAACAAATTATGCATTATAAGAAAAACACAAGTCGCTTATTTCACACATTGATGTTTTTTGTGGGGAAAATACTGATCAGAGGGAATAGTAGTATAGTAAAAAGTAAAAGCGTACTTATGAGAATGAGATCAGCACCTCTACATCATACCTAATTATTTTTGAGTGCTGTAAACTTCTTGTTGTAGGTTTTGTAGGAGTTTCAGACGTACTGTTTCATAATAAGGCATATCCTGTAACAATGCTCTAATGGCTAAAGTGGGCAAAAGTAGCTGTTAATTTCTCACTCCTCTGCCATTCTAAAAATACCCATGCTTTTTATTAACACAAATTTCACCCAACTTAAATAAATGCAAGTTAAATTAAAACAGCATAACATTTTGAGAGCACAACCCTCCGTGATTTCCTGTGTTCTGCAGATCCTCCTGACAGAATCGTGAGCGGTCTTTAACGGCAGAGCCTAAGTGAAAGGTTCCAGTAAAAATGAAAATAGCCTCAACCTGAGTGTTAAATTGCAGAAGGACTCGCAGCGACCAAAAATGCCCTCACAATTCACAGTTAGGATTGCTGAAAGGTTTCCCGAGAGACCTCAACCACACATTTTAAAATGAGATTTTGATGGCAGCAAGAAGAATACATGGCATTCAGATGGCTTTCCTCACAGGATTAGCAGTGGCCCACACACGTCACAGCCTTTTGTCTTAAAGGTTAACACAACTTTGAGCTGTGTGACAGGGGATACAGCTCAACCTCACACCACTGCTGACTCACTACTGGCCCGGCCAGGTGCGAAACCAACGATCGTGCCAATCCCATACACACACACACTCCCACACATGCACGCAGACACGCACACATGCAAATGCGCATGCACACACACACACACACACACACACGCCATGCCCAGATAAGCATGCATTCCCGTGGAAACGCAGTCATTCCCTGCCTCTAGCCCTGTGTCTGACCTGCAGCCAGAGATACCTTGTGTGTTTTCTCCCACTTTCCCACTCGGCTTTTCCTCTCCTGCCACGTAGCAAATGTCCGCCTCTCTCCTGCTCCGCTGATTGACTTCCTCTTCCTGTGAGTTGTCGCTAATGTCACCTTCCCTGCTGGCGCCCACACACTCATGTTATCAACAGCTTCTCATCCGGGTTAAAAAAAAAAAGTTCCCCAGGGGTCTCCTGCGTGGAAGAGAAATGTCCATCTCTCTCTCTCTTTCTCTCTCTCTCTCTCTCTCTCTGCCTCTTTCTCTGTCTCTCTGTCTCTCTCTGTCTCTCTCTCTCTCTCCTTTCTACCCACTCTCCCTTTCCCACACACACACACCTCACACACACCGACATGCATGGCACCGTACATACAGAGACACAAAGATACTTTGCTTGATAAAGGGGGCATGACTGCGCTCTGGGGGAGATTACACAGCAGGTTTTCGAAGATAATACCAATAACCCATGTGGGAGCAGGGGGGGTGAATTTGCAAAAACCTCAGGAACCGGAGATAATATCAACATTAGGATGTTCACGCCTCCATGTTCAGCATGAAGATAGGCTAAACCTCTACAACAGGTTGAGTGACAAGTGTTAAGAGCCAAGACTGTAATAAAAATAAAACAAGTCTATGCAGACCATAACCTTTATTCCGTTTGACATGGACAGGCTTTGGCAGATTGAATTCCACTGATTAATAAAGGCTTCAGAGCAGTGAATAGATAAGTGTGTTCATTCCCAACAAAAGAGTCTTATGGTAGTAAAACATGAGGTTCTTTCTTCCCGGTGAGAGATAGACCCTGCTGCAGTTCAGTCATGGACACTCTGTGCTACCGGTTTTTTGGACACACAGTACAGTTTGCTTTTCTGCACAGGATAAAAGCTCATTAATCCACACTGGCGATGACTTACTTATGTAAAGGGAAAAAAAAAAAAAAAAAAAGGGGGGGGGGGGGGGGGGGCGCTTCCTTTGGAGTGGAGCTACTGAGAGATGGAATGAAAATCCTGCAATGGTCTTCTAATCCCAAACTTCCCAGTAAAAACATTCCTCTTCCTCCCAGGCGAGATCCGGACTTGTTCGCATGCAGAGCGGAGGCAGGCAGAGGGTGGGCTGCTCCGACCGGACCGGGGGACGGGCCGCAGGCAGGAGGAGCTGTCAGGTGCCACATAGCATACAGGCCTGGAGAGATCTACCAGGTACAGACAGACAGAGTCAAATTGTTTCTTTCACCTTAAGTATATTCCCAAAATTAAGGAGAGTTTATGCTGTAGTGATTTGGGGGAAAAGTCATTCATACTTTTATCTCTTCACCAGGAGAGACAGGAAAGATGTAAGATCTCTCATCTGCAGCTTGTTCAGAATGGAGAAGCTATAGGAGAAAATCACATCAACCCAATTTTAGTATCTTGACTCTGGTTACATGTTAGTTTCACATTTGATTCTACAATGTTACTTTTAAGGCAGCAAGATGGGTTCGGCGCCAAGCTATATCACAAACTTCTTAACCCTATATGAGCCAGACTGTAGCCCGAGGTCCTCGTCCAGCTCCCTATTGGCTGGTCCAAAATGCAGATTAACAAGGCAGTCGGGCCTTTGCCATCAAGGCTCCTGTAGACTTTGGAGGGACCTGCCTGAGGAGCTTAGGCTGGCTGAATATGCATCATCTTTTAAATCAACTCTTAAAACTCAGTTTTATAGACTCGCTTTTATGTAATGGCTTTTCATTAATTGTTTTTGACCTCCCTTTTATGGTTTTTGCCTTGCTTTATATTTCTTACATTCCCTTTGTTGCTTTTGTTGCTGATTTTATTTGGGTTGTTTATTGTTTGTGAAGCTCAAAATGTGTTTTGAAAAGTCTTACATAAATAATGATGATTAAAAATCTATTATATTATTATACATGTTTTGGGTGTTGTCCCAAAATGAGCTATTCACCATTTGAAAAATTGGACACCTCATTTTACAAAATGGTTGCTGGCTTGGAAACTAACCTCACTATGGAAACTAATTTAAGTTGCAAACTATTTTTTGGACATATAGCATATTGGTCCATGCATTAACACATTCAAGCCCGTCTCTCCTCTGTCCTTTTGCCCCATCCTGAGGTCTGACCTCACTGCCCACACAGCAGCATGAGGTTACTTGCTCTTCCCCACTCCCAAGGCAATTCACTCTGTCCTGAAAAATTGTATTCATAAAACAAACTATTACAATTTGTTCTGCCAAAACATGTTCGCTTAAGCCAAAGACAACCAAATTTAGATTTATGACCTCATACTTTGTGCCATGTAATTTACAAAATTGGGGAAACCAATATTCTTAGTTTCCGCAGTGGCATTAATGCAAAACATATAAATAGATCATTGCCAAATATACTTGTTCAGTTTTTCATGGGTAAAATTACTTTCTGAGAACTTATACATACAATTTTATTTTTCATTGCAAAAATCATGAAACTCCAACTGTTCCAGCCCTGGGAACCTCACAGTGTCCTGTAGGTTACTCCTGAGGAGAGAAAATATACAGTAGTCAAGCAAATATTTCTCTCTCACTTCTGTTGTATAATTATATAATCTCTGTTGCTGTGTAATCAAATAACTGAGGTTGTTTTAAATACAGTGAGAGTGCGCTTGTGCCCAGATAGGCAATTCTGCCTCTAATGTTTACATTAGCCATAATAAGTAGAGCTGACAAATAGGACCTCAGTGAATAATGTAGAGAAGTTTGGTTGAAAAAAAAAAAAAAAACCTAACCCTAACCCCAACCCTAGGTTTGGAGCTGCAGAGATCCAAACATCTCAACCTCAGCTGACTGGTCACAGAGCAAGAAAGCCTCAGAGACTTTCCTGCAAAACCTTTTATTTTATTTAGTGAAATAAATTGGCATATGAGTGTATAGAAAGGGAATACTTTGGTAGCCTAAGGCACTTACTCAAGGGTGTATTTTTTTCTTTTCTGTCTTATATCAGTAACTTCCAGAAGTTTCACTCTGGCTTCCCACGTCTCCAGTGTCTCCGAACACCGTTTTCAGTCTCCCTCCTCGTCTGCAGCCCCACACACACTGATGTTTATTGCTCTCCACTAAATGAAACCCTTTTCCAAAAATAATTCAGCAAAATGATCCTCCTCTGTGTCAAGACAGTGTGTCTGGCCAGAACTAATTCAATAACTTTAAATGGCCTGATTGTAAAAATTAGTTGACAAATTACAATGTTTGGTACTTGCCCTTCGCTTATGCAGAGACATATTGAAATCACAAGCACAAGCAGGAGTAGGCATGAGAGTGAAGAGTGCTCCCTCACAACACATAGACAGCACACACACACACACACACACACACACACACACACACACACACACACACAAACACACACACATGCTAAATCATCCACAGCAGGAGCCAGAATCTTCACTTTCCAACACCAGTCTTCAAGCAAGAAAGGTCTATAAAATGTAATTACCCTGAACAGACTCTTGTAACACTGCAGTGCACTGTGACCTGTTCGAAACATCCATTAGTTACCTCAAGATAAATAGCACACGATTTAGAAGATCATGTTGTTCGCATTGCCTGAGACAGTCCAATTAGTATTTGTGAAGCATAAAAAAGCTACAAACTCCTGAGCCAAGAATCGATGATATTCTACTGATGATGTATAGCCTGAAGCTGCTGCTCTATTGACACTGAATGTAAGAGTCAGTTTTATATATTGGAATAGTAATATCAGATCTGGACCAGAAAGCTCTGATACTCTCTTTGAAAATCATCCTGGATACTGTCACAGTCTCCTTTTTCAGTTTTTCCTCCACATTTCTACACAGGTTTCCAGGTTTGACATGAGTATGATGACGGTAAGATTCAAAGGAGGGACTGGCACTCTTTCTATCTGTGCGAGAGAGCGATGCATGTTCACTAACAGACACTGAACCGTCCAAGGGCACGCAAATAACTTCTTTCTTTCAAAGCTGAAACTCGGTTGGCATGTCCCTGTAATAAACCCAGCACTCAGCAACCTCCCCCCAAAAATCAATTGTTTTTTATGAGGAAGAAATCCTTTTTGACGGATTAACTTTCCCCCCCCTCCAGTGGGAAATTATTTGTCAATGTTTATGGCTGTGCGAACAAGAGGAGTGGAATGAAAAAAGGAAAAGTGGAAACAACAGGACATTGTGTCCCTGTGCAGCCCAGTATACAGCAGCGTGAAAGGCAGATGTACTTTTATTGAGCTGATTATCCTCAAGCACAGTGTCCTGCTGCGAGGGATGCCTGTGCCTCGGCTCCACTAAAGAGCGTCAGCGCTGTAGCGGTGCGCAGAGCGATGCTTATTAGGTCCAACCACTTCTCCGCTCCCTGTTGGCGCAGCAGGCCGAGGTGCGTACTTGTGCCACGTACCGGTAATGTTGTGGGTTCAAATCCATGCAGCTCGTGACCTTTGCCATGTTGTTTCTCTCCACTTCTGCTCTCTCTCTCTCTCTCTCTCGCTCCTCGCTCTTTCTCCATCCTTCCTGTCACTCTCCACTCAAGCCTAGCTAATTACACAGAAACGCTGCGCAAATAATAACATTTGATGATTTTACAGAAGCATGCGATGCCAAAATGAAGGACAGCATTGCCTGTTTGTTTTCAGTGTCACTCATTTCTTTCGAAAAATGGAGTAAATTTAAATTCAGCTGGTAAGCACGAGCAAACATTTTAAATTACTGTGTTTCTAAGCCCTCCAACTGTTGTACTGACTGTTTGAATTCTGAATTTCTTGTCATTTTGCCTCTTTCAGTTTGAACAGAAAGCCCATAACCATTTCTAAGTACAGGCATAACAAAACATTCCCAGGCTTCATGCTGAATTTCCACGAAAACATGCAGGGTGCCTCAAAAATCACTGAGATGCAAATGGACTTGATGGCTGCATGTTCTCATTATGAATACACGAGTCTGGAGAAGGTGGCTGTTTCTTCTCAGATATAGCTGAAGTAAATATGTTGGAGGAAAGTTCTGCTTGTTCACTAAAAGCTGAGAAATGAGGCAAATTAATAAAAAAGTAGTGGGAACCGGGGTGAGAGGCGGGGACCTTTCTGCATAATGGGCAGGATACTCACCTGCTGGTCTGGCACCAAGCAGGCCCAGAAGAAATGATCACGCAGAAGCTTGAACTAAACGGTCTCATGCAGACAGCCTTGTTTCATTAGGAGAGGAGCTTGGAGACAGGCATGTTCCACCACGCTCCTGTTGTGTCTGGGGCTTTAAGGTACAAAGCTGGATGCTAATTAGAGGCTTTGTAATGTGATTTAGTTGGAAATTGTCTAACTAGATGCAGCACAAGGTAGAGTGGCAAGTGTGGTGCAACATAGAGTTTGTCAAAAGTAATTGAAGATATACAGCTGAAATATTCCTTTCACTTCTAAGGAAAAATGTTAATGCCTTTAAAGGAAAATTCCACCCTTGGATACTATTACACTGTTATTTATCATCAGTCTGTCATGTTCAGTGCATTCCAGAAGTTATTTTGTGATGAAGTGCTTTAATTTACTTGTTTGGTGTACCCACCTTCCCTCAACCTGCCTACTTCAGTTATTGATGTAGCACATTTCCCAAAATGCCTTTCAACAACCGCCAGAGAACAGATGTGAACTTGTTGCATTCAGCTGTGGATTACATGTGTAGGTGGTGAGAGCAATAGCGATAGCGATAGCATAGTAAGAGCAAGAGAGCGAGTTTATTCAGTTGAGAAAAGTGAAAGTCGTGAAAGTTGCATTCTGGTCTATTGAGGCTACTGTTGGTGGAGAAATTGGTCTTTCTGCCTCTTATGATTGTTTAACGTCGGTGTAAAATGGTTAGTGTAGAAACACACCAAAACCTGACGTTTACCGTTATTGTTTTAGGTTGCTGAGCATATTTCTGTCACTAAACTGCATGGATGCTGCACTGGAAATATCTTGACGTGACGTGACGTCATCTACGTTTGGCCAGTTTGCGGGAATAAGAAAAATACATCACCAACCTACAAAATAGGCCCAGAAATGCAAGGTACATTGCCAATAGCTATGTTTTAGGGGGGATTTTTCCTTTAACACTTGATACATTTGCAGTTGCATAGGGAATGGGAGGCAAAAATTGTAATTCTAAATGTTCTAAGTTTTGTTTGAAATCCTAAAAGTGACTCAATATAAATCTATGGTTAGAAATGAAAACAGCACTCAGTGAAGCACTTTAAAGTGACCATCCTCCAATTTCTTCTCATAGTTTCAGTTATTTCTACTATGGTCTTTCTCTGCTTAACGTGACCTCTGTAAATATCAAGACAATAAATCCAACTGTGGGATAACACCCAGACCCTAAGGAGTCAGTCAATGTATATACTGTACAAGCAAGCACCGACATGTTAGGGAAATTTGCGATAAAGTTCTTGAGGATGACATAACAGATCATCTTTCTCACTTTTTCCAAGCGATGGTCGCATCATACCACCCTCTTAGAAATGTGACAATATTGAATCATGATGCCAGATGCAAAAAAAAACAAATTGCAACATCAAGACCCCTTCATGAGAACTGCAGAGTCTTGCCATCTTCATAGTGAGAGCTGTGCCACAATACCATGCTGCATAAATGGACACTAAATGGGTGCAATTTCAAGCGATGGGGCCGAGCCCTTGGTCTTATATAATCTACATGATAAAACAATTTTCTCACTTTTGTCACTTTCAAAGGTATCTAGACATATGGCTGGGTTTTTGTATCCGTGTCTGAGAGAGTTGGGTTTGCTTGGCCATTCTGCGGCAGAACCAGTGAATGGACTCATACTGAAAATGGAGTCATTGAATCTCGCAGCTGATGTCAAGAGTAAGATAGAAGGCTATTAAATCTCTCAAGGGAAAATAATGCAAGTAAAGAGTCTGCAGCACCGAGGGAGCTGATAGCATTTGTCCTGTGGATAGGAAAATGGAGCGGCCTCTGTCCTACACCGCTGGTGGGAACGTCTGTCAGCAAGCCACAGCCGGGTCACATTAACTACCAGTTTTCCCACAATCTGGCCTTTATTAGAAGAGCTAATAGCAACCCTAGAATCAGGTAGATCTGAACTGCCCCACAGAGAGAACACTGAACACTGCTTTAATTCATACAGGAGGGCCTAAAAATATCTCCCCGTGTATGACATGATGCCAAGAAAAGCATTCAGTTCCTCAGCTATCACAAAGGATATTGTTGATCTGGATTACACTACATAAAATCTCTGATGGCAATTGGTAGAGCAACAATCTCAGGTTAATGTCAAGACAAGATTAATAAAAGGTTGCTGGTTTGAATTCTGGGTCGGCGGAACTGCTGGTTTTTGCATCTCCTATAGTGTTGCGCTCTTGATCTCTGGTCTTACATTGTACTTTACACTTTAAAATGGAAGCAGTGCTCCAAAGCTGATTACAAATTTGAGGAGATACGGAGCGGCAAGGTGGAAAAGAGCGTGTATAAAGATTCAACTAAGCTTTGAAGCACATTTGGACCGCAGTTCTAAGAGGTAATATCGCCTCGGTCCAGTTTGGTTTGGAAAAGGATCGGTGACTCACCAAGGACACACCAGTGATTGGCAAACTTTTGCACTCATAACCCAGAGGAAAGCACCAGTCCCTGTTGCCTTTTACCACTTCCACCTTGTTCACGTTGAGTCACAAAGCGGCAACAGGGAAGGATATTTCCCACTTACAAATAACTCATTGTAGTTTTGCTGGAAGCAATGTTTGACCAAGATAAAGTAGGCCCCAAACTGTATCATTTCCTGTCTCTCTCCAGAAAAAATTACTGTGAGCATGAACAGCGGTCCTGAAAGTTTGTACAGTTGTGCTAATGTTTCACCAATGGCATGATTTTTTTTTTTTATTATTTTCAAATCCTGTGACACAGTGGTTAGTCACACCAAAACCTAAAACCGGCTCTGAGATTTTGCCTTAAGTTTGCAATGAGTTCTTTCACAATGTCTCCTTCAGTCAGTGTAGTACAAGACTCGATTTGCCGGTTTCCGTGTCATGATTTCAGTTTAAATAATAATAATAAAATTAATTGGTATTATCACCTTACATTTCTCATGGATATCTCATTCCTTCCCTGCAATCTCTCTACATCCAGTTGCTGTGCAGGTGAAACTGCAGCATCCTTCACCTTTGAGGAACCCCATGCCCCTCATGCTATCTATAGCCTGACTGTGTGCCACCACAGACCCTGACTGCTACAGATACAATGGTTCAGTTTTCAACGTTGAGCAAACAGGGGATGTTGCTAATATTATCTGCATGAAGATAGTGTTTCCAGCAAGTGGAGTGCAGAAAAGCAGCTGCACGTCCTGGGGAGACCGGAGAGAGTTTCTGGGATGCTGATGAGTCCCAATATGAGCAAGTGAAGACTGAACCGCTTTCCAAACCCATGGGAACCCACTTTAGCGTGAAAGAGAAAGACTACTCAGTTCAGACAGGAGGGCAAGTCAGTCGAAATGTTTACATTGACCTTTCAATATACCCTATAGAGGGATATACAGCACATACTTACAGCAGGCCTGCAAATATGCCGTATAAATATGCGTGTGAACGAAGTATAAGAGCGTAGAGGAAGAAGCACAGGGGAAAACAATGCAGTTGCAGCAACAGGGGGAAATGAAGTCAAGTGAACAGGAAGGTAGGCAGCTTCCTGTGCAAGATGTGAATGATTAGTGTTAATGATTTTGAGTGCTGCAGAGGGCAGGTGCTCGCAGGGCTAATTCCTTGCCATTTGTCCCTCTAAATATTGACCATGCCCATTTGGTTTCTAGCTTTAGAAAAAAAAAAACTTTATGAACACACAGTTCTAATGCAGGGACACAGACAGGAGAATTGCTCAATAATGCATAAAAAATAGCATTATAAAACTCATTATTTGATTGATGTGTCCTGTTTCATAAGAGAGATTGTGATGCTGTCATTTTCTATTTTCTCACGTACAAATTAGCCGTGAATGCCCCTCCTGGCATTGGGTTTATAAGAAGATCATCTTCATTCTTAATCATAAACTCCAGACTTTCCAGAGAACACACATAAAGTTTATGAGACACACTAAACTGAATAACAGCAGCCTTCATATTTACCAAAATAACCATTGCTTTCCAGGAAGGTTAAGTTAAAAACCTCTGGCACCAAGCGTTGTGATTGGGAACAGAAAATGAATGCCAGACTTTTACACCCTATAAAGCGATATAGACAGAAAAAATAAACAAAGAAATCTTCCCCTAGAATAAAAGTTATTACTGTGTAATTGAGATTCATTTTGAATCCAGGATATGACCTTTGCTAAGGTCTAATCATCTTTTAGAGGGCTAGACAAATTCTAATTGCTACCAACATAACAGTTTGCTAGTGATCACCTTCAGTACATTGGTATTAGGCGAGTGGAAAAACCTCTGAGGGGTGTGGACCATGGAAAAAAAAAACTCTCCACAATGAAACCTTAATCTACTCTCAGTATCAAGTCATCTTATGGAATATTTAGACTATTTAAATGACTACGACTAAACTATTTTCCTATGAATTTGCTTATGCCTTTCCTTGTTACATTTTTAATTGTATTCTTTGCATAATACACATTTGCTATTAAGGCCACTTCATTAATGGTTTTCCCTGGAATATGAGCGCCATCCATTTACAGTAAGCGCTGTCACCTCAAAGAGCCAGAGACAATGACGAAGACGTGAGAAATGCAAGCAGAGCATGACGAGTTGTGTGACTCAGCTCACACACGGTTGGCACAATGGCAGCTTTATGGCTGCTCACAGGTGGCCCTTTAAAGTTTACGAACATCCTCTATAAAGCTGCTAAGTGACTTTGGACTGACTCATCTTCACCAGCAAAAGGTTCGATATGCACCTGCATGCACACACACACATACACTGAGAGAGCACTGAACGAAAGGCAGGCATGGACATGCGTGGAACCCGCACTCGCACGCGCACACACACACACACACGCACACTAATGACATAATCTACAATAAAAATTTGAGCAGCAGACAAGCCAAAAAACACTGGAGTAAGGGGTTTGATTATGTAAACCTGGTTAGAGCAGAGGTGAATGCTGGGACAAGGGTTACTGCAAGGTTTTCCACAGGATTAGTGTTCGGCTTTTTTGCGAGGGAGCTGGGAGCTGTTCTTGTGCGGGAAAACAGAGAAAGGTATGTCAATGAAAACAAAATGAGTGATATTTCTCCCCAAACAGGCTGGTTATCATCCCAGACGCAACAATGCTTCCCAGGACCTGAGCTGTTTACAAGCTCATGAATTTCTTAATGGAAAATATTTGCCCCCAACATAGTCACCGCCAGTGCAGGGGCCTGTTTCAGCGAGCACGCCTCTCCTTTTCCACATAAAACCACTGTCTCTACAACGTGCAGCTTTCAGTTAAACGTCCGTTGGGTTATCATGTCTCCCTCCGAGTTGCTGGACTGGAGGACAGTGGTGAAAAGAAGAAGGGAAAAAGAAAAAATACTCAGGTGCTGATTTTGCACATGATTAAATTCACAAAACCAGGGGCACCCCGGTGGCTCACCGAGTAGAGCGCGTACCATAAGGCTCAGTTCTTCCCGCAGCGACCGGGGTTTGAATCCGGCCCACGGTCCTTTGCAGCATGTCCTCCCCTCGCTCTCTCTCCCATACCTTCCTGTCTCTCTCTCACTATATCTATCCCATAAAGCATAAAATGCCAAAAATAAATCTTTAAAAAAAATTCACAAAACCAACTATTACATTCATTCTTATGAAGTCCATGCATGTCCTGTTTGAATGAAAAAGACAAGTCTTTCAATTACTTTGTTTATAAGGAATACTATTTTGAAACAGCAGTGTTATTTCAATTCTAAGCAAAGTGGACTGAGCGTTCAAGAGGGTAATTCACTTGTGCAATGAGAAAATTCCTGCGGGATCGACAGACTGAAGTTCAGAATTCTCTCTCCTTTACTCAATGAATTCAGCAGAGTTGCAACCACTAAAGAGAAGGCCAAGCTGAAACAACTCTACCACTAATTTGCCTGGGCTACTAATCAAAGGCTTATTATATGTTATTTGAATTAAATACTTTCACATCAACTTCTACAATGTCCTTTTGACCAAGATATAATAGAGTATTTTAGATAGAACTCAGAAAAATAGAGAGGGTTGAATATTTTCTTGAGCAACTGTCGGATTGGGTCTTTTCTTATTTTCTGTCAAGTCTACAATGTCAGATTACATGGCATCAGCTAACATAACATTAGCTTTCAAACCACAGAGGCCACATGTATCAGACTGGGAAGATTGTTAACATTACAGATTCATTACAACAATGTGGCTATTCTAAGTTCAACAATTTTTATAAAAGCTTCCATCTATTCAAACTCTAGTGAGAATGAGAAAAATATAGCTTCTATATAGATTTTTAGTTCTGGAACAGCTTGATCAACTATATGTTGACAGATGTTTTACCATCATGAGTAAATCTTTAGTTTGTTAATACATTTCAAGATAAGTGGGAAATGTTCTTCTGGTCAAAAATCTGTGACTCAAAATGTGAAATGTTTCAGTTATTATGAGCATATCTACAGTAAATGTGTTTAAAATTGTATAAAATCAGTAAAACAGGTGCTGGAGGCGATGGGCTGACCATGTTCAAAGAAAAAAGCTTCCGCACACTGTCTCCATTGCAAGTTTTACATTGTTTAAAATCTGCAAATTATTTCAAGGCTTAAAAATGTCTTGCTCACATAGGTTACATGGTCAAATTATACATTTTTGATCATTATGATGTTTAATGTGGACGTATAATGTATAAGTAGCCTTACAAGAACACATAGTCTGGCAAAAATGTGCAGGAAAAGTGACAGGAACTCAACCTTAGACTGACTTTTCACCCACTTCCATTCAGTACACATATCAGTCTCCAGCGTCAAAACTTAATAATAAACTTTATGAATATAAGACTTTAGAAAACAGGCAGCAAAATGACAATTACGTTGGGTCTGATGCCACTGGTATCGAAATCAAAGCACCCAAGTACACTCACAGCAATACATAAATAACATCAAGAAAATAAACTTCCTCCAATTCAACCATGACTAAGAATGAAGGATAAGGATTTGACGTCGTGTTTCTTGCTGACAACAGGAAATAACTGCAGACCATGACAAAGGGCAAACGTAGTGAAGCTGCCAGAGGTGAATGTAAAGGAAACCATTACATCTTGTAAGTGCCGGGACCCCGAAGACCTCACAGGGGTCCAATGAGGACATTGGCAGACACTGTGGCTTACACATTCCCCACAGTGCACAAAGCCATTCTTCAGTTCTGCTTTCCATGCAAGCAAAGCTGGGTTATCTGTCATCCTAGACAGGAATGCAAACACACTCACTAACAAATACCAGGACAAAGCTCTATGAACATTACTGGTGTAGCCTGTTGGAATCTAATAATTAACTGAGGCTTTGTATGTGGCGAGAGTTCGGTAAAAGTAAAGATCATCAGTTTTACTGTAGGATCAAGCCAACTTGCTCCATCTTACCCCTCCAGGATAACGATATAAGGCAGCAAGTGTGGGCTCGCTGTGCGTCTATTCCCAGCTGTGGTCAGCAGACAGAGCCCTCCCACATCTACCATTACAGCTATTGGAGAACTTGAAGTCAGTGCAAACCGTCTGCACCTGAGCTTTATGTCTGGCAATTAATGCATCATAGCTCCAGCCCTTTCAAGAGCTCTCCAACTGTGCAGACGAAATTTAAAATGTCTCAGGGAAGTGGATGTGGAACTGCCAAGAATGCTCACATGAAAGGTTACAAGGACCCCTCTTGTTTTCCTTATTCGTCCCAGTCACTGTGAGTGTTCTATGTGGTTTATATTGCAAAGTTATATAAACCCACAGGACCAAAGTGCTACAAAAAGGAGTCATAAAAACAGCACTCATTTACTTGGCTTTGACTCACACATATACACCAGCCACGCAAGAAAATACCTTTAGCGAGACTTTCGTGTCCCCTTCCTTCTAAATCTACTGACTGCAGACGGTAAGGAGCAGACTATTTTCCATATTTCCAAAATAGGCCTACTGAAAAGGCTGAGAGATCTTGTGAATTTGTGCCAAAGCCACCGGATTCATGGTTTTAACTGCCAGTACAAGCACATCTACTGTACATGTTGCTTCCAAGGAACTATCAACTGAAGGATGGGAAATCTCTAAGCCATAAAGTATCACCATTCACCAATCACTGACTTGACTGTGTATTTCCTTCTAGTGTCCTCAGCCTCACCTTCACCAGAGTGTTTTTTTTTAGCACAAGAGATAGTTACATTAGATCCTGTGTATTGGTAAATGTCCAAATACCTGCTCTTACACTTAAATCTGACTATGCTGCTTTATGTAAGGGGTAATGCCCGACGAGGTGTCCATTATCAGGAATTAATGGACGACAGGGAGGCCAGAACTGTCCGACACGCAGTGGAGGATGGTTGCCTCCGCGGAGTCGAATTCCTGATTATGGACACCTCGAAGGGCATTATCCCACTTATACCATGGTCACTTGCCAAAGAAAAAAAAATTAAGACCATTTTAATGCGTTTTGTAATCAAACTAATACATGGAACAATCATTACCATCCCATAAGGTTTTTATACAATGGAAACGTTGTTCACTACTCCAGTAAATAGGACAAACCTTAGATACGACTTGGCAACGGGAGATATTTCTAGTCTGCTCAGCTCATAGAACCCTTTGGCTCAGCTATGAGCCAGAAAGCTAACATTATGCCAGCAACATTCAAAGTCAATAACATTGCGCACGGTTGACAAACAGTAAATATAATTTGACAGTATGTTTAACAACAAGACTAGCTAGCTATCCAGCCATGACATTGTCCCCAAATCAATATCAAGATTTTCACGAACAAATGATAGGCTATGTGTATTGAGGCTTTGACTGCGTCCCTGTTGCTATGGTTACTCATTTTAGATACAGGCTGATACTATGTAGCCAGCGCATTAATTTAGAACGGTGAACAGACAGTTTCACTGGAACTACTTAGTAGGTGTCCATTATCAGGAATTAATGGACACCCTGCAGCCAATCAGAATCGAGTATTCACCCAGACCATGGTATAACAAACTTTAATCACTATGGAAGGCTCCATTGAGAAGATGCAGCATTGTGACACCCTGCAAAATGCTACACACTCTCAACCATGGATATCAGTCTCATTCAAGAGTAATTGTATTGGGAGAGATGAGTGATAAGAGAAAAAATAACTGAGCTTGTCTTTCCTGGATGTATTCTCTCTCTTTGTGTCACCTTTTAATTTATCCACCTCATCTCCTTTTCGTGCCGCGAGTCACGTGTAATATCCGCCCTGTCCTGACAGCAACAAAAGCAGAGAGGCTCTGACCCAGCCTTGCCTTGTTTGCACTTCCCCGGCTCATGCGGTCTGACTCTGTTCTTGATGGATCAGTGGAAAATGCATGCCAACTTCGCTGTCTTTGTCAGGTGTACAGAGATGCAGTGGGATATATTTGGAAGTTGTAAATGGCCTTTCTGTCAGTAGAGCTGACATTGAATAGACAGAGGAAAACTCCTCATACTGTCCACAGCTGCCTAAGAGAGCAGCTACTGCCTTCTTATATTTTAGGCATTTAGCTGACTTAACTTATCTAGAGTGACTTACAAAGAGCGGACACGCACAGTTTGTTCAGCGTGTTACTAAAGGACATTTAGACAGGACACATGGCTGCTGATGGACACATATCGGTATGACTCCATTCTGTAACAATTACAGATGTTTTGTTGAAAATACATATCACTGTGGTTGCATTCGTTCTCTGCCTTTGACACAACGCACATCTATTCCTCTTGTGTACGTAAAATCAAGAAACTGAATAATCCATCTATCCATATGACTATCTATCTATCTATCTATCATACATCCTGGTTGTGTAGAGCTTCTGGTTGCGTCCCTCCTCACTGATGTAAAATGAAGGATGAAACATGTGCACACCTGATCAATTTACAATGGGTGCAAGCAAGGGAGTATATAATAAATAAACTAATCTGAAAAAATGGGAAGCTTTTTGGATTTATATGTTACAGACTCTTCATCCACAGGGTCTAAACGATGATTTTTTTGTTAAATTTTATGCTATAGCTATAGCCCTCAGTGCATCATTCATACTATTCCAGATGTTTTGATGATGTCATGTAATAACTCTATATCATTCCATTCCATTTGTATGACTGCGGTTTCTGATGTTTTTCGTCTTGTTTAATTAAGGTTTTTGCGGGTTATAGTGCCTCCTGCTTCTTTGGGCAATGATTGGTTGGCACTTGATTAGACTATCGGTTACACCTGTACTTCTTTTATATAAGTTTGCATGGTGTTTGCACAATGTGTTGTTCTATTTAAGGTCTTCTGACTCAATCTTTAAGATTAAAGCTTATATTGCATAACGGTTGTTGCAGCAAGTTGTTCCTCCTCACTGATGTGAAATAGAAATCTAATTTTCACAGGGCTCAACGAGTTGATAGTGATCACAATGTATGCATGAATTTTGAATAATGTATGGGTGGTGTGGGGATGGGGGGGTTTACTGGTGGGGGGGAGTGTATTTCCTGGCAACATTCAGGGAACATACTGTATGTATCTATATCATACAGATTATGGATTTAAATTCAAGTTAAACCTGAGCCATGCAGCGGTGAGCTTTAAACACAGATAAAATGCTTACAAAGGGTAAATGGATGTTGGGGCAAGTTGAAGAGATAGACATCTGTCAAAGTGACAGAACAGCAAGCAGTGAATAGGTGGCATTGTGCACCAGAGCCTTGGAGAAGATAACTTCATCATGAAGCTTGCTCTCACCCTGTGGAGAGAGAATAATGGCTCCTATTGACAGACTTTATTTATAGTCACAGGAATGAAAGTCGATGAGAAGAGGGGAGAAAAAACTTTAAACCAAGTATACTGAATTAAAAGGCTCTTGACCGGAACTAATAGATGTGAGATCCTTTTCCACTGAATAAGATCTTTATCTAGGATTGTGAATGGAAATTATATAACTCTTAACAAAAAGTTTATGAGTGAACTGAAGAGAAAGTAATGAGTTGGTTGGATAAAGGCTGAGCAGGCATTACCTTCTCTGTCAAATTCTATAAAGGTCTATTACATTTGTACATACTGTTTGTACACTGTGTACACACTCACTGACTTTACATTTTAGTCCACAATAACCACAAGTATCATGAAATGCAAGGGTTTTATACATGACCAACCAAAACTGATTTGAACAGTCAGCTGTGTTTGTAAAAGTTGCGTGCAGCTTTCCGAGTTTAGCAATTAAAATACCTTTTTATTATTTGGAGCCCCGCCCACTTACAAGCAATTCACAGAAAGTTTCCCTGCCGTCCACACAAACTGGAAGATGTGGCTTTTGAAATGAGGCACCCAGCTGAGTGTTACCAAAGGTGACAGTAAAACTGTTAACTCAAGCATGTGCTTCCCCCAATAATACATATGTTAATGTGACACCACACACTTACACCCCTGGAGGCATTAACTTTGAAGTAAAAAGAAAAATAAAATCCTGCGACTTTAATTGCACGCAACTTTGAACAGCTGGGAAATATATCTGTGAGTTGAACTTGTTCTTAACAGCTGATGACACACTTAAGTCATGCAACTCCACAGAGTCAAGCGATAAACCAGTGTGTGCACATACACTGACAAAGTTATTCTAACATGCACTGGATTCCTGAAAAACATGTGCCTTCAGAGCGCCTTCCCCTCCCTGACACTCTCAAGGGCGTCGAATGCAGATGCAACTCCATCTGTAAAAGACGAGCTTGGGCAGCTGCCATTCTCAACTAAGCATCTAATTTTCCTGATACGGTGCTTACCTCGGGGCCTAACCTGTAACATGGCATATCAGCTTTCTGCCTGCTCCCAGGAGGGGCTGTATGGTGAGGGAGAGGACTGCCATGAGCCCACAGAGGGCCAACAGAGCTCCTGGATCTGGGCAGGCTTCCAGCCCCCAGCACGCACACCAGCCCATCTTCCTACCCCCGGGGCATTCTCACTGATGGCTTGGACTGGCTTTTCACTGTGCCATGATGCTTTCATTAAGCTAGTTTATTCCCCGTTTTCCACTGCTGGGCATCGCTCCCATCTGCGTTCACTCACAGTGATCGGCCAAGCTGCCGAGGCTCTGGAAGACATGGAGGCTGTATTTCAGTGAGGATGCACAGTGCTTTTACTACAAATCCCATTGCTCTCTCCATTATCCATCTCAGCGGTTGTGTGGTTAGGGTGTCTGCCATGAAACTGCTGCGGCTGTGGCTTGGTATCTAGACAAAATAATGCTTCTTGCCTTTTTTGCTTCAAGCTCAACGTCGTACAGGCAGGTCAAGGCTGTCTGAACTGCTGCACAGGGCTAGATGGCTGTGGCTCAGTAGAAAATTGGCTTATGTTGCAAGTGAGTGAATAATTGTCCTATTGTAATTATCAACATTGTTACTATCAAATTCTCCTCGTCTAAGCAGTCTGCATAATCCAAAACAAGTTATGTAATCAGTCTTAATTGAGCCTTGGGAAAATGAAACCCACACATTTAGTTCAAGCAACTCAGCTACATAAGAAGATGCAATGCAAAGACAAACAACAAACAAATGAGAGCAGAGGTGGCTGCTGGGACTGATGCATGACCTGCAGATTTAGTTGCTGTGGGCATGGGATTGGTCTATCCTGGGTCAGGATGTTTTATCGTCTTTTGTGTTTTGTGTCAAGCTCTTTTTTGGCTAGTAGTATATGCAAAAAGTTGAGTTCTGTTGTTGGTTTTTATCTTTCCTCGATGGTCTATCAAGCAGCAGAGCTTCTCAGTTGCTAAGGTCTATGTGGCATTTCTTGAGGTGCAATTTGCGGTTGTCACGGTAACACCTCCATGGGCACGGGACCCATCCTTGAGATGTTATTATCCTCATTTTCATCTATTATATTTGATGAAAATGAGGATAATAACATCATAGTAATTGATTGATAGGTAAATAACAGGTTGCACGTGTATCTTTTTGTGGTTTGTTGGTATTAAAGTAAAACACAGCATAAGACAAGATTGTTTATGATAGATAGATAGATAGATAGATAGATAGATAGATAGATAGATAGATAGATAGATAGATAGACAGAAAGAACAACAAACAAAATAAACCCTGACAGGGCATATGATTTAGATGAGTATATCAGGTAGATAAAATAAACAAGGCAAAGTGTAAGTAGGCTCAAATGAAAGATAAGAAGAAGCCCTTTCCAATAATACCTAATATATGCACATTGGATGTACATAAGGGCCCCACAAGTGTAGTTAAATCAGTTCAGGCGCTGGCATCTATAAATAAAAGTCTGATGGGTTTTTTTATGGGCACATGGCTATGGCCCTTTTAGAACAGCATGGTCAAGATTACTGCCACACCGCCTCCAGCCGCAAGCTATGTGTCTCTTTCAACCTTTTAAAGACTCTGTGTCTCTCATTATTCAGGGCATTTATTGGCCAGGCATTTATTTACCCACCTCAGTGTACAGTGCTGCACATCATACCAGTTGGTTATGCATGAGCTACTTAGCAATTCTTACACCTGATTTTTCCATTTTACAGTTTACCAACCCTTATTTCAATACTGTATACTAAAGGGAACTACATACAGCAAGAACAATAACCGATCATGTTTGCTTTACCAGCATCTGACAAAGTGCAGTAATGAATGTACATGAGGCATACCACCGCTAAGGGCGATTTCATTACTATACATTACATGAGATGTTTTTGTCCAAAAGGATGTAGTGGGCATGGAAAATCTGGCTGCAGTGAGAGGCAGAGGTTGTGTACAGTGCTGCCCACAAAGCAACAACTCCATAAACATCCCAGCATCTGGCTTGTGTTCCCATCATAAGAAATGCTCAAATTCAATTACCAAGCCAACATTCTCTGAGCGATGTTGAAGGGCTCGTGATGGAGTGCTATGTACATAGCCCTGATTAGGGATTATGCATAGATGTGGCGAATGCCACTAGACCATTGAGAAACACTCCAGCATCATAAATCAAAACCACAACGATTCTCCAGAATTCAAGCTCTGCTCAGTTCTGGCCATTAGAAGAAAAAACTCTACATAAAAAACATTTAACAATATGGGAATTAGTCTAATGGTGAGAATTATGGCATGTTGGTGTATATGGGGATTTTCAAGCCTTTATTTACTTTTTCAGGAATTCACTGCCAACACACTCACAAATTTGCACAAATTTGCACACATTCACACGTGGACACAGCCTCAGCACAGCGTCCTCCGCTGTTGACTATTGAGCAACTTCACTCCACAGTAGAAGTTGGGGGTTAGGAGCCTTGCTCAAGAGCACATAGGCACTAGCTGTCAAGGGGGAGACAGCAGTACTCACTCACTTTTTTAGTTTCCTGGTACTGTGACTTTCCCTCCACAAGCTTGACTCTCCAATCTTTAGGCTACCGCTGTCCCCAAGTGTGAGTCTGTGGATCTGATCCCTACAGAGTGTGACTGACTGTTGTTACAGTGCATTAGTTTACATCCATATAACACTGGTAGACAACAAGAACTGCACTAAGAACTGAGGTTAGGGAATTATGCATTAAATTAGGTCATTTCTACCAATGTAATGCTTCTTAATAGAAAACCATTTAATCACAGAGAGGACTGCAACCAGAAACGTCCCACACCTTAACCTCCCACATTCATGCAGACAAGGTTCAAACTGAGATGTACACATTATAAAAAAAGAAGCTTGCTGCAGTAGAGAAAGTGCTTTCTGCCCTGTAGCTTCCTTGTTGGAGACAAATTATTTGGAATTCAAATTCAATTCACTTTTCACTTTAACTTTTTTGTCCATTGAGAGACCCAGTATTTTGTATCATAATATGACTAGATGGTTCTACGTTACAGTATTTGACAAAGAATAGGATGCAGTGGGCTGGTGCAGCACTAATGCAGGATAGACATGATAGATGGGGACTGGATGCCTGATGGGGAACTTCTATGAGTTGCTACCACTGTGCAGCTCGTATCAGATTAAATCAGGAATAGTATTAGCATGCAAATTGAAAAAAGGGGCAGTATTTCTTTTGGATTAACTGCCACTGCCTGTGACAATGTATAGGCCTTATCACACGCCCATGTGAAATACTGTGGCTGTGCGGGTACATGCCCATGGGCATCTTGAGGATGGTCTCCACTGGTTTAGTCATAGAAGTCATTA
Source organism: Centroberyx affinis (assembly GCF_046629955.1). NCBI lineage: Eukaryota > Metazoa > Chordata > Actinopteri > Beryciformes > Berycidae > Centroberyx > Centroberyx affinis. The sequence goes on from NW_027278865.1 coordinate 45,603, forward strand.
AAATGAGCTGTTGGTCACAACCTAAAATAGATTCAGGTACAGGCATCACTCTGACAGAATTCATTAGGATGGAAAAAGGACATTACCTTTAATGCGTGAGAAAGTGATGTGCACACATTCACACACGCACACACACACACACGCGCACACATTTTCTCCCTTACGAAAGCACCTACCTGTCTAAAAATGGGAAAATTCTCTATTAGAGATAGAATATCAAAGTGAAATATGTGACTCAGCTGGCTAAGTTTCATACACACATCACACAGTTGTGGATCCAAAGTTGACCTTTGCTGCACGTCATCTTATTTTCCATTCCTCCATCCTCTCTTCACTGTTCACTGTCTATCAAAACAGAAATACCACAAAACATTTTTTCCTAGGAAAATGTTTCAAAATAATTGAAATCACAAGAGTAATCACGAGAAATATAAAAAATATCCTTAATCCAATTTCAATTTTTTTTTATTAATGTGGTGGATTACAGTTGGCGAAAGCAATGACCATGATTTAAGATTATTATAATGTGTTATACGCCAGAAATGCATCAGTATGCATTAATGTGAACATAGGGCCCATATGAATTTCTTCTGTTTTTCATGATACAAACCTCAACCAAACATCAAGCTCACTCTTTCTGTTTGGTGTGGGAACTTGTGGAATAGTCCTGTCAGTTATAATATAAGATGAGCTCCTTGCATGGTTCTCATTTTTCAGCTCTTTAGTTGATTCAGATTGGCTGAAAGGATATTTGCGGTAGCTTACCCAGCATATTTAAATCAGCAAAAAAAATATGCATTATGATCTATATATAGTGAAGAGTACATGAGCTGTGGCTGTGCTTTGGTTTGCCGGGCCGGGCGGTGAGATACTATTTCTGTGTGTTTACTCCGAGTCATCAAGGTGTAAGACGGTCTGTGTCTTATGTATTGGTCGGCCTTCTCCCTTTGAAGCCGCTCTTTTAAAGTAGTGTTTACCACCACTGCCGCCTAAAAAAAGCCCAATCACTTGGGTTTTAGAGACATTTAAAGTTGAGTAATTGAAAACACTTGTCTGTGTGAACGGATGTGGGCACCACTCCAAAATGTATTCCTGAGATGCCTGGGCTGGAGACAGATCCAGATGGGTCTGAACTGAAACCAGATGGCTGGGTGAAGGGGAGCAGAGCCTAGGTACTACTGCCTGCATACAGACTGACTCCTAAGGTATGGCAATGTGTTTTTGGTTGGTGTGTGTGTGTGCGTGTGCATGCATTTGCGTGTATGCAAGCGTGTGTCTGGAAGGTGGGATGTGATGACAACTTGTGTCTCTAAAATCCAGAATTGGAATAAAATAATCTGATGACGTTTATTTTAGGTTTTGTTGCACCTTCATGCCTTTATTTAACCAGGTAGTTTTCGAAGAGAGACAAGAAAGCAGCATCAATGTCAAACCTACAAGTTACAAACACTGCACATTAGCAAAAAATACAATCAAAATCACATAAAAAGTAGATAGTCATTATAAATCCTTATCCATTGTGTAATTTTGGCACTTGAATACATGCTGTAAGCACAATACTCTGCAACTCTTCAGCAAATCATTTTGGTTGCAACAGATTCCAGATTTTGTGGCATTTCAAAAACTCGAATTGATTTGAACCACTAGCATTTAATGTTGAACTGAGGTACCGTGACATTTCATTTGAAAACTTTGACATGACGAATAGATTATTGTTAAAGTGGTAAATCTCAATGGGCTATTCTTGTTTTCTTGTTTTATTTTTTGACATCTTAATGAGGTGTGGTGTTTCTGCACTGCACTTCCCAGAGATCACGTATCAGTCAAACAGTGGGCTCCTTGGACTTTCTGTTGATGCAGTTTGAGTTTCTGTAGGTGGCGCTTTTTTCTTTGTGTGTTCAGTCATGGTGGCTATCACTGCTCATGCTAACCATCCAGTTCTTCTTCTGGTTATTGCAAACAAACCACTGTTACTGCTGCTGGAAACATAAAGTGCATCACTTCCTGTGTCTTCCACTTCCTTTCCCGGGAAAGACCTACATAACACCGAGTGTTGAGAACAGCTAATGTAAAAGATTTCATGAACTGGCTACAGGCTGACTGTAAAACAGACACCATGCCTGAGTAATATCTTAATGTTTAACCTGTATTTTGATAATCTTATTACATAAATATTTAAACCAAGTTTCAGTTAGTGCCCCTTTACTCTGTATTATCACGGGGGATGGAGCCTGGGACGCTCTGGGAATGATATTGCACAGTCACAGTCATTCACAGAGCTTTGTGAAGTGCTGTGCCCTTTGGGGAATAGTGTGGGCCTGATAAATTAATGCACTTCAAATGCATCTCCAACTGCATGGCTCACGCAATAAGACAAAACTTATTTTTACCATCTCACTTCAAATGCATTCTCATCAAAAATAAAAATGTTTCCAATTAGGTTCAGCTTAGGTTCTGCCTGCAGGAAGCTGCAGCAAGGCACCACATAACAAGCAGACATAGCATCAAAAGCACACTTCTTTTTTCTATTTGTAAGATGATTTGGCCTCCCAATGTCAACAGAGGGTGAGCGACACTTTTTTGTGGTATTCCCCTCATTCCCGAAGGAGAAGTTTGTCTTTTCACTTGCCCCACAGGGGGGGTCAAAGGTCAGGGTCAGCTACAGAGCAGCACCCATGGACCTGGGAGCTGAGATGCAGTGTCTTGCTCAAGGACACTTCAGCAGCGTGGATGAACACAGGCCTTCAAGTTGAAGGGCCATCTCCCTTCTCACTACGTCACCCTAATGCTACAAGAAGAAGACATACTGAAACCATGGGTGCTCCGCTGGCCAGTGATGAGAGAGCTCAAAAACTCTGGGAAAGGAAACTCACCAAGAACAAACATCATAGATCTGTGTAAAACGCTTCAGTGCTCAGTACCAAAGATCGGAAAACATTATTCCCTCATACTTAAACAGCAAATCTTGCCTGTAAAACTGGTTACAGGGACAAATGTGTCAATGCCAGATAGCTACATCTGTCATCTGTCATGGTAGTCATTTCAGACAATTTACAAAGATTTAGGATTTAGGATTCTAGTTTTAAAGCCCCGGCCTAAATTGCAGGCCCCCTGTTGAAAGACTGCCACCCCACTTATTGATTATTACTTATTGATTTGAATACAGTGGATTTTTCAATGTAATTTATTGTCTACACTTTTAATAAAACTGACAGCAACTCAGTATGACAGGTTGACATGATTTTTATAGTCTGTACGTTTTTTTATACATGTATTTTTGTAGTGTTTAGTGTTTTACTGCAGTGTAAACACTGCAAAAACAGTAAAACAGACCTATATTATGAGTTATGATGAGCTAGAAATTATAAAAATGATCAGCATATTTGTTGAACAAATGTGAATATACCCAAAATTTAAATGGTGAAATAAAGGCAATAAATGTGCATTGTATCTTTAAGGTTTTATCTGCACACTATTTCCACAAGGTTGAGAACATCCACTGAGTAGCCCAGGCAAGACTGAAAATGTTCTGTCAGTGGAGTGAAGACCTACTATACATTTACATCAACCTTTACAAGTATGTATAATTCCATGAAACTGGATGTCTGTTTGTCCTTAGAGTCAGTGATACAATAAGCTTCAGCAGTCATACAGCAATAGCACTTCTTATGTTGAAATGAACATAGCAATAGGTGTAAGAGTATTTCATACTGTCTTTGCAGCTGAAATCAGTTTGTTTAGAGAAAAATGTCTCTGCATCCTTTACCACACCACTACAGCAAGATTACAAGAATGTTACACTTGCACTGTACAGATACAATTTGTTAATTTCCATAATTTGCAATCCATATTCTTCAAATATGGTGATTCCACATTCCTTGAAATCCTGCCTCTTTCACAGTCCAGCGCTCTACATGATATAGCATTCCTCTGTCATCAGTGCTTTGAGAAGATGAGAACTAAGTCAAACATATGCTATTATAGGCTATAATAAGTTTGTATCTAATGTACTGGCCATAATGCATCAGGCTCCAGAGCTGTGCAGTATGTTTTCATTCTAACCTCCAGATGTATAACCCCGCTATGCTACTCTTGTTGGATACACATTCAGGAATGCAGATCCCCTGAGTTCTTACGTTATGTTTAAGAGATGCAGACATCTGTTTGAGGAAAAATACCATCCATCAGGATATTACTGAGGAAGTATTTAACTTTACACTCAGGAAAAAAAATGAAACATTGCACCTTTTATGACTGAGGCTGTGGGCCTAACTTGAACAAGTTAGGCACTGAGTATATCACAAGGTATTCTGGTGATGTGATTTTTCAATATTTTCTAACTCAAAGGCTCCAACAAAATGAAAGCTCTATGTACAGTTGTATCTGCTGATTCCAACATTTTTCAGTGGTGTTTTAAATGGCACTTACATTACTGACTGGGTTTAGCTGTTCAGCTCACCCACAAAAAATAGATCCCAGCTTGGACAATTATTTCCTCTAACAATGTAAATAATGCCTGTGGTTCCTATAATTGGACACTCATGCTGGATAATTCAATTTAAGAAAGTGATTTTAAAAGGTTGTTAACAGATTTTATTTGCCAATACAATTAATCAAATTACTCAAAGTGGTAAGAGTTTTATATGGCTGTGTATTTATTTCAGAATGTGGAAAATAGATATGACTGTATGACTATGCAAGCTGGCTTGGGAACATAGCAGAATGTTTTTTTTTTCTCTGGCTGCAGCCTGAAGCTTGAGGTCTGGAAAGTGACACTGAAACCAACTCAAATGGATATCCTTATACTCTGGAGCCTCTCTCAGTTATCTGACTGCTGATGGCAGAGTTGTATCTCATGGAGAGATCCTGCTGCTATCTGCCATCACTGTACAGAGCTGCTGTCCACAGAAGTGCCACACCTCCTGACAATATCACAGAGAAAACATAATTCTCATGTAAACAACACAAGTATCTACCACCAGCAAACAACATGCACTATCCTGCCATTAACATATACTGTCCCTTAAGCTAATATAACACATCTAATAACCAAAATAATGACAAAAATGTAATAAAGCACATCACATTGATTGATTTTAAATGTGGCTCACTTGGCTGTATTAATAATTCTACAAGGTGCTTTGCATCTTTTTAAAATTCATCCTCATCCTCCTCTCAAAACTCACTAGAAATAAGGTTGTTTTGGTTGTTTTAGGGGAGCATGGCCCCTCTGACCTCAGACACACCAGTGTGTTTAGAAGTGTGGCTTTAATACTTCATGTCAGTCACATCTGACAAAAGTCCCTCTTGTGGACACAGGTAGACTAGCAATGTCCTTCAGGTGGCATCTCACAAGCTGTGGAGACAGATTTGTAAAGACAGATGCCTGCACTGACGCCTGTGTAGCTCTGCAAGAAGATGGAAATATAAACGAGCTAAAAGATGAGTGTAGACATTAGCAATATGCGAGACTCAGGTGTGCCTGCTAAGAGATAAAACTCCCATTTGTGAGACTAAATCCCAATATCAAATCTCTTGCCAATATTCTCTCATAATGAGCAATCTTGTAATCTTATAATTGTAAGGGAATTTTCACCCTGGCAATCAGTAATGAGCTCGGGGCAAAATTCAACTTAGATGCAAAGTGAGCTGTAATCAGAGAATCAGTTCAACCTCCTCAATGTAAATGAATGCAAAACGCTCACGTTGCAGTGGGCCGTTATATGTCCATTCTCCGGAGCAGATTTGTCCTTTCAGTGAACTCTGCCCTCTATCTCCAGCACCATGCCAGTGTTACCTGTTTTATTCTGAAAACAAGGTGAAGCACCTTCTTCAACTTGACAAAGGAATTCATTATCCTTTACCCAAAGGACACAGAAATGGTCTTCTCAGATGTGTTTGTGGTATGGCTACATTCCCAAAGGAAGAGTCTGCAGTGACGTGCTAACAAGGACGAGACTGACTGACTTCCAGGCTCATGAATAAACTCTCAACTCACATCTTCAGTTTCAGCTGAGACACACTGCACCCCCGCCACGTGATGGAGAACCATAGGAAAGCAATAAATGCAAAAGCAGCTTCATATTCATGGAAAGCATGAATGTCAGCTCTACATCTGCCTCAAATCATACATTGTTCACATTGTTTTCTTGAAATTCTTAGGAATGCTGACATAACCAATAACCAAGTATGTTAGTCTTTGACGTATTGTTTTCCATACCTAATTTAAGGGGTGGAGAACCAGTCATGACTCGGTACACTCCCTTTCTGTCCAACAAAGGGATGATAAAAGTCGAAACTCATGTCGGACAGTTCAGTCTGGATTTGTGGACATAAACAAGTTTCTCCAAAGCTATAGAAACAAGAAAACCAACACTCCCTCACTGGTGCCATCAATAGACAAATCCTGAAGCAGATGTCAATTCTTAGCACTGCAATGAAATAAACCTCATTTTAAATCTCAAACAATCAGTGAATGCATCTACAAAGTATGTTCCTAATTCATTGCCAATGAAACGGCTACATTTCAGTGTCTTAATGAAATCACACAGACTCATGGCTTTGGAAGAGAGTTCATGTTGAATTTGAATTGATTGAATTATCCAACACCACTGGAATAACAAGTGCTAATTCCCTTTAAGGACTGGGACTTTGATAATAGTTGACGGCTCATTCATTAAGCTGTTATATTCATATCATCTTACCATTACAAAGGCTATTGAGGCGGCTGGCACGGGCCCAGAGACTGTATTGCCATGTTTGGATTACCCAACGAAGATAAGATGCCAGCAGCTTGACATCATGCCCAACTCCTGACAATGCTCTGCGAGAAATTAGGGCTACAGCATAACGATTGCCAAAGACTATCAGAACAGAGCGGAGAGACATAAAAACGGCAGTCGCTGCTCTTTGACATACCAGAGGAGAGAGCGAGTCATTTGACAGAACATGCTAGGCAAACAGAAGAACTGTTTTCTTAGCTGATGTGATGGTTTGATTTTAGCACTCAAGGACACCTACTGACCTGTATGTCTGAAAACAAGTGGAAAGGCATGAAACAATTTCAGGAGCCTGTGAGTACTGTTTACTTGGTCGAGTAGTGTTTGATTTCAGAACATTAAAAAACGATTTCAGGGAAGGAAGTCTATTTACAGAATTATCTGCTGCAAATCTTAAGAAGTCAAAGAAAGCCTTTTACAGATAATTGCTTTACGCTTAATGATTTACTGCCGTTCCTCACTCCTATTATTAGGACAATACAGCTTCCTTTTCTAGTGAGTCGATGATGTGTGTAATGGCTGAGAGTTGCACTGAGTGAAGAGGCGTGAGGCCTCCATGACAAATGATGACTTACATCGTTAGAGTCCCACACATCACCCTCTGCACCCCGGCACGTGCAGCTGCAAGTAGTTTGACTCTGCGCCAACATTTCACAGTCTTGGGAAATAGAGAATAGAGCATAACGTCAACAGCAGTCATTATCCACACATTACACACTTTATGTCAATAAGGCAGGTAGTTTATCTCAGCGCTAAGTAGATTCCCCCACCTAAAGCAACAATGGTCTCGTTATTAAGCATGGTTCAGCAAAATGCCAGAGTGATAAAAGACATATCATTTGAATATTCTGAGTTGATATTTGGACAAAGCCATTTAAGTACGACCAAGTGCGTACCACATTTGACTAAAATACAGGTTGGTAAAATACACATTGGTCTATTAGTGCGGATATGAGCTCAACCCAATTGCTTTTCATGTGTTGATGTATTATTAATGAAAGCATGGTCTGTCAGTCAGCTGGCCTATTATAAAGCAACACAGAATAGGAGGCTGGTGTATTGGACAGTAAGGAACAGAAAGAATATATGCATTCGACAGGTGTAAACCCTGATTATGTTACTCTTGGTTATCTGAGTCGGCGTAAGACCTACTATTTCAACATATGAACTCATACGAACTATCATATATCACATATATCAGAGGTATGACCCTTATTGCAAAGCTCATCACTACTGACATATTAGTTTTGCATCAGATCACCTCATGCTTGGTGTAGCTCAGTAGAGGGAATATACACAGTGCACCAAAATACTCAAACAGCCTGCTGCTTGAGTGAAATACACAGATCAGTTGAATCCAGGTGAAAGTTATGATCCTTTTTTGCTGATTTCACCTATTGAATCCACTTCAGTCATGAGGGAGGTGTAATTGAAGCTGAAGAGACAGGCTGAAGGATTTGGTGCAAAAGGGGATGCAACTCAATATCAGAGAGGAGGTCCTTGGAAACTCAGTATATGTAACAAAAAATATGTGTTATGGAAATATCCGATATGTAATGTAGCTACTGCATATATCCCATAGAGAATCCTATAGTAATACCAAGAGATATAACTCCCTATAGAATTATTATAGGAATATTATACTGGGTTTGGTTTTGTGATTTGTCATTACAAAGATAGTGCCCAAGACCTCGCTGTTCAATTCAATTCAATTCAATTCAGTACTTAGGTTTTACAAAGGTACAATTGATCTCCAGGATCGACAATGTTGCCTACTGATGATTTTATCAATTAGTAGTGGAAGACGTAGACCACGGTCTTGAATACTGCGCTCTGATTGGTCCAAACGAGGGACTCGTAATGTTCAGCGCTTCCATATAAACCCATGCAGACTTGACATCGGTGCTATCTGTCATGCAAGTCAAAAGCATAGTGTAGAGTCCAATGTAGAGAAATTGCAGCGTTGGGTAGATGGTAGCCTACTTGTGATAGCCTACATTGATCCTATTACGGCGTTACAGAAGCTTTGGAGCGCTATTCTTATGAATTATCAACCAACCAGGAGACGTTTCTTTACATTTAGTTCTATTATCTGTGTTGAGGGGACGATGCCTTTGAGGACCGGACTTTTTCTCCTGATGGTGCTGAGCGCATCTGCATATGAACTGGATCAGAACGAGTCCTATTCGCCCAGGAGAGCACGCTTTTCTGCCAATAGCCCTTGTAAGTAACATGCTTCCATCTCTATCTCTCAGAGTGCACTGCTTGCTTGTTACACACGATTTATACAATGTGCAGCCTTACCTTGCATGCTTACTCTATGGAGATTTTTTTTTTTTTTTTTTTTGGCCTATGCAGCCTTTTCTTTCTAAACGAACGCCTTGATCCGCGGAGCAGGCTGCGGGATTAGCGCTGTGGTTTTGCCGGTGTCCTGCCGGCAACAGATGAGCACGGAGCTTGGTGCTGACACCTGAGAGCGCAGGCTGTGTCATGCTGGACGGGCTCGTTCTCTCTCGTGCCTTGGCTGCTGCATAGGTCCCACTGTTCAGCCCTGCTTTCTGTAGTGGACTTGCTCTCGGGGCTTCAGTGGGCACAAAAGCTCCAATCGCCTTCCTGTGTCGCCTACAAGTGCACTGTTAGAAAAAAAAAGGTGCACCGTTGTACCTTTTGTCACCACCCCCCATTACACTGTCAGAAAAAAAGATACACTGTTGTACCTTTTGTCAGTGGGGCTGTGTCTTTTGGACAAGAAAAAAAAATGCAGCCCCATTAATCAGTGTATCCAAATAGTTTACTTTCCTTCTCCATCCAAAACTCCACTGTGATGGCATCAGGCCTGAGTCAAATCCTTTGTAGTAACCGTAAGAAATGTCATTGAACAAGCGTAAGCCTACTTGGCCCAATTCAAATGTGGGGCCCCATGTTGACTTTTCCTTTTTGACAAAAAGGTACACCACAGAGACAGAAGCTACTGGGTGATAGGGATGCTGATCCCTTCTTCTGCAAGAATTGCTTCATCATCATAACAAAGATTTGCAGCCCAATCTCAGCATTTTGAGAAATATCTCTCGCCCCTGACGTTAGCCAGTCTTTATCTTGTTGCGCAGGTCAACATGGGGCCCCAGATCTGAAGTCTGCCAAGTAGGCTTAGACTCCTCTGTGATATTTCTTAATGGTTATCACAAAGGATTTGACTTAGGCCTGTTGCCATCACAGTGCATTCTTGGATGGAGAATAAGGGAAGCCAACTATCGGGATACATTGATTTACAGATTATGTTTAAAGCTCTCCCTCGGTATAAAATTTCAAGTTGGTCGCATGGAGCTGTATCCCTTTTGGCCAAGATCAGTTTTTGGCAGAATGGCATGAATGTTGTTGCAGTGTAGCTGTTTCAGGTTTTACAAAGGTACAAGTGTGTGTGTGTGTGTGTGTGTGTGTGTGTGTGTGTGTGTGTGTGTGTGAGAGAGGGAGGGATGGGATCAGGGTTACTAGTGGGGTAATCAGCCTAATAACCATTCTAGTCATCTGATGCCCCTGTGATGAATATGGCAGCATTTTCCAAATCTATATTGCTTTATGTTGCTGGGCGATGGAGCAATTCTGGACATTTCACTGGATTGTGAAGTGTGTGTAGCTCATGGTGAAAAATATTGTAGTTGGTTGTATACAGTGCCTTCAAATTCAGCATTTGACAATTATGACAATTACAACAATTGTGTCTTGTTGTGTGCAACAGTTTTGAAGACAAGGAGTCCGGTGCCAGTCTGTGTGTGCCATTGTACATGTGTATGTTTGTGTGTGTGTACATGCATCAATTTTCAGGAAATACTTTGGTATTTTTGCTGCTATTCATCCAAGTTCTGCTGAAAAGAGCCAAACAGTGAAATATAGGTCCTTGCCAAGAGAAAAGTGCAGTAATGCCAAATATTGTCCCAGACTTCCAAAGTTGTAAGGTGTCCAATCTCCAGTCAAGTCACTATCTGCCCCAAGTGACTGTATGTCTTTAGTGAATCACCAAAGTATGAAAATTCTCTTTTGATGGGCTCATTTTTGAGCTGCAGCCCTGGCAACACTTGTGTAATGAGCTCAGTGAGTGTCCAGTGATTCCCAGTGAACCCGCTGTTGGCTCCCCTGCTGATGCTTCATTCTCTGTGCCCACAGCAGATGTGGCACGCTGTCTCAACGGTGCCCTCCAAGTTGGCTGTGGAGCCTTCGCCTGCCTGGAAAACTCAACTTGTGACACAGATGGCATGCATGACATCTGCAAGTCCTTCCTATACAGTGCTGCTAAATTTGACACTCAGGTATAGTTATTCTTTAAGTCGTCTTGCAAAGATCACATATGTTATTTTCTATATTTCTATGTGTATATAAACTGAGTAAGCTTATACTGGGGTAATTGTTTTGGGCAAGAATGTGTTAGGAAATGCACATTTTTTTCCTACAGGGTAAAGCATTTGTGAAGGAGAGCCTTAAGTGCATTGCCAATGGCATCACCTCGAAGGCATTCCCCACCATCCGCCGCTGCTCCACCTTCCAAAGAATGATATCCGAAGTCCAAGAGGAGTGTTACAGCAAGCTGGATATCTGCACTGTCGCCCGATCTAATCCAGATGCTATTGGCGAAGTGGCACAGCTACCAAGTCACTTCCCCAATAGGTGAGCTCTCCTACTATTATTCCATATACAAATAGGCTTATGCACATTAAACAGAAGGCAATCAGTATTCTCGGTACAGTAGCAGAAATGTTTGAATCCCAAATATTGCAAGTGGCTTAAACGATAAACTTTGTTATGTTCAATTGGCTCTTTGACCAAAGAGTAGTCTGACAATCTGAATCTCAGCCACTCACACATCAGTGAAATGTAGCTGCTGTTAATTTTAAATGAATGAGAGTCTTAGTCATGTATTTGGCAAAATCATCCTCAGAGATGACACAAAGTTTTGATTTGACAAAACTATATGGACACTCTGTAGCTGCCCCTATTATCCTGATTCATTTGGCATAAGGAAGGGCCAAATTGGTATTGACTTCTATGTTGTGATTACGAGGAAACCAAACCATGTATTCCAGTTTCATCCACTGCTTTGAAGCCAAAGAACGTTCTGACTGTCACATGAAAACAAAACAAAACAACAGAACTTTAAATTACCCTTTAAAGTGTGAGTGAATGTAAAGTTTGGATGTTCTCCTTCCCTCTGCCATTATAATACATGTAGCAGTGCAGTTGGCCAGTTGGCACAAAGGGAGAGGAGGGTGGAGCGCAAGGCTTAGTAGTGACAACTCCCACATCCATGACATGAGGCTATATAGAAAGTATGCAAGTACATCAAAATACCAAAGGGAGATTTGAAAAACTAGGGGGTGCAACAATCTGTGGATCTTTACAAAGTGGCGTCTTTCACAATAGCGTGGCCAAAATCTGTTGCTGTTCAGCTGAAAATGTCCTATTAGACTTTGAGCTCCTAAAACGACATTTAATCATGCTTTGTTGTGTTGTTTTAGGTTCTATGGTAAGCTGCTACAGAGCCTGATGGACTGTGATGAGGACACGGTGGACCGCGTTAGGACCAGCATGGTGTCGCGGCTCGGCCCAGAGATGACCATGCTTATTCAGCTGCTGCAGAACAAGCCCTGCCCATCCACCGCTGTGGCTGCAGCTGCTGCAGTTCCAACTGGAGTCGAGGGCCGTGGGAGCTGGCGCTGGTCCATGGGTCCCCACATGTACAAGATCCAGCCTAATCTGCGAAACAGAGACTCTGCCAGTCATTTTGGCAAGAAGCGCTCGGCCAGTGACAGCTCCTAACTTCCACTCAGATTCAGAAACTCCACACACTCCTCAGAATCATGAAAAAGCTCCTCTATTCCCTAGGGGTGACAAAATCCATTCCTCCACTAGACTGGAAGTTACAGAAATATGCACCTCTAGGGAATGCCCATAGAGTTCCAAGTTGATATCAGAGTTTGATTGTTGTTATATTGTATATCCTACACTTTAGGCTTGAGAGGACCCCCTTCCATCGACTATTTTCAAACGCATTCACTCACAGTTAGTGTTGAACTTGTGGCTGTTGCATCTGTGCAACATGGTCCTCTTCACCTCCTCCAACAGAGATGAATCCTTAAGAGGTCTTTTGATGCCAAGCACAAAACAGCCATAGTGGTTCGCGCCTCTAGAGCACAAGTGGTCCATACTTTAAAAGACAAAAACATGATATAATAATGCAGACATTTGTCCGTTACTAGGGATCAGCAGTTGGATTGTTAGTTCATTGATAGGAATGGAAAATTATTGCTAGACGTATCTAATATTTCAGTGACCAATCAAATTGTGAGCATGAGCTGTGGAAATGAGTTTCGTATCTATTTTCTGACACTAACATAATACTTTAATGTACTGTATACTAAGTTATCTGAGACAGCCATAGCTAGCCCTCTAAAAGAGAGCGCTCATAAGGAGAGGGGTCTGTAGAGGTTTCATGATAACCTTTGAGAGGTTACCTTAAACTGACCAAAAAACTTCAAACTGCCCTGAATGCTATTCATGAAATACCAAAATAGTGTAGAGCTATAGCACTTATATTTGTTTTTCTGATGGCAGATCAAGCCATGATCCTCAACTGAAATGCGTTTCAATTCACCATCCTCCACGTAAGGATGGCCCAGGACATGGCCAAGTCTTTCTATCAGAAAAAATCCATTTTGCATATCTTGTCTCCAGACACTCTTAATGCATACGACTGTTGAGCTCTACAGTATACGTGGGACCATGTTTGGTGGAATCTGTATCCATGTTCTTAATTGAGTGTGAAGCAGTCATGTGTGTGGCTGATTAGCGAGTTCACCATTGAGATTGAGAGCAGCCATTTTCTTGGACTGATGATCATCATTCTCTGAGGTGAATAACATGACATAGAGGGTTTCCTTCATACACACTGGCTTCCAGTGTCAAGATTGAGAATGACTATTTAAAAGCCTTGTTGGAATGATATTTATTTTCCTACTATATTATTTAATTTTTTATTTTATGGCGTTATTGTAGTTTTAGTTAGTTTAGAGATAGACATTTAAAATGCAGTTTTGGTCATGGCTCCTATTTGAACATGAGCTCTATGCCAAATAGGTGAGCTGCCACTCTTTGGTGACTGAATGGGACCCATGTCATGACTCTGTGCTGGCCATAGGGGAACAAGTTGCTCATTCAAATCAGGTGATCTACTTTATGGGTGTTATAAGGGACCACATCCAACACAAGATAGCATAATTTTGACACATATTCTGGTAAAAAAAAAAAAAGGCACAATTGCAGCCGTTAGATGTATTTGTTGAGTGCTGGGGGTTTGTGTACAGTACATTACTTTCCAAACAAAGTCAAAGATGTACAAGGTATGATCAAAATAAAGGAAACACCAATATAAAGTACGTCCATAGTGAAGGGTTCTGGTGGTTCTGCTCTACTCTGCAGTGCTTCTTCTGGCATGGGATGAAAGCAATTATCCTTAACAGGGCTAGGCAAATTCTAATCACAACTAGTATCAATGACGATCTTCATCCCTTACATTTCATTCCTTTTTTAATTATTTATTTATTTATTTTTGCTGTGTCAGTTCTATCTAATATTATACAGTAGAGAGAGAGAGAGAGATAAGAATGATGTGAGAGAAAGGGTGTCATGCGTCACTAAAGTACATGGTGTGTGCTTTGGCCTGCTGTTCTAAAGAGCACCCCAGGGTCTTTTCTTATTGAGGGTGACATCTTACAGGACGGCAATGCTCCTATCAAGAAGGCATAAGTGGTCACCCAGTGGGTTGAAGAGCGTAACAGTCTCTCTCTCTCTGTTACTCTGCACTGAGAAAGCAAAATGAGGGAAGCATCAATATATTCGCTTAAACTGTATAAATCCCAGTACCCAAAGTCCAGTACCTTTATGCACTTGGCTGAAGCATTTTTGTTCAGAGTGCACTGGGATTTAGCCGCAGACACAAAACAGCAGGACCAGTCAGAGCGTTAAGTAACTAGATGCAGCTGTTGCCAAGTTATTTAACGCAATCTTGATGTAACCTCAATGATTTCTCTCACTTTGTTTGCTTTGTGTTGTTACAAATGTCCGCTGAGTTGAGTTTAAATGCCGCTCATGCACAATACTGTCTCACTAACCAGCTTGCTAGAGGAAGTTTGCAGGTCGGCCATGTCAGTAGCCTGGGATAGTGTATGTATGCAGTGGGGGATATCAGTAATTATACACCAGGTTTCCTCCCCACTACTGTAACAAAAAATGCCAAAAGCACTGCAATGACTTCATCCATTAATGAGTCTCTTCCCAACCACATATAAAGTCTGATCTGAACATTTTTGCGAGATAATAAAACATCTAAGACTGTCATCAAAGATCAAGATGAGCTGCCCAGACAATCATTCAAAATCAATACATAAGTGCAGAGCCACTAAGACTGAGATAGGGCTTTATGCTGATGTTTCCTTTGTTTTACCCGTACCTGGTAGATGGGTGGTGGTGTGGAGCCTTTGGTTTCAATGAGAAACTCAATGGCTCAAATTAGCTTTTGTTTGGGACTGAAATGCAAATGTTTGTGCACAGCAGCCAAAGTCTATGTTGACTGGAGAATACAATATAGGGATTAACTAGGGTTGGGGTCAGTTCACTTCAAATCCGTTCAACTCAGAAAGTAGATTTTCTTCCAAATTCAAACCGTGCAAATCTTTCACCATAAAAAGGTTTTTTAAACAATCTGTAAGGAGTTATTGAGCCCAAAGGTTCTATCTATTTTAGTTTATGCTTTGAACTGAGAAGATTGAAAGGGAATTGACCCCAGTCCTGCTTGGAAAAGTGAATTTATATATTGTCATGCGGGACCATCTTTAGGAGTGAAGCACTATAGACCAGAAAAAGAGATGTGTTGTTTTTTTCAGTGTAAAATTATTAGCAATGTTAAGAATTCCAAACTATGCAATAATCTCACATACAAAGGATTCACAGCAACACAGAAATTGACCTTTATTTCATTCAGTGCCGGCTGATGCTGTATGAATAAAGCAACAGCATGTACGCTCTCATACTCACAGTATGAAGGCAATGTTCCTGTATATCCCTTCCTGTTTCTGTGGTTTTTGTTAACTGGTGTTTCTTCGGTTCTGTGAATATGATCATTTCTTTTATGTCATTTGGTGTGAAAAGAGAGCAGTTTTGAAGGAATCACTCGGGAAGTTAAGAGCTGTATTCACACTGTAGTATATCCTAGCTTACTACTTTATGTTAAATATGCACTTTGCATCTTAACCACTATAAAGGGCATTGAAACATTCAGCACATGTGCAATTGAAACATGTTTTATTTACCCAGTGAATAGAAATCAGTTTGAATATTTTGCATCCTGGAGGGTGGGGGCTTCTTCATGTACTATTGATATGTCTGTATCTTTGTTGTCCATGGGTAAATCCAAAACCCAACAGCTGCTGCTAAACTATAGCCTGTTATCTCCCTGTATGATGCTGTCCAACTTCAGAAGCCCCAATACTGTGGCTATTTTGATCTATCAACACTCAATGAACTCAGCATCAGTCCACATGTGCATTTTAACATTTAATTGTCCATTCATGTTCTCATATTTATTTTCTTTGAACATTCCTTGTGTCAAATCTATTTGGCAAGGGCAAGTTATCTATCTCCTCACCTTTTGATTACAAGTCAAATGTAATGGTAACTTCAGAGAATGTACCTGTATATTGAATGTCTGTTTTGACGAGGACATGCCCAAGCTAAGATGACCCATGAAGGCTATTAGGAAAAAACAAAGTGGGAAAACTGGTTTCTTTCTATTCTAGATTCATTTTAATTAAAGTATAGGGTGCTTATGGTGGTACTGGAGTATTGTTAAGTAGACCCACGGTGAGATCTGTGAACCTGTCTCTCCTGTCAATATTCTATTCTCATAGGGCAAACTAGAGACTAAAGACTCCCTCAATTCTGGAACTTCATGGTACTCTTTCCTCTCAAGACTTGAAATAGATCGATAAATGTCGTCGTGCTTAAACAAAATCAAAAAGCTTCAGTGACTAGTAAAATTTATTTTGTATTCATATAAGTGACAATTATTTTACTATCAAATTCAAAAGTTAGCGAGGATTTGATGAGATTGCTGAAGTTCCCGATACAGATGCTATGTTACGCATGATTGATCCTTGTGAATCACTTGCACTTTAAAATATACCCATATACATATATACCCATACTGTGTATATGTTTGGGTTTTTCCTCTGTACTGAAAAGTCATGAAAGATACAAATGCATCAATTGTGTGTCTTTTGCTGATCAGAAATAAAATATTTATCATATCTGGCATATGGTATGAAATGTGTTGCCTGCTGTTATTTCACTGATTTTGAATCATTCTCATGCAACATCAACATCTACACATACATAATGGTGTTACCAGGCTCAATGTAAAAGGGCTTTATTGCCTCTATATTCTTCTCCATCAGCCCCCCTAAGAATTTCATAAAGTGCTACTGCCTTCAGTGAGTTTAAATATTAATAACTCTGTCAGTTCCTCTATCAACACATTCCAAAATGTATTGTTTAATGAATGAAAGTTGGTCAAAAGTGAGTGAAGTTTTACCATTTCTTCCCTTTCTTGTTAGATAAGCTTTTTGATGCATTTATGTTCTGTGAGACCGAATGGCTCGCAGCAAAGGCCCTGGCACCCCATATAACCACAGCACCTCTCACAGGATACCTCAGGAACACGGTCATTGGCTTTTTCCAAAACCACAGAACACACATAGGCAGGGTTAGCAAACTGCCATGACCCCTCGATTGCCAGTTGTCTCCCAGCAAAACTATCGAGTTGGTAGGCATTTCCAACCAGCTCAGAGTCACAAGGCTCCCAACAGCACAGTTCCCAGGACCATTTCTATTTGGTCCCTTGGAGTGAGCGCTGTGTTCGCATGCTTGGCATTAAGTCAAGCTCGTTTAAAGTGGGCGTCGAACTCTAACAAGGATCTCATCTGTTCATGATGTTCATGGACAGGATATTAAGGCTCAGCTGAGGCTTCGAGACTGTCCAGTTTGGTGACGTTAGGGTGGCATCTCTTCTGTTTACAGATGATGTCATCCTGTTAGCCTCATCTGACTGTCATCCCTTACGTGCACTGAAGCAGTTTGCTGCTGAGCGTGACGTGGTCAAGATGGGTGTCAGCAGCTCCGAGTCTGAGACCATAGTTCCTTGGGAGACCATGGGAGTCCAAAAGGTGGCCTGTCGCATTTAGGGGGGGAGTGAGCAGCTACCCCAAGTGGAGGAGTTTAGCGATCTGGGGGTCTTATTCTCAAGGTTAAAAGGGATTCTGCGATTGACCGCCTGTTAGGTGCAGCAGCTGCAGTAGGTGAAAGTGAGGTTTCTCCAACTGTGACTGGACTCACTCTCCATAAGAGTGACGAGCTCAGTGATCCCAGAGGACCTATTTATTCAGTGGAGTGGAGTACATCTAAGATAGCCTGACCTGCACCCGAGCAATAGCCCCTCTGCAAAGTCCCTTATATCATTGTACAAGTTATCAATATACCCTGTGACAACTGACAATAAATTAACAATTAGAAGCAGTTTTGTGGGAGAATAACCCAGCATAACCACGTCAATAATGAATAACCCTGGCCCATGATTGCTGAGCCACCCTAAAGTTTGAATTAAAATCTATCTATTTCAGCTGCTTCTAAACAATTTTATATATCAGTCTCTTGGGGTTTGGCCTGCTCTGTGCATACTCTGTGTGAAAAATGAGATTCCCAAAGAATAATCATTTATCAATAAGTACTGTACAATACATTTTGTGCTTTGAGACGAACAGTGCGTCCAATTCTTCCCACTGAATATAAAGTAGCTGGTCTATTAAATGCAAATCATCAGCACACAATATTCCCATGGCTTACCACATCCCCTGAGTGCTTGGTGCGTGTGACAAATCCAGCAGGACCCACGAAGTAAGATCAAGGACATAGAGAGCACCTCCTGATGAAAATGAACTTTCTTAAACTTGAGCACAAACGAGCTGAAACTGCAAAGTGCCTGTTTGGATGGAGAGCCTGAGGAAAAGAGGGAGCAGAACGCAAGAGGCTCCATGGACGCTAATCTCAGTCAGAGGGAGATATAATTTCATGCCTATTTAGAGAAGAGTCCTGAAGGGCTTTCTCATCAGCCGCTCTCCAGTCTCATGGATAGGTGATGCAGCAGCTCTGCATAGAGATTCTATCATCTTCTTCTTTAAAGAGACATTCACACTCGACTCATCAATGAATTCACTCTAGCACAAGCACGATGGACAAAAGCGTTCTGAATGTTTCCATATGGTCGGTTTAGAAATCTATGTTTCTCATCTATGGTGTGGCAATATGCATGCCACATTTTCTTGCCACATTCCTGAATGCTTTACATGACTGTAGTCCTTTAATGACTGAGGGAGAGGAGGGCTATTGGTGAATTTTCACTTCAACACACACTGTAAAAGAGGAAGGGGTTCTTAGAATTGAAAGTGTAGAAGAACTCAGCATTTATACGCTGGGCAACTTTTAAAAGCAACTCGTGCCCAGGGAGTTGCCTAAGAATTGCTGTTTTTATCACACAGGAGCATCTTGTTGCCAGGAAACATTTGAGCAGATTTTTGACCCTGTGTCTCACTTTGTTGCCTGTTGCTTGGACTGCTGCCGAGTGTATCACCACCCTGACAGTCACAACGAGAGTAATAATGAATAATGAAGAAATTAGAATATCATTATGCAGATGCAATTCATACCATCTGCTGCTGTTTTTAATTCAATATTGATTTTAAGACATTGGTAATGAGACACTACTCCATTTGAGCCATCAGATAAAGCATTATGGTACCTTCTGCTTCAAAACAATGTCTTATAAACCCGCTACACAAGCAAGTCTGTAAAACACATCTGCCTACGTAGATCCAATTATTGGCAAACACACCCACAATGTTCACCCAAACATGAGCAACAAATACATGCATTACACCTTTTGAATTTTCAAGACACCTACATGTATTTTTAGAAACAGCCTTGAAAAATCCTCTGATTTTTACAATGGGGAGGTGGGTGGGTGTGGCTGGGTGGTTAGGGTGAGGCCTTCTCTCCTTGGACAAACAGAATGACCCGGAGTGGGCGATCATAAATGACCACTGACCTTCGGTCTACAAACTGCAGGCAACCAGCGGATCCACCATTGTTTGAGTTAGTTATTTCTTTTAACCTCTTGATCAAATTCTGGGGTAGGAAAACAATGCATCCACAGTGCATGCATAGTGTCAGCAATTTGATGGGACAAATGAACAATGCGCTGTGGTTAGTGTGGTACGGCAATTGCCTCTCTCCTCTCCCAGTGTATTTTATATTCATTATGTCCTTCTCTTTCCCATGAAACTTGTGGCATATTCATCAGCAGCGTGACAAATTAGATGTGCAGTGAAATGGAGTATGACTGAGAGCAGCGGAGGATTAGATCCACTCCAATCTTACCAGCAATCTTTCCACTATCCCTTCATTTCTGTGGGGAAATACCCTAGGATGGGAGAGAAAATTAGATCAAATTTTACTGAAGAAAGCCGGAGTGGCAGGGTAAAGAGATGAAATAGAGCATTCTCCATTTCTGCCAAAGCGTCTCTCATAGATTTGTCTTGGAATCAAAAATGCAACGCAATTTCTGGTCCTGGATAAGTGCATTACGCTAAACATCACTCTGGCTGTACAGTTGGATCTGAGGTATATAGGCGGATAAATGAACAGTAAGTATTCAGTCCAGCGCAGTTCATCACCGGCAATTTTACCTTTTTCAATTTGCATCACTTGCACTATACATTATGCTATCTGTGTACATGTATCATAGCCTGTCAAATTGATATAGCCAATCAAGCATCATATTCAACCACTTCACCATTAAAGTTGAATGCTTGAATCCTCTCAAATATTCTTTTTACATACAGCACCTGGCTATTTTCTCACAGAATATTGTAAAACATAGGGCAGGTTTCACAAACATGGATTGAGCCATGTCCAACACAGTTTTTATTTTTTATTTTATTTTTTATTTCAACAGAGATCATTTATGGCTTCCCTCGTGGGACCCATTACACTTGGCTTAGACATGGCCCCAGTCTTTCTTGTGAGGAATAGTAACTCATGCCTACACAAGGCTAGGCCATGGCTGTGAAACTCACTTATAGAATCTTAAAGAACAACATTGTATGAGTTCAATTCAAATCCTTCATTTTCACCACATCAGGGTTATATTATGCCAAAGTTACTCATTTACTGTGTAATATCAGTGCTACTGAATGTGTTGTAATGTTAGTTTATAGATACTCTGATTAACAGCTACTCCTGTTTTAATACATAGTATGATATAATGCGATAGAAAATTATAATTTATGCCTATGTTGTTTTGTGTTAATCTGAAAAGAAGCCTCTTGTATTATAGCAGGATACAGAATCTGTTGCAAACTTGCAGTTCCTCCAAGCTGCTTGAATTAATTTGTGAACTGAACAAAAAGGTAAATTCAGGTAAATTTTAGTGCACAATAAATAACAATAAATAAAAACCCCTCATTTATTGATCACTAAGTAGAGCTGAATTCATCCTTTTATTGAGGCCCCTGGTATTAACACAGTGTGGTAGCAACATCTAGTGGCTGAATACAAGTTGCAACAGTTACATTTGAACAGAAAACACAGTTGAACCTGGAGAATACACAACTCAGCTCTTCAAAAGTGAAATGCTCTCTAATGAAGAAAGGCACTTTTTTTTAACCTTTTTATTTATCCAGGGAACATTGACTGAGAATACATGCTCTTTTTCACCACCGGCATGCTTCACATTTGCACCTGGAAGCTTCCTGGTCCAATCACTGTCTTTTACTGAGCAGCTATTCAGGAGCAGATGTGTTATGTGCCTTACTTAGGGGCATTTGGATGGTAACTGTGGGAAGCAAAGGGAAAACATTATTCATTCACATTCCCCACCAATGTTTTCCCAGCTCGGATTCAAACTGACAACCTTATCATAGGGGACCTTCATTTAGAGGCTCGTTTTTAGGCACTATCTAGAACCTATGGTGCTACATGGGAACACCTTATAATGGTAATAGAAGGGAAGTAACATAGGTCAAAGGGGTTCTTTAAGTAATAGTGATTCTTTAAGGTTTGCCCATAAACACTCCAGAACCATTTTTATAGTGTGCTTCTACAAAGAGCGGGTGCAGTAACTCCTACATCTACTTCTATATCCATATCCATTTATCCATTTTCCATACCCACTTTTTCCTATTCAGGGTCAGGAGGGCTGGAGCCTATCCCGGCATGCATTGGGAGGAAAGCAGGGAAACACCTTGGACAGGCTGCCAGTCAAACACAGATAGATAGACAAACACATTCACATTCACACCTAGGGGCAATTTAGACTCTCTAATCCTACTGACCTGCATGTCTTTGGACTGTGGGAGGAAACCCACACAAACACAGGGAGAACATGCAAACTCCACACTAAAAGGACTGGGGCTGAGATTCAAACGGCAGATCTTCTTGCTATGAGGCGAAAGCGCTAACCACTGAGCCACTGTTCCACCCCTACAGCTGCATAATCTATACAAAAAGCACACAACTACACAAAAATACCAAAGACAGATTTAAACTATTTGAGAAACATGGTTGAGTTTGTACAAAAAAAAATGTCATATGCACAGTAATGTCAGGAATGTAAACAGGATTAATGCCTTTGAATACAATATAGACAAACACATTGACAAAACGTTATGGCGGCAGACACATTCAAACCTAATAAGTAATGCTAAAAGTAATGTTAAAATCAATTCTAAAACTCATAGGCAGTGAAAAAATTGAGGCAGTGTTGTTTGTGGTGAAATCTCCTGGTTCAACTTAAAGCCTTGCAATACAGACAGAAAACAGATCTCTGTGTTAGACATGAGAGTAATCTAAACCTGAACAACCAACCGGTTCAGTTCACTAAGATCTGGATCAAAAATCACCCCTACATTTCTAGTAGCAGGCTTCACATTATCATTATCAGAAAGAACAAAATTATCAGAAAGAACAAAATTATCAGAAAGAACAAAATAAAAAAACAAAAACACAAATACAGCAATAGTGGTTTAAATAAGATGTCAGTGGTCAGATATACTAATGTAATTTGCCTCTAGTTAGGATAACAGCAGACTACAATGACAGGTCCGTCCCCTCAGGTGTGCATGCCTCAGACTAGACCAGATTACAAGACTCACCAAGGTTTACAAATTCAGCAGTGAGTGCCTGCGATGGGGAAAATAGATGTATGTTCAAATGAAGTCAAATGGAAAGAAGAGAGCATTTGATTTTATTTAAATTGACTGGAGGGGAGGAAAGGAGGAGATGGTACATAACAGGTTAGGTGGAGTAGTATTCATCGGGGAAGATGCATCAGAACAGTTCTGAAGCAGGTGGGTGGGGCTAAAGTGACAAAGTAAACATATTTCAAACATGCTCAATCATTCTTGTGAAGACCAAAATGACTCAAATCATACCAAGATAGCATACGTTTATTCTTAAAAAACCCCAACATTGATTCAAATACGGGTAATTTTTGACCCAGTCATGTAAGAGTGTAGCAGTTTGAGGATCAGGAGAGTGGCTGATATAATTCATAGGGGAATCGGGGTCAGACATACAAATACAAATAACATTAATTATATCCCAGAATTATTATATCCCAGAATCCTGAAATGTTAAGATGTGTGATGTGATGTGGGTTTGCCTTGTTCTTTTTCATAAATTCAGTGATCTTGTCCTTAATCTCATTTATAGAGGTCAGAAGTCAGAGGTCAGCAATGGTCTTTCTAACCACCAGTGCTGCCCGCTGCCAGTTGTTATCAACCTCCCTCTGTCCGTCCCATGTATGGACAAACCACAACACACACCTGAGAGCATGCAGCTGAACCTCTGTAAGGAAACATTCCCATATCCCATGACTTTGTTCATATCCCATGGATGGGATTACAGCACTCTCTAATTCAAAAGTGTCCCACTCTCATTGACGGGAATGT
Source organism: Centroberyx affinis (assembly GCF_046629955.1). Taxonomy (NCBI): domain Eukaryota; kingdom Metazoa; phylum Chordata; class Actinopteri; order Beryciformes; family Berycidae; genus Centroberyx; species Centroberyx affinis. The sequence goes on from NW_027278865.1 coordinate 69,487, forward strand.
CAATCTCACATAACATTTTGATGACTATCTTTAGTGGCATATTGGTCATAGCAAGACTGGGCTCAGTTTCACACAGTGGAGGACGACTCTGTCTCTTCTTTCAGCTGCTATCACCCTTCTATTTTTCTGTATGATGAATTAGGGGTATTTTGTGGTAAACGGCACTTAGCTAGCTTCTTATGTTACAGTGAGGGGACAAATGGTGGAATCAATGGGAAAGGCTTTGATTTGGAGGTACAGGAGTCACAGAAACTCAGCGAGAGCATTGCTCCAAGCCTTCAGAGAACACTGGTGTAGTGATTAAGTAATTTACCCATCAAACTGGACACCTTGAAATCCCCAAGCTAGCCTCCTGTCTTCACTTAAAAAAAACTCGCCAAACAATTCCCAGATGACTTCTGAGTGTTTTTCTCTCCTTTTGAAGTTCAGGTTTCTCAGTTTGCCCAGTACAGGGAGGGCTTGTTTCCTGCAATATCATCTTTAAGAACGCAAGCATGATGTATAATCATATACTTTCTCTTAATATTTTATTTAACAATTACAGTCCCAGTGAGAGTAAGAATGTCTTCTTCAGGGGAGACTTGGCCAAGAAAGCAGCATCCAGGCAAACATACAAGTTGCAGACAGACCAAATAAAACAATGTACAACATACAATCCATAATTTTGGTAAGCACTCCAAAAGACAGTAGCCAAATACCAAACCAGTATACTCAACCTATTTAAATAATGATTAATCAAAGCAAAGGCAGCTCCTTATTCAGTGTGCCACAAAGCAGCAGAGTATATGAAGCTACTTTTGCCGAATTCAGTTCAGTCATGAAACAAGTCACTATGAAGGCACTAGCTTTCACAATCAAAGAATATAACCATAATTGAACTTTCATACTGAAATCTAGTCTGAAAATTGACTATACGAATTTGTATCATCAATGCATACATATTAATGGATGGTACTAGCCTATAATTACCAAAAAAATTCACATAATGAAACTGAATGCAATTAAATAACTTAGTTTTCATTTATATCTCTCTTTGAACATCACTGAAAAACATTTAACCTATCTTTTTATTTGCAGAATAGAGTTTTTAGGCTGACATAAATCCTTATGATATATTTTTTTGTATACATCATAGTAAATCAAACTGATACTTTTACTGATTCTTTTAAGTGGGGAAGGTATAAACTAATGTTTTCTTAAAATGTAACTTATTTTTGTTCATGATAGTGCCTGTTTAACTTATGATGATCAACAACCCGCCTTTTATTACCACTACATCAGTGATAATAAGCCTTATTGCCACATAAGTCACGGAATGTCATCTGCTATCACAATGATTTCAAACGCTCTTAAAAGAAATGTCGTGCTTAGACTTATGTGACCTACATAGATGTTAGTGATGACCTGCAGATGGAGAGCCTGTGTCTGTCCTTGTTCCGGTCTATATAGACGCGCGTCTTGGCATCAGTCATGCATTGCAGGCTGGCGCCGCCGCCTCTCCACTTCCACAACATCAGGTGTAATGTTACTGTTTGTTGTGGCCTGGGAACACTAATAATGTGGTTGGAAAACAATGCCGGTGGTAAACCTGTTCAACATCACCAAAAGATCACTCACCCCCCAGGACCTGCGTGCTGACTAAGTGGCTATAGGTTAACCAGAAGCGTGGTTTGGGTATACACTGCGTAAATTATCTGTTTTAGATCAAGTTAATTAATATGGTAATGAATCTTAAAAAATATTTTTCTTAAAACAAGCAAAAAATTAGGTGAGATAGTTTCACTTGTTTCCGATGCAAATAAGTTTGTTTCAGGAATTTTCTTGAATCGAGTGACATTTTCTTGATAGGTGGTGATCTGCCTTAGGCCTGTTATCCCTCGTTTACTGACACGTGTTTCTAGAAAATCCGTGAAACAAGTGGAACTGCATTGGAGACCAGTGAAAGTATCTCACCCCACTGGCAGTTTTGGCAGTAACAAGAGTTTAAGACTAAGTATGGAAATGGACATTTTTGCAGAGAGGCTAAATGTCCCCTGTAGAAATAACACTCAGTAATGGACAAAACCAATTTAGTCTGTAGACTATCTAATGATTTAGAGATTAGTTCATATTCCAGGTTTATAGCTCAAGTAGTTTTGTAGCACTGAAGAATTTCGATGATGTTGCCAAGAGCAATCTCACTTATGAATTAGCTCATTTTCAGCTCCTAAGCACAAAGACACTGAATATGATCTGAAGTGTTCTGTGTAAACTGAGAATAAGAGCAGCAGCAGTCCACAGGCCAAACTCTTTGCGCGCAGGCTGGGTGTTGACCAATGGTTTGGAGAGGTTTTGGAGAGGGGTGCGAGGTGTCCCTACCTGCTCTTCAGTCAGACCTGGAGTGATTTTACCAGTCATCGGCCAGTGAAGGGATAAGTCGAGCAGCATCACCAGCGGCTCAAGGCGCAACTTTGTGAACAGGATCGAACTAAGAGGGGGAGATGAATCCCACTTCATCGACCTCGACGCCATTTTCAGTCAAGGATATTTTGAAGCTGGAGCACCATCATGCCTTTGAAAATGAATTCGTGATGCCTGATCAACTTGCACCAATGCATTCTCAACACACACACAGTGCGCCTCGGACCCTGGACCTTTATGACTGCCAGCTGAAGCCGTGCGTCGCAGGGATGCAGGAGAAACACACCATCAACCACGACATCCAGAAAGGCAACTTAGCGGCAGAAGAGGAAATAAATGACCAGGGTGAGTTGACACACACATCATAACGAAACCAATGGCAGTTTTAATATAGTCTGGATACTGGTGTAGGTTGGCTGTGGTTATAGGCCGCCTACGGCCTTTGACGCATGACAGTATCACAGCTAACACCACTGGCCCTATACTAGTAAATCTATTTTCCCTATCCTTTTTTATTGCTATGTAAATATTTGAAAACGACAGCAAAAGCGTCAAGGCTTTTAACAGGGGCCCCATTTATTCATTCAGAAAGTTACATCTAAATTCATTTGCCACCAAAACCCCCAAATCTGATCGACTATATTTTTGAGGACAAAAAGGAGCAATGATGGATGACTGACAATATATTATTATTTGGTAAGAGTGATAAATTATTAGATGTAGGTCACTAAACTATCTGACACAGGCGCGCACAGCTTAAGGGGAACACTGCTCCTGTTCAATGCTCCTGATTTTTTAGATGTGGCTTCCATATAAATATGCGAGTTTTGCTTTATTTTCGCTATTATAATGATAAAAAATGATTAAAGTGTGGCAAATATCAATCATTTAGTCTAGTATTGAATCTTTAAAATCATGTTTTCTTGAAAACGAAAAAAAGTATAGCCTATTTTCACTTCTTTCCAATGCAGATAATTTAACTTCCAATGCAACTTTGCCTTTGCCGAGAATTTTATTGAAATAATATCTGGAAGCAAGGATTCCTCTTCCACTATCAAGATAATATCACTTGACTCAAGAAAACATTTGCATATAAACAAGTGAAATTATCTCACCCCATCGGCATTTATTTTATTTTATTTTATTTAAGAAAGATTAAGACTCAGTAGTCCAACAGACTAAATTAGCCATTTCTTCAGTGACTGACGCTCATGGGGTATTAGGCTACTAAAAACAAACCGTTTAACAATCCAGTCCAGTCAATTTAAAGAGTTTCGTTTTTGTTATTATATATTTTTTATTCTCTTGTAGAAATGTGCGGTTTTGACAGCTCGCCTGACTGTGACCAAACCCCGGAGAAAAGCAAAGCCAGGCTACGCAGAAAGCCCCGGGTCCTGTTCTCCCAGGCCCAGGTGTCCGAGCTGGAGAGGCGCTTCAAGCAGCAGCGCTACCTGTCCGCCCCGGAGAGAGAGCACCTGGCCCACATCCTCAAACTCACCACCACCCAGGTCAAAATCTGGTTTCAGAACAGGAGGTACAAATGCAAGCGCCAAAGACAGGACAAATCGTTGGAGCTGGCGGGGTATCCACCTGCGCCGAGGAGGGTGGCGGTGCCGGTCCTGGTGCGGGACGGGAGGCTCTGCACCGCAGCGTCCCACTCTGCTCCATACAACGTGACAATTGGACCCTATAATCCCGTGTTTGGATATGGAAACAGCAGCGTCTACGGTTGCAATTATAATGTGTCACCTTCAGCCGGTATGACTGCCACTCAGATGCCTAATAACCAGCTGGTTGATATAATAAGTAACACCGAGGGGCCCTTCAGCCACGGACACTTCCAGGCTTCTTTACAGAGTGTAAGAGGTTGGTAATTAAAGGGACGAAAAGGGTCTATAGGAGAAAAACAATCAAGCGATTCATCTCATGTAATTATCATTATTTCTTTTTATTCCTGGAATGCGACTTAGGTGCCAATGCAGTCCTTTTAATGTTTTGTAAGTCAGATGCGAATAAAATCATGATGAAAATGTCCAATTGGTTTACAGCCCACTGCCTTAAAAAGTAGCCTATATTTGTTATTTTCTTCTAAAATTTTCGAATTATATAAAGTATATATCACTGTATAAAAGTAGCTACAAATCTTGGAAGCAATCTGTAATAATATAATATCTATTTTCTAATCTTTCTTAAAATTAGGTATGTCTAAAGTTTACATCAAAGGTTTAAATTAAAAGGTTACTGATCTCTCTAAAGGCGAAAAAACGAATAGGCTATTTCTTTAGTTGGTTGACTTATATTGTTTGTTTGTTTTTTTTAATTTAAAATATCTTGTAAAAAAAAAAATGCATCCATCGTGTTTAGAAATAAAATGAAATATTTTTAAGTTCACATCTGCTCATGAGCTCAGTTAATTTTAAACGAATATTAACAAAGCTTTTGTTGGCCATTAATCTTTCAGAATAAAATTCCACTCGTAGGCTTTAATGCATCTAAATTTTGAGTGCAAACACAGTCTCGAGCCATTACTCCCTGTTAAAATGTGTAATTTTCTTCTTAAAGCCCAATTACAAACAAAATGCCTAATTAGATAGCCTCTAATTGGCCGCTGAGCTGTCGTCTGCATATTTCAAGCACACCGTTTATCAAAGAGCCCCATCACATGCTAATGGCTGAGGTGACATCTGACCTGACAGCGCTGCTCTATCAAACTGGCCTCATTATTGTCCCATCGAGAAATCCGCTGATAAGGCTGGAGAGCTTGTCCTGTCCCGGAGCTTTGCTGGGTAAACAAACTCGCAGACAGAGTGGCTCTTTTACTTTTTTTCAACTTTCAATCAAACGGGAAACAGCTTCCAATCTAACCTGTCACTCATCGATACTACAGAGATAGGCCTAACTTGTCTTGTAGGCTACTATGGGATTTGCACGAAGTAATACAGTAATACTCTTTATTTATAGTATTCCTCACTTCAAATAGCCTACATTTCAGGCTATGGAATTAAATTAATCCAGTTAGATTAAAATAATAGAATAAACGAGCTCTTCTGCGGAAAAAGTAATCATACAATAACATTTAGAGGGATACCTACTAAAAAATGTTACACCAAAACTGTGAAACCATAGGAGATAAAACTACCATAAAGTAAGATAAATTCACTGCCCTCACTTTTGAGTACCACAGACACACTATAAACCCATATAGGAACATTATAGGAATATTATAGAGAATTTTCGTTAGATGCTTTTTATTCGGTGGGGGGGGAACTCCAATGAGTAAACAACTGAATAAATGAATTCTTTGAACAAAAAAATAAAGCGGCCGATTCATCCATTACATCGACGAATTGTTCAGTGTATCATCCTTAATCCATTAGTCCACTCAGGTGGAGGGCCTGAGGTTGTCAGAGGCCCCATGGGGACGCGGATCCCGACGAGGTGAAGGCGCATTGCTCAGATAAGGACAGACTCCGCGGCTCTGAAATGTAGCTGCAGACAGAAAGGAGACCAGGGCCACTTGAGGAGATCAGATAAAGCCTGTGTGTTTGTGTGTGTGTGTGTGTGTGTGTGTGTGTGTGTGAGAGAGAGAGAGAGAGAGAGAGAGAGAGAATATGCATGAACTCTGGCCATTTTTTACAAATTCATGCCAATGTTGGAGAGGTCCTGGTTTCACTTGTTTACAGCGTTTGCAAAACAATATCAATGCGGCAGTCCAGTCATTTAACATTATTTAATCTCCATTATCAGAAATATAAACACATTAGAGCAGTTATGTAGTGGTAAATAGAAAGGTGGATAAGTTCTATCTTCAATAGGCAATAGTCAAACAAGGAGAACTGTTAACAAAAATCAACCACATTTTCAGAAAAAAAGCCTATTTCCATTTAAAGACCGTACCTTCTTATCTTCCATTTGATTATGTTGTTGAATTTAGGTTGTAAAGATTTATGCCAGCCTGAAAAGGTGGATACAACTGTATTCTGTAAATAAATGTGGGTAAAGTGAGTTTAGGTGGGTTTCCCCTGCACTTCATGCAGTTTTACAGTAAATACTGGTAATGTGTGCAAGACGAGTGGCTTTATTGGCCCAAGTCAAATTGATATCAACAGATTATCTGTCAAAATCCAGAGTTCACATACATTTTACAAACTGTTTTGTCTGTAGAAGCTAGTCCATGAAATAGGCTAGAAATATGGAAACGGAAAATGTAGAATATATTTCCTTTCATACTGGTATATAACCTGACTGTTCCCTCTTGCTCAAAAATAATCTTAATTCTTCATTAGGTCTACAGTGAGAGAAGGAGAGATTTAGAAAGGGAGTGAGAGGGAGATGTGACTCAGAATGTGTGAAATCACATGAAAGAAATAGAAACCGGTGTGATAAGATGTTGTGGTTCAGATTTCAGATAGGTCTGACTGAATGATGTGAGAGTTTAAAGAATGATATCAGCCCTGGGTTTGGCTGTTTTCTGAACCCTTGCCAGTTTGGAAGATGCACAAATGGAGGAAGCATTTGTTGCAGAGACTAAAGCAGAGGTGGTTAAGACAAAATATTACGATTCCAAAGGAAGATTTGAGATTTGAAGCCCCAAGGGAGAAATAAATCTGATTTTCAAAGCATAAAATGAGCGATATGTACATCATGTCTGGATATGGAGCAGGAACAAAAGTTTCATTGTAGCATGGCCAAATCTGTTGATTTTTTTGTAGTGTAGCTTTGTGTGTAGTCAGGATATTTAGGGTATATTTTGATAAAATGTTTTTTTTTTACATACATGTATGCATGGTTTGAATTACAGTATGTTTTGTTGGGAGTGGGCATTTGGGGTGCTAATGGGGTGGGCAGTGGGCCAAGAGAGGTGTGAAATGACAGGTTGCGTGTGTGTCTGTGTGTGTGTGTGTGTGTGTAAGAGAGAGAGAGAGAGAGAGAGAGAGAGAGAGAGAGAGAGAGAGAGAGAGCGAGAGAGAGAAGCCAGAAAAAAGGGACAAAGATATGATTTTCAATGTGTGAAAGAGGGGAAAATCCAAAAATGTTTGATTACAGTGTTGCGGTTCACATTTTGTGTGGCTCAGTTTAGGCAGACGATGACGTGAGCCTTTTTTGAAAGACCCATTATGGTTTCTCAAAAAGGCTTTAATTCATAGATAGCCTTACGTCAGCTGCAGAAAGGAAAGGCAGATGTCTAATCTGTAACTCTGTGATCACATCGTTGGAATTCCAATCTGATAATGTGGTGTTTATGATTAGTGCTGAGATCATTGTAAAAGTAAAAACCAAGGAGCAGTGTTCCTCTGTCTGACCATCTGCCCAGTAAGAAATCACTCAGCTGCCAGCCAGTCATAAGAAAAGGTTGATTCTCTGGTTGCAGTCTGAATGGAGATGAAACTTCCCAAGACAACCAGCACTTGTGCACTATGACTCTTCTCAAACAAACCCAACCTTCTGCAAAATATCTCATTATGTGGAGAAAAAATAAAGTCAAATGAGTCCACTGGCAGCAGTCCATGTCTGTGTACTTTGAAGTGGCTGCTGGCTGGTGAACATTAGTTTGTGGAGAGTTGATCTATTGCTTTGTAGCACCCTCTACTGGAAGACTCCACATGATCCCACATGGGGAAATAACACCATTATGTCTCACACAAATCATATACTGTATATTGTATGTTATTGTGCTAAATTGCATTCACTAAGCCATTGCTAAGATAAAAATGTGAGTACATAAAAAGGCTACAACACGCCAGACATGTAAAACTGGAGTTAATAAACTATTTTAGTGCAGCAGTTCAATACTGAATCAAGATGTGCTATTCAAGTCTCTGCCAAGATAGGAAGACTAATGTGAAGGTATTTGTTGTGTCAGACTGTGAGCAAACATAAATCTAATGTGCTCTGATGAAAAAGGATGATTTGAAATAACTAAAAGTTTGTTCACATTCATTAAATAAAATTAGTTTGAGATGATATTTTCTACATACCTGATGACAGCAGTAACCTTCACATAAAGCCTAAAGTAAGTTAGTCAACTTCTGCTGCACAGCATAACCAGAGACTCTAGCTGTTTGGTCAAATCTTGCAGATACTGTATGGATGTAGGTCCAATATAAAAATGTCTTCTGTTCAAAAATGCGCCATTTTGTTTCAGCAAAGGTTTGGGTATAAACCTCAGATTGAACTGTTCAACCTGACAACATATTTATCATTCACCAAGTCTAAGGCCTTGTGCAATAACACACACACAGGTGAAGGATATAATGTAAAACAACACTGATGCTAAACAGATAATAGGATGGAAGTCTGACAAATATACTGTTACAACACATTGTCTCTCTACTCATCTCAGACAAAGAAATTGCAACAGTTCTGAATGGAAAACAACAGAAGATTGATGGTTTACTGCGCGGAATCTTGCCATGGCACAAGCAAAACAGCAGTATCACATACTCTGCACTGTGGAAGACTAATGCCTTTCTAGGCTAAAGTGTCAGAGGTTCTGTAAAGTCACGTCTGGTGCAAAACGAGTTAAGTGCACTATGCAACTGTATATCTGTACGATTCAGGGAATGCTTGGCGTACAATAAAGATGCAGAAGAGACATTTCATTGTCTGCATAACTATGAGCAATCATGAAGATTGTCTAAGAATAAGGGCAGAGGATGACAGCATGCTTGATAAACTGGTGGTTTTAACAGTTAAGATAGAGATCAGTGGAACCTTAAAAGACTCATTTTGGACTGGATGATAGTGCCACACATCGCACCACAGTTGCCTCACTATTTGTTTATGCTCTTGTTGCTAGATTGCATGCATATATTTTATCATTCAATTGAGTGAATAGGCTTTTGAAGCAGATTTAGCAGTATGTGACAGCTAATCATGAGTGTGAGATGTATTTTGAAATGGTAAATGAGTTGATTTTTGGTGGAATCAGAATTTTTTTTTCAGCAGCAAGCTCTGTTTTTATATTATATATTATATATTCAATACAGTATGATCACAAAATCAACATAAGGGTTGTGACACAGAAAGAGGAACTGAGTCTAGACTGTATGCGAGGGATGAAGGTATTATCTGCGTACAGTTCAACATACTTTCAGAGTTGGCCCCAGACAAAGAATTCAAGGTGAAACGTATCATACTGAACATCTTAATACTGTGTTGACAAGACAGCAGCTAATGCTTAAGAGGAACTAAGATACTTAAAACAGAATTACTTCTGTACTGCTTCACAGACATTATATGATTGTCCATAATATAGGACAGCACTTTCTGTGTAAGATTGCAACACAAGGTGCTTAACATTAAGGCAATAAAACAATTATAAATAAGAAAATGAAATCACAATATGTAAGAGATAAATTACAACACACAACACTTGGATATTAAGACCTCATGTAAAAGCTAATCAAATGAGAACAGAAATAATGTGACCACTACAACAATGTGACATGGAAGTGCTGGTCACTCCTCAGTGTGTGGTTAGTGCAGGGAAGCTGATGGAGTCGGCAGGGGCAGGGGGCATGGAAGGGATAATATTTGTCATCCCTAGATTCATGTCCTTCCAAATGAAGCATGAATTCCCCGAGGACTGCAGACACTAGAAAATGTCCCATTCCCAGGAAAAAGGTCAGGCTGAACCACAGAGAACAACAAATAAACAGCCACTGAACAATGAATGTGTCGGTTTAGGAGCCGACCTAAATGTGCTGAACACATTAGCCCTCCACTAGGTATGGCCACCCACTCTGACCCCCGACAGCAGACTGAGCAGCCCCCCTGCAGGAGCAGACAGCAGGGCTACTGCCTGAGCTGAGGGGGCATGGAACTCATGAATGAGTTAAAAATCAGCACAATTAGTCGATCCATTAGGGATCTACAAACTGAACCGACAGATCTAGTAAGATACATTACCCTCTGGAGAAATCACCGTAAGTCCCCTATAGGGACTTGTAGTGTGTCTGTGGTACTCAATAAGTTTATAGCATCTCTACTTTAATATTCCTACAGAGACTTATAGTTTTGCTCTAATATGTGTGTACCAATCTAAAATGTATTACATTTATTATTAATAGTTCTTTTTCATAAGGGTACATTGGCACTACCGCTTTTGATTAGTAGCTTGGACTACATTTAGCTGCTATCATAGATTTACCCCCAAAAAAACATGCTAGTCAGACATTATTAGCCTATAGAACTTTCCATGAAGTTCACTGACATGCATTAGAGATGAATAGACAAACAGATGGAAACAGAGTTACTGAAGGTAGGGTTAACAGGGTAAACAGAGCTCCTTGGCCCGCCTCTTTCACTTGTCAGCGCAGTCAGACTGGACCCGCCCCTGCTCTTGTATAAATTGGTGCTTCAGTCTGTGTGTGTGAGAAGACTCACACTGGAGCCACCAAGTCACAGGCTGTAGCCTTTGGCACTGAGAGCCTTTTCATTTGTGGACTACTGGACAGAGATGTCTGAGACGGTCAAACCTCTGACATCCTTCCTCATAGAGGACATTCTCTCCATTAAGGAAAACACAAGATTTAATGGAAAATGCTCTACACAGAAGACAGAAATGTGTTCACAGTGGAAAGAAGAGTGTGAAGAGTCATCAGAGCAACTCTGCCCACAGGAGACAGTGTTTGGAGCGCAGAAAGGTGAGAATCTACAGTCTGCCGATATCAGGGATGTAATGGAGGGTAAACCCAGCTAAACTGAATATACAGTGTATAGAATTAAGTTCACCAGCTTCTTTAAGATGGCATTAATCTTAATGCCATAAATTCATAGTATATATTACAGTAAATATTATCAAACTGATGTAAGTGCTACAAAGACTGACTCTTTTAAGGAAAAAAACAACTTTTCTGAAAGTATATTTTCTTCATACTGGTGGTTGTTTGCCTTATGATGATCACTGAATGCAAGTCATAGTTTACCCACCTTTTTATGTACCGCTACATCACTGCCCAATATGTAGACCATACTGACCTCCACCAACACTGCATTTTCCCATTTATTGACCTAACCCCATCTGTATTTCAGAGTCCCTCGACACATCCTATCCCAGCACCTCAGAGTCCAGCAGTTTTACATCCACAGGGAAACAGAAGCGCTCCCGAGCCGCATTTACACACCTCCAAGTGCTTGAACTGGAGAAGAAGTTTAACCACCAGAAATACCTGTCGGCCCCGGAGAGGGCTCATCTGGCCAGCTCCTTGAGACTAACTGAGACCCAGGTGAAAATCTGGTTTCAGAACAGGAGGTATAAGACAAAAAGAAGGCAGCAAACCTCGGAGTTGTGTAAGGACATGTGCAAGTTTGAGGGACTGGGCCTGGGGGACGATTTAGTCAGAGCGTCGCTACTCACCACCTTCTGCAAAGAATATCAATACCGGCCCTACCTGTGGGACTTCAGTGGCCCCTGGAGGCCAATGTTATGGTGAATTGGACATGCAGCACGGACCCAACATGCACAACGCTTGGTTTATGATCATAAAGCTTTTGATTGTTTATTGTCCCTGTTCCCCTTACTGATATCCTGTGTTCAATATCACACTTTATTCTGTTTTATTTTATCTTGATTTTGAATCTGACATATGCCCATATATTACAATTTGCACAATACCCTGTTTCAAACAGTATTGCTCATAACAACATCCTATATTTTTTTCATACTTTTCATGCCAAACCTGTCACATTGGCTTAAAAGGCCATATAGGAAATCTAAAAAATTTAGTGGTACTGGCCTACATGTGTAGGGCTTGCACAATGAATGATGGTCTTATTTGATCACTGAATTTAGTTGTAACACTGTTAATTAATTCATTATTAAATCCATGTTGATAAAGTTTACTTTCTGCTTAAAGCTTTGTGTTTAAAACTGAATAGAAGATAGGATATTTGCAGTGTTGAGGAATAACCTAGTAACACCACACTATAGCTTAATTGTAATATGCCTAATCATAGTAATTTTCAGAAAAACTTAGTTAACATTTTTTGCCATGTAGCCTAGTTTCATACATTTTAGCAAAATAGTATGTAGTAGGAAGCTTTCAAATTGTTACCATGTTGTCAATGCATCAAATGTAGTTTGGATATAGTTAACTATTTTAAATGAGCAGTTTAACTTCTTTAACTGGGAAGTAGCTAGTTGGTATACTACACTGTAAGAGTAGCTTCCCTAAAATTGATGATTTAAAAGTTTCACACTGGAATATAATAATTCCTGCTGTTGTCTTTGAAAATTGAAACACGTCACAATCTTTCGTCCACTGTACTGTAGGCTACAGATTCTAGGTAGAAGTATGTTTCAAAAGAGAAACAAACTATCTATGTGGAGTTAAACTCTGATAATGCTGTAGAATTGCATGAGCAGATAAGGCTATCTGAGGAATAAATGAGGGCCCTTTCCAAAGAATGAGACATGATTCCTTCAAAGAGCCCCTACCCCTATCCATCAGTTTAAATGGAGGTAACCCATCTGCACCGTCGCTCCTCAACTTCTTTTTGGTGACATCATGAGGAAAAGTATGAACTTTACAAGCATGCACAGAAACTGTAATTTCTTATCTAAGGCATTTAGGGAATTCAATGCAAAATGATTCCACCAAATGGAAATTAGTTTGTTAATCAAACAAAAATTATAGAAAATATGTTTAGCTGTAGAAACCACAGTATATCGGCAAAGTGGCCATTGTCACAATCTTCCTTCTGATTTCAACTGACAAAGTTTTATGTGACAGTGCATAAGACAGGATAACACGAAACTTGAATGATCCCCGTGTGTAAACTGGGTCATTGAAGCAGCAAAAAGTAATAAGATACAGCAGAAACTAAATATGAAATAAAATCTATAATCATGAATACAGCAAATGACATGAAAAGTTCAACACCTGAAGACCCAGATAGTAAAACTGTTTGACAGTGAATAAACATTTTCAGTAGTTCCAGGAAATAGTGCAAGATTTTGTTTATTTTTTTTATGTCTGCAAGACATTTATCAGAGATCTCTTTCACACACTGAAAGTTGTCTCTCACTTATCTGAACATCAAACTGGATACAAAAGATATCACCTTTGCTTTAGCCACTGGCATGAAGCAATAAATTAAACAGATCCACTCAAACTGTCACGTTGTAGAGAAGTTGTTTTGAAAGAGAAATTGGAATGCCACCTGACCTTGCAACAGAGAGGCTCAGCGCCCTAGCTAAGGAGAAATGTGCATTTGATGAAGGCATCACCAAATATAATTATAATAATAATAATTATAATAGATTACATTTATGTAGCGCTTTTCTAAGCACTCCATCCAGTTTGCAGCAGAACGCTCACCACACATCAGCTATCTCAGTGGAGAGTAGAGGACTGAAAGAGCCAGTTTGGTAATGGGGGATGATTAGGTGGCCATGATGGATGGAAGGCCTGTTTTGGGAATTTTGCCAGGGCACCGGGGTTACACCCCTACTCTTGCGATGAGTGCCGATGGGATCTTTATTGACCACAGAGTCAGGACCTTGGTTTAACGTCTCATCCGAAGGATGGTGCTTATTCACAGGACAGAGTCCCTGTCTCTGCCCTGGGGTATAGGGGATACTATTCATGAGACCAGAGGGAAGAGCACCTCCTACTAGTCCTCCAACACCACTTCCAGCACCAGGTGGTCTCCCATCCAAGGACTAACCACAGCCAGACCTGCTTAGCTTCCCAGACAAGCTAGCGATGTGATGCAGGAGCCATGGTGCACATAAATACTACATGAATGTAAGGTGATCTGAAGGAACATTTTATCTAGAGGTCCACTACACACTTTGTCTATAGACTCTGTGACAACCATTTGAAATTGGTGCCATCATGACACATAATGTGTGGAACTATGCCAGAAAAATACCTACAGCATTATACTTTTGCTTATTCTTCATCAGTAGTTCAGTAGTGTTTTGATCAGTAGTGCTTCATAACCCATATTAATATCTATGCTGGTATACTCTGTCTGCCACTCAGAATATGCTGCAAGACATCTGCCGTTTTATTGTGTGTAAATCACAAATAAATTAATTTCATAGGGGGTAGATAACTGGAAGTATTTTTTTTATTACTTCCTCCTATTCCACCAATATCCCAGTGTGCTTTAGCACCAACATTTAACTGTAGGCAAACTAAAGATGAAAACTCAGAAGTAAAGATTTATGGGTACTTTTTCCACATAATTTAGCATATAATAAAAAAAAAAATGTTTTTAAATGTCACCAGTCTTAGTAGTTAGAGAGACCATCCCCTCTGTTTACCTCCCATAGCTGTGTGCCAGTTGTTTTCTTTATAGTGCAACATGTGACCCTGAGCTGCCCAACTACTGGCACAAATAGCTATGGAATGCACTTTGTTCAGAAGTTGTCTTTGAGGATATTGATATTATCAATGACTTGAATATAGAGCCTCCTCTCTTTATCATATGGTATCTTGTATGTTGCCCTTATCAACTGAAACAGGGCAACTGCCTTCTTAAGGCAGAACCTGTTTAACTCGATTTCAATGGAATTTGATTGTCATCTGGCTGTTATAGTAAATGTCCTCTGAAACATATTTTTCTCTCTATATATCCCCTTGTCCTGGTTTACTCTTTATTCTGCTTCACACTGAAACACTAAAATATACACTCATGATACAGTAAAGACATGGCATCCACACAATGACAAATTCACAGTGTGCATAGGTGCAGCACAGTCATTTCCATTGAAATGTGTTTTTTGAGATCGAAAAAAAAAAAACATGATGCACAAGCACATTAACCCTTTCTATTGTTTCTCAGACCACCACATCTACAACATTTTGATTGGACCTTAAAATGGTGGGGAGAAAGCTGAATTTGGGGAGATGAATGATAAATGATAAACAAGATTAAAAAATGGAAACTAAATGATAATTTTGCTTATGTGTGTGGTGTGTGAGATACGAAAGGAAGAAACACTGAATTGGAAGCTAACATTGAAGAGTCATTCTCCCAAGCCAGGGGTTTCTGTGAGGAAGTACGGCGCTCAAGGCGTTGTTTATTATTATTTTTGGCTTGAGCAGCAGCAGAAAATAAACACAATATGTGCACCATTCTTAAGGCATATTTCTTGGGTAGAGATGGTGAAATGTCTATTTTTTTAAAGAACCTACTTTAAGTAACTCAAAGGTCTCTTCCAAAATGTGATATTCCACTCAAAGGGAAAGATATAAACAACAACTCCAGCAGCGCAATATGCCCGACCAAAGCCGACCTGCTGTCTGGACAGAAACTGTTCCAGTGACAGTGTTGAGTCAGCACCCTATCACCAGAAAGGAGGTAGATGAAAATCTTACTTTGGGGCAAGTAGGCCTAACAGTAGCCAAACATAGGCTACATTTTATTTATTTATTCTTTTTTTCTGGGGGTGGGGATTGCTAAATCAACATAAAAATCACTTCTGTTATAGCTTGTTGTGATATTAACATGACAGTTTGTTTACAACATATCTGAAAAATACTAATAGCCTAAAGAGCTAAAGCAAATTTCACATAATGGTGTCTTTCTAGGTTCTTTAGATTGATTGACTGATAGAAAATTGATTTCATTTGATGCAGTCTAGTCTCAATGTGCTTCAAAACTGACTTGATTATTAAAGTTGGAACCTCAAGCTCACCATTTGTCAAGCGTGACACTTTGTGCAAGTGCTTGAACCATTTCCTTGAGAGATTGCTATCTCCGTCTCACTCACAAATGGAAATGTCACTCTACAGGAATCTGATAGGAAAATGATTTAGGAATTCATTAGAATTCAACTACTTTGAAATCAGTGGGCAATGCAGTATGATTGCTGAGTCCTAGATGAAGTGAATTTTTTTGGATAGTATGAAAATCTTTTTTTCTTATTTCTTTTTTTTTACGAGAAGAAACTATTTATATGAAAGCAAAATACCAACAGTGTGGTCAAGTGTGCTTAGCTAGACATGCAGGCTGACATGCCAGGCTGACTTAGTACAGTGTTCTGCTAACAGTGCTGATAAGATGGCATGAGGGATTTAGGGCTTTACATATTTAGGAAGGGCAAGTTTACAGTAGCATAACTGAAGTGTGAGCAGAGGTCTGATGGAACTGAGATAGAAGGTTTGAGAGCTCTCACGCCAGTAACCTGTCTGCCACTGTTAACTCAACTGACCTTAGGGATTTGTCCTCAGCAAGTGTCAAAGGCATATCATTATCTTATATGTACCATAACATATTTTTTATTGAGAAAAATACAATAAGTCTCCACATTCTCCTATTTTTAGAAAAAGTAAATGAGACTTTTAATTCCTTTAATCTTTCTATAACAAATACCTTCGTTTTGTGGCTGGTGCTCAATTTATTATCGTAACATAAAGATATCCAAATTGCATCGCACCCTTTCAAAAAGCATTTAGTTAAGTCCTTTCTTTTGTGCACATTCAACTCAAAGGCAAGTTGGGGGTTTTCATCATCATCCATTGTGCTCCATGTGTCTATGGGTTGATTCAAGCCTAAATTGTACTGTCCCATCCAACAGAGCATCAACATCATGACAGCCATTGAGCAAAAATGGTGACCTTGTCCTATACATTACTCCTTGGAAAGAACATTTCAAATACCATATGCCTGTTACAACACACTGAATGCTGGTTCACAAAACACAGAGAAAAATGTAACAGATTTGGTCACATCTTATAATGTAAAAAAAATAAGGAAATTAAAGAAAAAGTAAATCTCAATGAGTTGCTAAAACTCAAGTGAGCTGTTATCAACAATGGCAACAGCTGAATCTTCCAATCTAGGCCTTTGGAGTAAACAGGTAATTAGACATGAAGAGGGCAGATAGCATCTGTTTTGACGGCATTGAGAATCTGACAGTATCTCTCAGTGTCTCTCAGCCGCCCGGCTCTATAAGAACATGGCCATCAGATAAAGCAGCTTGTTGATGGGTGAAGCTGAAGGTTAGAACTATTATTATTCTACTTACCATTGTAATACCTGCACTTCCGCAGGCTCAAAGAGACACGGTACATTGATTCACAAATGCAGAAGAGTAAAAACAACCTCCTCTTGTCTTATTGCTTGCTCCTTCCTTCTGCAGGCTCAGGGAGTGCCTCTCTCTGCACCGCCTGGATTAACTGGCTTTTCCGAGTTTAAGATGAAAAGCTGTTAGGAGGAGGTTACTACATAACTGCCTTTGATAGAAGAATTATCTCCTCTAATGGGAAGGAACATTCAAGAAATGCCAAATAATCACATCAACCACATTCCTAACCATCATTTGTTTTATGTTCTGGTACACTTGCTTTTCAGCTACATTGAGGTTTTATGGGATATGATATTATGCATGGAAATAAAGGTAAAAATGGATGGTCTGGTAGGAAAATCTAAAGTATGTTTTTAGGAATCTGGTGGGTTTGTGTGGTCATGGAGCCATCATGCTGCTCTTCAGGCTGCCCAGCGATGCTTTGGAAAAACAAGCAGATCGTCTTTACAGATGGAGGGAAAATCAAACTCAAACCACAAAGACAGCCTTTGTCAGTGCTCCAATATGCCGTGACTGGCTGACAAATTTGTCGGGAGTTGATAAGGTGGTTTAAAACAGCCCCGATCTTTTCACATGGGAAGACTCATAAACTTCCTTGGATAGTGTAACTGGATCCCTCATGTTACGGTACCAGTAGACCAGCTCCCTTTCTTCTCCCATCAACAGATATACCGCCGCATCCAACTTTATGCGATGGTTAACGTTGATTGTGCTATGTGACTGTGAACAGTGTGTGTGGCAGAAGCGCCACAGCATCCAACTCTGTGTATGTGTGTGTGTGAGAAAGAGAAAGAAACAGAGGGAGACAGGCAGGCAGAGAGAGGAGAGTCAGTTGTAATCTTCCAGTGGGCTTATCTATGGGATAAAGACATGAAGTGGTGGGACAGTTTACTGCAGATAGAGTGATTAGAGGACAGTATGACAGGGACAGAGGACATGGGCAAAGGGGCTGTTCATTGTGCGCTTCAGATAAACAACCTACTCATGGACCAGGGCAAAAACTAAACACGCTGGAGACAACAACGCTGCGACACAAGTGTACGTGTCCAGAGGCATGTTGGTTTTGAATAAAGCTCTGCTCTGTCTGTATCTCGATAAAACATCAAATCAGTCTTCTTTTTCTATTATTTTGCCCTGTACAATGCACACCACGCTCTTCTTTTTTTTGCCATATTCACCTTCATATCAACAGTAGAAATGCTCTAAATAACACTGGGGGGAAACAAACTGATGTTACATGAATTACTGTGAGCAATGTGAGACCAATGGTATGTCAAAATATACACACTGAAGGCATAAAATATTAGGGGAACTTATGTCGCACAGATTTATGGGTAGTTGTTTAAATTTCTGGTTAGTATTTTGCAGATGTCAATTCCATCAAAACCAGTAGAGTAGTGAAACATCCTGGCACAAGAAATTGCCTGCTAAATCATTTTAAAACCAGTAAACCTAAATAGCCTAAGCTGGTACTACAAACAATATGCACAGGGAAGTGTTCTGTCCTGAAATCATTGTTTTCCTTTCTTGGTGTCAAGAATAAGCATAAAGCCAACAGTGGGGACTGGTTGCTGTCTGCTGCTGTATGACAAATTAAAACTAACATGAAATAGATGAAACCAATCAATGTCAATATGTCTGAAAACTACCATGAAAACATAATTGAAATCAAAACTCCACCAACATTCATCTGATCATTGGGTGCTAATCCCAAACCAGTAACAGCACTTGTCTACATCATTCCTGTCTACCTGTCCTCCATGCCAACCTGTAGGTAGTATTATACTGCCCTCTACTGGCCCTGCACGACTCCTGCAGCTTTCTCAGTAGGTCTCTGTCAGAATGTCAGAATAATGTTAGAATAATGTCATTATAATGTAACAATAATGTCATATACTGTCAGAATAATGTCATAGTAATGTAAGAATGTCAGCATAATGTCATAATAATGTAAGAATGTCAGGAACAAATGTCATAATAATGTAAGAATGTCAGAATAATGTCATAATAATGTGAGATTGTCAGCATAATGTCATAATAATGTAAGAATGTCAGCATTATGTCATAATAATGTATGAATGTCAGGAACAAATGTCATAATAATGTAAGAATGCCATGAACAAATGTCATAATAATGTCAGAATGTCAGGAAAAATGTCATAATAATGTCAGAATAATGCCACAATACTGTCAGTAATGCCTGTCTGTCTGCCTGCCTGCCTTTCAAGACAAAATGCAGCCTCTTGTATTCCACAGCATCAGTCGGGGCAGGAAACTACCTTTTGTGTTCACCAGTTACAGTTGATGGATGATTCAAAGATCCAATCTAAACAATTTTTCTGGCCAAATTGATATTCAGATTACAAAGAAGCCTCAAATAGTATGGGTTACCTGTTCAGGTGGCTTTTAGAGTAGATGCTCTTACCAGCACCAGCCAAAGATTTACTAACATTTGGTTGGTGTTTAGTTTTAATTTCCCACCCTGATCACACTGGGATCCCAGCTGGAGAATGGACTATGCCCTACAGTCCTACAGTGCTGAATAAATGGATCACCTTAACATCCAGGCTCTCTGTTAATGTGAAAGCATTGCCCACACGCTACCATGCTTCAAGTCATACAAGGTCACTTCAGCAGTGAGGTTCCTTCCTGTTTTCCTTGTGAGTTCAAGACTATATAAATGATGAGTGGTGGGGAAAGATTGGGTTTTGACTGGTGTAATGGTTTATACCTCATCTGATGCACTTGGACCCATCATCAGTGATGTTATCTGAGGTCACTGGGTATCAGACATCCTCACCCAGGTTACTCAGGTCAGGTCCATCAGTCCCCAGCTTGCGTTAAAGCATTTCTATATCATAAAAGCAAATTAATATTTTAACTAACAGTGAGGTCTAATTTTGCCTTGTTTTTTCTCTTTGAGCAGAAATGTACATTTCAGGATTATACCGGAAGGATCTAATTTCAAATGATTTCCCCAAAATGTTTACCACTGGCATTTTGTTCCATGTAATACCCCTTGAGGTTGTATTTTGATGCTGCAACTATCAAAACAAGCTTTAATTTCCCAACATTTAAAGGTTCTGAATGACAGGACATACCAAAGCAAATCTCGATTTAAGTCAGAAAGAAAACACAGCATTGATCACTTGGATTTTTATTTCAGCTCCAGTGTTACATACTGTAGCAGCATTACCACAATCATTAAACATTTGCATGGTCTTAATTCCAAACATTCGTGTACTGTAGATGGCACTCTAGTCATAAGTTATCCCAGTTCCCCTGTCAATTATTTGTGCGCAAAACGGCATAGAAATATTTACATCATGGACATCCCTACATAAGATGTCAACTCTTCAGTCTCCTTTAAAAAATAAGCATCCATCAGTAACTGGGAACATAAGACTACTGTGAAATGATAAAAGTTAACTTGGAGACAAAGTGTCACAACACAATTTGGGCATTATGAATTACTATTATGAATTCTCACTAACACCACAGAAATGAGTGGGGGAGGGGGGCAAGGTAAGCAGTGGTGATTGCATGTATAATTTAATCAATCAAACACTATTCTTCATTTTACTTTTGTCACTATCTGATTAATAAGTTTAAGTCAGGGGAGTGTATTAATCCAATTCACATATCAAATATCAGTTTCTAACCTTCATAAATTAGATCAGTATTGCTATTTGAAAAAGTCCTAGTACAATGTGGGACATGCACTAATAGTCTATGTTGTTTAGGATTATAATGGAGTAAAAGACTAGAGCTCAATCTCTGAACTTGACCTAGCCCATTCTAATTATCCTGTTTTATTACCATTATCATATTCAAGCTGACAAAACATCTACTTATCCAGCCATGTGAAATCCATACTGCATGTGCTACTTAAGTTCATATGAATTGAGATATTCTAAAACCTCATGGATTGAACAGTAAACATGAAGTCTACAATGCAAACTTGTAACGTTGTTTATCCATAATAAATAAGTGCAGCATCCGCGGTGTGACCCACAATAACATACTGTTCCCAATTATATAGCCTTCGCTCAAGTATTTTGGTATTCATTGAAAAATCTTGGGAGGAACAAATTTACTAACCTTCATATAACGCTGAGGCAGAAAGCCTTTTTTAACACAGTGACATTCCAAACATTTGAAGAAAATAAGCCTCTAGAGATAAATGAGAGACATTTAAGAGCCCAAACACTGAATGAATGCTAACACTACTTTGGATGGAAACTGGAGAGTAAAATGGGTAGAATGTAAAGTCTGAAAACAGATGAGTACTTTCACATTTCACAGCAGGCAGGCACATAGCTTCCTCTAGTTTTCAGAATTACAGGTTTAAAGGATGCATAGAATACAATGCATATCTTTGGGATGTTAACAATTACACTACCGTACAACCATAATGAACTTGTTGCTAAAGGGTTGCGTGACCATTTGATTCTGACAAACTCTCTGAACTTCACAAGTGAAAGAAAAGAAGAAGTAAGTGTATAATTGAAAACAAACAAACAAATCTTGTGGCTCGGTGGATTGCATCAATATCTGGAGGAATGTCTCAACTACCGAGTGGAAAATAGAGAGTCAAGAGGCTGGAGAGAGCAGAGCACACAGGAAGTATGCAACTAAAATGGGACAAGAGAAAAAAAAAATATCACTGCCTGCCAACAAGCTGATTTGATCAGGCTTTTACTGGTCTCATGGTGACAAAGTGTGCCCAACATCATTGGTCAGTTGGCTAAAGGTGCTGCCAAATACAGTAACAGACTAATGCAGACTGATCCAAGTTCTTACATTTTGGAACACCAACAGCATTTGCTGAATGTATCAGCAAAACTCCTGCTCTTAAAATGTTTAATGTAGAATCCACAACCTTTAGGTACAAGGTAAATAGGTCACATATAAGCAAAACAGGTCACTCAAAAGCTAAATATGAACACCACTACAAATGTATCTGAATGCTGAGACAAGGCCATCATCAAGGGCAACAGCCTTTAAAGTTTGATCCATCTTTGGACCTGCATAATGAAGTGCCTTGGAAATAGCCACTCACAAAATATATATTCATGTATATATACATATTATATATAAACAAGCTGCCTTCTGTCTGCAACATACAAGATTCTTAAAATTAGACTATTATTGTGCGTGATTTGAGAGCATTGTAGTGCTGCGCTTTAACAAGGCAAATAACTGGACCGTTACGGCCTACACAACTTTGATACTGAGAGGGACAGCAAATCTCTCAGGAGGAAAAAAAGGCTTTTTTACACTTAAAGAGAAATAAAACTCATAATTCACAGACTGGCGTTCAAGCAGTTTGTGAAAGAGATGATAAATGGAAAAAGTAAAATAGCATCCTATTTTGTACATTGAGATATGACATGAGTGATCAACTTCTACACTCACAACTTATAGATCTGATTTTAAAAAAATCATGGTTCCTGTAGTATCATTTGAGAAGCCACTATAAAATTTTATCGCCATCGACAGAATGACAAGCCTTTTTGATAGCAACAAAAAGGACAAATATGGAAATAAGGAATTGCTCTGTCAATTTCTGTCAAAAACCAGAGAACAAAGAAGAAAAAAGCTGAAGCAGCCTTCAACATTTAAGAGGCACTTGGAAAGCGCAATTGTTCCGTTTACTGTGCAGCGAAAATAAGGAATGTGTTGTAATAGTTCTTTATAAATACACAAGGAAATAAAACAAGCAAACAGCCATGTGTTTCTTCCGCATCCATAAAATACAAGCCTCGGAAAGCTAATAAAATAAATAAAAAGTTCCCATATTAGAACTATAAACATCAAGACAAACATTAAGTCACCAAATGTAGAAAAGAGTTTGGAGTGTTGTGTACATAGTCAATGAGTGAGGAAGAAGAAAAAAAAGATGCCTTGCAAAGTTGAACTCTTCTGAATGTTTCTATCCTTTAAGAATAGCCTTCTGCCCTCTGCTGCATTTCCTGTTTGTGCAACACCACCCCTCTGAAGAGTTACGTTTTATAGCTTGGAGAAAACACACAAAGACTTAGGTAGGTGAGTGGAAAATTAGCCAGTGCCACGCCCTGCTGGTGTGACAGTGACTTCCCTTTGAGACAATAACCTGAGGTTATGACTCATGGTGAGCACAAACAGCCTCAGGTTGGAGGCTCCTTGCATCAATTCCAGTCTACGTGTCGGAAGGTGGGTTGTCCTAACACACCTTCAATTACAGTGGGCCAGTTCCTGCCCCTTGCTCCAGCTGCTGCTTGGTCAGAAAGTACTTGAAGAACTCATAGACTGACCAGGCAATGGCAGTGGAGGGCATCTGGTATATAATCCGAGCTTGGGCCCCTTTGAAGAAGGCTGCCAGACCACCAAGCCGGTACACTGTCCTGAAGGCATTAGCCATTCCTGTCAAGTGGCCACTGATGTGCATGGAGTTGAGTGCTACGTTCTCTTGTGTGTTGAGCAGGGTCTTACATACGTCGAGTGGAGTGGTTATGGCTGCGGAGACAGCTCCCGCCGCCGCTCCTGACAGTATGTGGCTGCCAGGGTGGTAATGTCTGTGGGGGTTTAACCGCTCCTGCATCAGTTCGTAAGTGATGAAATGAACTGCCTGGAAGGGGATGTTCATGGTCAGCTGTGTGCTGTAGCTGCGGTAGAAGGCCCCCATGCCCTCAGTACGCGTTACTGTCCGAACACAGTCCAAAAGTCCCCGATATGGAGAGTTATACATTTGCATCCTCTGCTTCACCACTGAGCCATGCAAGGGAACACAGGGAATAATATTAGCACACACAAACGGGTACACACTTGCAGCTGACACCAAAAAATGTCTCATCTAACATGGCAAGAACATGTTTTTAATTGAATGTTTGGGTCAGGGAAGTATATATTATTTTTTTTAAGTAAGTCTTACAGTCACTCTATCATAAGCTGCATCTTACCTTCAGCTGGGTTCATGACTGCATCATGGAGAACAGTGGCCACACTTCCCGCCATTCCTGTTGAAATGAAACAGATGAACAGAACTTGTGAAGTGTACATGACACATCGAGTGAGTTTACCTGCACATTAGAATTTCGAATATGAGCCTTATGCTGACTAAGGTCTTAGGTATTGTTACATCCATCAGTAACCATTTTTTTTCATATACCTGTTTACATGGAGATAGTCTAGCCTGCTATAGTTTTCCCTCTGTGTTCATTCATGGCATGTTATTTTGGTGGAGCAGAAAGATCTCGCCATGAATACATCCCTCTCTCTTTCGCTTTCAGGCTATGTGACATGCGGTGCACTTGCGGAGTTCCAAAAAGTTGAGATGTTTTTATCTCAGTGCGCCATGGTCGCGGCCGTAAAAAGGCGCTTTGAAATGTGTGCACATTTGCGCGCATCTGCCGCATGCCCCCATTGAAATGAATGGATTTGAGCGTGCAAAAGACACGGCATGTGAAACCGGCCCTTAATGGAAACGATTGTGCTGTTCTCCAAACCCAACAATAAAAGCGATATGGTGTTTACATGCGGCAACTCATAAATTATTTTTATTTGAATATTCCGAATATAAACAGAATATCAATATGTGCATAAACGCACTCACTGGTTATGAGGAATATCATAAACAATAATGGAATACAAATGAGTAATAACTGTTTTATAGATGAAAAGGCCGGCGAAAGTGGGGAGTCACTGTGTCGGCATATCATAAACAACAATGATGAATATCACGCATATGACAAGGCTTGTCCTTGACTGCACTCCTAGGTCATGTCACTTAGCCTAGGGTACAAGTAGTCAATATGAAACTAATTTAAACTGATTTGTGTGAGAGCTGGTAGGCTACCATTAGCTAAATGGCTGTTGCCTCCATGCTGAATGACGTCGCTTAATGAGCGCTTGACACGTTCGTAGCAGGCGAAGTAGAGTGCATGGGCAGGTCCTGCTCCCATCATGGTGATGTTGAGGCCCCTCAGCGGTCTGAAGATCCCCTCTGTTCGGATAATCCTTTTCAGAGCCTCAAACACACTCCTGTACTGGGCATTAGGGTCTGGCTGCAGGCTCTGCATCCTTGTCTGAAAAAAAAATTGTTTGCAGAACATACCTTACAATTAGCTCTAGTTTGGTTAGGTTTAACGGCAGGTGTGTGCTGTGTTGAGCTGCAAGTCTTAAAGTTAGTACTCAGCTCAATGTGAATGTGACTGTGAGTGGCTAGAAGTGGGCACACAGACACCTGGAGTAGGCCAACTCATGATGAGTTCACATATTGTGCGCTGCAATGCTGTCACATTTTTCTGTCAGTAAGTGCTCTTGGCAGCAGTAAGGTCCTCTCTGAGTGATGCGTGTCTCTCCCAGGCCTGGCGTGGGAGGCCATGGCAGCCCTTTGTTATACTCCACCATGCCAAGTTATCCGGACAGCACAAAGCATGTTTTTATTTGCGAGGACTTGTGGGACTGCTTCAGGAGACAGGCCAAGTCTATCTTCCTCAGCATATTTCCATGCGTTTCCTTCCTTCTGCTTAACAATAAAATATCAATTTCATTTCCGTTTGATGCAGATTTGGGAGCTTGAGGGACAAAAAACTTGGTAGCATAGTTTATGTTTTAAGTTTCTGTGACTGAATATAGTACAAATCACATTACTCTGTTCCAGACAGAGGTAATAGTGTGAATTTTATAATTAGGCCTACCAATCAAATTCTCCTTTCTCTTCTAATAATCTTCTACTGATAATCTTCTACTGATAATCTTATTGATAAATTACGCTGAGGGTGTTTATCTCCATGTTTATATATTGGTTCTTTATTGTCAATTAAAATAGAAAAAACAATTCAATTAAGGTGTGTAAAGCAAGAAATCTACCAGCAGTTTAATTGTGCACCGGGACCAAGCCCCTTAGTGACAACATTTTGAACTAAGGCCTGATGATAAAAGACATTCCCTTGCACACAAGACTCCTATGTACTAGTTCCTACAGCAGCCTTCTACAGTGAGGTAATATTCAAAGTATCCCTATGAATAATAAGGTTGATTTACGGTAATGAACATTTTTTAGAAATGAATCATGAGGCAGTTAGATGCAAAAAAAATAGTTACTGAAAAATCATTAAAACATACAGAAACCACTTGCTGTTGCATGGGTACTTCTAAGTTACATAAGATGATTATTTTAAGGAATATTAGCTGGTTGTGTGACGGCCTAAGGAGTTCCAACAGGGAAGCTTAATGTTAGTCTTTTGGTAATAGAAAACTAACACAGAAACAGCAAAAGATGGATTCTGTCACTATTGTCCAACTAACTAGTTCAAAAGTAAGAGAAGCATCATCAAATACTCTACAACGGCTGACCTAACCCCTTGTAACAACGTTATTTGAAAGCTCAAATTTTCATCTGCAAGATTTAGATTATATGTGGCCCTAAATGGGGACTAGAATGAGACATTTTAAGCCTGCCCCTAGGATGAATTGCAGGGTTGCAATTCATCCTAGGGGCAGTTTAAGGATTGGATTTACCAGAAGCATGTAGATTAGGTCATCATTATGTTCTGAGTAGAAGGGTTAAACAATCCAGTTGCAGTTGACTTTTCCAGTTAAAACATGATTTATTTCTATATAAAAAGCTTCCCACATTTTAGTCAATTACCATGAGTTTTAATAGTAGGTATATCACTGATCAAGATTCTCATGTACTTATAATGTGGGATGACTAGCAATGGCCTGGGAGAGCACTATGGGTAGCACTAGATTAAACAATAGCATCATCTGCATAAAGACGCAATCAACACCATTGTTCAGAGTCAACTCCATGTTAATAAAACAGACAGTAAACACCAGTGGCCCAACAGCCAAACTCTGTGGAAACCCTTCAGGGATACTAAAAAAATGATTGTGTCCTATCCTGCTACTTTTTTCTGCAATTCAATTCTAGAAGAAGCTCTATGACAGTTTACTAATCAGCAATACAGAAGAGTGATTGCACACACACACCCTTTTCTGCGTGAGGCTGATTCCAAGTGTGCGAATTGCCGATAAGATCCCTCCTAGCATTATCACAAGGTAGCCTATAGGCTACTCCCTGTGTCTTCTGTGAGTAGCTCTGCCTTGCTCTATGCTGGAGTAAAATGTAAGTTTCGGCCTAGATATAATAGGACAGGTTCGACGGACTATTACCACCAGTGCTGTAATCCATAAACTCTGAAATTCAAAATTAACGCATCAAGCCTCAGCCATTAGCTTGGCTGAATGCATGCACATAGAGCAGTCCCTTCTCATATGTGAGGGTTGTCCCACAAGAAATAGTAATGAGGCTTAATGAAAGTAGAGCTGCAACGATTAATCGATTAATCGATTAGTTGTCAACTATTAAATTAATCGCCAACTATTTTGATAATCGATTAATCGGTTTGAGTAATTCTTTAAGAAAAATAAGTCAAAATTATCTGATTCCAGCTTCTTAAATGTGAATATTTTCAGGTTTCTTTACTCCTCTATTACAGTAAACTAAATATCTTTGGGTTGTGGACAAAACAAGACATTTGAGGACATCATCTTGGGCTTTGGGAAATCGACATTTTTCACCATTTTCTGACATTTTATAGAGCAAACAACTAATCGATTAATCGAGAAAATAATCGACAGATTAATCGACAATGAAAATAATCGTTAGTTGCAGCCCTAAATGAAAGGATTCTTGTGTTAAAAACTCCTGTAAATAATAGACAAAATATGCTCACTAAGTGAAAAGCAAAAGTAATGAAAAAGGTCTCATTTATCACAAGGGTGCAGCACATACAGGAAAAATATAAACTAGGCTATATGGCAATAGATGTGGTAATAGTGCATATATTTTGATCATCTAATCTCAAGTTGATTTTGTCAACTTGAGATGGACTGGTCAACATCTTTATATTTACAACACTGGTTCATTACTTCAAAGACAAATTTGGGTTCACTATGGAAAACAATTTGTATCAGGACAAGACTGTTACTGTAAGACAAAGTTCAACAGTACATTCTACACTCAAGGACCACATCAGAAAACCACCACATTGGAGTCTCTGACTTTAATGCATCATCGTTGACAATGATTGAGATTCACTGTTTACATTGTATTTTTTACATTTGTCAAAATAAATACAATGAAAGAAGAACCATGAGATTCTTTCATCAACTTGGCTTCACTGAAATTTCAAAACAGATCCTGCGTAATCTCCCGACACTGACACTGAATGAACACCATATCTACAACTATATGGTGCTTATGAAAACTTAGAAACTTTAGGAGGAAGTGGCGACAATGGCTTGTGTAATACTATTGAATACATACATGGGTTAATTTGGCAAGATGTCAAGATCATCACATTGAAGCAAAGAGGATATCATGACCTTTTTTTTCGTGCAGTATATTAATGATTTGTCTGTGCCACATCAAGATTCTTGTTTGGGTTGTCCAGCAAGCCAAATTATCAAAACAACACTACATTGTTAGAAAACAATAGCTGAGCAAAAGAGAGGGGATTGGAGGGGCAAAGTTCACAATCAAGCCAATAGTTTGCAATTTGCACATACAAGCCTATTTTTGACAAGCTCAAAACTAGCCAGCAAACTCATTTGGTTACGCTCACAACAGTGAACATTAACTAAAAACTGTAATTTCAAGATGACACTTATTAGTGAAGAAATTAGTTAATTAATTTGCCAAGCTCAAGTCACATAATATGCTGCTGGATTCAGGAGTAGTCATGTCCTGTGTTCCTCTGTCTGTAGACAGAGTTGTGCCACACAGTATTAATATTACAAAGGGTGGTCCAGTGATTGTAACCATTACCTGTGTACCTCCATGAATACTATGGCATCCAGAAGAGCATGCTGGTGATTTGTCTGAGCAACACCAGTTAGAATTCCAGCTAAAATTGCATAGTGTTATGACTTCTGAGTCTCGGCCCTGACAGGTTGCTTTGGGATAAAAACTGCAGTCACTTTTTAATAGTTACAAGTAAACTTGTAAGTCTTGAACCCATACATTTCTGTTCAGATTGTCAATGCAACGGGTATGTAACCTTCATTGATTGGTCAATGTACCTTATTATGGGTGGACACCCTTCATTTGGTGTACTAACCTACATATGGGTACACTGCGGAGTTACACAACATTTTAAGTACCAGTGTTTTTTGACCGAAAAGACTGAACGTAACATTATGTGATAAGTCTTAGATGTAAATATCAGAGTAGTCTGACGACTTTAATGGCTAAGCCATGTACTTGACCTTCAGTTGCGTCAATGGTAAGTAAAGTCAGGATAACTAACTAAAGTCATTTCAGTGCATGAGAAAACCTCTAGAGTTTTGACAACAATATGTAACTAAGTGGCATGTTAATGCGCGAACAGAGGAAAACGAGCGGCGCATGCTTAACTGATGAGTCTGATGATACCTACAGTATGGTTATCTACCAATGTGACTTTGGTAAAGTACACTGGGTTACGTTTAATAGCTTGCAGCGTTGAGGGAGCTTGCTAACTTAGCAAAGTTGACTGTTAATTATATCAAGAAACAAGCGGAAAAAATGTAAAGCTGTGCTTTGGCTAACGCGTGATATGGTTAATTCAATTTAGTTTATGTTAGCTAAGCTTGCTTAACTGGCTCCTTAACTAGTTAGTCTACTTGTGGCAAGCAGGCAGGCATGCTGTACTGCTCGGCTACTGTTAAATTAGCTAAGATTGAGGTTAGCTAACCAGGCAGCTTGAAATTTTACAGCTAACGTTAGCAAGAGTTAGCAAGCCAGCTAAGTCAACAGGGTATCATAGCTGGTTAGAAAATGAGCTTAAGTGAGTAAACTAGTGGCAAAACAAGTGTGAAATAGTGCTAAGCTGTAGCTGTATACCTTGACAGAGTCCACTGGGTACATCACCGTGTGCTCCAGTACACCAGCCACGGCTCCTGCTGTCATGTGGGTCGTCATTGAGACATGAGGTGGCAAGCTCTCGTAGTCACTGTCACTATTAGAAGGTTCACCGTCTTTACTCTGGATCTCCGACATCTCCAATGTTGCCACCACAGGGTCTGCACTCAACTCCATGCGTGGTGAGCAGGTCTAGTTGGTCTTCTGTAAGATAACGCTCAGGCACAGAAGCGTCGGCGGCGGCATGGATAACCACAACATCATCACTACTGGAGTTCCAGCACCCATGTGACGTCAGCAGCATGAGTTGGAGCCTGGCTGAAGTATGACCAATCAAATTCCAGATGCTCAAAAATAAGGCGGGCTCTTAGTCTGAGTTGGCCAATGAAAAGTTTCCCTGGTACATTTCCCTGAAACCCATAACTGACAGTTCAGACTCTTGCTAGTATTTCAGCTCTCTCTCGCTCTCTCTCTCTCTCTCTCTCTCTCTCTCTCTCTCTCCTTAGAACTTCCTCTTTTTGTAGACATGTCTCAAACTTTGTGGTTTCTTCGTGTAGAGTATAGTTTTATCTATACCCACCCCCCCCCCCCCCCCACCCCCCCCACACACACACACACACACACACACACCAAACAATTACTAATGAATAATTGTTTCCTATTGCTTATTTCTTTATCTAAACACATGTTAATAGGACAAAGTCTCTTTTATTTATTGCTCCCTGTAACAAAGGAAAGGTGCTTAACAAAACCAAATAGTGGTTATTTGACCTGTAAGCTTAGGAAGCTAGTTTTTGTGCTATCTAGGGCCTCTTGGTTCACATCAACTGAAAAACATGTAACTGCTACTCAGGCAGTGCAGTGAAGACTCAACAGTATGTGTATGAGCAGGGTTCAGACACAGGTCGGGTAGTTGCCAAATTTGCAATGACAGGTGCTTAGACTACTTGGGCACCTTTTGGTCTGTTGGAGTGAAGAATTATCAAAGGAAGCATTAAAGATCAATTGGAGATAAATATAAAACATATAAGCTCTGTGAAACCACAAGGTGCTTACTGTAAGGTACCACCATTAGTTCCTAAAAAGTAGCAGTGAAAAAACATTTAGAGGTTACAATAATTGTTCAAATTATGATGGTTCTTCAGAGCACCATGTGGTCCACAACAGACTCCTAACCTTATATCAAGCAGTATTTTTATATAATAAGCTTCCTAAAAAGCTACTTGGTGCTTATCCAAAGGAGACTTTAAAAGGAGTACTTTAAGGAGGACTTTAAAAACATCTAAAGAAGAAAAACATCTAAAGAATTTAGATGTTTTTTTAGATGATGAATTTAGACAGTAAATATATATATGAAAAAACATAAGGCTATGCACAACAGATACTCTAGGTCAAGAGGTGCTGGAGACTACAAGGAGGTCATCAAAGCTAAAGTGAAAAACTCCATATATTTGGTTGTAACCACACACTCAAGACCCAGGACTACAAAAAAAACCATGCGTTTAAGTTAAGGATGCACTGAAGTTGTACGCATTTTGTGTAGCTCATGACAGTCTTAAATAAAGATCCTTTTTTGTATTGAATTGAATGAATGTTTTTATTTGTGTGTATCTTGGTACATTTTCACCAGTGTGTTTTATCTTGTATTAAATAAAATGTGTTTTAAATGTAGGACTCTTGGAAAAATAACCCACTTGGGCTAAAAGAGATCCTAATTTAAAAAAAGGAGGAAGAAGAAGCATCTCATTTATGTTATTGCCTCTTAAAGCCTCCTCTGCATCTCTTTATATTGACATGCACCTTTGGGTGATTATGGGAAGGTGTGGAGAACCCTACTTCTCCTCATGTGAATGAATGGTAGTCATATGAAATCATGATAATGATGATAATATGATAATTAGATGTTATTGCCATATGGCATCAAACTAATTATTTTCAAGGAACCTGTTGGAGACGGCACATCTTGAATGGCTCTTCACATTTTTCTCATTACATCTCTTATTCTTAATAATTAATAATCTGTTTTTTTGGCAGTGTCATCCCCTGGCTCTTGTTGCAGGCCAGAAGTTTAAATTTCACCTTGAGATTAAATTGGATGCTGGCGGCAACATTTGTGTTTGCATCATAGCATTTGAATAGCTATTATCTGAAAAAACTGAACAAACCTCATATAATTCAGCGCTTCGCCATGAATAACCTCTCACCCATTTCCCACATTAGAGTGAGATCTTCTTTTCTTCCCATTTGCAAATTGATATCTGCTGGTCAAAATATTTGATCTCTATATGATATTGGTTTATTAACGCAGACACATTGCTAATATTATTAACAGTGGATGAGTGGGACATGAGCAGGATCTGTTCACTATCCTGTATCACTCACCATTGGTTGAAACATAAGCTCCATTGACCAAGCAGACTGCAGTGTCACTGTGGGCGTGTCAGTGAAGCAGGGTGACAATTGGATGACTCAGCATTAGGAGCTTGATGTCTTAAAGCACCACTTGTCCAAGCACAGTGTTGTTACAGCTGGTGTTCACGTATACTGCAAGGAAACAGTCTCTGCTGTAAAACTGACTGCAAAAACCTCCTAGTAGTGCTATAGTAGCCTTGTAATACTAGATAATTACTGTATATGATCACCACTACACCATTTCATACATTTAGTGGTATAATTATTCTTAACTTGCAACAATTGCAAATGGCTCACCCTGTGTCCAGTCTAAATTCAGGTGATTGAGGTGTAGCGGCAGGACAAGCAAACATGTGAATTGATGACCAAACTTATTGCATTATTATTGGGATTGAGAACATGTCAACCAGAAAGATAACTGCAACAGTACCTTGATTTTAAATGGTTATCTTCTGTTGTCTAAGCTGCAATGTCTGAAGGCTAATAATACAATCTACTTGGAGAGTGCTGATTGCTGATGTGTCCCACTTGCAGAGCAAACATTTAGGTGTCCCATCCAGAAGCTGTTCCTCTTATAAATGGAGACAATAATAATATGTTGATTACTATTTATTAGAAATGTGTCACACTTAAACAAATGGACATTTGCCACAACTGCTATGACAACTCTATACAATGGTGAGCCCAATTGAGAATGAAGAAGTCTACTCATCTAATTTCAGTGGATTTTTCCACGTCAGCTGATGTTGTTTAGCGTCGTTAACATCTATTTTAGACTAACCAGTTCTTCCGTCATTCTTCCTTGGCTTGGGTCAGATCTGACACTGAAAACAGGGCAGACAGGCAGTGGAATGCCAATACCTCCCTCTGCATGTCTCTGTACTGAGACAGAGCAGCTACAACAACATGCACTCTAATAGGCAAACCTGTGCTGAGCTGATGTGATTAGTGGCGGTCTGCCACTTACTGCTGTTGATTGATGTTCACACGCATCACTTAAACACTAATCCCAATTACTATTAGCTTAAACCTTGACTAGGGTTACACTGTGTCCCTTTCAACAGTGAGGTAGGGAGGCTAGTGCTTACCACATCTACTCCAGTTTTGAAGAGCTTTTAACAATACTTTTAGAAAGGCCTACAGATTTTAGATTTGTTCCAAGGAAGTACAGTCACAGCCTGTTGAGTCTAACCACCTCTCCAGGAAATGAACAGCCAAAGAAGTGTACCATAAAACTTTTATTACGGAATTGCAATGTGCCAACACCTATTTTTTATTCATCTGTGCAAATATTTCACTACACCGTCGTTTTCATATAAATAATGGGATGTGCTTTCATTTACTATCCCCTCACAGCAGTGATATGACAGCTTCTGAAAATGAAGCCCAATGTATCTGTAAATAAATGTAAAGGTATCCAAATGAATACTTGGATGAACCCCGCACACTGATTTAAACAGGGCTTTTAGAGAGATTGAGCTCATGTGTAATGGAGAACTTCCTAACAGTGAAAAGACATGAACAAATATTGCACTAGTGTAGCTTACAGGCTACCTGTCCTGCAATATAAATACTACGCAGAACGACCTGGGAAAAAGACATGGAAAAGAAAAAAGACCATTCCAGCATGGCAGCACTGTACATTCTCATTCTCTACTGCATTATGACGTGCTCCTTCCTAATAATCGTATTGCATTTGAGGTTTCGGTGGAAATGGTAAGTGCTTGTACCGTTAATCAATTATAAAAACAAAAAAAAAACAACAACAAAAAAAAACCCCATACTGTGATCATGCACCTAACAAGGCAAAGAGAAAGGCAAGTGCACACACATAAATAGAAAACAAAAGAAATTGCCTCCAAATGGCATATCAGAGTCCAACTGTGTGAAATTCAACAAAACAGACAATCCATATATTTATTTGGATATAGAATATTACCTAGCCAGCAAAGTGCCGGTATGTTTGTCTTGTTAACATTAATTTTCATAGACACTTGGAGGCAGCTGCCATTTGAACTTGATGAAGTAGGAACACATCAGGGAAGAATATGTATTCTTTTTGTACCTCAATCACATGTGGAGCAAATAAAAAGGCTGTCATTTCAATATCAAACGAAATAACTTAACATGAACACACAAATATTCTCATGGCTGAGTCAAGCCTGAAAACTCATCATGCGAGATCTTCCTAATGAATATGTCTCTCTGTTTACTGGGCTTGATCAAGTCATAGAAGGCAGCAGCCCTGTTTTCAGGGCGGCAGCCTACAAACGAAGACAGACTCATCGAACAAGCAGATGGCCTAAGAGAGGAAAGGAGTGGAGACTGGCTTTGGAAAGTCAGACATGCTGTCCAGACTTTACACTCTAAAAGTTTAGAGGTTGATGGGAAGTGTGGGCGAGCCCAGGCCCTTTTCCAGCCACGGTCCAGCCACAGAGGAGGGGGTGCAGCGCTGCGCCGTACGCCGGTGGATGCGGCGAAGGCGCAGCAAGTACAGCAGAATAGACAACAGCACAACGAAGAAACAAGCCAGGAATAAGTAGTGGTTGTTGACAAAGGAGAAGCTGTGCCGCCAGTGGGAGTGCACTCCTTTCAGGCTTTCCTGCTGGATGTCCCTGGGAGAGGCAAATCAAACAAGCTCTTTAGACATGCTTGGAAGGGAGAGATGATGTATCTGCTATGGCAAAATAAAGGCTTGATGAGAGAGAGAGAGGCTGCATCTTACCTCAAAGGCAGAAAACGTGTCCTGTAAAGGATCGCTCCAAGCGTCCACTGGACCTCCTTGTCATAGACCAAAAGGGCAGTCTTCAGGTTTTTATAATTGGTTGGGAAAGAGAAGCCCGAGTGGAATACCTCATACATCCATGCCGATTTAAAACACTGGTACCTGCACACACATATAAACATAATGCCAATAATAAACATTCTTGGGCAAAGAAGACAGTGTCTTTGTTGAGGTGTGGTGAAGTAGTTAGCCTAGATCTACTAGGGGTTTGATCTTCTTGTGAGACTTACTTCAGTCTGTGAAGATCAGCATGTGAGGCATACAAGCCAGAGTTGAAGCGTTCCTTCAGAGTCCTCCACTGGGTGGCGCAGTAACTCTGTGGAAATTTAAAACCGTAATATTGTAAAATTCTCCCAAGTGATAAGACATGAGCAAATATTAAAAGGAAGGCCGAGCTGCTCCAGGAGCTCGGCCCTGAATATTACACTAATGAAAGTCACAGGCCAATCAGGAATCTATTTGGTCATACACATTTTAAATATGTTCATGCAAGATTCTTGACAAGTTTGACTTAGAAAATAAGCTTTGAGAAAAATCCATAACCTATGCTCACTTAAATAAGTTGTAAACAACCCTTCTACAGCCTCAGAATACATATAACACTCATGGTGCTGTCACAGTTCTTGTGTCAAAAGCTCAGTGAATCAATGCGGGAGAGAAAAAATGTCATACTTGTGTCTTAATACAATTCATTAAAATCCAGTGACATGGGAACATTTTGACGGGGGGCACTAAAATGCAAGAATTTGTGCTTAAAACAATGACTTACAAGTGTTGTATTTCTGTAATAGAGAATATCTCATGAGGGTTAGGGTTAGTTTGGAGCTCAACCACAAATAACAAATAATTTAACGAGGCTAAATCTGACATGCTTCTTAAGAGTACATGTCAGATTTTCAGATGTAGCGTTTACCTTGGCAGCCCGGGCATATTTGGAAGAGTTATAATCTCCGCCCATGCGCAGCACGTCCTCTGTGCAGTAGTAGAACTCAGAAAAGCCGTAGAACTGGCTGTTGTTGTAGTCGATGGATGGCTGGTAAATGCCGTTCAGGGAGGTTTGAGTCTCGTTGGTGCGGTTGAGGAACGGCTGGAGAAGCTGCCTACACTGGTCAAAGTCCCCTGTGCCTCGCAGATAGAGCTTCTGTGTAGGCGGCCCGACCCCGTCCTGCAGGTCCGTGGGCAGACAGGGGTCCAGGAGGGGAGAGTCTGCTGTCTCACCAACATGCTGATCGAACAACCTGGACAAATCAATAACACAATGTACTCAGTAAGTACAACCAATGGTGGGTACTGAATTGTATCAAATATTAAACATTTTTAAATCAGACAATAGGAAGTGGCTCTCACTTATTTCGAGTGACAGTATTTCTGATGAGGCTCTCCTCATATCTTTGGCGCGCTGCATTTCCCCCAAAGCCCAGGAAGGTGGACACATACACACGATAAACATGCTCTGTGCGATGTGCGTCACACCCCAAGTTGAACTCTGCCAGTAAGTTCTTGGCAACTTCCTCCTACGGGACACACAAAAATCAGCTATAGGGAAGGGTGGGCTCTACCTAATATACCCATGCATTGTCCCCACATCTACAGTTGATTACAGGTAACCTATATTTAAGGACACATAAGCCCGCAAGTTTAATACTTCAGATAATATCTCTAGTCTAATATTTAATATCTCAACACACCAAAAATAGACAGAAGCTGAAACTACCTAACAAGACGACAGTCAAACTGGACTTGAAACAGAATGTGGTGTAAAGCAAAAACAATGAAAGCAAGGAGGACATGCAGTTTATGTATCACCTGGTACACTACATATGGATAAGAATAGAAAAAAAACTGAAATTCTGATCCAGTGCATTATGGATAACTTCCATTGTGTTTGATCATCTCTACAGAAAACAGTTGGTATTCTCAATCCTAAATCCTGCTATGGAGTCATGCAGCAGGCTTACAGGATGCCTTCAATAGTGGTGAATGGAGAGTACTTCATCTCCACGGGACAAAAATGGTGCATACAGGTTTAACCGGGGAATGACAGAAGTTGGGAGGGAGAAGAACAAAGGGTGAGTGACAAAACCAAAGACAGCACAAAAACAGAATTGGTTGGTGATAATAACCTGTTGTGGAGAAGCAAAGCTTACAGTTTTGGGCACTTCGTATGCGATCTGCGTGGAGACCCCGCCCATGTCCAGGACACCAGCAGTCCTTTTCCTCACCAGCGCCTCCTGCTGATCGCTGCCTGGGACATTTACCTCTATTACAGCTTCCCCATCTGTAAGATTGACAGGAGAGAAGTGACAGGTAACCAGCAAGGAAGGCACATCATGCGTTAAAAAACTTTTATAGTGCTGTGTTTTTCCCACAGTTTTCTTGGTTGGGTGGAGAGGTTGCTAAGACAGCACTTAGACAATGCAACACTGAAATTTGCTAATACTGCTATTACAAATTCATTTGTAATAGCAGTGGCACATCACCTATTCAATGGCAGAGGAAACACTGATATCAAAGTGTTTTTTGAGATGTGAGATGAGAGATAATTGTCAGCCTATTGCACGTGAAAAAATATAATTGGGACTCATACAGCAATGCAAATCAAATTGTGAAAATGGTACATTGCTGATTGCTGACCATTTGCTTGGGAACTTACCGTTGTGCACATGGTTAAACCTTCCAAGGACAAAGTTGATTCCAATCCATGCATACACCCCTAGAACCAACGACAACAATTTTAAATATTTTCTATCAAATTACCTGCTGTTGTTATGTTATGAAACTCCTGCATCTTTCAAGTTGCACTAGGCAAGATTTTTTGTGAAAAAGACACCCGTCTTATTAGTCCACATCATAAATTGGGGCTACACTAGAGGAAAGCGTCCCATCTCCCATTATTGAGATGCCGCAGATTTGCCTTATCTGCTCAAATTAATTTCAGGTGTCAGGTGGTGACTGGTGGGCAATCTTTTTGGCGCACAGGGAGTGATGAGAATTACAAAACTGTCTCCTAAACAGCAGCAAGTGAGTGCTGTTCAGAAAGATGAACTCACTAACGATGGTTGCAAAAATATTTTTTCCCCCCCATCATCTCCACCCCTACCAGCCACTAAGACGAAGAAATTTAGGTCAGAGGAGTGTGTAGTTCACTGATGTCACATTACATCATTTCTGGGTAATGATGAAGTCCCTCAAACTTTCAAAAATTCAAACCCTTATCTCCTGCTTCCACTTACCAAAGTGCAAAGTTGCCTAGTGCAGCTTTAAGAAGTAGGCTAACATTCTTACTGCAGTATGTTGAATATGTAATGACATAAACTGTTATGTAAAGTAATGAAATATAATAAAGCTGCAATTACAATATATAGATTTTGTATACAGGTCTAATCTTATTCTTGTCCTTTTACTTACCTTCCTGCTTGCCAGAAATGACTTCCACATGCGAATCAGAGAAGAGGAAGTTAAAGTGGACCGGGATGTCTGTCCGCAGATCCTCAAGAAGTGCTTCCTGCTGACTGAGATTTAACAAACAAGGCAATCTCACCATCAAATCTATGGCATATTAAACATGAACAGATTCCACCTCCCAGCATCATTCAGTGTTATTTCTCTCTCTGGGTCTGAACGTTTCTTGTAGCCATATTCATATCTGAGGCTTTCTAAAAGTAATGTGAGTATACATTATGAGGTTCTGTTCAGCAGGCCCAACTGTACCTGTCAGGCAGAATCCTCATTCCAGCCGTGCATAGGATGTACAAGGGTGTTTCTTGATGCTTATTTTTGGGGATGTGCTGGGCTGCAAAGCTCAGCAGCGGATAGATATATTCACTGGCTTTCTCAGGTGTTGTGGCCAATTCAGAGATGCCTAGATGCAAAAACACAAAGGAATGAGATCTTATGCTTACTGTATAATAAACAACAAAATGATTAGTTTGAAGTGGGCTAGTGGGCTAACAGCAGGCAAGTTTTGAAAACCTTTATAGCCCCCTGACTTGGTATTGTCAATCCTAAATCCTAAAGCCTTTATATTATTCTAGCTCGGTGCATTGGATGGTGCTTGCTTAGAGGGAGGGCTATTGAAATTACTTCACTATTTACTTATCCTTACGTTTTTACAATGATATGCCAGCAAAACACTTTGATTCAACATTTCTGACAAAATTGAATCTATTGAGAGTCTTAACATCCAGTAGGAATTGTTAAGTATTTAACAAGATGCTCATATTCTGTTTTGAGTCATGAGAAGCCTAGCACTGTGCATCTCACCTGGCTTGATCTTCATGACCACTGGCTTGCGATGTTGATCTCTCATTTGCCGGATGTCAAGTAGTTCATGGGGATTACCATTGTGCCGGGGCCAGCAGTACACAAACACCCTGGAGCCACTGCTGCCGCAGTCCACCACCAGGCCGTAGTTCAGGTTGGGATTGCTTGTATCTGTCGCCTCCACATCAGTCACCCTTGCCAAGTGTCTTTTGAACAACAAAGTTCAAATTAAGATAATCATGCCTGTATTCAGTAAAACACAAGATCTGACAGTAGAGTATCTTCATGAGCAGCTGTTAATTTACCTGTGGAAGTGACTTTCCTTTCTGATCCAGCTGGCATGCCCCTTTCCTGTGACAAGCAACAGGTAAAGCAGACCCACCAGGCAAACCACCAGGCTAATGAAGAGCAGCTGTCTGAGGGAAGGGACCAGGAGCCGAGGAAGAACCTGGGATGACAGGCTGAAATGCCATGAGGCTGGGAAAAGGCACGAAAAGCTGATTCTGTCAAGAGATGTACGGAGGGAGAGTCTGAATGCAAAATATTTCAGCTATGTTAATCAGTGTAAAATTGGATACTTGGGAGTGACAACAAACCAACCTTCCCATTATGCAGATTGTCTTCAACTTGCTAGTTTAATTGATAAAAATCGTATAACAGTCGACTGATGGAAAGGGTGTTGGCTTGCTCCGGAGCTCCATCCCATTATCTTCACTTATCATCATGACCTGTCGAAACATACAGTTACATTAGCATGGCGATGTCTGAGAGGTCTTGCTAGAAAAGGGCCTGGGCGGAGTGCTCCCACTTGTGGACGTCAAATTCCTCGCTTTGTAGGAAAATCGATGCTGCAGTGGGGCAAAGTCCTATTAATTTAAGCTGTGAATAGAACTTAACCAGGTTAAAAAGAAAAGACAGAAACAATCATGTTTTCCTCATACGGAAACATGGACTGTGCCT
Source organism: Centroberyx affinis (assembly GCF_046629955.1). NCBI lineage: Eukaryota > Metazoa > Chordata > Actinopteri > Beryciformes > Berycidae > Centroberyx > Centroberyx affinis. Next base: position 110,245 of record NW_027278865.1, read on the forward strand.
GCTCAGGCTTCACAGGGGAATAACGTCAACTAGGCTATGCGTTGGCTACGGGAGATAAACGAACTGAGACTGACATATTTTTAATGACTGTCAATGTCAACAAATAGGCTTGTATGTAGTCTTTAAAATATGTTTCATACTTACTCTCGACATAGCGAAAGTCCTCCCTTTTGAGAACAAGTCGCATTACCGGACAGCCAGCTGCTAGCCGCTACCTAACGTTAGCTAGCTTCTCTTCGTCAACAGCCGTCGCAGGTCTCCGCTGAGTGACGTGGCAGTCGCAGTCAAGATGTGTTTGGTTTTTTTCTCGGCGTTGTCCGGATAGAAAGTAACATATTTTACGGCCTAAGGTAGTAACCCGCCCACCATTACCAATCTCGACGTATGTTTTGTTACGGTTTCATTAAGGATAACAGAGAAATTTCCCATAACAAACACAACACCTTATTTATCCAGTGGTACAAATACTACTACAGTCAAATGATTAAAATAAATTTTATTTTGAGAAACATATTTGGTTAAACTCACTTATGGTAGGCTTCTCAGTGCTCACAGGCACTGCAGCGAGCCTAACTGTACTTGCTTTGATAATTGATTTGGCATGTTGACTTATTATCTTTATTTTAGTGACATATCTACAGTTCAGAAGGCCACTTAAAACACATCTGTTAAAGGATCGCCCATGCGGGACATTTACAAACATTGACAAACACTCTATGCAAAAGACAAATATAGATGTTCAAATTCTTGTCAAAAATATCACAAAATTAAAAGCATTCACTGTGGTGGCATACCAAAAAGCATATTTAAAACAGGTTAAGTTTTGACTTGACAACCTCCAAATCCTGACAAGGGCTGAAAGCTTTCAAGCTGAAACGCATGTCAACTCAAAAAAAAAAAGAAAGAAAAGAGATAAAAATAAATCATTTTTGGCATGCCTCCGCAGTAAAGGCATTCTCATTTTCATTAAATGAAGAAAAGTGCCTTGTTTTTTCATCATGATTTTGATTTCAGCAACCACTCAATTTAGTTCCATCTAATTGCTAATTTACTTTTATAGGTTGTTTTTTTTTTACTCTTAAGGACTCAGATCCTTAGCCATTTTTTAAGAAATATAGCTTGTGTTGAAATGCTGACGAAGAGCCTCTTCCAAGCACTCTCTGCAGCCCAGGACTCAAACTTGGCATCTTTTTGCTTGTGCCATCACTGTGCAGGCTCTAACCTCTTAGTTGGCGAAGTCATTTTCTTCTGCTGAAAGCCTAGAGAGAGAGCGAGAGAGAGAGAGAGAGAGAGAGAGAGAGAGAGGTGACCACGTGTTACTTTCAGACGCTTCATGTTACATTGCTTCATTGTAGAGAGAAAGAAAAAAATTGAGAAAGCAGCAGGCGAACCTGAATCTGTGAGGGTTAAGCGATTCAATTCTTCCTCCAGTTCCTCGTCGGTAATATTTAAGTAGCTTTGCGGTACAGCAGGCAAAGAGCTCAGCAGATCTTTACCTGGGAGGCTCGGCTCCCTGGCAGGCGACAGAGGGTTTGATGGAACTTCAGGTAAACCTGAGATGCCATCCGGCTTAGAGTCTTCCAACAAAGACTTAAGTTCTTCCTCCAACTCATCCATGTCTGCATCTATGAAAAAAAATAGGGGAAAAAAATATAATTTGAGAAATCCAAAGCTCATCAATAATGTTAATTAGATAACAAGTAATATATTTTACAGATACCAAATAGAGTACCAAATGCAATGCCATACCTGAGCTGGACACACCACCAGCTATAGTTTGGTTCACCTCATCTTGAGTGTCACATAACTGGTTATGCAATAGAAAACATACATTTAGAGTTATGCAAGTGTCACATTCAACAGTTAAAATGATAAAATACAATAATCAGTGTCTTCAAAAAAAAAGAGCTACCTCCTGGATTTGATCCACAAGGCTCTCGGCACGTTCTACAGTCACATCCTTCAGAGAGAGGCGCAGGGCTGCCACTCCACTCTGATACGCTTGCATAACCTACACACAACAACTTGGTTAAGAAGAACTGAACAGTGAAGCTGGGATCAGGTAGGCTGTAATAACTGACCAAGTGCTTTTGGTATAACACTGTCATTGAAGGTTAATGTTTATTCTGTCTCTTACCAGTTTATCAGTCTGTGATTGGGCTATTCTGTCCAGGATTCCTCTGATGGTCTCCAGCTGGGCAAACAGGTTGTCTGCTCTCTTTTCTACCCTCTTGCAGCCTCTCAAACACCTTAGTGCCTGTGGGATAGACCATTGAATTAAGTGGTAATGGGACTAAGTGGTTGCATGTATTAAAGTGGGTTTTAGTAGCAAACCTGAGATTTCTTCCCTTCCCGAAGCAGCAGCCTTGCTTCTTCTCTGCACCTGCACAGAGTTAACACAATCTGGCGTTAGCAGAAATCACAAACGACTTCTGACCTTGTGAGTCATCTGAATGCAATGCAATCCATCTGGCCAGACTAACACTTCCAGTGCCTGGCAAAGGATGGACCAAGCAGCAACTGAATGATCCTATCCATCTGATAAGATTTATTTAAGTTTAAGTATTTAAGTTGTTCAGTTGGTGATGCTGCAGAACTCAAAAACAACAATCATGGTTGTTGCACAGTTGCAGCCATAGCATCTATTATTTCAGAATTGGAATAGCAATTTAATTCAATGACTTCACTGACTAAACCACTCCAACTCAACGTCATTCCCTAAAAATGATGTGACCATCTATTCCATGCTTGATTTACCCTTTTACAAGCACAGGACCACCAGCTTTGCTCAAATGGTTTGTCCCCTCGTTTACAAATCCCAGCCAAATAACGACAGATTAATTACACGTCATGATCCGATAAAAACATTCTACAAGCTCATATTTGGGTTGACATACTTGTCAGCCTCAAGACCCAGGGCCTCCATCCGTTCTCCCAGCAGCTTCTCACTGCGCTGCAACTGGTAGATGCCTATATCCACATCGCTGACCGGAGAGACACGATCCTGCCCAGGCTGAGAAAACTTCACAATCTGTGGAGAGCGGAGAGAGATTAAACATGACGACTCAGGATACACCATCAATCAGTGGGTACACCATCTTGAAAATCTTCGCTCTCGACAGGCTTTGTCCTGACACATTTTTTTTGCGTAACACACCTCTAATGACCTTGAATGCATGGTTTGTGAGTGGTGTTCAGGTTACACTTTACCTTCTCGCCTTCGTGCAATGAAACCGTCACTTGCTTCTCCCTCTGCAGCTGCAGCAGAGCCATACACAGGGTGCTCTCGTCAGTGCAGACATGGGAGGACAGTGCACAGAGCTCTTGGAAGGACAGGAGAGAGCGGGTTGCAAATTCGCTGCTCCGGTACACCTCAAGCAACTCTGCTGCTTTCTCCTGGAAGACACAAGATGGCTTTATTCAAATTCAAGTGTTGGCCCACATACCCTTTACTGACCTATTGAAGTATTTTGCTCTACACACCTTCACTAGTTCTATAACAACAAAGGACTCCTCCAAAGGCACCCGGCTGCTTCCTAGGAGAGTGGAGAAGGTCCATTTCAAAGGCTTCACCAGCAACAGGCCCACACCCCAGGACAGCCAGCCAGAGTCCACATTGGCAGCAAACTCTGACTCCCTCTGTATCTTCCCACATCTGGTAGAAGTTAAACAGACACAATGAGTAACTGCACCGACTGCACATGCATACACTGAAACAGGAATTATTATTCTGATAGACATGAACTGTCAGCAGTGACAGTACCTGGCCATGGATTGAATGATAGTACCCAAGCCCAACGGCGAAGTTCCTTTCCTCCGAAAAATCTTGTTCAGCTCCTGTAAGTTGACACACACGGTTCCTCGCTCCTTACAGCTCTGTGTGATGAGGGTCGTCCAGAAGTCCATCTTACTGTCCCAGTCCGTCGTGTTGACATCTCGGTTTTCTTTGAAGTCGGAGAACAGAAAGTTCATCCGTTCGTCGTCCTCCCACTCAGGTGGCAAAGTCGTTTCAGAGGGATACGACATTTTTACTCAAAGTCTGAACCGTAAATTAAGCCGAACGCTAACTAGCTGTCGGTTTGTTATGCCAAGCAGCCAGTCCAGCCTGCTAGCTATAACTTCGTCGCTGGTAGCTAGCTAGCGACAACATCCACCATCACGTCACTCTTACCAGAAATAAATTACAGCGTTTAGAAATATAACTTGTGAGCTCAAGTATCATATGACCGACTCCTGATGGAAAATCACAGCAGGATCTCACATGTCATTGCCATCTACCCAGCAAACCCCCACTTCACTACGATGCACAGAAATTTGGCTAGCTCACGTTAACTAACCCTCAACATAACAACAACATAAGGTTGCGCACGTTTTCAATTCAGAACCGTCCGATGGGGCGGAGCCTATCATCGAATGCGCAAATACATAAATATATATATATTCCACCCACGTAGGCAGCCTGGAAAATCAAAACATGCGTACCCAGAACTTAGCTTTCAAGTTTGGAAGTCGAGCATCAAATGTGCGTCCTTTCTGCGCATCCAAGTGATTTAATTGAGTCATTTTGCCCCAATTTACACATCCCTGACGTTGTTTCAGTAGTGTTAGTGTAATTATCCGTCCAATTTGAAATGAGTAAACTCAAAAATGTAGAGTATGATTAATAATTCTAATTTGTATTAGGTCGATATTATGCCATTATCGAGTACAAACTGCTATACATGTGAATAACCCTAATAACCCTGGTACAGGACTTACCAAGGTGAATAGGCATACAGCTGCAGGACAGAAATAGGGCCACATTGCAACCAACAGCTTCATTATTTTTTTTAGCATATCCTACATTTTATACAGGTCAAAGGGCATCATACACTATCATATTGATTTAATTGCAAAGACAGATTGATGTGGTCCAAAGTCACAGCTGGACACATTTGTATTGCAGAGAGACTTGAGTTTGGCTACAGGAGTCATGCTTTTAGTCTATTTGTTACTGATGCATGGTTTTTGAAGATCAGCTCTGTCAAACATATAAGACATAGAAAAACATCAGGATTCATTCATTCATGCACTTTTGAATGTGACTAAGAACTTAGCTATTTAAACTATACAGTCCTTTTCAGTTGACCATAGGCGTGTCTCCTGCGGATCATATCAGATTATATTCAAAATAGGTGCATTGGTATCTCATAAATAAGGATAAACATATGAAGGACATAAGGTATTATTAAGATCAGTATTGCTTGTTTTATATTGTGTTTAGAGTTCAATGAAATACCAGTTGTAACATGGCATGCAGATTGCTACACAGGTAACCTATACAGTGTAACCTATAAAATCTCCATGGTATTTCACTCATTTGCCATATCAAATCCCATTCAGTGTGAATAATTCAGTAGATGCACATGCACACCATTTTCACACCATTTGTAAAGTACAGTATACAGCATAACAGTCTCAAAAAACAATTGGCCAAGACACATGGTTGGCTAAATAGAAGCAGTGATGCTGCAGTGACATGACATTTATGTAGGCATGTTACTGATGCTGTGTATTATCATATGATTTAATTCCAATGTTAAGGGATATTGCATAAAAATAGAAAAAACAATAATCATTTAATTAGTTGCCTCACTTAAAACATCCGGTGAGATAGCAGACTTTTAGTCACATGGCTTAAACAACTTGCAGTCTTTTCCTTGTATGGCACATGTTGATAAATGGTCTCAGAAACGCCCTCCCTGCCTTGTACTGTAAGATGTCTACTTGGCACTCAGATCCACCACCAGGTGCTGGTAGGCCAGGGTGTTGCCTTTGAAGCTGGCAGCCAGCAGGATGTCCTTGTTGTCCACAGACACCAAGCTGAAGGCGCGAGGCGCTCGCATGTTGAGCTCCTGGAAGGGCTGAAAGCGCTGAGTGAGCTCATCCCACAGGTAAACTCTGGAGAAGGAGAAATCACTTCCCAGGAGGAGGTAATGGCGGAGGCCCACTGTGAAGGGATACACGGCCATGGAGCCGCGCGAGGGAAGGGTCTGGATCTCGACGAAGCGTTGTCCTTCCCAGCGCAGGATCTTGGAGTCGCCAATGAAGCGTGTGAGGCAGAGGTATAGGACCTTCCGCACCCAGAAGTGCTTCACCATCTGCACGTCGGCCAGCTCGCTGATTTGGGAATGGAAAGCGAACTGCCTCTGGCTTCTGTTCCACTGGTAAACCACTGGAGGCTGAGAGGCGCTGGACAGGATGAGGTGCTGCTTGCCCCCAACGTCAAGGAACTCCACATGGGTGTCCCGGTGCCAGGGGTGGAGGGACTGGTGAGAGTAGAACCCGTTGCTGTTCCAGCGATAGATGCTGGTGGAGCCAGCCTTGGAGCTGTCTGCTACCACAAAGTACCACTCCCCATCCAGCTGGAAGGTCTCCACGAAGTTGGGCTTTCTCACCCGGGTGGTATCGATATCTTGGATCTTTACAAAGCGCTGTGGGTCCTCTTCCCACCTGTAATATAACAAGGAGACCTTTTGCTAATTTACATGTTCCTTCTTAACTGTGGTTGAGAAATTCAGTAAGGCATTAGCTGTATGTAAGATGAAGATACAAAAGTCTCACTTGTAGATATGAGATCCTCCAAAAAGTTGAGCCACAACCATGTAAAGAGTGTTGTTTATCACCACGGGTTTGCAGTACACAGCAGAGCGAGCTGAGAGTAATACGCAGAAACCAAAAAAACATTCAGAATTAATTTCATTCATAACATAACTAACACTACTACTAACACTTTTCACAAAGCCAGCAACTTACAGGTTATGTTATGGAAATTCCTGAAGACCATCTCCACATGGTCCCAAATGTACAGCGTGCAGAAGCCTGAATCAGGCTGGGCAAAGGCCACAAACTGGTCTCCATTGAATTCGTAGGTCTCCACTGACACCGAGTGGAAAGGGAAGGTTTCATAAACGGCAAAATCTATAGGAAGAGAGAGACAGGGATAATAGGGATTGTAAACCAAGAAGTTATGCCATGACATCACCTTTGGCATCACTTTCAGTAAGGGCAATGATTCTGATCCAACCTGCGCTGATGCAATTGAAGTCTCGTGGGGTGAGATCATGGATTCTGCGTCCCTGGAATTCAAACGGGCTGGCACAGTAGATGGCTGGAACAGAGGTGTTGGTCTTCTCCATCCAGTCGACCAGCCACTTGATTTTACAGTCACAGCGGAAAGAGTTCCCCCGCAGGTCTCTGAGTAACAGGCAGGAAAAGAGAACAATTGTCAGTTTAAATCACAAACATAATTTTGCCAAACCTCTGTTTTTAAAGGGTAGTCTGGATAGTCCACATTTCCACATTTTCTGTGTTTCTCAATACAAAAACCAGGAGACAAAAGAGGAAAAAAAGAAGTGCACCAGCATGAGCCAGATTCAGACCAGACAATACTACCAGGCGGTTTAGCAGACGAGTGCGGTTGTCCACTAAACCCCCAGGGAAGCCCAGTAAACCACTGTTTTTGTCGTGGCAGATTGTAGGGCCAAACCTCCCGGCATGTCAAGACACTGGGGCGGTTTTCAGTGTGTGCACACTTACAAATCTGTCAGGATGTCGAGATGTTTGAAGAGATCTCTTGGCAGCAGCTGCAGGTTGTTGTTTGAGAGAGACCTGAACAATTCCATAGGGAAAAACCATTATAAATATCTGGTTTTGATGTAGTCTGAAGAAACTTTGTGCCTCCTTCTTTCTGGCATTTTTGCTTAATTAGACTATATGAAACAAAGTGGCAGGAATGATTGAATTCATCGAGGCAACATGGTACGTGCTTTAGCATTAATACATGGTTTCTGGGGTACTGATAGTATATATAATGAAAAGTATTCATCTGACAGATTAATGTGCTATTTCTTCATTTTATTGGCTCAACAAGATACTCACAGGTGAGTCAGGGATTTGAGCCCTCTGAAGGTATACTTTGACAGAGCCTGGATGTCATTGTTCTCGATGAACCTGAGAAAGAGATGCAGTTTTCAGAGAACGAATCACTCACATTTCAAATTTAAAATCGTTAATCATGACAGCCAGTACTGTATATTATAGAATGTCATCCTTGTTTGGAAAGGAGCTTGTCTTGTCAGTGCAGAGTACAACAGGATCATGGTTGTTATATTAGGTATGAGTTGAGAACAAAAGAGTGATATAGATAATTCTTTTTTGTTATTTGTCATTTATCTCCCACTGACTGATACAATCAATTCAGCAATTGTATTAGCAGGGGAAACACAGCTGATTTGATAAGGCAAATGTACTTACTTCTGTCAACAAAAGTAAAGAATTGATTATGTGAAGACCTATTTTCATGCCTGTGATTAATTTCTTAAAAATGGGACATTGAGTGCAGGAGTATTACAAAGGTTATCTGTTTGTCAGCATCATTTGATCCTGCCTGCCTTTGTATCGTCTACAGATGGAGGAGGAAACACAGCATGTGCTCAGCCAGCAGACTCTCTGGAGGAGGCTGGATATGAAAATATGACTTTATTAGCATTCACAGTGGGTAGCGGGGGTACTGGCGGTGATGCAGAGGCCTGATGCTGGGCTGCAGCCAGAGCCACACAGTCAGTTTGTGCAGCCTGATGCATAGCCTTCATGGAAAGCTGCAAACTCAAAGCCATCAGCAAACCAATATTTTCTCAAGGCCCATCAATTCACAGAATGGCATATTCAGCTCTACCGGATGACACAGAGGCAGCATGCTCTCTGTAGTAGGAGGAGGGTTTATATTCAACATCACTTTTGGCCACTTCTGCCGTACTGCAGACTCCACCCTTGAAATATTACACTGCAGCTCTAAAACTGTTCCTCAAGCACACCGGACACCAAGTTGTGTGAAATGGCCAAAGATTTAATTTCATCAAAATAATGTTGCAGTGTATTAGGCTGCATTTAGGGGCATCAAGTGACACTTACAGGTACTGCAGGTGAGACAGACCAGCAAAGGCATCATCAGCAACCGTGGTGAATGTGTTGGAGTTCAGCAGACTGCAAAAAGAGGCAATAATGACCAAATCATGCACTTAACGTTCCCAAAGTCCACTGAAGCTAGGGAGAAACATCTAAACAATTTATAATCATTACAGCATTTGATAACTATTATTTCTAACTGTCACTGGGTAAACCAAAAGGCTTTATAAACAAGTGAATAATGTGAATAAGTGAAGAATGCTTCTAGCCCCAAACGCAGAAAACTTTCACAATATGTAAGGCTAACATAATACAAGGCTAAAGGCAGTTCAAAAGAATAAAACATAAATACATCAGGCATTTACTTGTGCACATACACACATGCAGACCTACACACAAGCTCAGACAGACACACACACATGCACGCAAACACACACACACAAACACACTCGATTGCATTTGAGGAGACAAATGGCCCTTTGTCTGATAGAGCAGAACTGAAGGGAGTCAGTCATTGGCAATGACACTGATACAGAACCACTTTACTCTTATTACTGCTATGTCACCACTGTTTTCAATAACCATTCATGTCTAGTGGTTGCAGTCCTTTCATTGTTACTGAAAACAATAGATGTCTGCAAGTATTGTAATATGTGTGTGTATATGTGTAAATACATTCGACATGAAGTGTTGTAAGTATATTTTAAAAAAGGACAACTGTGAACATAAATGGCTATGTAGAAAACAAGTAGACAGTTCTGTCAGCTAGAGAAAGACTATTAAAGATTAAAGCTGTGTACTAAATCAGAAGTTGACTCACAGGAACTGCAGCAGGTGTAGGTGGGAGAACGCTCCTTCTGGGATCGTGGTGAAGGCTGCGTTCACCATCGTCCTGTTCAAATACACAAGGGTGTTAGCCATCATCAAATGCATCTTCTGGATGTCAGGATGCGGACGACACTGGCAGTGCTAAAGCTCAGAGGTGTGATGTCACAGTGATGACATCACACCTCATGGTTCATGGTTGTAAACAATGTTGTGGTGAAAATGTCTTTATCTTTGTATTTTGATAAGAAACATGAAGACCTGGGAGCATACGATTGGTAAACATGGAAGGAACTGGGGCAGAATCTATTAATTTACCTAACTTTTGACCACTTTACGTGTCACACCGTCCCCTCTAAAGCTCCCTTCACTAAGGGCATGGCTGTCCTTGCAGTTTGAGTTTCAGGGAAATCTTTTCAAAACTAGGACACACAACTTCCGTATTCACTTGTTCACTTCTTCTCTATTGTGAAACGAGGCCACCTCCACCAGCCTGTGCTCTTGAATTCCCTTGACTGTTCAAACGCAATATTCAACACCAAAACGTAAAGCGAGCACTCCGTAACTCTCTCAGCAAAAACGTACCCTTTCCCCATCCGGTGTTAAAGCTTTCTATTTCATAGAAGGTGCTCCATTTACAGAGAGCACCTATCTACTCTGCTTCGGATCCAGCCTCTCAGAGGAGAAGCAGGTCTTCAGCTGTGAGATAGGAAAGCTATTGTTAGTATTCCTCTCTGGAGCTCTAGAGGATTTCACTGCTGCGCTCCCACTGCTACAGGGCTCCACTCTGCCTCCTCTCCTGACTCCTGTCCAGGGACGAGAGGGGGTTGCTGGCACAGGGACAGCTAGTGCTCATTCTGTCATCTGTTCTATTAAGGCATGTGTGTATATGCTGTACTTTTCCTATCCCAACACTGGATAACATCTCTTTTCTTCCCTCTAAGTTCAACAATATGGTAGGGGTACATTGTTGTTATGTAATACTGTCTTGTATGGATTTCTCTGCCAATGGAAAGACACATTGCATCTTGGCAGAAGAAGAAAAAATGGCAGATACATATCTATATGATTTCCTGCTTGAACAGTATTTCATGTAATTAAATGAGAAGCAACATTTTTGTATGCAGCATTACATCATGGGAGCTGTGTAACACTATCTGTACCATCACACACACTGATCTACTCTCTCTTCATATAGATTGGGTAGGATGGACTTGCTTTGCCTTTATGTCCCTGCTTCGGTCTGTGAGAGACCAAGAGGTGGATGTTTTACTCACAGAGAGATGATTCCAGGGGGAAAGCTCTTGGGGATAGCCTTGGTGTCCACACAGAAGGCACTGTCTTTGGTGCAGGAGCAGGTCGCGGGGCAGCGGGGGATCTTGGGGGCTCTCCGGGCGTCCGACTCCCCCAGCAGGCAGAGAAACAGACACAAGTTGGACAAGCAGATCAGCCTCAGCCATCCCGGGGCCCCTCTGGATCCGACGTCCAGCATCCTTCCTTCAGGCTTGGACAGGAGGACAGGGGGAAGGCGTGCGACTCAGCTTCTACAAGTTTGGGTTTTCCCCTAAGAGATAAGTGGCTCGTTGAACGCCAAATGGTCCCTCTCCGCCCGCAGCCCCAGTAGCAGCAACAGCAGTTTTGATGATGCTGAGCGAAGAGTTGAGGGAGAGAGAGAGAACAAGAGAGAGAGGGGATGGGAGAGAGGGAGAGAGAGAGAGAGAGAGAGAGAGAGAGAGAGAGAGAAGGGAATAGGAGGGAGGGGGGAGAGCGAGGGTAGTCCCGTGTATCCTCTGTGGGTGTGGGTGCTCTGCAGCTTCCCTGGATCTGTGCAATCTCTCTCCCTCTCTCTCTCTCTCTCTCTCTCTCTCTCTCTCTTTCTCTCCCTCCCTCCCTCTCTCTCTCTCGGGAGCTGCTGTGAGAGTGCAGACTGCAGGAGTGACGAGCAAGGCTGCTTTTCTCCGCACCAGGACCTGTATGCAGCGCCGCTGACACTGAATTATTTACTATCGCACACACAGAAACCTTAAAACGACAGCAGGAAAGCAGCGTGGGGGGGAGGGGGAGCATCAAGGCAGAGGCTCAAGTGTGTCCTGTTCTGAAGATCATACTGCTGTCTGAGCCTCTGATCAGGTGTGAAGGCATGCCAAGCAGCCGGGGGAACGAGACCAGAGAGAGAGGCATAAAGGGTGTAGGTGTGCATGTGTGCGTGGCTGTGTGTGTATGATCTGGCTATTTCTGAACTATGGTACTTAAAAAAAAAAAAACCTCATGGAGGATGCTGTAATCTGTGTGTGGACACTACCTATTGATGAAGTCAAGTCATTTATATAGCTATGATGTAATGTAGTTTGTAAGTCAAATACCTAATGCTGGGACAATATGCATGAATTTTGTACCAGAAAAACCACAAGACCCGGGAGTTTAACAACTTCTATATTAGGCTATATAAACACCAGCATTCATGACACAGAAGATGGATTATACATTTGCAGTTATTGAGCATTATTTCAGGCAAATGAAATTTCTCAGATTATTGCCTTGAAGCCTTAATACCACTATGTAACCCTGTCAATTTTGGAGTCAATGAAACATGGCCATTGCAAATTAATCCCTGCAGCTTTTGAAAATGGCCCACGATGGACCAGTTTCATGTTCTGACTAATAGTTTTTAGAGCTAAACATCATAGATCTTTGATAATGCTAAGCAAATCTCTGACTCGTGATATGCGACTTTTGACAGTTACTTTAAAGGGTGAAAATGAAAATCTGTTTATTTGTCTTCACAGACTTTAAGATCCAGAACACCTCTCTGGGATATGAGTACATGGTTACTTGATACATGGCATTTAATTTCCCAGAGCTGGAGGCAGTAAAGCCAGGAAGAACATTTGTTTAGGAAAGAATAGGCAAAAATAAGAAAAGTGACTTGTTTAGGGTCAACTTCTGAGAGCCCCAGTGTCTTCTGTATTCATCCAACAGAGATGTAAGCGGGCTCATATTACTAATAATACATTTATCCTTTCATTGATACTCAATACATATGCAACTTTTGCTGGTAAAGGATGAATCATCACCTTATAGGATGATATTGGTTCAGAACACATGTAAAGGATCATAACAGTCAACAAATACATACTTTTTATTCTTTTTGGATTGAACTATTTCATACACTAACAGCAGATTAACAACAGATACTGGGGAGAGGCTTGGAAATCATTGTGCCCAGTGACTCTCACTACCGACTCCTGACACAGGAGGGCGCTGTTGGCCACAACATGAAGTCCATCAGGGCGGACACATGGTCAGAGAGGAGCTGGACGGCCACTGGCAGGGCCACGGCCTCAGTGCCAGGCACAGCCAGCCCTCCATCACAACAACTCTGTTGTCACAAGCACATAGCCACTACCTTTCAGTGAGCAACATGCTGTCTGGCATTAGCATACTGCCTAGGTCTCACACATTGTTCCAGCCCAGACAGGCAGGACAGGGACACCATGTGGCGTTCAGTGCTGGGACAGGATGGCTGCTGCACTGCAAACACTGCTCTTTCTAAAATATCTTTCTGTTCAATGTAATTACATGATGACCATATTTCCCTCTCAACAGTTATGTCTGGTCCAATGCAGAGGTTTCTGTAGGCTACTATTATTGAAACAGGAGAGCAGTACCTACAGGAAATGATGTGAAATTGATCATTTTGTTTTTGCCATAACCCCTAATGTAAAATGTAAAGGCACTGGCAGGTGAAAATATTGATTGAAATACTTATTGTGGTTAACTTGTAGTTTACCACAATAAGTCATTCATTCATTCATTCATTTGTTCATTCATTCAGTCATTCATTTTTATGCAGGACTGATACAAAAGTATTTTTAGGGGGAACAGACTCGGTCACGCCAAGTTACGCCATAAAGTATATTATCTTGATGGATGGAAGGGGAATACTATAGAATCACATATTCCAAATATGTTGGAAAAATGTTATTTCTTTGCCTTGGGACAGTTTTGGTCTATATTAGCGAACATTTTCTACAACAACTCTTGAGTCTTTTTTGGCCGAGAGCAACTGAAAACAGTCCAGCCCCCAAATATGTGATGTCACACTGATGTACGTTTTCATAGACAATGAATTCATATTTGAATCAACAACACAATTATGGGTGGTGCCACTTTGTGTCTTTTGCCGTTAAGGGTTGACATCTTCTATGCAGCTGCTATTTTTATGCTTTATTTTCTTTTGGGCTTTGGCGCAGTGTGTTTGTGTGTGTCTTTGTGTTGTTTTTTTTGTTCGGACCATATGTGGATTTAAGTTAGTTATGCTTGGTGAAGAGCAGCTTATTCCTGCTAATGCTGGAGCTTACTCCACCCAACCTAAACCTCCGGTGGGAACCGGCTTAATTGCATGGCATGGAGAGCAGAGCATGAAACAGCAGCTGGAGATCCTAACATGCCCTCTTTAAGGCACAAGCATTTCAATTGCTCAAGAGACATTCATCCCCAAAATACTTACTTTTGCAAGTAAATTAACAAAATTGCATGTTTCGTTCCAAAATGTATCAATTTTGGGGGGAAAAAATTGCCTGACATTAATCTGTTAATATCTCGAAACCGACATGATTCAATCCTCAAAAACACTAATATTTTGTAAGCAAAGGTCTTATGACTCTCAACTTTGATAGTGAATCATAATGTGCTTTATTTTCATTTTTGTAAGAGTAGGTGTCATTTATTTTCAAATGATGGATATCTCATTATGGAATGAAACTCCTCAAATATAGACAAATTTGTACATATTTTGATTTGTTGGATAAACCAAAGAGAAGGTGAATAGGAAAACAATATACCAGCATGGAAAGGTCAAAGGCCTTTTCAGTGTGACACATCAGGGTGTGATGTGTCACAACACATCACACCCTGAGCAACATAAGAGGCCAGTATGGAGAGCTGAGGAGAAACTTTGAAGATTCGACGTGTTCCTACAGGCAGTGCAGCCTCAGCACATCTCTCAGGTATATAGCATTAACAGCTGTGCCTCTGGAGCGGCCCCGTTTCATTTCCACATTGCAGGTAATAAAGGAACGTCCAGCCAAGTTACCACTCACCCTGAGCACTTAACATCACAAGTAGCACCCCACCATGCTGAGTTTGGCAAAAATTAGTCATCAAACACCACAGAGCCTCCTTTTCTCCTGTACCAGACTGTGACCCTCCCACTATATCCTCTGCTGTCTGGCACATACACACTCTAAATCAGAGCCATTCACCTCTGCTTTTGGACCAGCTCCACTGCCCCCGTTGCCCCGCTTTGCTGGGGATCGACCGTGTTTGGATACGTTCGACTTGACGTCACAAGCAAAGGCTGTACACTGTTTAACATTGACCGTGTTCGCTTCGGCTTCAAACCCACATCCCATCCTGAGTATGGGCCAAGGAGCCTGAAAAGGGCTCTCTGTCCCTGCTTCCACATCTGTTTGGTTTTCACGGCTTGGCCTCTCGGCTGCACTGGAAGTAGAAAAAAAAAAAGAAAAAAAAAAAACATAGGAAGAAAGATGAAATCTTTTTCACCTCAGTTATTTTCAGGGAAAATCCCAGCTGCCCCAGGTAACGTATTCATACAGGAGTCACAACAATGTTCAGACTCCACTCAGGCATGTACACACATGTTATAGTCTTTCTATAGATAGTACGGAAACACCACTGAATGTAATATATCCACATTGCTCTGAAATCAACTGGAATGGAAGTCATTCTTTAGATAAAATGATTACAAAAGGTGGACAAGGGTGCAATAAACAGGTGATTGTGAGACCTTAAATCATTAACTCCGTCTCTATCTCTCCTCATCAGCCCGGTGGCTGATAGATGCCACTAATTCAGCCGGCCAAGATCGAGGACAAGTTGACGTCAGGCCGCCAGCACCTCTGTCCTGCCTTGGTGAGTCAGGAGCAAGTAATGCATTCAGCCACAGCGATGGAACACGTGACAGAGAAATTCAATAAGGTAAGTGTTTGTCACAACAAGCCTTGCTGAGCACAAATCTGTCAGGTTTGATGAGTCTGTCTTTAACAAGCAATTGCAGTGTCACAAACATGCCCATAAAGCTCACAATTATTTCATATTAGACAATAAAGGTCGGGGCCTCGGACGATCCCTTGACAGCTGTCTGCTAAAGCAATGAAAGCAGTGGAAGTGTAACTAGAGGACAAAGGTGGGCTGCAACGTTAGCTGTAGGATGCCTTGTATTTTGTACCAAACTCTGCCAAGAAAACAACCATCCAAAATGACTCTTATTTCTTGCCTGCTCTTTCAGTGTGGCTCAGTCACTGGAAGGTCACAATTCAATTAAAGAGAGTACAAAGACATATGGCTCAGGGGCATGTGATATGATTAGAGTCCTGTGCCACAACGACCCAGCTTTGATTCATACCCTGCCTTATCTCGTCACTCACAGGGCAGAGCCTCAGAGCGGGGACACTCAGAGGGAGCTGGACTTGCATGAGGAAAGCTCCCTCGGGTGGGGTGCAGCATCCTTCCGGGGGGTACGAAACACCATTCGCACCAATCTGTCACACAGTCAATAACGCATTATCGTCATCGTTTAGCGCTGAAAACAGATTGCTATCACCAAGGCGGCGGTTGTCGAGCAAGACGGGACCGATCAATCTCTTTCAGATATCAGAATCGACCATTTCTAAGCCAGCAGGGACAGGGAATTTTTTTGTTGATCGTCATTTTGACATTTTGAGACTCTGGGGATCAGGAAAATCCTCCCAACCAAAGACCGTGTTGCTATCTGAGTTTTCAATCAGGACAATGCAGAGGAGCTACTGTACCCCCCCCCCCCCCCCCCCCCCCCCCCCCCCCCCTACGCACACACCCCACACACACACCCACTTCCCCCTTCCCCCTTGCCATAAAAAAAAAGATAGGTGATATGCCTCTTGGGACTGGGATGTGCTGGAGGAATGCATGCGCAGGTATCCTCCTGCCTGTGGGGACTGCGGAGAAAGGCTTGGCACACCAGTTGATCCTGTTTGATAAAGGCCCTGACAGGCCCAGATTATATGTCTCAGCCTGGAGGAGGTGTCTGTGTCTCATTCCTGCGCTGAAGAAAGTCGATCTGGTGGGAAAGAGGCGGGGCAATGCCTGTAGGCGTCAGTTTTTGTGTGGACGCCAAACACACACCTAGTCAAGCAGACACAGGCAGCCCCCCCTCCGCTGCCGCCGGCCCGCTCCACCCCCCCCCCCCCCGGTAGCTCCACACACACCAAACAAAAACACCCTTCCCCATCTCATTTACCTGACCACACCCATGCCTCCAGACTCCATAAATACTCTTTCCACAGATTATGGTGTATTCATCTTGCTGTCAGAGAATGTGCTGACCAATTTACAAATGTTGCCTACACTGTTGCACTACATTACTCGCTTTTGTGAGTCTTGTGAATACCACTGCTGCGTCATTCTGTGTGCAAAAATATCTGAAGTTATGGTTTTTATGATGTGGACAGAGGGAGGAGGGGGGCAGAAACTCAGACAATAGTGAGACGTGTAGTGAGTGACAGGCCTTGCCCCAGGCTCACCCCATCTGTCATATCTGTCCCAGAGAGCAGGCAGGGCACCGGGACCTGTCACAGACAGCCATCTCACAAACAGGGGCCCCGGCCCTCAATGGAGACAGACACATCAACAACCAAAGAGCAGGGACGAGGAGAGGACACCCGCTGCCATCGTCTGTCACTTCCACCTCCGGATGCCAGCAGATACTTCATGAAGACGAAGACTTCGGCAACATATACTGCTGACAAAATGTTTACATCATTAAAACATTACATATTTTGTTTTGAAAAATATTTTTGCCAGGAGTGAACTACACCCAAAACCACAGTGGCCACATTCAGACGCAAAACGGCTGCTCATCAGTTTAACTGCGGTTAACGAGGGTGGAGAATCTATCACAATGAGCGAACAATAGAAAATTAAAATTCCTCCTCTGTTTTGAAATCAACGCTGTAATCTGTGGGATGGCACTGGGGGCAAGCCTGTCTGTTCTGGTTACCCACACTCACTCACGCTGGGCCGAGCTGCATTGCTGTAATGTCTGAACGCCCCTCTGTTCTGTTCGCCTCCTATAGGACAAGAGACAAGTCTCCTTCATCTAGCAGATGGACGCTGGCCAGATTCATATTCATGAGTTCCAGTATAGCTCCGCTGTCTTCTGTAACCCTTGTCTCTATGCTTTCGGGTGCATCGACAGCTTCCCCTCCGCTACTCTCTCCTCTCTCTTTCCCATAAATAATCAGTTCATTTGTGAGGTGACGGAGGCTGATGTCACCGGTCCTCTTTCCTGGAGGCTAAAATAAACAGAACCCCAGCCGCACACACACACACACACGACATCACCGGTGCCATCATCATCACCCTATCACCACCACTGTCACCCTGCCTGGACCCACTCTCCCTACTGAGGCAGAGTAATGATCTCTGATTGACGATGTGTCTCCTCCATGGGGTGGCAGCAAGTTGAAGGGCAGGTCATCTGTCAGCGCTGACAGGCCGCAAAGTGTTGAGAGTAATGGAGAGGCTCGGGCCGATCTGGAGACCCGGAGATAATCATCCCAAACTCCAATAAATCAAACTATCTTTGGTAAACAAGAACACAAAGCAACAAAAAGCTGTTGTTTTCAAGGCAGTCTTTTCAAAAATACCAGCTGCCAAAGATGAACTAAAGTGATGCTGACACTAAAGCCTTAACAAGCCTTTTGGCCTGTAATTAAATTCATCACATTTCACATTTAAAATTCATCCTTTCAACTTCAAAACACATTGCAAAAATTTTATATTTCAAAAAAGCAATTGTGCTTTGTGCTGTTTTTGATTGGTAGTTACATTTTGGGAAATTCTGTCTCACTGATCTTCATCAGTCTTGTCAGAGGGCTTTTTTATTTTATTTAAAAAAAATATATTAGCAAGTGGATAGTATTAAAATGAATACCAACATGTCTGTGTTTGCCATTATTTCAAACCCTTATGTTTAACTATCACCCCCTAAATACATAGACCAGCCTCTCTGGAGCACAACACACACTGACAGGACAAATCAAAGTTAGTTCCTTAGTGTTTACAATTAGCCTTTATAAATTAAGTCACTTAATGTCATGCTTTTGCAACTCAATTTGTGAAAGCATAGCTCAATCAATATTAGAAAGGTTTTTCTTAGAACTAATGGTGAAGTAATTATACTTCCAAAACAGTGACCATGTTTAGTGCACTACTTGATTTAACTACAATGAATTGATTTACTGAGCTTTTTTTTACAGTGTCATATGAATGTCTTGAAATTAGTAGCTGCTATAATGGCTCTTCAAGGCTATAAATCCACACAGTACTTTAAGCTGACAAGAATTCAACAAGGGTGTTGCTGCTGCTGGTTTAACTTGCCAATTACAGCTGGGCAATGCTTAAAATGGCTGAAATTCCACTATTCCCAAATCGATTTACAAGTATTGCCAAATCAGTTTTTCTGAGCAGACTAAAATATAGGATAGGAGTGCCTTCTACTTATGTTTTTTCGCATCTCAGCAATTAGAGACCATTTAATTTGACATTGTCACATTCCCCACTCATGATTGCTGACAATAAACGCACTCTAAGAGCTCTTCCAGTTTGTTGCTATCAATGCAAAACAAAGATACACTGAAGTAATTTGAGTTTTTCTTTGACAACTCATAAGTTCATAAAGCACAGGTGTACCTATTAGTAGAGCATCGATTATCTCACTGTTGCTATACTGGACGATCGCTTTTGAACTTTGCTCTACCAAACTCTTCCTGTGCCATCTGTCAGGAGTGATAATACCCTCCACCTAATTGCACCTGTGAGCCACGCTCTGCCCCATTAGCTGGTTATAAAGCCAGGCTTCTCCTGTGCTTTCTATTCTTCTATAGAGCCCTTCATCATCACCTCAACCACAGCACACAGATGATACTTTTATGACTACCCGTTTCCAGGGATGGATGGAATTTCTCCAAAAACATTAAGGTCATATGTGTGCAGTCTGCATTCTGGAAGAGTAACTGGAAATCTGGAAGTGGCTGTTGACTGGTAGAGGATAGAAATGACCTTGAAGGCCATGGCATGTGCTGTCGAGGATATATCGGTGTCACCTTACAAATCCCAGCAACTTTTGCAATCATATCACTGTTGGGACAAAAAAGGCTCAATTCTCCATCGACGGCATGCACAAATTAAGCTCTCTCCACTGTTTTCCTTTAAAAGTGAAATAGGCACTAAGGGCTAACTGCATTGACCCTAGTTGTAAAAGCTACCTTTTAAAAAGGGTCGAGAGCAAGCCATGCCGTGTGGCTGATTTTAGCCTGTTGCATGGAGACTGCAATCCAGGTGATGCATCAGCCAATGGCAGGAAGCCAGAGCCAGACACGGGCATCAAGGTTGGCGGGGCTGATGAATGGAAGTGTAGCACCAGCACTTGCCAAGCCATTCACACCGCCATAAATTACATGTTTACTGCTGGCTGTGGCTCTCTGCACTAGTCGACATTTCTTCTGATGTCAGCAGCACATTATCATATTTAATCGGCCCCAGCAACCTGCGTTAAATGGGTGGGAGATTGAAGTGGCCATCGTTCCATCTCTGTAAACATGATTTACATCACAAA
Organism: Centroberyx affinis; assembly: GCF_046629955.1. Taxonomy (NCBI): domain Eukaryota; kingdom Metazoa; phylum Chordata; class Actinopteri; order Beryciformes; family Berycidae; genus Centroberyx; species Centroberyx affinis. Next base: position 130,694 of record NW_027278865.1, read on the forward strand.
CAAGAGAATCTTGATATTTATGGACCTGTTTATTAAGTTCAGTTCAAACTCTGAAAGCTTTAACGGTTTGTTTTTCGATAGCATTTTATTTAATGTAATCCTTTTACGATGACATACGTGTTCTGCAACCCTTTAACAGAAGTTATACGGCTGCAAATGTAACTCCTGTTAAAGCATTTACAGTAGAAGATCAGTTCATCACATGGGAGGCATGCACAGTGGAAGTGCATGATGTTGACTGAAACAAATTACTCTGGTTCTTTTAACAAGCATGGCAAACAACCAGGAATATTTACAGTTGTGACCATCCTTGAAGTAAACCAACAATCTTGAATGAGACAAGATAAATGAAGTACATTTTTCTGCACACGCTGCTGATTCTAGCACTCATTGATATGCACAGACACACGCTGGTTTGCACAAGCACTCACACACATGCGCACACACACACACACCCACCCACAGTATGGATTTTTCATAAGGGAGCATGGCTGACTTCTGATGGACAGAAACTCCAAACACTGAGCTATGTCGTATTGCAGGTTGTGTCATGAAAACCACTTGTACCTGAAAACAAAAGCTAATATATTTTTCCATTGATGATTATGTAGCAGATTAAAGGGGGAAGCGAAGCTGAAAAGAATTGTGATACAGCAAAAAACTGGCCAAGTAATCCTCAGTACAATTTTAAGATAGTTTCATGTAACAACTGCCCCTATGGACTATATTCAAAAATGGATCAAACAAAAGCATCCTTGTACAAAAAGAAAATAAATCAAATATGGTAATAAAAATAAGAGTACAGTGTAAATATATATTCATATTTATAATTTTCTAACTGTATTTACAAGAAGATAGTTTGAATGATGCAGTGGACCACTGTGCTGACATATACAAGGTATGCATGTCCCTTGGTAATATATTCTCTGGATTTGGTCTGAAAAGCGGAATGCTTTCCTTCACTACTGATGGAACAACCGTGGAAAAATACAACTGACACAATCGCAGTCAGTCCTTTCGATTCTCTTGACCCGTGGAATGCCCAAAGTGGAGAGAAGAGTGGGAGTCTGTTCTTTTCCAGCGCTGTGACAAACTGCCACTCCCGGTAATACAAAGTGCCCCGTAAACATCGTAGCCACCTCGCCACCAGGAACCTGGAAACGGCTGCACTCTTCGGCCCACGTGACCCAACAAGTTCCAGAAGGTGCCTCCGAGCCTCCTTTCTCACAGAGCACCAGTGTTTTAGCTTCATCTCTGGGAATGTGGGGAAGAGTCCAACCCCATGAGGCAGGGAGCGGAGGACGGGGAGAGGATATGTCACAACGTTTGTCTGAGAGGAGTTGAGGTATCAGCGTTTCTTAATGGCTGCCCCGTTGGAGTGGGGAGGGAACTTTGGCAGGCAGGGCTCCTCGGCTCCGGCGTCATGGGAGAAGACGGAGTCCTCGCCCGAGGAGCAGGTCGAGCTGCGGGTGTCGGGGTAGCTGGGGGAATATTGGTCCAGAGGCACGGACAGCTCCAGATACTCCTATACACACACAAATGGACAGAGAATTAGGCATTTGACATCCAAAACCGTTAAATCTGGTTGAGACCAAAGGTGATGTTCGTTTTACTCTCTCTCATTAAATACATCTTATGTTACAATATTGGTTGAATATTATATCGGAAATGTATGTGAGAGAAGCAGAAGCTTGTTGGTTCGCTACAATCTGATGGTGTAGTAGTAGAGTAGGACTGACCTGGTTGGATGTCATGGCCAGGCAGCGGTCTAGATCCTCCACCAGCTGTTTGAACGTGGGTCTATGAGAGGGCACAGCATGCCAGCAGTCCCTCATCATCATGTACCTGCAGAGAGGGAGAAGAGATGTGAGTGATTTTTAACTGAAAGCAGTCAAGATCATACTGCCTCATGCCTCTCTGTATTAATGTATAAAATGCCAAATCTTATGTAAAAGAATGCATGAGATGTTTGTATACGTATGTAAAATTCTTCTAAAAGAAGGCTCAGAAATAGCCCAGTGAGCCAAACCTCCCATCCAGCTGTAGCTGGAAGGTGGCGGTCTAGCAACCTGAGACTGAGCTGAACAATGTGCTCCAATTGGAATACAGTCAACTTTTGAGTGTTAAGTTTTATTGGTTGCCAGATATGTCACTCAAACAAGGGTAGGCAGCATCATTTAGTTGCCAAGCACCTGGAATTTACCTGATGTACAACAATAGAGGGTATATAGTATTAATGCCCATAATTTGGACCAAGCAGTAAACGAAGCTGTAAGCCAGCTTGGCCTCGTCTTTGAAGCTGAGCAGCTTGTGTTACTTTTAAAAAATGTTTTTTTACATGCTGTAAAGTGACATGTATTTTCAAGTTCTGCCTTTACAATCTACATACACTTCTAAAAATTGAATCAGCTGTTTGCTCCTGTTGACATTTTCTCTCTTGACAATTACAAGACAAATCAGAAAGAAAATATTTCAATCACAACACCACCCGCCTCAGGAATAATGACACTATCGCTGTAGGCAACCATCAAACAAAGTCCCCAGACTCTTTGATAAAGAAATTATGTTTCCCTCGTTACTTCAGTGTTTCCAAATGAGGAAATGCTGGAAATTAGATATTCATAATTAGCATTGGCCATGCAGAGTCTCAAGCAGTGGGAACGTGTGTCTGTAAAATGTGCTCAGAAACATTCGGGTGACGTGTTTGATTTTCAGCATGTATTGCGTTCCCTTACAGCTCATGAGTGCAGGTGGAGGGCTTGTCCATACGGTGACCCTCCTTCAGCAGCTTAAACAGCTCTTCCACTGGGACCCCGGGGTACGGGGAGCCTCCCAGGGTGAAGATCTCCCACAGCAGCACCCCAAATGACCAGCTGCAGAAAGAAACAGACAAGAGCGTCAGGCTTTGCACAACTAAATATTTTCCCCTCACATTCATTCCAAGAATGTATTGAAATCATCAATCATTAAAAGAATACTCACACATCACTTTGGTGTGTGTATATCCGGTCAAACAGAGCCTCGGGAGCCATCCACTTGACTGGTAAACGACCCTGTGGGAAAGGTGTACGTGTTATGGATAGCTGTATGGATGCAGAATAGTAGAAGATGTTCACCCAACTATGAATAACAGTAGGCAAATGATAAGTGACTCACATTGGTGGTCTTCTTGTAGTAATCAATGTGGTGGATATCTCTTGCCAGGCCAAAGTCTGCTATCTTCATCACATTGTCCTCCGTTACCAAGACATTACGAGCCGCCAGATCTCTGTGGATGCACTGCACAAATACAACCAGACTTTACCAGAGCTGAACCAGTGTCCTCTCTCCTATCTTGTAATGATAGGAGGAACACTGCTGATATACAGAGTATTCCGTTGGATTCTGTCTCATCTGCCAAGAGCTAATAAACTAAAAACATTTACCTGCCAAGAATACTTTTTACCCTTCAAAATTATTGATGTGTATTTTTCATAGCAATATGTCACTCTAACCGATTCTATACATGGAAACAGTGAAAACGGGTACTGTGTGTTAATTTGAAACTTGCTCACTCACGTATAAAATGGATCAAGTTTGTAATTCATGTGCAACAGAATTCAAAATTACAAGATATTTTTATATTAATGCTGAAGTAACATAAAGATAGTTAGCTATGTGAGAACAGGCAAGCACCCAAGACTATATACAAGGCATTCAAATGTTATCATTTCAAAAGTTAACGGCTACGGTGGCTAGTGTGGTGGGTTTCCCTTATTGATTTATCCACCAAAGATTTTATTGCTTGGTGGGTGTAATTTTGGACCCTGGTTGTATTGTTGCGTTACCTTCTTGGAGGCCAGATACTCCATGCCCCGGGCCACCTGGTAGGCACAAGACACCAGGTCTTTGATGGACATGTTCTCCACGGGAACCTGGTCAGGGTTGTAGCAGTACTCCATGCCCGGTGGGCGCCGAGCTCGCAAGTATTCCCGCAGGTTGCCCTTGGAGGCATATTCTACAATCACATACAATGGACCTGGAAACAAAAGGGGGAAAAAAAGTGTCAATAAATCCTGTCATCACCATAAAATGAAAATAATTTTCTAAAAAGTGGCAAACAGAGGAATTCTTGCAGGATGGTAGTAAACACTGCCATGTCATGTGAACTCTTGAGTTACACCAGACAGCTGGGTCACAGAGAGAATCTTAATGCTACATTACATTTTTGTAAGAGGGAAGAACAACTAATTGTAGCATAGGTTTAAGGACTGGACCAAAAAAAAAATCAAAAAATCATTGCACTCATAAATACTTTGAAGTCAATGCTTAAATGCATCCATAGAGTGTTTACTCAAGATAAGACACATTTCAATGTCAAAACAGTTGGTAGATAAAGCTAAAGGAATGTTGTCATTTACTTATCAAGGAAGTGGAGCGAACAAAGAGCTTGTTTAGCAGTGTTTCTAGTGTGGGGGGAACAGAGCAATATGCACCATAGGGTCATTAGAGGTTAGTTTTCCTCCACAGCAGAGGCTGATGAACAGTGCCAGGCCTTGTCAGGGATGATTTGAGAGATATGGCAACCCTGGCAGCAGCTGTGGTCATTTCAAACTGAGAGCTCGGAAGCTTGTGTCAGGATCGCTTATTCATGCCGTTCTACACATCTCTCAATGTAAGGCGCACGGCAACACTTTGTCTGAGGGACAACAGGTTCTGAGATTTTCTCAGAATGGGTGTGTGTGTGGTGCATGCCTCTGTGTGTGCGTGTGTGCGTGTGCATGCGCATGCGAGCGTGTGTGAGTGTGTTACAGAGCAGGCCCGGGTCAGTAGTGGGCCCCCGTCTGTCTGGGTCCTACCATCCTGTGTGCAGGCTCCCAGCAGATTAATGATGTTCTTGTGCTTCCCAATGATCTTCATCATCTCCATCTCTGAGATCAAGTCTGACAGGTCTTTCTCTGTGGCGTCAGCTGGAGGGGAAGGGAAATAAATCATATTAGGACAATTAGTTGATGTTCTGTTGGTGAAAAGGCCCAAAAAGGCCCAACAATAATCACCTTGACCAAGCAGGCATACCAACATGATAGCTTTCACAGACACAACAGTTAGAGTTGGGCTGAGGCTAGTCGAAGGGAATGCTCCCTGGGGAAAGGCACTTAAAAAGTACCAAGCAATAAATGCTACTTTCCCTACATCCCTACTCGTTGCAGTTTTATGAACACTGTCGTATATCGGATGTCAAGGGTTCTCATAAATTTTTACTCCGCTCTCCCGTTGCACAGTGGCTGGGAGCCAGTGGCAGATGTCTCTTAATATCTGTTCATCACAGCTCTGGTGTCAGAAATGTTCTTCTCCCTGGAGCCTGGAGTTGAGGCTTACGCAAAAACTATTCTGTGCTTTAAAGAAGTTTCCTCGTAACAAATCCTAGCTGCATTCCAGCAGATCCCATTAGGTTCAGTACCCATCCACCCAAGTCTATACCCACGCGATGGACTGAGAACCTTTAAAAAGGGCAGCTGACTTACATTTCAGCATTTTGACTGCGACTTTCGTCACACGGTTTGGCTTCTCTTTGTCGAGACCCAGCGCCTCTCCCATCACCACCTGACCGAAGCAGCCTTCTCCCAGGGGCTTCCCAAGCACCAGTCTGTGTGGGGAAAAAGAAAAAGAGAGAGAGTCAGTGACAGTCAGTGGACTGTAACTCCAAATCTGTGTGTGTGGAAGGCTGGCCTTTTTTAACCTTTAATTAACCTTCACGTTGACTGAGAATGTAAGCTCTATTTCAGTGAGAGAAGTGTTTCTCATTCACTTTCTCCATCCAGATTTTCCTGGTTCTGGATTTCAAACCGGCAACATTCCTGTCACAAGCCCACTTCTCTAACCTGTAGGCTTGTGTCGCTCCACCTGGAGGTTTTGTCCAGAACATACCTGTCCCTGGGAAGCTCCCAGCGGGGGTCCTGGGGCAGTTCATACTCAGACACCCCAGACAGCATCGGAGAGCCACTGGAGGACAGGCGAGAGGGACGAACCAGCATCACCCCAGAGTGGATGGAGGAGCTCGAGTCCACAGACACCTGAGGTAAAGAAGCCTGACATTACTTTCTCATAGTGGAAAAGACACGGATTAAAAAGGGAAGAGATTGAAAACTACAGAATACTGCTGAATTTCTAAACCATGTTTTATAGCAACATGTATAAAATGACCAAAACTACTTTGTTGAGCTGTGAGTATGGGGAAGGAACACCTCGACTTCTCATACCTACCTGATTTACAGGACGTCAAGGATTCACAAGGAATCTGGAAGCTCTATGAATGAATGCTTTTCATTTTCCCAAATATTAAACACCATTTGTACTGGCAGTAACATAAATTAACAAAAATTAACAGCAGGCAGTAACAAAAATTCCATGGAATTTAATAGCTCAATATAATGAATAGCTTTAAATTTAGTATGAGAGAAAATGGGATGTGGAAACATAAAGAGATGAGAAGAGAGGAAGAAGGTATAAATATTCCAAACCCCCTATCTACTTTCTGTTACCTGTCTGCGCAGGGGGATGCTCTTGGCCAGCTTGTGGACGGCCAGCTGACTGTTGAAGTCACTCTTCTTGGAGGAGGTGCGCATCTTGACGATAACGGCGGTGGCCACCATGACAGCGATGATAAAGAAACCCACACAGTAGATGACCACCTCCAAGTAGGTGTGGTTGGCTGGAGGGTAGTGTGGGACTGCTGGATGGGGGAACGCAAGGGGGTCAGGGGTGGGATGGGGTGGTCAGCTACCATGAATGAAATCAAAACTACCACAGAGGGACTGCACATACCCAAACACACCACACATATCCATGTTTTGTGGTACGCAGCAACACAAACAGAACAGATGGCCCACCCAAACACACACACACACAGCTGCCATGTCTAAAAACCAGAGCCTTTGACACAGACACACACGGGACAGGAGGCCTAGGCACAAACTCCTATTGTGGCACAATAATCACTTCTTTGAAGCATAGGGTTTCACTCTACATTCTTTGCCAGTGTGAGAAGTGGTCATAGTCCCTTGAATCAGAGAGCAGCCAAGTTCTCTACAGGCGCATGCTAGACCCCACTGAGAAACAGTTAGGACAAACCTAATGGCCTCAGTGTTTGGATGTTCTACCGATTCAGATAATCCAAAGTTTACTACAAACTACAAATATTAAGTATTTTGTTAATGTAGTAGTTAATGGATATTTAACTAGTTAAATAGTGTGCAAAGGCTCTGATTTTTGTACAAAGTATCGATACGTCATACATTCAACATGTAAGAGCACTGCACATCATTTCTACTTTATCAAATGCTCTCATTTACATTGCATGTCTACGTGTATGTCTAGCTAGGAAGGCATGCCACAAAGCATGAGCTCAATTCAAAAGCTTAACTGCTTAACATGATTAATAAAATGGATATGTCCCATTCTGACTCCCTCATTTTTTTAATGCATTTTCAAAAGAATTGTGTGTTGGTGCTGGTAATACAAACAATGTCTTGTCACATAAAACCGACATATTTATGTGGTAATAATTGTTGACACTTTTCATTTAACCATCCAATTCAGATCATGTTTTTTTCCTCCCATTCAGTGAAAACACCAACATTTATTCATACCAATACTAGGGGGTATAACGGATCCGGAAATTTTGAGAAAAATATGGTTCTGTGTGTTCCTTGGTTTGGGATGCAGCTCAGTGCATCAGAGCTAGATAACAGAAACGTAAAACCAGCTGCAAATGCGTTTTTTGTTACAACATAAGCTTGTCCACAACCATAGCTCCTGCTGAGAAGATTTTTAAAGGATAATTCTGGTTATTTTTGCCATCATGATTGACTGTGTTCAAAATTTTGTCACTTCACTGTAGAGCTTTACATACCTCTAGTTTGCTGCTCTCCAATACACACCCATAGGGCCCATGTGAACTCCAGCAGTCAAATTTTGAACACAATCAATCGTCATGATGGCAAAAACAAGGAAAATAAGGCTCAGGATAAAAATAACAGGAATTATCTAATTATATTCTTGACATTTTCATAGAAAATCAAATGCAGTATCATGTTAAGCATTGCCTCTAGTATTCATACAATTATATAATCATATAATTACATAATTATTATATAATTCTACTTGATTCACTGCTAAAAGACACTGTTGAATGTATTTTCATTCAACAAGGAAGCTTAAACTGCCCAGCAGTAGACATAAGTGATGCTGAGAATTTTTCTAGTTGCCCATTTGCCATTTCAGACCCCAGGCTTTGAACTTCTGAGCCCAGCCTGAACTTTGAACTAAAACGTTAAGTTTTATATTTTATATCAAGAACACAGATGCGTGTCCGATGTTCACTCAACAAAGTCAAAGTTCCCCCCAAGTACAAAAAGTATGAAAACTGAACAATATTGCACAGGGTATGTTGTTGCCTAATTAGTGGAACATTATCACATACATGTTGAATCGTTTCCAACTATTTGAACTGCAATGCATCCCAAACCAAGGGTGTATATAGGAAAATGTTTTTAAGTGTACCGTTACACCTCTAACCAACACCAGCAACACAAGTGAGCTGCACTTGTGTGAAGAAGCTGACTGACAAGCAGCTTGATAATTGGACAAATGCCCATTCCAACCCTCAGGAATGAGACACATCCACTACAGTGGGCCAATTATCAAAGCCAGGCGCTGTGCTCACAGCTGGAAATGACATCAGGGATACATGTCATTTGTAGCACTTGTCAAAGAACATCAGCTTTAAACCAAATCAAATGTAAACACCAATTAAAGAGCAGAATGGGAGACACAGTTTAGAGTGAAACCTGATCAGAGCTGCCAAACAACCCTTGTATCAATGTGAGACCATCAAGCACTCTTTCTACATAACCTTTGGTTGAGACACTGATTGGCCTATTTTTAATTGCATAGTTCACTCTTATGGTAGACTCTATAGAGAATAGTTCATGGGCTGTTTGGCATTCTGTGATTTCATACAAGACAGAGCAGAACATGGCCCATACTCTCCCATCCAGAGAGTTTAGATGGAGCAGGAGCCATGCTGAGCACAGAGAGGGAGGGAGGAGATTTAGTAATGGTAACCTGCCCTGGCTTCCTCTCACATTTCTCAACAGAACTGGAGTCAGACAAGACCCCATTCTGGCCAATGTGGTGGATAGCCAGGCTGGATAGGAGGAAAGGGAGAGATATGGAAATTCAGGAGAGAGACAGAACCACTGATACCTTCAAAAACGGTCAACCATGCAGAGTGATGAGAGAACCCGATAGAATTGCCCGCCAAGCAGGTATACTCCCCAGCGTCATCAAAAGACACATTCCTCAGTTGGAGGACTTCCATTTCCTTGTCCGTGGTGTTAAGGCCAGCGGTCTAGAAAATAACAAAGGAAGCAGACCCAACAAGAGGCCCAAGAGGAAAAAGGGAGCCATGAGTAAAGGATTCTGAAAGAGAAAGGCATTGTAGTAGAGGGAATGGGACAGAGGAGCGTTCTCCTCCTCGATCCAACACCATCTTCCCAAGAAGTATCACCCAGAGCCCCTGCGGAGGACACTGTCAGGGAGAGCCCTCCAGTCTCTGTTAGTGGAGGAGCTTGTTAGGTAGAGGCCGCACTGCTGAACCCATCACTGGGCCATCGCATCATCCCATCACCGGACATCAAATACCTCAGTCTCATCTCTACATGCAAGAGATGGGCAACATGGAAAACTCCACAGCAGAACAGGGCACACTCAAACTTTCAAGGCCTCGCACACATCTTGCACAACCACTCAGTTCTGAGCATGAGACAAACAACAGGGGGTCAGTGAAAGATAGGTAAACAGAGCAAGACAGCTGGAAAAGGTGTGGAAAAAACCAAAGGCAGTTAATAGAGGGAGAGAGAGAGTCTCTGAGATGTGAGCGGAGGACTTTGAAGGGCAAGGGAGCGAGAGTAATAGAAGAGGATGGCAAGAGAGGCCCTTATTAGGAGGGCACAGCACAGGCATGGGGCAGGAATGAGAAAGGAGTCCAACATAAACCTGAGACTAAACACTTTCAACTGTTCTGCTGGGAATTTTCCATAGCGTCATTTACAGTCAGGAGCACTGAGGCAGGATAGAGGGAGGGAAAATGGAGGGAGGGAGGAGAGAAACAGCTGAGGTTGTCTCTAGTATATGGCCCTAGCTTTCCAGGTGGTCCTGGAAGCGCCTCCTCTGTGTGGTCCTATATGCGGTCCTGTACTGCTGCGTGGTGGTTACCTGTGGGCTCATATCTGGTGACAGTCAGCCAGGCCGACTGATTGGCCTCTCCTATATAATTGGACACTTTACATATATACTCCCCGCTCTCCTCCTCAGTCACATTGTAGAGGGTCAGCACCTGAGTGTCCGAGCTATTGACCCCAGAATGCTGGAAATAAAAACAAGTCATGTGCAGCACAGACAAAAAAAAGTAACAGGCACATGCTCACATTATAAGAATTAAGGAAAATCATTTTTCTCTGCTGAACAATATTAAAGGAGAAGCATTTGTTTGTATGGTTCATCATTTTCAGAGTTGGGCTGAGGCAAAATAAACTTTCACATCAAATCATTAACATGTATACACTTTTCCCCCCTCTTTAACAGTGTTGGGGACATAAAACTGTAAATAGCATAGCAGGAAAGGAAAATAAAACATAAAACAAACACAAATAACGTAATAGTAACATCAAAAACAGGGCTTATCAATGAAACTATTTAAATAAAATCCAACAGTTTGGTTGTGTTTCCCCATTTAGCATTACAAAAAAAGGTTACCACATCAAATAAACTGTCTTTTTTTCTTGAACTAAAATCAAAACCCATAGAGTCAGGCTTGTGGCAGACTGTTCAGAGCAAGTTCCTACCTTGAGAACACGGACGTACGGTAAGCCATCAGGGCCAACGCGGCTCCCGTTGACCTCGATGTGTTTTAGCCACTGGATGTGAGGCTGAGGGTCACTGAACACTTTGCACTCAAACTCCACATCGCTGCCCACTACTGCAGTGCGGTTAGCTGGCAGGCCAGCCTGCAGGATCGGCCTGTGGGGAGAGCGCTCTGCAACACAATAGACAGACACTCAAATGTTAGTTTGGAAGTCTTGTGAACAGTGAAGCAAACACACCGTATCAAAAATAAACACAACCGCAATAATCCAAAAGTACACATGACTGACTGATTCTCAAACACAAGCCAAATAAAACCTCCATCATGTTAAGTCTTTCTTACTGGAAATGGCTACAGCTGATTGCAGACAAGGTCACTAGTTTAATCTGATCTGATACTGTGTAATTTTACACGTTACAGACAGCAATTTCTCAGCCGGAGAATTAAAACGACTGTTTCCCCAACTATATCCCGCCTGTGTAATTACTGACATTTGGCCAAAATAGATGGACAGACAAGTTAAGAGTCTGATCTGGAGCCGTTACTGTACAATGAAATGTTCTTGAGGCTCCATTTTGATGACTGATAACTCTCCAAAGTAAACTAATGAGCAAAGCATCTGGCAGAGTGACAAATGTCTGGGCTTTTCTGACCCAGACATCAGTGGGGGACTTAGCATGCGCTCTTGAGGATACATTCCCGTCACTGAGGCGATCTCGCTGCTGATCAGGGTCTGGGGCTGTAGTGAGGTCACGCCGAGCCCAGGGGACAACAGTGACGGAGGAAGTGGGACTGTGATTTATAGAACCAATGGTGCCAGAGCGAGTCACAGGGCAGGTCCTGGAGGGAGTAATCAGTTCACTCCTCTACATCTCTCCATCACTCAGGCCGCAAGTAAACAGCCTTAATTTATCAAATGGCTGACGTGACATTCCCAGTTCAGCCTAGACGAACACTACGTGACTCCCCTTGTGCTCTCAGGATGAGGATTACATCAGGTCGGTTAATCAGGTCTAGTGGTGTGAAACATTAGTGATATTGAACCAACATGACACTAGACCCTCATGAATATCCAACAGATGATTAAGCCAGCCCAGGATCAGGATCACCCTGGCAAGGTATGCACCAGCAGCAAGAAACAGGAGAGAGAACACTTACCGACTACGTCTAGCTGGTAGGTGTGATTGATGCTGCCATGTTGGTTTTCCACTACACAGGTATAGTTCCCCTTGTCAGAGGGCACTACAGACTCCATGATGATGGTCCACACATGGTCTCGGACCTGAAAGTTGGAGAAACAGGTTATAGTGGCTGTATATAGAATGGGTAATGAAAAACAAAAATATTTGTGACATAATCCAGATACTCTTAATCACAGTAAAATATATCCTGTAGTTAGCCTTGATTGGAGAAAGCGATATATTGAGCATTACCAAACAATGTATTGTGTGTGACAAAGCAGATAAAATCCAAAATCAGGATTTTAAATGGGAATATGGACACAGGTTCTTTAATTTGCTGGTGCCCAAGGATTTCTGTACAACTTTCAGACTGCAAAGAATCTCTCAATTTAGTTCCAGTACACAAAAGAAAGAAATGTTTAAAACAATTTCTAGCACCAAAATATAGTCAGTCCTTGTATCAATGGCTCAGTCATTCAATTCAACCCTGAAAAAATGTTTTCAGTCAAATGAAATAAACAAAAATAAGGCCAGTAGTGAGACAATCATGGCAACACAGATGGGACTAGAATTGCAATTGTGAATTTGACCACCAATAGCGAATATTTGACAGAGCTCAAGCTTAAATTCCCATCTATTTTCATGCCAAAACCTTGACCTCTCAATATCACATTTGCATAATAGTTACTTTTTGTACAAATGTACAAAAGTACAAATGACCAACAAGTTCAATGATGTGTGATGCTGATCAGAAGATAAAACGCTATTCCCTCTCCCCATCAACACCGTCCAAAGTTTTAGGCGGTGGAACTTTACTATGTCTGCAAGTTGCTGTATTGGTCAGCCAAATCGATCATACTCTCATTTGTCGTCTCTATTTGGCATTTCAAATGTGTTGCGTTCACAGTAATTTAGTCGTACCAACCAAATACCAAAAGGAAAAAGGGGGTACATGTTTTATATACAGTACTGTGCAAAGGTCTTAGGCACATGTAAAAGAAAAAAAGTAAAGCGAAGCCTACTACTGACACACTAATGCAGAAAAAAAATGAATAAACATCTAAGACACAATTTATATAAAAACTCTTGGGTGCCTAAGACTTTTGCACAGTACTGTACATATGCCCCAACCTGTCTTATTAGCGTCAATTGATGTCTCCGGTGAAGTCTGGCTCTCTTTTCCAAGACAAGTTATAATTTTTCTTCCATAAATCTGCCAAGACCGGCAGTGTGTGATTAAACCAACAAACCTCTAAGGCAATGGCAACATCAAACATGCATATACACAGGCCGAGCCATACGGTTTCCCTCATTTAGCTAAAATGTGATGAGGGAGTCCAGCTGCCTGTTGCCAGATGTGTTGTGCTTGGCTTCATACATGTGGTGTGCATTATTCCCTGCCTCCTGCCCGTCTCCATGTAGACGATATGAACAATAGAGGCCTGGTCATAAAAGCAGAGTGTGGGAGGGATGAGAGACGTCCCCAGCCGCCGATGCAGACCTTTGCACCTTGACTGAAAAAACAGCAGCCAGATGGTGAAGTGTGCTGCCTGGTTGGGCTGAGGGGGGGGGGGGCTCTGGCAGCTGAGAGGAAACTCCTAAATGTGTCCCAGCTGGGGAGGGAGAGGGGTAAGGGGAGTAGAGGACAAGGCTGGACTGGCCTACACCTTGATGGGAAGAGCAGATGCAGGGGAAGGAGGGGGGTTGTGTCTTAGTCTCTGTGAACATCCATGTGCATCATACACCTGTGAGGCTGCTGCCAGTCAGTGCAGCCATCCATAGATAAACTCAACTTAAGGTACACTAAGTGAGATTTTTAGTGCCCTCTAGCACAAAATGACCACAATATATTTGCTGGGGTTTGATAGGGTTGTTGATCAATATAATGACTCAACAATTAGGTGAGATTTCTGGCTTTCAAAACACACTTCCTGGCCCGTACCTTGTTCTGGAACAAAAACTCCTTGCCCATTGGATTTTCAACACACTTATCAAAAAAACTCAAATGATCAGTGGCGTCAAAGCTCAAGCTAAAAGTCTCCTGATAAATTGGAAACATTGATTAATTGTATTCATCCCTGGGTTGCAGAGATGCTATATTTATGGTGAGGGGAAGCTGAAGCATGCCAACTCTGGTCCACACCCTTCACTGTGAACTGTTTACCCTGTCTCACTTCCCCTAAGTGAACCTGGCTCAAACCCAGAGGCTGGAGTAAACGGCCTTATCAACTGATATAGCCTCACAGTTTATCAACAGTTAGCGTCACATTTCAGCACAGCCTGACTGAAGTTGTGAAGACGTTAACAAAAAAAATTGTCATCATATCTCACCATATACCATAGGTATATTGACTGTCAAATTTACTGTTGTACGGATGCCATTACTGAAAAGACGACGCACTGATGTACAAAATGAGGACAGCCAACAGTAGCCTGCCTCCAAACGGATGGCTAGGATTGCCCACCTGGAGGTATTGTTATTGTGGCACAACCTTCCCTTTGTGGCATAGGATTTCATCTTGCATTGTTTCCTAGGTTAGATGTGAAACTTGCCTCTGCTTTCCACTTGCAGAAGTGGAAGGCAGGGAGGGGGCCGGTGATCTAATGTAATGATGAGATCACTGACACATCTACACTCATAGTCAATGAGCTAGGAGTGATTCAATAAGGATTGCTAAGCGGGACTCAGATTATTTGGTGCCACAACAGAGAAGTTGAGGGGACCAGGTTTTTTTTTTTATTCTATTTTTTACCTTGAAGCCACCGATGCGTTGGTCTCTCTTGAACTCCTTGCCATTCTTGTACCATTTCAGAGTGGGGGTTGGGTTGCCATTGGCCTGGCATCGAAACTTGACAGTCTTACTGGCTGGGACAGCATGAAGCTTTTTCTCCATCTTTTCTGGATGAGCCCATTGTGGGGCCATTGCTAAGAAACAAGAGAGGGAGAGAAAGCAGTTATAAGCAGCATAGCAGAGAGAGTAATTCATGGAATTATGCAATTGATATAGATTCAAAATGATTAAGGGAAAACTAAAAAAACACATCTAAAAAACACAAAACACCCCATTCCTGAGTGTGTTTAATGTATTCTACGTACTCTAAAAGTCCTAGCCCCTTTTGGATGACATTATATATGTTTAGCCAAAACCAATTTTTAAATCACAGTCACAGGACTTGGCAGTCCTGGATTGGCAAGGACCTCAAGTTTCTTCAAATACTAAAAACCATTTTGATTTTTGATTCTTTTAATTCTTCAAAATTGTTTGAACTAAGTTGTGAAGTCACTGCCTTATCTAGTCAGGGGCTAGATAAGGCAGTAGGAGTCAAAGTCAAGGTCGGCATGCCTGCCACGCTTGGTGGCTGCTGGTTTCCTTGTGGTCAGAGCAGGCAGTAGTGAACCAGATGATGACCACGGTTAGTCACCACAGGCACATTCCTGATGCAAGAGTTGTTGTCGAGGTAGTGAAAGCCCTCTGATTCACCAGAGTGAAATCACCCAAATGTGACTCACAAACACATGGCAGGTCTATAGCTGAATCATAAGTCACTGACCATTCATGAAAGTTACTCATGACCTTATGACCATTAGCTAGCCAGGTAACTATTGATCTGTAGTAGTACTGGGAAGGAGATTAGGCCACTTACGCAGCAGTTTTTGACTGCCCAACAGTTTGGCTTCCTCTGATGAAGACTCGTCATCCTCATCTTCATCCTCAGATGATGCCAGGGTATCAACTAGTAGAGTAGAAAGAGAGTTAATTGTCAGCCAAACACAACTGCTGTAATTGTGTTTAAAGCAATTAAGGAAAGCAGTTTGTCAATGATACACATGGATTTTTGGGGAAATGTAAAAATGGCAACAGTCAGACACAGAATCAGAAATCTATTCAAATGTTTCCTGGCAAAAAGATGTTCCTTTTTGTTTAAAGCAACAAAACCAAGGCAATCCACTGGGCGCTGCTGCCCATTATGGTTGAACACAAAAGTTGACCTGTCATACACTGCCTTTACATTGATAGAACATCTTCCCTTTTTAGTATTGATAGCTTTAAATAAATAACATTTAATTTATTTATTTTAAAAAAGACTATAAAAACAAACTGGTTGGTCTACTTCTATGACCTTACCTGTGACGTTGAAGTAGACACTGTGGTTGCCGAAGGTGGTGCATGCGTACAGGCCAGAGTCCACCAGCTCCACGGCCTCAATCTCCAGCTGGCCGTTGCGGATATGCGTGTGTTCTCCGTCCACCACCACTACATGGTCCTTTGTCCAGTTGACAGCCTGTAGGGAGTCCTTGGCAGTGCAGCCCAGATCCAGCCGATCCCCGGGGTAGAGGGTGAACATCTCTGCTTGGTTTTCCACCGGGACTACAGACGGAAACAATAGGACATGGCGCGGTTTGAGTAGCACAGTAGTAACTAGACTCAGACTGAGTAACTAGGATGCTGTTATGAACACAATAACGAGGAAAACAAGGATACTACCTTTGAGCCCAACTATAACCGTATGATACAAAAGGATAACCACCAGGACTGTCCCTACTTACAAATTTCACAATATCTCTAATTGAGTAAATAGTAAATAATATGATACAGATAGCGTCTATAATGTTCAGAAAACTACAATACAAAAGGGACAGCATCTCTAGCATAAACACTCGGATGAAAAAGTATTTCTGAGATTTTCTATTATAAAGCAAGGCCAAAGAGACAGAAGAGAGGCCCTTTCCTTGATTTCCCTGAAAGTACAACCATGCACAATCATGGCTTCCTTCTTGAATGCAAGTCCTTGTTTACTTCTGCCGTGTTGAAAATCGAACTACAGCCGCTCTCAGCACACTGCCTGCCTAACCTCTCCCCTAAATTAAATCGCATCCCAAATTAGTCAAGGCCCTATCGTCAGGCGGGCAAGGAGCTACTTGGGAAAGGAAGGTGAAATTCAATTAGAGGAATGAGGAGGGTGGGGAGGCGTCACGCAGCGAGACACCTGAGCCCCCTGTTCTAAATGACTACATAGTCCAGAGGGGGAGGGGGTAACCCAATTATGTTGACACATTGTCCATCACAATGGTGTTGTTTGTCCAGTTACAAAAGGTAGAGATCGTCACTGGCTAACTTGCTTGAGATTATTGCTCTATGATCACACTTCCATGCCAAAAGGCACACAAGGAACATTGCTCCAATTAACTGCAAATTAATAGCCCACTCCTGGTGATATACTTAGCAAAGTAGCATATCCAAAGTAATCCCTAGTGGCAGTCATAATGTGCCTATTCAAAAGTCTTTTTACTCATCCTCCCTTCTCATTTCTTACAAATGCACACTATTTTCCACCCTAGAAGAACCAAAAGAAAAAAAGCATAACCATCCTCTATAATCAAATGCCACCACAGTGGTGAACAAAACCTCAAGATGAGAACACTCTGAACTATACAAACTTCTTCTCTGTAGGACGCTCTGTGTTTGTAACACAGTAAATGTTCTTCCTCACAACAGGAAGCACACCCATATAGCATAACCTCAGGACAACATCAGCAAACCTGATCACAGTAATCCCTCCCTCCATCACAACAAAGGCCTCCAAACAATAAAGGGGGAGAGGGAGCGAAGAGAGCGAGAGAGAGTGAGCGAGCATGTGCACAAGAGCGAGCGAGAGAGGGCCTGCAGCGGCAGGTTCTAGTGCCAGTTGCTATGGTGACCCCAGTTGGGCCTAGTAAAGGTATTTCCTGGATCACATATGTCTGACAGGCCCTTAATCCCAGCAGGAAAAGGGGCCAGGGGGTAGGATCAACTTTCTCCTCAAAAACAAAACCAAAGGGGGGAAAGTAGAAGAGGCATTTAGTGATGGACTAGAGCTATCCAACCTGGACACAGCCTTAAACGCAAGGTCTCTGTGCTTTGTGTGGGGGCCGTCCAGTATGTTTTTGCTCCTCGCCCTTTAAATGTCGATGCCACTGATAAGGCTGTGTCAACATCCTAGCTATTAATCCGGCTGCAGACATCATAAAAAGCCCATAAATGCCATAAAAATTTGCGTGTTGCTTTATTGTACAGCGTAGTCAGAATCCTTTGTGCTTCTGTGACAACCTACTTAAAACTGGAGTAAGACAAAACACATTGTAGTGCATTCAATCCTAACCCCATCCCATCTAAAGAAAAAAAAAAAAAGAGAGAGCCAATACAGGCATTATTTTAATGGTGACAACTACTTTCACATCTTAGGCTTTCAATAGAGATCTACCATTTTTCTGACTTCAGAGTGGAGCTCTAAGTCAGTGTAGAAAGTAGTAGTTAAGTGTAGCAAAACACATACATAGGATTGTGAAAATAGAAACACAGTACTAGTTTTATTTAATCTCTTCACACAGCAATGAGTGCTGAGTTTCCAACGTTTCCTTTGAATTTTAGGATGTTTCAGTTGAATTAATCCTCCTGGCGCTATGATTGGATTAAAATGGATTAAGGACCATATTTTCAGAAAGCAACCCAGCTGGAATAGTCTTGCTCTCATGTGTTCTTCCAACCATTTGGAAAAATTGATTGACATCCTTTAAAATCAGCCTAATTATACAAATCATGAAAGGGATTTTGGTGAAGAAGAAAGCATGCAACCCAAGGTTTTGAACTAGAAAAGAAAAGCTCATGAGTCTGTGAGTTCCAGACCAACTTAAAAAAAAAAATCAACAAGTTGGCGCCAGTCTATGGAACCTTCTCTGGCTTCAAGATAGGAAGCAATATGCCGCGTGAATGACTGCTGGGATTTCCTGCTCTCGCTGGAGCGATCGTTGAGTGCAGTAAAGTCAGGCTGGTTGAGGCACTGAGATGGCACACAGAGAAAAGTCACTATGGCCGGTCTCCCCGTCTTATTTGACCACATCAGAGTGAAGGGGTGGGTGACGGGTGGGGGGGATTGATAAGTGACAATAGGCAGGACTGGCAGGAAGCAAAAGAATAGCACAGTGCCTATTAGCAAGCCCAAAAAATTCACTGAGTAAGTGTCCCTTCTGAAAGCACTCCAGTAGGGGACCTTTTCATTCCTAAATGAGCCATTGACAATTACCATGGATTAACACTTGGGGGCTACAGGATTACCCTGCAGTGCAAAATTAACCTTTAAATTATTCCTGTGTCATTCAAATGAGTTTTGCAACATTTAGGCCTACAATATTGGACAAATAAACAGGAAGACTAGGACCTCTTAAAGAATAACACCGGTCTAATTTTAGTTTTCCTATCGCCATTATTGCCCATGAAAAGTCTATACCCACCAATGTATTTACCACAGTCAGAACTACTACTGTCTGTTCTACTACAGGTTTGCCCGACCTCCCTTTTTGCAAACATGACTTTATCATGCAGTTTATTATCGAGATTAATTGAGGACTATTTTCACTTTTTCCATTACCACGCAGTTACTTCTGGTGGCAGAAGAGGCAAAACAATACTTTAGACATGATGGGAGGCAACATCTAGTTGGAAACACTCAATGATCTCTTAACATTAAATTCTGGCGGAATGGAACTAGTTTTGATACGATACTGTAGTGATTGTGGCCTTAGAAACTCATGTTAGGAAATAAGATAATACAAATGTTTAAAATGATGAATTATGTTACCTAAGGCAGCAGTATGTCTCTGTGAGATGTTTTTAATGTATTTTTGTAAAACAATGGGAGCCTATGACTTCTGGGAGGTCGGGCAAACCTGCAGTAAACAGACAGTCGTAGCTTCTGACTGTGGTAAATACATTTTTATTTTGGTGGGTTTAGATTTTTCATAGGCATTAATGGCAATAGGAAAAAAACTAAAGTCACACCGGTGTTATCCTTCAAGTCAAGTTCACTCGTTTCATCCCCTCTCTGAAATTCAGCAGAGCCGTGCTCCTCTGGGCCCCCCATTGCTGTCTGAGAACAGTCTGCCTCGGGGCTGTGGCAGCTCTAGATCTTTACAGCCCTCCACTGAAGGGTCAGTGTCTTTTCTACTTTGACTGACAGCAGATCGCACAGTCAAAGGAATCCACTGGGACCCCCATATATATATGTGGCCCCATGTTTGAATGACTTCCCTCTTTGACACTTCACTGTCACACATGATGCACCACCAGCAACTCAAAATTCCTACACTGAAATAATTCTTACGACAAAAACACAATCAGGTTTCACTGAATCAGCACACTGAGGTGAAAATGGGGGTTGTAATCATTATAATGGTTGTCCTTGTGGGTCCAGGCCAAATTAAATGAATTGAATCAGGGAATATTCTTTTCTTATGTCAACAACACACAACAAAAACAGCGAAACAAACAAAAGGAACACGCATAAAACATGACCATTTCCATATAACTATTTTGTTTCCCCACCGGAGACAAAAGGAATGCAACCAAATGCTTCTGCTGTGATTGTTTGTCGACAGCTGAAGCCATCCGTCACCCAGCAGGGAAGCGGGGGGAAAGTGAAGTATTCCCAAGCAAAAGTCAGTGGGGGAGCAGGAGGAAAAGCAGAGAGGCGCATAGATAGTACCTGGCCATTTGGTGATTGAGAACGGGGTGGAGTGTAAATGCATCAGACTCCCCCACCCCACGGCAATTTATCGCCTAGGCTCGCCTGAGAAGAAAAACATTCTCCTCAGAAACCCTATCTTTGAGGATAAGGGAGGGCTCAAAGTAGCATCTTCTTTCCTTTTTTCGAAAACCGGCTAATTTATAGTTTCCCTGGCAGTTAACTCCTCTCTCAGTGACAACAAATACCTTTTCATTACAAAGGAGGAGAGGAGCAGGGACTGCTAGGTAGTGGGGCTGCCCTTGGGCTACAGATGGGAGTCATTTACTCCTCCCTGTCCCACTGTTGGCTTAAACACAGCCGTGCCAAGTTTATTTTAGGGCTTACTGCCCAAGAGAGACCCTCTTGCTTAATTACTCTAATTATAATGCTGAGCTTTATTATATTCTTTTGCTGCACTCCACTTCCGACTGCCGAGTGTAAACATCCAAATCTATCTACCCACAAGTCCAGGCAGCTATTACACTGTTGGACTGTATCCAAGAGACACATTTTTAAGGATTCAATTTCAATGTCTCTTTCCCTTTTTGAGAACTGAACTTGTGCAACCACCAGACCAAGCTAACTTTTTTCTAAGCAATCTTGAAAGTATACAGTTCAGTTTAAGAACAAAATAAGTAAGTAAGTAAGCAAGCAAGACTTTATTTATAAAGCACCTTTTAAAAACAAAAAAAAACACAAAAAAGCAAAAGAAACCCTTATTGCTATCAGCAGGATTGGAGAAAACCTATTTCTAATAAGCTGATGAGTATGAATCCATTTGGCTACCAAAACCAAACAAAAAACCAAAGCATTACTAATAATAGTTAGAAAGTTTGTGCTACATCTGACTCAGTAAAGTGTACTCAAACAACACCAGACACAGGGAAATGGGGTGGTGGGGAATCACTGACACTACAAAGGGACAGACCTCACCAAAGACTGGAGAATGTTAGGATTACATTCCTACACAAAGAGCAAAGCTTTAATTATCAGTGGACTGCTTCCCAAGATAAGATAGTCTATCAAATGCTGGCATACATTTAATCACTCATTCCATCACTTAAGTTCATTCAATCACAAAACATTTAACAACACTGCAAGAGCTAGGAAAACTGCTTTCCTGCACAAATAGAGTCCCAGTAGATTTAACGGGAAAACTGAAGTTATCAAACCATCTTACCTTCAGTGTTGGCGGGCCGGGACTGGGTCGGCAAAATCTGGGCGAGCAAAGCCAGAAACAGAAGTATACTGTGCCTCACCAGCATCCTGCTGAGGGAGCTACAACTGTTGGCTTTTCTGCGAGTGGAACTCCATTCAGACGGTTGGGGCATCAGCACCGGGTCATTCACGGTGCTAAACTGAAAAGAATAAAACAAACAATTGCATGATCACGTACGCAAACCTCGTGCCTTTAAAAATCTCTTATCAGTAAAATTGGGTTATGCTTGATGAAAATAAAGTTATGATGTGCAAGTAGAGAATTAGGCCAATCCTAATGCTCAAATAATTGTACAATTTACTGTACAACAAGATCTTTGTTCCTTTAAAAACTGAAGCCAACCAAGTGACTCAATAATCTCTATTAGTGTTTTGTTGGCAAAGCAGCTTAAAAAAAAACCCAAAACATTTTGTATGTTCGCAAGGTTCAAGGTAGGTACTGCTGGAGCATTTTGGCTTACTTACAAAAACACTATGTGATAAGAAAATGCAGACCACAGGCTTGCTCTGGTAGCACAAGCAAACAGGTTGTGAATATATCACATATACACTGTTCTTGGGAATGTAATGTTTTGTTTTCAAAACCTCAGCATGGAATTAACTCATGAAGTCTGTCACCGCACAGAAAAAACACAGAATCAAAAGCTTTCTTGTTGCTGCTCAGACCAACATTGGCGTGTTGCTCTACGGTCGGTGCTGTTGATAACACACAGGGGTCGAGGACGTACACGCCAAACGGGCACGGTGCAGTGGGTGACCCTCAGATGCACATCTGCTCGCATCATCACCTCTGCAGCATCTGGCCATAGAGATTAACACTTACCCCTAACCCCCATAATCCCCCCCAAGGAATTTGTTAAAGACCAAAAAACTAAGGCCTGTTATGTGACACCCCTGTAGAGAGACCGCCAGGCCATCATTTCCACACTCGGAGATCTATCGCCTAACAGTTGGTTTTGGTCCCAACCCCAACATGACCCCCCAACCACCATTTGCTCCCATGCATGTCAAGTTGTGTGAAACAAATGCTTGTTGTAGGGTTCCTACACTCCTGACAAGTCAAGCTTGAAAACACTACATAGGCCTCATCAATGTAGACACCCCCAAAAAAATGTAAAAAAAAAATCAATGGAGTCACAAACCAATCCAAAATAAGTTAATTCTGTAAACAATACATGCACACTGTCACAACCGGGTCAAAGAAACCCCAACTTGGTTGCGCTTTCACGCAAAGTCGCTTTCAGATGCAGCTTTGGTTTTCTTTGAGAGGTAATTGCTTGTGTGAGTGTTCATCACTGAAACGCTCATTGTGCTCTCCTCAAAACCAATTCAATTTCACTTTCCAAGAATGGTCTAGTGTTCCGGCAGCTGAGCTGGATCAGGGGGGTCCGGGGGGATAAAGAAGCTTGGTCATCCCGGCTCTGTAAGCAGTGAGTCAGTCTTTGGGAAGGCTCCAAGAATCTACTTCTGCTGCCAGACAGAAGGAAGTCCAAAGAGCATGCAGCCGACCACGTTCCCTGGGCTCTCATCACTACATGACCACTAAGACAACAGTCCATAATTGAGGGAGAAGGAAACAGCGTCCTCAAAGTGTGACACACAGAATGCTTTGTCATACTCTGCTCCCACGGGAGCAAGAGTTAAACCTTCAGTATGTCTTACTATTCTCACACAGTCACACTCATCGTTCGCTCGTGGGCAGCTCTGAATGCCATGCGAATACCATAGTGATGAGTACCACAGAGTGACTGTTTAGCTGTCTACTTAATCTTATTCAAAACTACTAATGATGATGTGGGCTTATTCACAACAATGAAAGCACAACAGAGCCTCATTTAATCCAAACTCCTCTTTTGAAAATGGATGTAGCTGGGAGCAAACAGTTCAGATAATTGAAACACTGTAGATTAATAGTGTTCAAATACTTCAAAATAACAAGACACTCATTACAAAACATCATATTCAATTCTGTAATTAAAATGCCCGTCTTTGCATACATCAAAAGGAAGTTCAAACAACTGAAAAGAAATTCACAGAAAGTAGGCCTACTCACATTCGGATATTTTATTAATGGTCAGTTTGGATTTCTGAGGTTCCACTGTGTTTTAGTCACGTCTTACTTGAGATTTACTTTTCCTATACTTGGCTAGATTAGACTGCTTTGTGGATACAAAGAAATTTGCCAATAGTACCAAAATAACTGCATTACATTTAATACATTTGCCTACATACTTTAATACAACAAAATTAGAGAGTGATTAAAAAAAAAGAAGAGATATTTACTGTGCGGTACTCGTCATGGGATTTAAAGGCCCACTCAGAAATGTATCTCCCCACTACAAGCCCTGTTTAACTGCTAGCCTATTTGAAGAAATGTTTTTGTACATTTTTACATTTTATATGACACCTAAATATGAATTTGAAGTCTGTAAGTAGATTGCTTACATTTGTATTGTTTGTGAACATTGGAGAAAAACTGACAGTTTTACCTTTGTTTTTTTTTGTTTTTTTTCAACCAGCCAAACTGACTCTGAATACATTTTGTTTTAGAGCAACGGCCCAGGGGAGCAGATGAAGGAGGATTACACACGGATACATCTCACACCTGGGAGCCGCCCAATACTACAGTCCTGTCCTGTTGCCCACTGGGTGGCTCTACCACAGCAGTTGGCAGTTCAGTGCCTTGCTCAAGGGAATTATGCCGGTTGTTGTCCAAGGTGGATAAAATGCTTCTTATTCACTTCCCCAAAGTCCAAGAATCCATGTGGAGGACTAAGGGGTGAGGCTAAACCACCTAGCAGTGGGAAATTCATACAAATCAAAATAGCTAAACCAAGGCCTAAATATCACTTTGGCACTACATTTTTGCTCTTAGTTGGCGCACACTTCTGTAAAACAATGTAGGCCTACATTACTCACTTTCAGAAAGTGTAGCTACTTGAATTATGAGAACTTATACTTTTAACATACAAACACTGTGAGGTAGATGCAGGAAATATAATTTCATTGTGCCCTTGCTCATACTTTTCAAGAAGTAATCTTTCTTTTAAAATAAAATGTATTGAGATATGGGACAAAAAGACAGAATGTGGGTTATTTGAACCAATAATGGAGACTGAGTTCTAGCAAAGTGAAAAATCAATTCATTAATTACAAAAACACTCAAAACGTAATTACATTTGAAAGGCTTAAGCCATTTCGCTGCATCACAACAACAGCTGAGTATAAAGAGGGATTCCAACACCAAACAGATCATATGCTTAGTCAAATCCTCGTTGTTTTTCTAAGTTCTTAAGGGATGACAGCATTTCGCTGAAAATCAGCCAAATCAGAGGGCTAAGACTAACAGATTACAACGTGCAAGACACATTTTGCTGCTCTCATTATACAAAGACAAAGGTTACAGGCCTAAGCCAAAGCGTGGCCTGCACCATAATTACTGTTCACTGCCATCCATGCATAAAATTCCTCAGCTCTCGGATTCTGTAGCCCAACCCCAGTCAACTCTGCACTCCCGGCGACGGGCCAGTCTACTGGTGCAAAGTTTTTCTCCACGAGGGTGCAGTTCAGCGGACGTAACTGCATCATCAGACTATTCCCCTAAGGCTACTGTTTTCAGAAAAACAAAAACTTCAGGTTTTTCTTAGCCGTGTCGCAGCTTGAATCACTGGTTCTCCACCAGCGTGCTGTGGACGGAGCCTCGCGTGTGTGCTGAGATTTGACTCAAATGCAAAGAAATCACAGTCAAGCCAGGCGGCATTACGTATGCCATTTGTTGACACTTACATCCAAAGTGCCTTTCAATGCCATGAGTGCATATGGTTTCCCATGGGAGGTTCAACTGGGGAAAAAACTCTAACCCTGGCAGTGTTCGTGCCATGCTACACTCACTGAGCACATGTTACCATTCGACATTATATTAAAATGGGGGGAAAATGGTTGAAACCAAAAAGGTGAAAACAACTGCTTAGATTCCTTCCTTTAATATGACTGGCAGATTACAAAACAGCCTGATCTAAAAGATAGGTTAGTAAAACTTAGCCTACTAGTCAAATTTCCACACACACACAGTTTGCTAGGAAATATTTAATTTAATGTTGATGACACACCACATTTCTCTATGGATTTACCAAGAGTAGGTATGATTATACAGCTGAAGTGACAATAATTCTGTGCCAGCGGAGCAGCCTAGTAAATTAAAGGGCAAGAGTATTCCTCACTTCCCATTCTACAGTTCAAGAGAAAACTTTTTTTCCTGGTGAACTCCCTGTGGACATGCTGCTTTTCTCGACCATCCATCTTCTCCCTCTCATTTTAAAACATAACATTTAGAGCTCTATGTAACATCTGACTACCTCTTCCAAACCCCAGACTTCATGACAGATGTAGACCTTCGCGATGTGATGTCTGTCCTTAGAGTATTTAAGATGGGAACATCTCTGACTTTCTGCATTAGTAATTATTCCTGTGTCCTGGTTTGTATTAAAGAACACATTTTGTTCGTGGACATATGGTTTTATTGCCTGTATCTACTAGACACAGAACAGCAGGGTTTTGCCTGAAATCTCTAGAGCCAAGACTCACTTGGCAAAAATGTATGAGGACAGATATGGTGGCAGTGACCAGGATTATTTTTCTACAGATATAACACAATAAATCTCAAAAGGATGTTCATGTTCAGACAAGTAATATGCATTCACAAAGCCTAACTCCATGGTCAAAAGGAGCAGCTCCACAATGTGCATCTGAACATAATAACACATCTGCATTCTGCTTTTTAGCTTTGATACTATGGGTGGTATTTATTATAATAACTTGTCTAACCTTAAGAGGCTGCTGCTGTGACTTTGGATATAAAAGCACTGACATAGAGCAAGGTCTTTTCTGTGTATTTGCATTCAGTTTTAACATGAGTGCTGACAATACTGGGCCTTGCTCTTACAGTGTTTGTCCCCTTTCATTCTCAAGCATGGAGATGGAGGTGTTAATACACACACAACCACTCTGTGCTTTCTTAAACAAGACAAATAAACGGGCAGTTTTCCATTTTCACAATTTCTAGCGCTAAAAAAAAAAAAAAGTAAGATACAGGTGGTTGAGATTCATGTCTGAAAGCAGTCTCTGGGACACACATGAGGGCCACAATTCACGTTTTTTAATTTACACCTCTAGATGCTCATCAATAAAATCAAAGACAATTATAATGGGAGCCAACAACCCCCTGGCACACACACACACACACAGAGTAAAATGAAACAAATCGAATAGTAAAGGACTAATAAATACCAACTCACCTTTTTGGTGGGGGGCTGCAGAACAGCCAGCGTTAACCTCCGTTCGCCAGATGGGGAAGACTCCTGGGCTGAGGTTGGATGTGGAGAAACTTTTCCAAAAACAATATATCCAGGCTCAAAATGTGGGTCCGTTAGAGGAGTTTATCTACTCCAAAACTAGAAACGTATAGCAAGTTTGAACATGTTTTGGCCAAACTTGTGTGAAAGTAGCGAACAGCGCCCGTATCAAAAGAATGTGCGTCCCCCCACTCCGTAAAACCCAAATACTCAACAGAGCGGAAAAAACTCTTTCAGTAACTTGCACTTTGAAAATATGAACGTTTTAACGATGGGCGCCGTTTTTCCCTTTACGGCCTACTTCTTTTCCCTTACCTAACCTACAAAAAACACCAAAGCAATTGAGCGAGGGCAGCCTATGCGGTAGTTTTTGGTTGTCGCTTTATCCCAAATCGTTTCGCTTACGATGGAAAAAAGTCCATTCACCTCCGAAAACTGTGTCCTAAAGTTGTTCAACTTACCAAACAAAACATCCGAAAAAGAAGTGCCGTTTATATTCTTACAAAAGATCGGTATTTCAACAAATCCTGAAGACTATTTTGACCATTCCGGGCGGATAAATGCTGTAAAACAACGAGAGTCCTGCTGCTCAAAGCCTCCCCCCCTTAAATCTGAGAATATGCGCATCCTCCGGACCAGTGTCAAGCTAGATACAATGCAAAATAACACTTCCGGGTGCAGCTTTCAAAATAAAACCCCTATTGAAGAACACGTGTTGCAACGTTTTATTCTCGCTGACTTGACACCCAACACCAGGTAGGCTACAGAAACTCCCATCCCACAGCCTTAAGAAATTGTGCCACTACTATGGGACAAAATGCCTTTTTTTAGATAGTAGACTTCCTAATTTAAAGAGGAAAGGATAGAGAGTGCTTCTATTGGATTTCTCTGTGTGGAGGCATTTGTGGAAGGTGCTCTCTGTTGATTGGTTTTTGCTTTCATTCACTGTTCAAGCAAAAAAAGTTAAATTGCCTCTTTTGTATGACTAGTTCAAAAGAGCATGTTAAACACAACTCCAGTGTGTTACTTGTTTCTGCCATGCTGTAGCCATATAATAACAGCTTTCTAGCTTGCTCATTGGAATTCCTTCTGTATCCTTTAAAGCTTGTCTATAGTATGTCAGCAAATTATATATATGCAGCATCTATCCTACAGCCATAGTTTCACTCCGAATTTAATGCAATGCAATAAATTTAATGCAATTTTTGATGCCTAAGTGACAAATGTAATGCTTTTATTTTGAAGGCAACTATAGAAGCCTAAATTCCGGTATTATTCTGTCTGTCTCTGTCCAGCTTGACGCATGTCTCCGGCTGGAAGAAACCTGGCTCCCCCTGCCATCCACAACACCTCTCCAGCAGAGCGTCCTCCACCAACTCTGCAGGCCTACCAAAAACTGTGACCGCGCTCTTTGCATTGTGGGATTGTAGTTCTACACAACACACAGGTCAGTAGTTTTCAGTCCTGCTCCGGAGCCCTGCTCAGGGACCATTTCACACCTGGGAAGCCAGGTGAATGCAATTGACTGCAGAAACTGGTAGAAAATCAGACTAAACCTAGACTGGTAGAAAACCAGCAGTAGGCTACTCTGGATTGAAAACCACGGATAAAACCCGAGTAAAAAGAACTACATTATACATTTTAGAGGAATACTAAACAAATATCATTGCAAGTCTCAATAGCACACGAGGTAAAGAATGTCATAAATTGCAACAAGGTCACTATAAATTCACTACTGAGCACCACAGACATTACAAATATCAAGATTTTTTTTGCTAGGATAACCTCAGATAGTTAAAGTAGGCTTTGAAAAGTCAATAATGAATGAATGAATTAAGCCATTTGTTGCATTTTACAAAGAGAGATAAATAAAATATTGAGGCCTGGACTTTTAAAATTACAACACAATTTAAATTCCAGTTACTTAAAATATTTTTCTTACAGGTCTCTGTATGTTTGTGGCTTTTTACGTGTCTTCAAAGAGAGTTCATAGCCAGTAAGAGATTTCTTGCAGCAATAGGGGTGGAGGACATAGTGAGTGTAGTTTGCCTGACATTTCTTCATTAGCCACCATTCAAATTATGTCTGCCAAGAACAAATTATACCTTAGTTAAGCCATTACAGTGTAAAAGTCAACTTCTTGACAACAATAGCTTCAATGACAGATTCAGTTTGTTTCCTTGAATAGGCCTCTCTCCCAGCCCACGTGATTTTTTTTTTTAGCTATACTATTTTAGGTCTCACGTAAAGAAGTCACAAAGTATAGGTGGCTAACATGAGGGAAATTAATACAACTTTTACATTGTGTTAGGTGAGGCCTCTCACTGTTTAAAGCCCTGTTTACACCAACAAGAGAGCTCTAGCAGATGATAGATGTAAGAAGACACATGTTCATCAGTGTAAATAGACCCAAAGAATCCTCAGTATGAATCAGTCAAGTATGAATTCAGCAGCTAGTGCAGTACAGTGTGCACAATGACATCAACATGCACCATTTGCTTTCTTTGTATAGGCTTTCAGATAAGAGAAATTAATGCTAATTTATCACTTCAAAGCTATGACAGAAAGTACATTTTCATCAACTTCCCGCTCGAGGCACCTATAAATATCTTTACTGTGTTGGAGTAAAGATCATATGCATTGGCAGCATTTCAAAGAGGATCACAATTTCACATACATCTGCCAATTCAGCACAAACAAGAAAGTTTGTTGTGCCTGATCAAACACATAGTTTATATCTGAAGAGCTCATATGGTCTTTGATTTCATGTCACCGTTGACAAATGACGGATGACTGAAGCTGAGAAGACACATGAATCCCAGCTTGGAATTTAGATTAAAGAAGGAGTCGGGGGAGAGAGGGATTTATATTTCAACATGTGCTATAGTCTTTCATTATGATTGCATTGTTAGCCTCTATTATGTATGGATATCCACCAAAAAGAGGCAACTTTATGGCTCAGTGCAAATTCTATGCACCAGTCTCAAACAAAGATATTCCTGCTCCTCATTTGTAGTCGCTCTATTGTTCTCTACTGAGAGCGAACAAACATAATCTCACAGCTGTTACATTGGTTATAACCTCTTGGCACGTGGAACTGAGTTTCTGCTGCAAAGGTCCAATACCCTCCAACCCCATATTAGCTCCTATCAACAAAGGAGGATCTTGGCGTGTCTTTACAGGATGCTGAGAAACGGATCTATGATTTTGCCTCTTCCAGGTTACATATAGTGTCGTGTGCTGCTGTCTAGCCAGTATCGTACTACAGTCAGTCTAAAACTCCTCTAAAATCTGAATTTTGCAATCCAAAGCTGGAAGTGTAAGGTCTGATCACATCACTGAGTCATCGCTATCCATTGGCTGCCATGTAGTCTACATTACACCAAAATAAAAAAGCTAATTCTGACTCATACCAGGAAGTGCATTAAGAAGATTGCCATTGAGTCCAAGAACCGCCTTGGTCCAGTAGAGCCTTGGGTCTCGATGGGTGTAGAAACCTAAAGCACTTATACTGAATGCAGCAACATACTGAATTCTATCAAACTCCAGCCTTTGGAGAATTTTGTTTAGCTTTATCCTGCAGAAGTATTCACATACTAACTTGCATACACACACACACACACACACAGAAACACAAACATACGTTTTGGTGCTGTTTGTTTTATTTGTCATTTGTTATCATTAGTTCAAAAACCCTTTTCCAGTTTAAATGAATCTTCTTACATTGTAGTGATTCTCTCCAACATGCTATATGAAAGAAGTTATTACCTCATGTTTACAATGATTATATGTTACTGTTTTGTGAGCACAGAGCTCAAGTTAGCTATTATCTACAGTGGCACTCAGTAACGATTTTTTATTTTGATGCTCGAGGACATTTTAGTGAGTGTCACACTTTATGAGTGGTGGATATCTCAGTCTGGAGTGTTTCCAACCTTTATAAGTTTGCTGAGACTGTTTTGTTAAATGCACTTTGAACTGAAATAAAGTTGAAGCTTGAAAGAGAGCTGTTACTATGAAACAGATGAAGTGTGAATCTGACAACCGCATACATACCAGGGAAAAACCAAGGCATGTTTATTAGGGCAACTAATAGTGAGAGTTAAATGTGCATGTGCTGAAATCAACCACATCTTACCATTTCACAGCATCAAAACTGGGCTCGGCACACACAGCAGATCTTTGATGCAACAGCACAGTTTCGCACCAGATATTTTATAGAGATTTCTGGTGTCATCAGCTCTTTTGGTCTCACTGATAAAGCGGTCCCTTGAGCTATGCATCAGGTCGTTAATGATGAAAATGAATAAATTACACACATGGACATGAAAGCCAAAAGGCAAAATTCACAACATATGGTGTTGGATGTATTCATTTCTTCAGTTGGTCGCGTATTGTTGTCGGCTGATGAGAGGAGGCCATTGGTGGATCTGGTCCGAATGAAAAAGTGTGTGATTGAAAAATGCTGGAAAATCCCAGTCTGAACACTGACAGCTTAGGCTGGTAACAATTGTGCAAAATAGGCTAATTATATAACAATAAAAGATGGCCTTTAACTGTTTATAGCAACACACAAGGGACACATGGTGTTAAACAGGGTTTAAATCGCTATATTTGTAAGATAGCATGTGGGAAAAGAACAAAAACTATCCAGGGTTTATTTCAAAAAGCATGCATCATCAATCATTAACCTGTTTGTGTGGTGTTTACATACCATGGTCGCTCAAGAAACATCTAGGCTGACTTACTGAGGGGGCTTAAGCTAAAGCTATAAAATAAAAGCCTTGCAATTTATGGAATTTCTTAATAATTAAACAGACTGGTACTTTTTAAACTTGTAATGATAAGGGTTGGGTTAAATATTTCACAGTTTGTTCACACGGGCTGAATGAGTGTAGTCATGTACATTATTTGGGATATAGGCCTGGTACTGTGCAGGCCTCAGAGTCAGTTGAACCTTCACTGAGACACAGTAGACAAAAGCTTAGCCTAGACACACAGTCTGTTTCAAGATGAGGTGGGGCATTTCTGACCGCTCCTCTCTTCCTTTCACTGTAAGGAAATGTGCCGGACACTGTTAAAGCCAGGAATACCTTATGCAAAAAGCAAACTGAAGGGAGGCAAACCCACACATCAGCATGGGAAC
The DNA here is from genome assembly GCF_046629955.1 of Centroberyx affinis. Lineage (NCBI taxonomy): Eukaryota > Metazoa > Chordata > Actinopteri > Beryciformes > Berycidae > Centroberyx > Centroberyx affinis. The sequence continues at coordinate 163,037 of NW_027278865.1, forward strand.
AAACAGCGAGTCATGCAATGCTCAGAATGAACAATATCTGGCCCGGGGACGCTTTGCATGATGATTTCCCTAGCAGCTTCTTCACAGCCCAAAGTGGTGTTTGATTGTCCTTCCTTTTCTTGTTTGCATTCCATTGTTACCGGGCAAGTACAAATATCCGTCTTTATGCGCAAAAACCTCAGACAGTCCTTCAACTACGTTGCCTGAGCCCAGCCCTCATCCATCCATCAGCGGTGCCCCAGTCCTGCACCGGGCCCCCCCCAAAGCTCCGCTCGCTACCCCCACCCCACTCTTTGACATAACGCTGTTGTGGCTTTCCGGGCCTTTATGCTGGCTGTTGTCTGAGGCAGATTGAAGACCCTTTGTGTGCGTCAGCCCCTGTCCTGAGTGGCCCGGGAGGAACCTGCTGGGCTGCGAGTGGAGAGAAAGGAATGCGCATATGAATGGGCCAGTGTGTGCCGGGCACCTGCTGACAGAGGGACGGTGCGCCTCCATGAGCCTTAGTTCATCAGCGTAATCATCTTGTTCAATTACACGTGCAGCGTGCTGCTGCATTCCCTGCTCATTTACTCAGAAAGAGAGTCTTGCCTCTGCTGCTGTGACTGTTTTGCTGTTTGCTACTGTAGAAAGTGACCCAGCAGCTGCATTGTTTCACTTGTGAATGATTATTACTAGATGCAACTATTTTGCTCTGTCGTTCTATTGTATTCCAACCACATTTCCCTTGTCTGAATAACAGAAGAGAGAGAGCTGCAGGACAAATCTCCCAGCATGAGGAGTATGTAAAAAAAAAAAAAAAAAGAGAGAGAAGAGAGGCTTGTCTTCAAGTACTTCCACCCTGCATCTTGTCTATACATGCTATTCACCTATTGTGCTCCATTTCTGACAGTGTGCATGAATGAAAGCCAATCTGATAATCCAAAGATGTCCGTTTTTGTTGAAGTTTTAACTCTTATCCTGCCCCCCCCCCAGTGTTTTTCTGACCACCTGAAGGAAATCTTCAACCCTAAAATGTCTAAAATTTCTTTTCTTTGCATTATGGCTTCTGAATTTGTTCCAAGAGTGTCTTTTATTGGTATTTTTTAATTTTACTACACATGATTTTGGCACATTTTCCAGAACACTCACCTCAATATGCCTCAATTAACACTACATCTCTGACATTAGCTCTTCCCACAGTGTGTTCACCAGCAGCATTTGGCGTTTCTTCCACCTCACTCTATGATGACAAAAAAATAGAGAAATTAGGGAAAAAAATCATATCACTGTTGCTCGGTTTTAGTTGACATATATGTTTGAATTAGGAATTTTAAACTAATGAAAGCACAATGAAGCTGAGGGACACTGAGAATATCACTAAGAATATATGAGTCATCCGCCAATACTAAGCCAGTATAATAGGTGGCTGACTCATCATGAACCCACATCACTATGTTTATGCCAAAAACTACAAACGTTACATAAAAGAGAAATTGCACTTTCAGGATGGGCTCCAGTAGCCTTTTTTGTTTATTATGTGATCTTATAGTCTTAAACCCTCATTCCTCATGCAAAATCCACTTTACTGTCAACTTTATTAACAAAGTCTTGTTCTGTACGATGCCCAAAAGAATACTGTCTAAGACTTAGTGTGTGAGCAGCTGCATCATGCATCCTCAAGCCATTGTCAGAAACAACACATAGTCAAAACACACAACATGTAAAACAGACAACATGCAAAATAAAATATGTACACAAAAGCTCAATAGAATGGGTGAAGGATAGTGAAGGAGCGCAACAAGTGCAGCTAAAACAGGTGGCACATAGATCTTAAGAGTTCCCAAGTATTACAGATTTAGCAGCTAATGCATGTTAAGATGAGTCATTATTATACTCTTGTTTGATGGGACCTAGATATATGATCCCAACAGATTCATTAATTGCCCTCTGACATATATGGTAGAGATTATGGGTTGCTTGTGTGGCCATGCTTTTGAGAAGATTACATCTCCATAATCAATAAAAAGAAACTTATGCATAGAGCCCAGAGTTTAAGAATCCAACTTAGCATCCATCCAAGAAAATTGATTTTCATCATCAAATATATCCTCTGCTTTTGGTGCAAATAACACCGAAATAAAAGCTAACATCTTTGCTGAGCGCTAAACACAATTTGTTGGAGAAAACTTTGGGGGAAACTGCAACTAAGGTAGTTTGCACATTGTCCAGATATAAACTACTTCCATTTCATTCCTGGCATGTAGGGACTGGCTGCAGGAACATGTTATCTCCGACAAATCCCACTGACATGTCCTCCACATGCAAGACTGAGAGGGTTGGAGGATCCTAATACGGATAAAAGGAAGTGTCTGTTTTTTATCATCAAAATATTAAGCAAATAAATCAAAATGTTGATCGAGGCTTCAAAGAATATTCATCACAAGGTCTTTATGGCTCTTGGCTTGATCAGGAGATAAGCTCGACATGTCTGACAGTCACGGAGCTGATTGGCTGGGAGAGACGAGCTGCAGCCTGGACTCTTGGCTCTCGTCACCCTCTGACCTGGAAAGTGGGAGCGTAAGATCTGCGACATCACTTCAATCATCAGACAACATGCTGCTTTGAAGTGGGAGTGGACCTAAATTGGATTATGCAGGATCTCCGAGGAGCAGCTCCCGTAGATTTGATTATGGCAAGACCCCTCCGCCTCCCCCGACACACACACACACACGCATACACACTCCTACCTACCTAATGCAGATGAGACAATATGGGGCGGTCCTCCATGCCAGTGTCTGGAACTCCACTCCTTAATGTGTGCCCATCTGCCAGCCATTTACCTGATTACTTCAGGAGAACTCGGGCTCTGCCAGTGCAGCTGGGAGACCAGGGAATGGCTCTAGTCTTGTACAGGTGGACACAAGGACCATACCCATTTATTCATGCAAACACACCTTCAGGTATTACTCGTCAACAATGCAACCAAAACAAAGAAAACCAACATATGGCACAATAAAACATGATTATCTTCAGGATACACTGTGGAATATGACTTTTAATTATTTTTTTGTGTTATGAAATATTTAGAGAAATACTCAGTAAGAGTCATTTTTTGTTGTTTATTAGATTTTGTCTGCTTGAGAATAATTCTCAAACTGAAGATGTATGCACACAGGACAAGATGTTCCCATCATACAAAGTTCAGTCTTTCTTAAATCTCTGGCAGCAGCAACAGACTAAAGCCCTGTTTAAAATAGAGTTGTAGCACTGACTTCAAATACTCCACACTAGCGTGGCACACACAGACCACCTTCTATTTTCGAGGGGAATAACATCCAGTCCTGGTTTAACTTGGGCTCATTATGGTGGAAGTGGGTTCCAGGGCCAGGAAGTTTCATTGCTTTCCAAATAAATCTCACTAAACAGAGCTGTAATCCAAATTCCTCGTCTTGTGGAGTCCTCCCTAAGTCCTCACATTACTTGAAAGCTTTCAAAAGCTATCGGCATGAAAATCACAGGTCACATTCTCAGAAATACAGCATGAAACATCCTGGAGATCACTGGCAGTAACATCTCTATTGACAATACGCCGCTTAAGTAGCATAGCCATTTGAAAGAAAACAAAGAGGGTGAAAGGAGGTCTTTATTTTTTTTCCAACAGAGCTGCTCATTTTCACCCAACACAAGCCAGTTTCTGATTGCTTTTCCACATAAAGGGGGCAAGCAGTTCTCAAATTCAAACCAGCTCATGAAAAAATATCAAAAAAGACTGAGGCCCTTTAACATTCCTCCAGTTTTACCCAGTGACACATAGGGTTTTCATTAACTTGCTCACTGCTAGCAAATCTAAGACATCAACTTTGATTATATTACATAGAACCTGGCAGAGGAACAGTCGGTGGGTGCTGTGATTGGGTGTGATAGCCTGAGCGCCAGTCGAAATTAGTGGGCTAATTCAAATAGCATAATATGCTTTGTTTTTCATGCCATTTGAAAAAAAGCAAACAAACAGTCATATCTACTAACCGATGAAAAAAGGCTCAGCAATTAATATTGCTGACATGGGGCATTCAAGTCGGGTGGTTTTAGCAAAAGCTCTTTAGCTGCGTGGAAGGAGGTGCTTGTCACTGAGTGTAAACAGCTCTCTTGGCCTGGTTCTCGGAGCCGCCCCCCCCCAACCCCCCCAACCCCCCCAACCCCATCCCACCCCATCTCCTTGTGCTGTGTGGCGTCAGCTGCAATGAGCTCCAGATGTGGCCTGGCACCCCTCCAGTCACGGCACTGGATGTGGTTTGAAGGTTGCAATGGAAACACCACCCACCAGCGGACCCAATGAAAGTTCCTCAGACTGCAGCGAGCGGTTTCTGTCGCGAGCGCACATTTACGCCGACTGCAGAGACGACTGGAGAGAAGCGGCGCGGGGATGAGAGACAGGGTATCTGTCTCTGGGCATGCATGTGTTACTCATTCAGCATGCTTTGAATGAGAAAGTATGTGAGACATAGTTGAAAGTCTTCCCATCCGTTTGAGCAGATACTGAAACATCAACTTCATTCATTCGCCCCCAGGCTTCCATCCTTTCTGGTCTCTGCATGTAAATATTTGTGTCCTGCTTTTGATAACCTGAGAGAGCATGAATCATCTCAGTCAGATTAGTAAGAGAGAAGCTAATAACTTGGGTATTCCTTGTTTAAATTAAACTTTAGTAGTATTTAGTACAGTAGTATTCCTACAAAACAATTTTCTTTAGAATGACCTATGAAGCACGTTGAGGTGTTAGGGAAACTATTATTTAATTGTGCTAAATGTTCCCTCACAGGCCAAAATGACACACACAAAGCGGTATCTGAAACAGCAGTTAAAACAAATTAGGAGCCAGAGTTTCCAGATTAATGGACCATGTGCTTAAAGCTGCCATTTGCCTGGTTTGATGTCATTACCCCTCCAAAAATGGAAAGACTGTCAACCATCAACATTCGCTCTAGCCAGTTTAGAAATAGTAGACGTGCTTTTGCCAGCAACAGTAGATACTAAGAGACAGCACCTTTGTTACTGGTCATCCAGAAAGTTACCACACTTGAAATGGACAAAGTGAGTTTTTTTTTTACAGAATCCATGTTGAATGTTTCAGTTGTTGCTTGCAAGAATGTAGGCTGAGACGCCACCAACTTCTCTAACAGACAAATTAAAACATGTCAGGTTTAATGATACTGATGTGCCAAGATGAACTGGTTTTATTAGCAGTTCTTGGGAACAATGGAAAGTTTGCTACTCTGTATTGCTTAATACCAACAGTCTTAACTGCCAAGAACAGTGGCACATATCATTTGGCACCCTGGTGTTGCCTAACCATGATGCCTTGCCATCAGCTGTGACAGCTACACTGAGGCCTTTCCCTCTTTCCAACAGTTCCTCTGTTTAGTGTTCCAGCAGAGCGCTGGGAGGACTGAATGAGGTCAATCCATGGGAGCTGCCAGCTTTATTCACATGGTCTATTAGCATAGCAGCCTGTGAAAATTGCAGACAGACCTGATGACTAGGAAAACCAATTGCTGCTTCTAAAACAATGGCTCCCCCTGCAGGTTGAGACCTGCTGCACCAGAGTAAAAAAAATACCCAGGATCACTCTAAAGCTGCAATGCAAAATTTAACAGCGAACCAAAGGCAGGCAAGATGCCGGCCTCTTGTTTAAACACAATTCACACTCGTCCCATGTTGCAAAGCAATCAATGATTAATGCTCTCCAAAGCTATTTTGGGTAGAGTGGAAGAGGCAGAGCAAATGCACTGTGGGATTGCCTGGGAGGACCGAACGACATCAACCCAGGAAGCCATCATCCTTTATGCACCTGTGAGCAGCTGGTGAGACACTGAGCATTCTTTCAGATGCTATGTGGCTCCATATGTTGGAGCTAAAACATAAATATCCACTGTCCCACTGCTGATACACTTGAGGAAACAGAAAACACAAATTCACTTAAGACTTTTATTTCTATTCATTTTGTTCCTTTATGAATCAATTCATCTACATATTGTTCATGTAAGTGGAGTAATTCCCAAAGAGTCAAGCACACAAAGAGTCAGGACTCTGTGCCTTTTGACTTCGACTGCAGTTCCCTCCCATAAATCACCTAGTCAACTGGTAGCTGAATCTTTATGCCTGCTCCTCCATTGCAGACTTGCAGTGAACTTGGGAATCTGTTTATGTGGCAGCCCAACACACCCCACAGAAAAATCATTAACAAATGCACAATACAGCTCAGTGTGCCTGCACATTGTTTGCCAATGTCTGGGCGCTGGGATTCAGCCAGTAACACCACCCTTAAAAAACAGCAACGTGGGACTGGGAGGAATATTCATTTCATTCTCCCACAGAAATCGATCACATCTGTTCACTACTTGGCTCGCAAAGCACAACCTAAGCATTTCAGTTGCCATTCTCTACCATATAAGCTGAAATACTGTTGCTCTGTTTTCATGTGAAGGGCTTTTTCATGATGGTCAATGATCAAGAAGAATTTGAAAATGGTATTATCCTTCATTTCTCCACCAATTTCACTTGCATTAATGCACTACTGTATGCACCATGGCCACAGTATTCATTTTGTGAGTCATCTGGTACAAAAGTGCAGCAGTAACAAACCTTAGAACTTGTGGGTATTTGGTAAGTTTTCCACATTTCTATGGCTTAGGCGTTATGTTTATTACACAAGCAGTAAACTAAGCAGAAATAAATAACGGGATGAAGCTCATGGTGTTAAGGTTATAAATGGTGGTGTGTACCCAGTTCCCTTCCGTGGCACACAGATGAAGCTCCGTTGTGGGAAAAAGCAGCCAAATTTACCACTGACAGCATCCCAGTCAATCTGGGTGTAATCACGACCACGCTGTTACAGTCCATTTTTGGGATCACATCATTTGTTTGGTCTCACTCAATACAGACTCACAATGTGTCTCCCGTCACCGTGGTGGTTTTAAGAGATCCTGCAGGGGACCCTCGGGTGCCAGCTGGTAGGGCAGCTGCTGCTTCTTGTTCACCTGGCTCCGGAGGGACGGGCAGCGCTCAACAAGCAGCTCACACACCTGTTCATGACCACGTTCTGCAGCCTGCTCATCCAACACACACAGGCACCAGTGAAATGATGATCATAATAGTTCTCTGCAAAGGTTTTATTGTGATATTGCTATTGCTGTCGTGCTGTAACCACAGTAGGCCTACCTTATGTAAGGGGGACGCTCCGTCGTCATCACAGAGCAGTGGATCTGCCCTGTAGTGCAACAGGAGTCTAACCACATCCAGGTGACCACAGTAGGCTGATCGATGGAGTGGCGTGGCACCGCCTGGTGTCTGAGGAGAGGCACAAGCACCGCTCTCTAGAAGAAACTTGCATACAGCAAGACGACCGCTGCGACTTGCATAGTGCTGAAAAAAAAAACACACAAAATGACTCAGAAAGTTAGATCCAGTCAAACATCTAAACATCTTCCCAGCACCCTCACCAGAGCAGTGTATCTGGCCGAGTCTCTCAGGTTCGGGTCTGTGCCTCTCTGGACCAACGACTTGACCCTCTCCAAGTCCCCATCCATGGCAGCAGACCAGATACCTGCATGTGTAGATGGCAGTTTAGTTATCACAACAAAGCAGTGTACTCCACTCATTAACTCAAAAGTGAAATGACGCTGCTACTGTGTGCATTGGGAGGAGGTCCAGCGTGTCATGAATGATAAAGAGGTAATGTTAAGATGAACGAGTTTACTGAAGACACAGGTGTGTTCAGCCACCTGGGAACATGACTGACAACCTCACCTGGCTTGCATGAATGCTAACCTCTTTCAAAGTCCATTTCATTCAACGTCTGGTGAACACTAGGTGAGGAAACTTGATGGGAGCAGCACGAACAATGCTCTCGATCAGACGCCATGGTGTAACTGACAAAAACAGGGCGAAAATAGACATAAACTGCAGCTGGACGTGAGTTTTTAAGTGTAAAAGTAGCTGCTTATGTTGGGGATAGTGTGGTTTCCGGGTTTCTTCTTCTACCTTTACTATTTTCAGTGGGCGGTAACTTGCTGGTGCATTACCACCACCAACTGGACTAGCTTGCCGACGCCCAAGTCATACATGAAGTTGGGAAGACAATAAATGCATAAAGTAACATAATGTAACGTTAAAAACAACGCGGGCAGTTCTGATATAAGCATAAAATCCTAATAAAAAATCATTGTCGCCGGTTATTCGTGGTAGGAAACGTGTGCACCGGTCTGCAGATCCTTCTGCGATCCGACGTATGAAACGAACGTACCTTCTATATCGATGCCGCCTTCAGGAGTTCCCCGCGGTCGGACGTCGTAGAGTCTTGTCGCGCATTCATGCCTATGATTCATGCGAGTGTCTGTAAAAATAGTCACACAGTGGACTCTGTAACAAAACTGTATTTTGGCGGCTGTTGTTTTATTTTTAGAAATAAAGTGTCACAGAGCTCATTTGTGCTGCAGCGGTAGAAGATAGAAGAAAATGCGCACGAAGCTTTTAATGACGTTTTTGTTATGTATTATCTAGAAGTTGTTGCACATCACTTTACCACCAGTTGTTCGTTGTTAGCTCTCATGCTCTCTGTCATCTGAACGTTACACATTGGCAACTCGGATATTGTTCAAACTTTCTCAGTCGCCTTTACCATACGCTCTAGTAGCAATTGTTGTACTTCCGACAGCACCTGAAGGCAGCATCAGTCTCGTGTTGTTGTCTGGTGCAGCTAGCTAGCCAGCTTGATCCCCGGCAAGCAAGGGTTAGCTAGCAAACGTTACGTTTTCATTGAAATTGTAACAAGCTACTCACAGCCAAAGCGCCTAAAGAATGAGAAGAGTTACCTTATTTGTTAACGGGACGTCTAAAAATGGCAAGGTGCGTAAGTATTTTGCTAGTTTGCGAAATGTAGCTTGGGCCGCAGAATGACTGGCCTATTCTACAGAAGCGTTTCATTGTACACTTCATAACTGTTATAAACAATATTAAGTGAAGTTTAACGCTGCAGATTATAACATAACAGATTATGTTGTTTACAAATATTTTCACATGGCGTGTCCATAAATGTAGCTGCTCCTTCTTGCAACGCTAACTTAACCAATCAATAATATTCAGAGTTTGTCAGATTCAGATTCAATCCCCCAAACCCCAGTGTCATTTTCTCTTCTCCTTTTAGGTTGTAGCAGTGTACGGGACCTTGTCCGACCTATTATCAGTAGCAAGCAATAAATTAGGAATCAGAGCCTCCTGTTTATACAATGGAAAGGGTGGTCTCATAGATGACATTGCCCTGATCAGGTAACCTAAACATAGAGGATGATTAATATGTTGCTAAGCACATTATGAACATATTCACTCATTGTGCCTGTGAAATCTGTCCTTTTTACAGAGATGACGATGTGCTGTACGTCTCAGAGGGAGATCCATTTATTGGTGAGTGTTGTCATCTTTTCTCCTGGTCTGCTTGAAAATAACTCACTTGAGTCCAATGAATAATGAAATAATGCACATCTCAGAGTCTTTTGCTCTTCATCTTCTTTCATCTCAGACCCTCAGAATGAAGTCAAGGTTACATCCGATCACCCTGGAGCACACACTGATTGGCTGACCCTTAATATCGGTGGTCGTATCTTCACCACCACCAGGTAAGTTTGGTCCTAATCACTGTGCTCACTGTAAATTTAGGATTTTGGTTCCACAGTATTTACGTATGTTCATGGGATCGATTTTGTTCCTCTTTGGTAATCTTGGCCCTCATAAGAACTTTTCTGTCTCGTGTGCAGGAGCACCTTGGTCAGCAAGGAGCCAGAGAGTATGCTTGCCCACATGTTCAGAGAGAAGGGTAAGTTACTACTAGACTACAGAGCTGACCAGCCAATCAGTTATCTTTTTTTTTTTCTGTGAGCCATCTGTTAGAACGGGTCATGTGAGCCTCTACCTTTGCTCTAGATGTGTGGGGGAACAAGCAGGACGAGCATGGGGCTTACCTAATCGACCGCAGCCCCGAATACTTTGAGCCTATTCTCAACTACTTGAGACACGGTCAGCTCATTGTCAATGAAGGCATCAATATACGGGGTAAGTCTAGCCTTTTTAATTTCTACAGTCTTACATGCCTAGTCCTGAGACTTGATCACACTCACAGAAGTCTGCTGAATTCATCTGAGCAGACTCACTGAATGAAGTCACCCCTGTGGTTTATGCCACAGTAATTCCTTGATAAAAAAATTGAAAATGAGTCCAGGTTGGTAGCACTGTCTGAACTGTCTAAACTGTCTGAACTGTCTTGCAGGTGTCCTAGAGGAGGCTCGCTTCTTTGGAATTGAGCAGCTTGCAGAACAGCTGGAAGTAGCAATAAAGGTAATCTGAAGTGTGGAAGAGGGGTAATATGCATTAGTAATGTGAATACTCCCTTGACTGTGTGTTGACTTGCCACATGATGGTTTTTTTTAAAACAGAACTCGCAACCGCCTGAAGACCACTCTCCCATTTCCCGAAAGGAGTTTGTTCGTTTTCTACTGGCCACACCCACCAAGTCAGAGCTCCGTTGCCAGGTACAGCTGGTGAAAGATAAGACTTGACACCAAATACAATGTCTACCATGATAATATCAGGCCGAGTTAATGTTTGACACTTTTGATTACCGTTTTTAGGGTCTTAATTTCAGCGGGGCTGATCTCTCTCGGCTCGACCTGCGCTACATCAATTTCAAGATGGCAAACCTCAGCCGCTGCAACCTGACACATGCCAACCTATGCTGTTCCAATCTGGAGCGGGCCGATCTGTCTGGAGCCAACCTGGATGTGAGTCTGAAAACTCGTTCCTCGCCACCACTGAATAATTCATTCATACCAGCAGACATGCACCAAGTGGGGAATGCACTCTTAAAGTGGTTCATTTAAGGCAAGAGAACAGTTCTGTCTGTCATTTTTGTGGTGCGACACACAAAAACTTTTTTTTACTTTTAATTCCTGGCCTCCCTCCTGGTAAACAACTGCTATTGTTTTTGGTATTTGACCACTTCACACCTCCTGCCTTCTCATCGGCGTGGAGGAAGTCATTCTATTCTTGAACTGCTCTCGTTTCCCAGTAACTGGACAAACTTGATCGCTCAAGGCACACATCTACTCTCAAATTCACTCCATATTGTAAAAATATATTAACCATCAAGCAGCCTGTTATTTTGTCCTCTGCCTGATGACTTCGCTGGGAAGCAGAATCTGCTGTAGGGGGTTGCTTAGCATTTCCAGATAAAGAAAGACACTGTGAATACTGATGTTTGGTTTCTCTGCTGAAGGGTGCTAACTTACAAGGGGTGAAGATGCTCTGTTCCAATGCCGAGGGGGCTTCTCTCAAAGGATGCAATTTCGAGGATCCATCTGGACTGAAGGCCAACCTGGAGGGTAAATCCATCACATTGCTTAATTTAGGAGGTGGTCCCACAGTTATAACCTTGTTTTAAGCTAAATGTTATTGTAATTAGGTGCTAATCTGAAAGGAGTTGACATGGAAGGAAGCCAGATGACCGGTATCAACCTGCGTGTGGCCACTCTCAAAAATGCCAAGCTGAAGAACTGTAACCTGCGGGGCGCCACTTTAGCAGGGACTGATCTCGAGGTAAGTTGAGGCTATCAGGGGGGATTATGTTGATAAACCCTTATTTAACCAGGCAGGTTGACTCAGAATACATTCTTATTTACAGCAACCTCCTGGGGAGTAGCTGCAGGGAACAGAAAGGATTAAACAAAGTAGATCTGAATAAATTGGATTATAGATTTTGCGATATCTTTGTGCTTGTGAACCCTGATGTTTACCAAAAACAACTTCACCAAATATGGCTCAGAAGCAATATCTCCAATATTGAGTTACGCAAGGTTGAACGCAACAATGTCTTTCCCAAGGCCCAGGGGCAAAGGAAAAAACTGTCTTTTATTAACTCTGGTGCGATATATTAGTATGCGCTATCCTTGTTAAATAAATAACCAATTAATACAATGGATAACATGGATTTAATTTTAGTATCTTTATTGGAATTTAATGGCTTGTCTGCCTTAAGTTGTCCTGTTTAAGAGGTTCATTTCAGGAATTAATGGAAGTGTTCCAGTCAATTTTAGGATGTGGAAAAAACCTGAATTTATTCTGTTGCATATCTGACAATTTAAACTTGGCTTCACCATGACTGAAAAGCAGGCCTGGACCCCCTCTGTGCAGGAGGTGGAGGAAAATAAACTTCTATTAAACCAGAGATGAGACAGATATTTTTACCAATCAAACAAAGCTAGCCCTAAACTGCTTGTGTCTTGCAGTCAGCAAATACTGCATGACAAATAACAGTACAAAACCCTAAAAAATTTCTGTTTAAAAAAAGTAATTGGAAATTTTGGCTGTAAGTTTTAGCTCGAGGACTTTAGGGCGGACTTTCCCTTGATGAGTGCATATCAGCCTAACCGCTTCTTCATTCTGAGGAATAGTTTGTTGAACCAAAGGTTAACTTTGTGTATTTCAGTGTTAATTCTCATACTAAATTTTCATTTCTTAATTTCTCTGGCATAAAATGACATCGTGTTTTTTTAATCGTAAGTCAAGAGGGTATAAACAAGCCATGGGCATCCCACAGAAAGGAACAGCACTTGGCCCCGGTACCTTGGCAGGAAACATTGCCTGTGAAGCTGTAAATATCCTTCCAACCACTTCAGTGCAACGCTCATAATAGAATACGCTAAAGTTTAAATTTTAAGGCAGAAGTGGCTTGTAAGGCATAGTTGCAGTAAGTGCTCATTTATTGAATTGAGCCCCACGGAGAGATATATTTTAGGCGCTCTCTGTATGATCTCAGTGGAATGGAAATGATTCATTGAACAGCTTGTGGAATGTGCAGTGGAAAATATTGACAGCCTTTCAGAAAGCCTTTTCTCCAGTTACGTTGCAACTTTTAAAGCAAGGTGGGTCTGTGAGTATATTGCACAGGAGTCCATTTGAGTGCCCTAACTAATTAAATCCATTTAATCCCGGTTTATCATTTTGTCCCTGCGTGCTTTTTGCAGAACTGTGACCTATCCGGCTGTGATCTACAAGAAGCCAACCTGAGAGGGTCCAACGTGAAAGGAGCCATATTTGAAGAGATGCTGACGCCTCTACACATGTCGCAGAGCGTCAGATAACTCCAACACACGCCCGCAAGTTCAGTCTGGGCCCCAGCTGGCTTCTTTAATGCTTGGCTCCTCTACTCTCTAGTCAGCCTATCCCACTTCCCCACTTACTATCAATCTCTCTGTACCTGTTGGCAGTACAGGTCGTTGTATGCACATCCCTGGCATTCCACCTATATTATGTTAGCTTTAAATATCTTGCACTAGAGTTTATCCAGGGTTATCCATGTATGTTTTTACGGTAGGATATGTTTAAATGTTCAACTGCGTCTGCATTCGTCACCAAAACAAAGTAATATTCCTAGTGTATGTAAAGATGTCTGGATGCAATCCAGTAGCTATGTTCATTTAATGTTTTACGTAATTTATATTCATTTCGTATTACTTGACACATTACTGGGAGGCAAAGATTATCGGATTATCTGTGTGCAGTAAAGTTCAATGTAACGAGCTTCACTCGATGCTGCAGAAATGAAGGGGTCCAGTTACCAATAAGTGTGTAACTGTATGTTCTTCTCAAACTATGTAATTTATTTTTGCTGGATACGTGTTGAAAGGAAGCGATGCAAGCCAAAGCCATACAATAGCACAGTCTGAATGGCTAAAAGTGCTGTTAGCGCACCACAAAACTATGCTACAGGACTAGTTTTCAGCGCAACTTGTGTATGCAATACATCATTTACAGCTGTGAGTTTTCTCCTTTCCTACTTTTGAAAATAGCTTACTTGAAAAGCTTTCCCTCGTTTTGCGCTCTGTGAATCTACCTCTTTTTTTACCCTGTGTATGACTGATCTATAATTGCATGCATTTCACTGTGGCTTTGCTTATTGTCAAGTATGTATATGTTATTCATTATTCCTTATACCTAAATATGAGCAAATAATCCAACTCTTTGTGCTTTTAACGGAAGGCAGTGTTAATGTGAGATGTTAATTTTGTCAGTCATGTTCCACCCAGTCGGGATAAGTGTGATTGCCTGGAAACATGCTCCATGTAAAGCATTTAATCACTCTTTCAACTCCCGCTTTGCACAGATGTGTTGAAATTGTAACACGTTATACCTTTTCACCAAAAATGTATGGTGCTTGTAATCTAATGTAAATCAAATCCAGTGCTTCCAAAACATCCAAAAGTCATTGGAGTCGTCAGATGTTGTAACTTGTTGCTGCACTGTGTTTGTCAAAGAACAATCTCATTTCAGTTCTTGCTGGAAAACGTCTGTTTGCATGTTCGAAGAGCTGTACTCGTCCTTGACTGGTGAAGTTTCTCTAGCTGTAGCTCCAAGCTTTTCAGATGCAATATTATTCACTCAGTTCAATACTAGGTACCCTGCCTGTGAGAATGAACGATGAAGGCAATCATGTAGTGTGTTTCACCTTGAGTGTGAAAATCAATGTAAGAGCTACGGTTATTTATTTTGATACATCTTACTCGATATGGGGCAAAGGTTAGTTATTTTAAGACAGGGTGTGGTGTAGTCCTCCCTGTCTATAATTATTGCACTCGACCACGGAAATATATTTCCATAAATGACTGTTATAAATAAACTGCTATGAAGATGAATAAGTTTGTCATCTGTCATCATTATTGTGTGTCTTACTTGCAAATAAATGAGCATGTATTGTACCTCTAGATACATATATGATAGTACTTGAAAATGAGAAACAAGTATAGCTGAGCCTGTGATTCATTTTTTGGCCACACACAAAGCTTTCCTTACGTCAGTTGTTGGTGCAAAAATCACACACAAAATGTAATCTTTTAAAAGGCTCTGCAGGTTGCCAGTAAACGTGGCTTAATCCAATTTTGTGACCCCCTGCAGTGAAGTGCTGGGCTATATAAGCCTTGGAAAATAGTGTGCAGCATCATCCATTCACAAACAACTACAGACAAGAGCAAATCAGAGAAGCTGCACAGAAAGGTAAAAGAAAATTCAGTAATGGGGCCAAATGAGAAATCTGGGCGTCTATGTGGGTAATGTCATGCTTGTGTGTAAATGTGAAAGTGCTTGTTTTCAGAATGGAGAGGAAAACCTTGGGGCTGTGGCTGCTGCTTTTGGGGACATTTGTACCACAGAGTTGTAGTCAGCACTGGTCGTACGGCCTGAGTCCGGGGGGCAAGAGGGAGCTGGACAGCCTGTCAGACACACTGGGCAATGTAAGCTTTAATCAGTCACACTCACAGCTCTTTGTAGGCTATCTTAGCATTGGAAGCTCCTCTTTTCTACTGTACACGTTTGTTGTGTTTTGTTTCCCCTGCAGATAGTTGAGGAGTTTCCAAAAATGGACACACCCTGCAGTGTTGTGGGTTGTGCTGAAGAATCACCGTTCGCCAAACATTACAGAATAAGAGGATTGCTTGTAAGTTTTTCTCATTTGTGACATTTTGTGTTTCTGTGTTCAGTGGTCAGTGGGTGTATCTGTGTCATGTATGATCAGATTGTCAGAGCATTGTCACATATTTCTATGAACTCATTGTCTACTCTATATGATAATAGTTTAAATCTTTGTATTCTCTTTTAGGGCAGTGTCACCGACAGGGAAAATGGACACAAAACATATAATGAATGATTACTAACTTCTACAATAAAATACCACAGTGGCATATCATTGTTGTTTTGGTCATTTCTTCAGATGATTTATATCCAAATCATGAACACAAGCCACAAGGCCTGTTTTTATTATTCTGCTCCCCCTCTGATTTCCTCATGTTATAAGTCATGGAGGTATTTCAGTTTAGAGGCACATTGTATCACACAATACGCTTTACTAACAATGAGGCTTGCATTGCAGTTGCAGATGCATCTGACTGCTCAGGATCTCAGTACTGAGCCATCAGAGGGCGCTAGAAAACAGCATGAAACTGCTTCCTTGTACTCTTTCAGATTTTAGTACTAATAGTATTAAGGTTTGCTGTAGCATCTCAATGTCAGACTGTTTCATTAAATAATCGAACATTTTGTACAATCTATGCACACAACCAATATAACTGATGTGAATTATCTACAGTACTTTCTGTGTATGGGTTGGATCTGATCTTGTCAATACTGTCATTTATTGTAATTGACTGTACTTTATTGTATTTGTTCAATATGAGGACATGTTTTAAGACAGTTTATCACATTATGATAACTCAATGTTTGCCCGGCTTGCTTCAGCTACACTCCACAATCTCTTTGGGGTGATAAAAGTGCTTATTCATGGTTGGATAAGCAACATGAAACTTATTTGATTAAGCAGTACATGTGCATGTTTGCCATGTGTATGGAGTTTAAACAAATTGAATAACACATTGGATTGCATTCATCATGGAGATTTGACAGTGATACAACACCCTGTAATATCCTGCTGACTAGTGAATAGGTTGGACATTTTCTTATCTCCAATGGAAAGTGTGTTTTTCAAAGTATTTCAATCTGTCTGTCACTGCTGCTACTCAGCAAACACACAAGACAGATAATCACTTCCATGGGCTTCATCTTGTTGATGAAATTACAAGCACTTCCATTGAACATACCCTGCCCGCCATATGGATGAAGTATTGTCCTTTATTGAAACTGATTGATAAGGAATAAATATATGATAGGCAGTTGTACTGCAGGACATAAAATATTTACTCAGGACTCAGGACTGTTGTGAACCAAAACTCCACCATCCGGTGCCCATCTACACTCCATTTTAAAATCAGAGATGTCATATCAGAAACACATTATTTGCGGCAAGGAATATTATTTACATTTTTAAAAAGTGTAAACATCAAAGCAGCTCCAGCTCTGGTGATTAAAGGATACATGTAGACAAGAGAATTGGGGCACTAGACGATTTCAAAGACTGTAACCGAGAAAATACCTGTTGGAGACCCAGACCGTGCTGAGCCTGTACTCCTAAAAGCTTGTGGGTCCACCAGGTTACTTCTAATTGGTCTCAGAGAGACTGGTCTTAAAGCAGATCGAAGTAATAAAAGTGAACATCAGGGGAAAAGCCCCGGTGTTACAGTGGAACAGAAGAACCACAACAACACCGCATGCTGTGACGATGCAGGCCAGCGGCTAAGAGCCTCCAAAATAAATGCTGTGTGTTTAATGCCTGCAGTCCGGGGGATCTTGAATTTGTGAGGATGAATCAACAACGATTTTCACCATTTAAGATCTGTGGGTCTTCGTTCACATCTCCACCTGAGTGATGCTTCTTTTAACAGGCCATGGTGGATCTAATTGATCTACCTGAAATATTGATGACAAATTCTTTACCACTTACTTTGCATCGAGTGTTCAGGCGTATAAACGTTGCTGTGTACGATATGCAGTCTTGACAAGCCAATTGTGATTTGTCACCAAGTGTTCCCAGCTATAAATGATTTGCCTCGCCTTCTTCTCCTTCCCATGTAACCGAAGCAAGATGTTTTATTACACAAGCAGGTGAACCATCAGAATGAACTAGCTGCACTGACAGTGCTTTAGCTTGGACTAGCTCCTCTGTCAGTGTTTAATAAACTGCCTTTAATAGGTTGGTGCTCCTCAGCTTGAAGGAAACCCATTGAAACCCCTGAGGAAGCTGTAACCAGGCAACTACAGCAGCAGGCCGAGGTCTACCTCTTTCTTCTCATCAAAGAAAATGGAAGGTCAGATGGAGAGGCCAGATCCTAAATTGTAAGGGCAAGATTATAAAGATCAAAGAAATTCTAGTATAGCTATTGTCTCTACTGTCAATCTATGTATCTATATATCTGTGTATCTATCTATCTATCTATCTATCTATCTATCTAATCTGTCTATCTGTCTGTCGAATGTCATCTTGTATGAAGATGTAAAGGCCAGATTTCTTTTTGTGACCAAAAATCAATGATAGCATGTAAATGAAAGCACATGCATGCTATGACAAATCCAATCCTGAGGGAGAACTGGCCGACACCAATCAGGGGACTGCTATTCCCGGCTGTCAAGTCTGCTTGTGTTATGCAAGACAAAAGTGTGTGTGTGTGTGTGTGTGCGCGCGCGCGCGTTATTAATACTACAGGAGATACTGAGGAAAATGAGACCCAGCAATATCTCCACTATAGGATGGATATTACTAGATTTATTTCAAAAGCAGAGGCACAGACAACTGTTCGATTTCATTTTGGAGGATTATATGCGTATGACCCAGGACGGGCATTCATACTATTACGATGACAAAACAAAGTGGTAAAACTAGGAAATGCTCCAAGAAAAAAAAAATCCACCAGAGCTGTGGTGTATCAGGAAGTGACTGACTCCAAGCAGGGGCATTAGATTGCGACTCTATAGAGAAATGACGGAAGCAGGAAATACTGATAAACGCGTTTGACCCCATAGGTCTACCTGCACGTGTCGGTGCCGTCTTACAGGTGCTCATATGTATAATACCACGATTAGAATTCCAGAGGCAGCAGACCGACTCTCTGTGACCTTTTCATCTGCCAAAACAAAAAAGATTAGTTCCCTCTCGCAAAGGAGCAAAGATGCACAAGGCCAGCGACTTGGTGTGACGTCATCCAACACAGGACCTCAAACTGAGAAATCAGTAACATTTGGACACATGGGGAACTCATTCCATAATGACTGCCTGTACGGCAGTTAAAACTGTATGCATACATGATTTTTTTGTGACACTTTAATGCTTCTTAATTCCCATTTGACACCAGATAGGGTCAATATTTACACTGCAGTTTCAGATATGTGATTGTCACTTGTATACTTAATCTTTTAATATCTGACACTATAATATGAAGTCTTACACGTAAGAGCTGAATAGGGAAGTCAGGGGATAGGGTTTGGGCTGGGGAGCAAGATTCAGACATGTAGGATTTTCTCCTACAAATTAACAGGAAACAGTGAGAGCTATTATTGTTATTACTATTATAATTATTAAGGAACAAGACAAAGAGGGTTAAACTGTGCTGTGCTCTTACATCCAGCCGCTGCCCAGGCAAAATATATGAGTGGATATAATTTAAATGTTCAAAACAACAGCTTCGGCAAATGAAATCTCCACCCAACCATGTAGTTCATGTTGTTCCTGTGATGGTGCAATACCGCTAACACGGGCATCTCGCTCTCTAAATTAAAATACAGAGAGCCAAGATACTAATCTTTCTGGAACTGCTCCACTGACAGCGAGAGTCTGGGTTTGTGGTTTGCTGAGTGATTGTATCCAGCTGAGCTTTATTTGATAGCATAGAAATGTCCCCATAGCCCCTTAAAAGTGGCTTGGCTAGTGGCGTCACAGCATCTTTAAAATCGAGCTCCCACTCATTGTCAATGGAGCAGCTCCAGAAAATGTTTCCTGGAATATGTCACCGCCTTGAGTGTCCTGGCTCTCTTGTATTTACTGTTTAGAGCGACTTGTTCATGTAGGCAAATACTGACTAGATAGATGTAATAGTGCCAGGCGTAACATCCGAGAACTCTTCTTTATAGTAGAAATTCAGTCAGTTAGCCTATTCTTTGCTGTGCAGGTTTTTGGAGAGAGAGAGAGAGAGAGAGAGAGAGAGAGAGAGGAAAAAAGGAGGGCATAGGCAGTCTATAAAGGTCAGGTCAGGCCCCAATAGCACAAGCACACAATTTTGCTTTGTGTAAGATGTAAGAACATTCCTACACTTTAATTCATGAGGTTATCATCAAACAGCTGATAGAAATCTCACTTTCCCTTTCCTATCCAGCATTTAGTTGACACTCTTCCTGCTTGAGACAGGCTGGAGCTCCGGTGGCAGACCCACTCAAGATGCGAACGGATAAAAGTGACTGGCGCGTTCCCTCAGCATGAATATTTAACGCAACTACTAGCTGTGTTGCCTCCTCATTGATCTCGCCTCCAAATTTATTTTTCTTCTCCGTACTGTCTAACATCTACGGCATCAAACACAACGCTGATTTACCCAACACTACGAGCACATCTAAAATGTGATGCGATCGCAGACGTTTCCCCTGAATAATGCACACAGAGTCGGTGCACTGAATATGACCTCCGAAAGAAATGAGGATTTTGAAATATTGGGTGTTTAAATGTCACGTTGAGGTTACTCCAATGTACACCGCACACTATATTGTTACAGACAGATTGAGCGTTGAATGGCTCATGTTTAAACACATCGGTACTATAAATATAAACTCTGGGGAACGGGTATTTTACCAGAAAGTGAGGTTGCAGACTCCCTAGTGTTTCCTGTAGTGGGAACAGTGCAGTCTGGTGTCAATATATCATTTTGCCTTCAATGGGAGACTTATAACACAGAACCAAAATATTTTCTGTGATTTGGATGCAGTGACCTTCAAGGTGAAAGAGTTGTTGCACTCTGAGCTAGAAACCAATAATGCAAGTCTGTAACGCACACTCAGACAGCAAGGCAGATGTGAAGTTTGCCAAACTTTTATGATGGCGATGAATGTTTCATCTTAGTGTATAAATCATTTTTAGTATGAGTAAATATAAAGCTTTCGTGTGGGAAGGCCAAACAGACAGTAAGGTTGTGTTTCGTCGATAGCAATATATTACAACAGACACTTTAAAGATAATAGTAAATGTTTTAATTCAGTATACCACAAAGAAAAGTTACTAACAACAAGTTTCCTAGGAGAGATACCTGCAATGCTACAGAGTGCTGTTTATTGCCAATCACACCAGGAACTATAACTGTGTCACACCTTTTACAGGGCATACATGTATTTAGAGAGGTTATATACAGTGGAAGAACCCTGCGCTGACATAGTCCTTTACGGCCTCTTATACTTTGTTTTATGGCACTATATTGATGTAGCATGGCACATTTTATTACAAAAACCATCCTGCACACAGCAATATATTGGAGCACAGACCTTGGTGGACAGCATGAAAGGTGTGTAGTTCTCAATCTCAGTCCTTGTCAAGGTTCTCTGAAAAAGATCACTTAATCACTTTTTTTAGATAATAAAAAATGCATTAACATGATGCAAGTAAATCATTTGACAATGTTCACTGAATGCCTGGAGCCACATTTAATGCACTGATGTTCTCTCCATTGTGTAATAAGCTATTGTCTATATGGATAATCATTAACACATTACGGTTCACAATCCCTTAACAATTGCTTATGTTTTCATCAATACTAATAACATAAAACAGTGAATTGTACAGCCCCTGAAAGGTACATTTGCAGTGCCCCCCTCCCTCCTCTCAATACTATCTGGTGGTTCCAATGCTCACGGTAAATTACAGTGGTTAAATATGTGAAAATCGCACTCTAACAGCCAACACTCATTCAAACCTGACTACTGGGTGGATCCCTACGCTTTGGAAAGAAACTTGACAGTAAATGTGTGTTTGAGTCACTGGATTAGATGTTATGTTGTCACTCACACATCACCACAGCACACTGGGAATGCACTATACAGACTGTAGTTGCAAAAGTGCTCATGTGAAGTGTCTTTGGTTGCCCTACAACACTTAAACTGTATAACCTTTGCACCAGCATTTTGGTTATCTACTTCCTCCTACATGTGAGGTCATACCAAATCGAGGGCACCGTGCCAAGCTGGGTAAGTGTTTTCAGTCTGCTTCCTCAACCATTACTAGGTTTATAACTTTGGAAATGTCAAACCTGCTTGCACATAACTAAGCAAGGAAAGCTCCCATGGATGATCAAAACAATGGGGGTTGAAGAGGCCCGATAATTTCTTTGTCTCTCACTGAACGGCTCGGATTTAAGTGTTGATACTGATAGATCCTTTGCTGAGGATGGACCCCTTGGTGACCTCTGTGCTGACGATGGACAGCGGGAAGCTCTCGTAACTCTCCGCCGTCCCCCAGCAACGACAGCGCAGCAGGGTGGACTTGAGCTGTTTCTGGAAGTTGCTGTTGAGGAAGCCGTAGATGATGGGATTGACACAAGTGGAGACCATGGCGGTGAGGTGGCAGGCGGAGAATATGGCGTCGTGCTGGCAGGGCGGGATGACCTCGTGGTTCCAGTCGAACACCGCGTTGAAGACGTTGAGCGGGAGCCAGCAGAGGGCGAACAGCACCACTATGGAGCCGAGCATAGCGTTGATCCTCTTGGAGCCCTTGTTCTTCTTTTGGCTGGAGTGCCTGGCGCGGTCCACCATGTCCTTCCTCCTCCTGAGGCGCAGGAAGATGCGCAGGTAGCAGACCATGATGAGGGCGAGCGGGAGGAAGTACTGGAACATCAGCAGGGAGGTGGTGTAGGCCAGCCGTTTTTTTTCCGACGGCCAGCACTCCATGCAGACGAAGTGGTCGTTGAGCACGAGGGGGATGCTCAGGTTCTGGAAAGGCTGGTTGGTGAGGATACTGAACGAGAGGAAAGGCAGGGAGATTAAGCAGGCCACCACCCAGGTGACGGCCACAGCCAGGTAGGACTGTCCCACCACGGGCTTCCATCCGGTGGGGTGGATGATGAGCTGGTAGCGTTCCATGGCAATGAGGACGAGGGAAAAAATGGAAACGGTAACCGATATACACTGGACAAAGGGCGTGAGCTTGCAGAGGGCCTCTCCTAGGATCCAGTGGTCCATCAGCGTGTAGATGATGGTGACAGGCAGGCACACGATGCACATGAGGATGTCGGAGCAGGACAGGTTGGCGATGAAGATGTTGGTGACGTTGCGCATCTCCTTCTGCCGCGTGATGACAAACACCAGGCAAGCGTTGCCGATGACGCCCACTGCGATCACCGTGCTGTAAGCGACAATCAGGAAAGTGGCGCCGCTCACTGAGGACGGGCACACCTCGGGCAAATCCCACGGTATCTCTTTCCACGAGGCCTGGTTGTGATTGGTTTTCTGCTGCAGCTCCATGCTCCTTGTCCTGGACTTATTTCATAGGCTGGGATCTAATTGTACGGTTTTATCGTGTCACACCTGCTGTAGTTATTTCATGAATAATATTTGCATTTTTCAGAGGTTTCCATCATCCTTTATTTTCCTTTGTTGTAGTCTTCATTTGCTGCCTAAGAAAAGAAGAAGGAAGAAAGAAAAAAAAACAAAACGGATAAACTTAAATTAATTCCATGTCATGAAAAGCTCATTTTTAAAGTTATAAATTCTAGAGAAATTATGAGCTTGGTTTTTCACTCAAATTAAAATGTAACCACCATGGAAGCTGCAGCAGGAAAAGAAATCTACCCTCACACACTGGAAAAAACTCATTTTCTCATTACTCCCTTACTTCTTTTAAATGAGGACATGCAGGGCAAATTGATAGGATGGCTACTGTTCACTTGCTGCAGGATAAGTTTTAAATTCACGACGCTCTTGGCTGTAATTCCATAAGTATCTGTTTGGTGCTGAGATGTGTTCAGTGCTACAATTACAGCTGTGTAAACACTGACAATGGATTGAATATTACAAAACAGAGAATAATGAAGGGAATAATTAATGCCGGTATGCAAATATCATGAGGCTGTGGCAGAAAAACAAAGATTTTCTATCTTCCTGAATATTGGCTATAAGAATAAATGATGCACTGATGGGGTATCATCAAGGAAACAGCACAGATCCAGACTTTGTGGCATCATTATAATGGCAAGATGATTTAAATTTCCATCACAATAACGGTGTTAATGACTGCTCCTTCAGAGACAATCATTCCCCCTCACTGTTTTCTCCCCTTCTGACAGTGGGGATTTATTCTGTTTTTGTCCATAAAAATAACAGACATCTCTCATTGTCACTGAGCATTCACAATGGTTTTCAGATTCCCAAGCACATGTGGTCCTACAACCTCCAACAAACTAATGTACTGGAAAACAGAAATACAATTTCATTACACCAAGACCATAAATATCAGCATAGAGTGTGTGCACGCGTGCATGCATGTGTGCATGTGTGCGTGCATTTGTGTGTGTGTGTAGCAATGAAAACAGCACTGATTAACCAAGATGTTTTGCCCCAGGCTCAATGCCCCAGAAATTAGGTTTGCTGTCATAGGGCTACACTAACAGAATGGAATCTGTAGGACTAAAAAAATTTATAATTTCCAATGCGTTCTCAGTGATAATGCATATTGACAGGTAATGACAGTAATTGCTCATGACAGTCTGTTTTACTGGTAATGTCCTAATGCAATGTTTTGTTTCATCTGATTATAAACAGAGCCACAGTATTCATAAGGCAACAAAAGTTTAAAAAAATGACTTGGATCTAACTGAGGGAGTTGTACCACATTAATTCTTATGTGGTACAGTCTGGCCAGAGTTTGCATCCCATAATGTTCAGCATATAAGCTTCTGGACTGTGCAACCCTTCCTGGATGTCAACCACATCAAGACTGGCTGAATTTTTGGTTATATTATGTGGCCTGCATGTCCTGCCCATCCAGCAGCCTTGATGCTGATTATTTATGGCAGAACTTGGCTTCTTGAGGTGATGCATTGCCTTGTGTTGTCAGGATGTCTTATCTGGCCATATGCTGGAAAAGGACAGCTCAGGCAACGGAGCAGGCTTACCCAGATGTTTCCAAATTAAACAAGGACAATAGTACCAAAATGTGACTGCGATTACAGCCTTAATCCGCAATTCTCAAGGCATACTAATTAGATATTATGCAACATGCAGAGACCCGAACATCAGAATCAGACTGGAGGACAAGAACAACTATAAAGTCACTGAAAAGAAAAATCACAGATGAAGAAATGGGAGCTTATTGAGGCTATATGCCTCTACATGGCTACATATACAAGTTTTTTTTTTGGGGTGGGGGTGGGGGGGGGGGGCCTCATTTTAGATTTATCCTTAATATAACCCCAATTAAAATCCTTCACAAAGCCACTTTGACGTGAGATGAAAAGAGCCACAAGTCCGCATTCGCTCATGCAAAAAACCGGCTTGATTATGGCAATCACGCACCGGCTGAGGAAAAACACCTCACCCCACAACGACAGTGAGACAGGATGAAAAGTGTGAAAGTGCCATATGAATCCTACCCTCGATCACTGCGGTCCCGTTATCCTTCGACTGTCTGTCTGGCCGATGCCGGGGTCTGCCGCGCTGCTGTCGGCTTGCAGTGAGGCTGACTTTCTGGTCCGGACAGGTAGGAGTCCAGACCGAGCGAGAGGAGCCGCTCTCCCCTCTCTGCTCCCTCCCTCTGGCGACCAAACTCCACTCTGTATGCTCGCTGCTCTCCTGTCAGGGGGAAATCCATCACCTGACACACACTTCCAGCGGTGACAACAGCTTAAGACCCGCTGCGTGTCCACTGAACAACACAACACAGGTTGCATGCACTTTTAACATTTCATAAGGAACAGCCTGGCCAGTGGATACCACAAGTCCTATTGGGGATATTATAGTGACAACACAGGAGATTAAACGTGCCATTAAGCGCGGATAAGATCACTAGGCTATAAATTCACTTGGTAGTACCACAGATACAATTTAAGACATCACAGATATTAGTGAGATTTTTTCATTATAGGGATAAATCACAGCATGCCATGAAAATAAATAAACCGGCCCTATATAGGAAAGAATCCGCAACATAAACATGTTTCCCTCACTTTCAGGTAAGCTGCCACTCATATAAAAGAGTTACATGCTATAAACACGAAATGCCATATGTTAAGCAGCTGTCCAGTTTCTAATTTCTTCTTCTTCTTTTTTTTTTCTTGTACTTACCGAAATATTGTCTCTCCTTGAACTTGGAACAATTGGTGTGGTTCGGGTGAGACGAGTTTTTGAGCGAGCAGAAGGTAGGAGGCGTCCTGTTGGGATCACTGATATGAGCCGAGTTATCTCTTAAAGCGACCTTATGCCTCAGACTCAGACTCAGGCAGGGATGTGATTGGAAACATGTTACATAATAGGCTGCACTCCTCGATGACACGCACGCACGCACGCACAAGTACACACACGTACGCAGCCACGCACGCACGGGGACACATACACACACACAGGCCTATGGGGAAATTGAGTTATTTGGACTAATTTAGTAATGTACACATGGCCTGTTTCATCCACCTGAAGCCCAGCAATGTATTAGTGTGGGGCATTAGTATTCGGTTTGTCTCTTGCAAAGGGGCATCAGGAGGTTTCACATTTCATTTCATCCCTCATGAAAAATCACTGTAATATTCATATAATATTCCTATAGGGACTTGCAGTGTGTCTCTTGTGCTCAATACTGAGTATAATGATCATATTGAAATTTATTTATTACATTTCAGATAGGATTTTCTGTGGTATATTTTTTTATTTTTAAAGTTTTGCTGTGGTTATTTCTATAGTATCCTACTAAAATGTATTATATGATAACTATAGTTCTTTTTTCCTTATATGGGATGGTTTTCAAATGGCTGCCATCACAGCTAATCGTTTTTATCAAGACAATTTGGACACAGTTAGCTGGGGAGAATGAACTTGGAAACAATGGTATTCAGAGAAAGTCACAGGCTTTCTCATCCTGTGTGAGGCTGTGGGTGAGACTCAGAAGTTCAAAGCTCTTGAAGATAACGTTTTTGTTGAGGGAGAATCCCTATGTCCGTTACAGAAGGCATAACAATCTATAATCATGTTTATGAGTTTGTTCTATTTGAAACATATATTGTCACACTCCAACACACTGTGATGTAAAAGACATTACAAAATCATTTTCCTGCTGCCAGCGTTTCATGATGAATATTGATAGACTATTGATGGATACATGCACATATTCAAGCAAGGCAAGTTCTATATTTTTCAACAAAGGTCATCAACCTGGCCTGCGTGTGAAAATGTCACAGGCTGTCGATTTACCTACAGCTGGTCACAGCAGACTGACGAAACAGGTGCCACGTTGCTGGCATCTGTGTATCCCTTGCATAACGTCTCGCATCCACCCAAAACTGAAACACCATCACAAGCACACCCATGTCCAGATCCCTCAGACAAATAACACTATTTTAAAGCAGTTTTCACACCTCCCTCTAGCTTGTGCAACAGATTGTTCACTGCGTCTTCACACTGTCCCCACACACTTCTGTTTTAAGTGGAGGCTCTTTGAGGGAACAATAATAGCTTTGTCTGAAAGGTGGAGCGGTGAAACGACTTGCCACCGACAACAATGGCACTGTGGGTGTTTACTTGACACAGAGACACGGGTGTCAACTCACTCAAGACGATTAATCTATGCACTCATTTTGCAAGGGGGAGAACGGGAACACCGAGAATGGCTATGTGACTGTACTGCAGAGATGGATTATTTCTTTCCCTAATGAGCAACCATTCAGTATCTTGAGACATGGCACGACTGCTGTACCTCTCTCCTGCACAATCTCCGCCACTGTCACTCACAGTCATTTCGATTTCTCCACCAACTGTTGTTGCTGTGAAGCGAGGATAGAGGAAAGCATTTCTGCAAATAAGTCTTAAATGTCTAGACAGTTGAGGAGCATGGTGACACGGAATTGTGTTTTTTTTGTTTTTTTTGACACCATGGTGCACCAGTTTAATGGGATTCATAAGCTGCAAGGCGATGGACTCACTAGCAGAGTGTGGCCGGAGAGGCTTATGCAATATGGAAAGGAAAAATACCTCTCATGGAAAGGGAACATTGTCTCTAAATGCAAAATCTCCGTCAGAGAGCCCTGCAAACGCAGAAAAATGAGTTTCAGCTATCAAAACAGATGGATTTTGTTATATCTTACAGGAGATAAGTTAGAACAAGAACAGATTAGGTGTTCCAAACATTTTTGAAGCATTATCTTACTCTGTCACATGAAATATTTGATGGGTCTTTGATTCGGTAAACTGTATCAACTGTTTAGTCTTCCATTCTATGTCTATTTAGACAACACATACTCTGACTTATGGCCATATTTGGGTTTGGAATGAGTCTCATATTACATAAGCCAATAACGGTACAAGTGGTTCTTGTGGGAATTGTTAATAGTTTTACGTGTCATTGGCAGTGTAAATTAATAAAGAACTCTGTCCCATAAAGAGTAAATTGTTCCCTAGCTGTAGCTCAAGATAGCCATATTTCACAGTATTTGGAAAGCGACTGCTCCTCTATATTCTAAGTGCACAGCCTGCTTTTGTGTGATTTATTTGTCTTGAGGACGACTCCCGTTTTAACAGAGCCTTAATATCCTCCGCTGTTCAGTGGTGCTTCAAAACAGATTGTCTGATTTAAATGTCGGACTAAAATAACACCAACCAGCCAAAACAAGGGAAGAAGTGATGGCTTTGTCACCCAGACACTGTGTAACTTCACACTTTGTTTGGTTCTGGTTAGGATGCAACTGAAAAAAATGAGAATCCAAGTCATGCACAACGCTGAAGGCATTTTGTCTTGGTGTTTACATTCCCATCACATTACATGACATCAGATACAATACACAGATACATGAAACACCTTCCGTGCACAAAAAGTCAGGTGGACACATACAGGTAATCTATTAACTCTAGGCTGACATAAACATGTTGCTTTCTGTGCAATACAACAGTCCTCTTGATGATAAGGTTACGTTGTAAAAAATATCCAAAGGAGGGGAAAGGGAAAATCAAAACAAAATTAAACCAATTCTGACCATTTTTGTTTGTTAATTTGGAGAATATCACTACTGTTCATAATGTATCACAGCAATCTACACAGAGTTTTAGATGTCACAGAAAACTAAGAGAGGAGATTGTACTCTTTGACCATGCTGTTCCCCCAGAGCGACACATCGAACCAACAAAATTTATCCCAGAATTTGATGCCAAGACATTACAAACTTGGCTCCCAAGAATACAAAATCAGAATATAGCTGGAGTCTAATCCATCTTTTCAACTCTTCGACATTTTGTGTCAATGAAATTAAATTTTGAAGCATATAAAGCGTATTGACTACTTGGCTCCAGTCTTCTCTCACTGCTGCCCTGAATCCATACTCATTCTGTCCAAGGAACTACTCATTTAACGAAGGACCGGCAGTAGCAGAGCCTTTTACATGAACCTAAGTTGAAGTGATCCTTGACACCATCACTGCAACACAGTCCTATAAATCCCCTGAGGCTTTAAATAACCCTCGCCGAGAACAAAGGCCACAATGCCGCTGGTACTCAGGGATGACAAACAACCCCCTCAGCCGCACAGATCACATCTGACATTGAGCTCACCCTGATGCTCTTCGTTTTAAATGTGACTTTTGGAGCAGGCAAGAGACGAGCGCCTGTTGGTGAGTATATGAAACAGAAGCACAGTTCATCCACTGTAAAATTGAAGAAGTAGTTCTGAGAAAGCCTCAAAATGCACGTTTAAAAGAGTTTTATAAGCTCACCCACATCAGTAACCACACTGTTCCCTAACTAGGTCAAAACTTGACTTGGACTGTCTTAGTTCCATCCACTAGGTTGGAAAATGATAAGCTGTGTTCAAAGTTGGCGTGGGCAGAAGAAACCCATTTAAACCCAGTCTTGGCACCTCCGACTGTTCTCCTCATTAATTCCTGATACGTGTCTAAATCACACTTGCATTCCTGTTTATGGCCCATGAAGTCATGACAGGTGTGAAAAGAAATGAAGCTAAAAAATCCATTTCAGTTCAATGTCCTTTTTGATATCCGGTACAAATATTTGGCACAAAAAGAAGACGCCGTTTACATGACCGAGTACGTGCTGTGGCACTGCGACGTAGAACTCCCTTCAAGAGTGACATTTTGTTTACTGGCGATTCAACAAAACGTTTGGAGTTCACTGATTTGAAGGGGAAGCAAGAGAAAAGAGCGATTGAGAGAGAAATGGACAGAGAGAGACCTGAGATAGGGGTTTATTAAAACACAATTGCATTAGCCGAAGGAAAGGTAGAATCAATCTAGTGTGCATTAGACCTGCTGACCCTCCTCCTTTTAATTCATATAAATGTTCTGCATCCCCTTCCTGCTCTCTGAAGCCGCATAAGTATTCTGCTCAGCTCCGGCCACGTCTCTTTGTACCACAGACAATTCGTATTTCTGCCTCGCTCTTTCTCAGTGTTCCATGGTGTCGGCATTATGATTCAGAATTTACACTAACGCCATCACAGCGAATAAGGTGGTGGATGTCACACCCCAAAATAGAGCGCTTCCCAACGGGGAGGGGTGAAAACTGGTTTCTGAGGCAGCATAACGCGATAGAAGGAGGAGGGCAAGTTGATATTGATCCCCTGAAGCCCTGTTCAATATGAGTCCAGATCCACTGATATGTGGCAGATATGACCGGCTGCCGACTCTGGCTCCTGGCCACAGTTTAGCAATAGCCAAATTAAAATCTTATTCACTTTAGCACCTGATGATGTGAAATACACATATATCAAGCTAATTGGCCTCACTGCAAGTGTTGGAGAGGATGGTCGTTACCAGGGTTACATGGCCATGTTTATGAAAAATGTGTGAAATCTCAAGAAAAAATGCAAGACAAACTGAACATTCCTTGATAAGCATATATTAATTCAGAGACAATGTAAAAGCCTTCAGTGCAGATACACAAGCATAGCATAGCAGGTACTAATGCATGAGACATGAGAATACTTCCATAGCCTCTCATATTCTATTATTTACAGCAGTGTAGGCATATATATTCTATGATGCAGACCAAACCTCCCCTTTGAGTATAGCTGTCATAGAGCTGTCCATCCCAGCTATCTGCAGCCACCAAGGCCGCTTGTTGCAGTCTTGTGTAATATTGTCCGCTGGGAAATGTCATTTTCCTGCCACATGCATGAAAAAAATACCTGATCATCCGCCTTCCACAAGACTGTCTCTCTAGAGGAAGTCATAAAGATGTCCAACCACCCAATCTTTAAATAAGCATTGAGGGATAAGCAGGTGGGGTCACCGGTAAAAGGAAAGGGTTCCCAACAATATTCAAAAAGGACTTGAAACAGAGAGAAACGTGTTTTCAAATCACTTTAGTTGTAATTGGGTGGTTTAACTTCATGTTTTCTTCCTTTTTTGACTTGTCAACACCTAGTTTAGATCATCTTGCAGAACAGCACATTCCACTGGGAGGGTTAAATGTTTGTGTTCTTAAGCTCAGTGACATTGGTTTCTTTTCTTTAGCTCCCCTGTGAGGCATGGAAATGTCCAACCCCAAAGATGACTCTGGCCTAAGCTGTTGACCTTTGCAAGAAACATGGCCAGGGAAGACAGAGACTAGGCAACCTAGATCTCCCATCACTTGGGAGCCACCATTATGGTTGTAAATTGCCATCAATGTCAAATCTTTCCCATGCAATTGTAATTCTTCTGATTCCTCACTGAATAGAGAAGGGATACAAATCACAGTATGAAGTCCATATTTTCTTTTCCAGACAAATGCACTGTAGTATGCAGTTGTAATTTCCCCAAAATGATTCATTATCATGCCAAATTTCCTCAGCAGATCTGTCCAAAATCCTGACTGATACGGCATCGTGAAGGAGGAAGAAAAACCCCACTGTTTATCATTAGAGGAGTATTATGAATCACCATACTGCCATCTTAGAGTGAGGGTAGGCTTCATCAAACAGCAGTCCGGGGAGTTGTTGTGTTATAGGATTTCGGCGCAGAGGAAAATTGATTGCATGCTTCGCAATCACCAAGCAGCCACAGCAAAATTACACCTTCCAGGGTCATACCTCAGTCACTATACATCTATTCATTCAACTTATTATTCACAGAGCAGAGCGTTTGTGAAATACGCTGGACACAGTTCATTCACCCTGCTTCCATAGCTCTCAGTCCCTTATGAGCAGCCCAAATTTGAATTTTCACATACACTCTTTGTACATTGGCCGCAGATGCACTTTAAACGGCAGAACAAATGAACACAAGAAAATATATTCAAAGGCTCCGGTGTAAAATTTCAGCACTATGCAGGAAAATTGTACCAGTGACATCAATAGTACAGTTTCTTTATCCTATTATGAAGCCGTCTCTGCCATAGGGAGCCAGTCAAGTCTCTTGCCACACCATAGATGGCAGGTAGTTGGCATGGAAACCATCTTGGGTGGGATGTGGGCTGAATGAATGGCACCACTGGAGCTCAGCTGTCCGAAACTAATCAGTTGCATTGTCCTCTGGCCTGCCAGTTCCTTCTCTTATCAGATGCAGCATACAAGAGCCATGCTGCGGAGCATGGCTGCCACACTCGCTGTTTAGCAAGCCGCTGCACCAGCCCGGTCCTTGTTAGTGTCTGTTGTGCCCATAGCATGCGTACTCCTGTCTGCGACTCAGCGGCGCTCATTAATAAAGGATAGTCAGTCATGATATTGTAAAACAGTCAGGCTCATTGTTCAGTAATTATTTGCCCGAAAAGGTTAACTTTTCTTAACAATCGCTGGATTTATGTAACAGCCATTTATTTGGACGCTCATAATAGGTCTGCCCCAGAAAATAAATGCTGCTCAGGTCATGGACCAGTTCACGTCTTGATAACCGCCATTAGACAACATCCTCTTTTTAGAATCTATTGTGGAGTGACAGTTAATTGTGCAAATGCAGCCCATTTTGTTTTTATTTGTTTGTCATGTCTTCCTTCAGCTACCAGTGCGGCGGCTGCACGGCCTTTTCCTGATAAGACCAGACTGACCACTGCTGCTGCTAATGTACTGGAATGCTGCACTCTCAATAATGGCAATACCAGGCGCTCTGTGACCTTGAGGAAGGTCCAGCAAAAACAAACAACTCAGTTTCACTCTCACTCACTGACCGAAGTTACAGCAACAACGGAAACAACAGCAGCAGAATCCTACGAACTTTATGATTTATTATATATTTTAGTGTGATGACGTCACCCACATCAGCAGGTAATGTGTGACAAATCATTTCACTTTCTCCTTGAACAATTAACAAGTGAACTGTGTCTTTCCAAAATGAGATATCCACCATCTGGAAAATGTGACACCTTATATTACAAGATGTTTGCTGGCATGGAAGCAGAACACATTATGAGACTTTAACAGATTAATGAGCAATTTTAACACTTTAACTTACAAAATAGCAATACTTTAGAGGATTTATTCCTGAGATACAGAGCAATAACCATCAGATAACGTTGGACAATATTGCCTTTCACTTAAATGGGGATTGATGAACAGAAAAAAAATCCATGTAGTTAACATGGTGTGTTATAAGGAATAAAGCAATCTTGAAAAAATACTACTCATCATAACTGTTGTCATAATTGCCTATTTATACTGCCTTCAAATACTGCTTGTAGACTATATCTTTGCGTTTATGTAGTGATCGTAATCAAATTCATTATAAAACTGTCCTGTAGGTTCAGTGAGATGGTGAGAGATTTAAATACACAATGTAACACTGTTACATTAACCTGTTTCCATGTTAAGTGCTTAGTAGTTTGGTGTACAAGACCCAGTTTAGCTGAAACTTCACTGAATACATATTGTATCTTGTATCTGTATATGGAATTTTCAAATTTCACAGGATCAAACAAATGTTAGGTTATAATAGGTTATTAGGTTCAGCATTAATTTTCTTGATGGTGACTAATGACTGACCTATTTTTCTGATTAATGACTATTTCAATTGTACCACAATTAAAATAGTCAGTTCAGTGTAGGACACATAACAAAGAGTGGGTGATATTAACATTAGAAAGAAAGCACCCAAAAGAGGTTGTGACAGTGTTAAACTCTGAACCAACCAAAGACTTGATCTGAGAGGAACCAAGCAAAAAAGAAACTTTACAACCAAACTGGGGAGATACTATATACAATATATATTAGACTAGACAATAAATCAAGTGATGGATAATTCCAACAGTTTTTTTTTGCAAGTGGAAACATCTCCAGCCTTTGTGCCAGGAAATGATATATGCAAATTGAAATCTTGCCAGAAGATGAATGAGATTGTAAAAGCAAAGCAATATGGAGGCCTCAATAAAAAAGGAGCATCAAGACAGACTGCCGTAGGAAATCTATCTGGCAGCTCACGCAGAGTTCTGGTTATCAAACAGTGGAAAACCAATGTGGGAACAGTCTGATTAGATGTAGACCTATCTAATATTAGAAGAGCAAAAATGATGAATATAACACACAGTGGACAAGATTGATAAAAACAATTCTGACATATCAGTAGATGAAAGTTATATCTTTAATATTTTAGATAAGAATTAAATTAACTTAATTTTATTATCTGGTAAATGTCATTTTCACAATTTTATTTATTTATTTTTTATTCATTTTTTTTTAAATAGGTTAACAACCTTGCCAGTATACTTTTATGATACGTAGTGTGACAACACACATACACACACATGCACAGGCACACACTAGCACACTTTCATCCAGGCAGGGGTTAACTAGTCAGTAAAAAAAAACAGCAGAGAGTTAGAGTTTGATTGGTAATGAAAAACTCTATGACACATGACTGGACACCACAGGTCTATGCCTAATGTCTTCAAGATTTAAGTTGTCTGACCCTTTTGAAATGGCCCTAAGGGAAGACAGCATACAAGCAGATAACAGCGTCCTCTTGTGCTCGACAGAGAGAGCCGCAGTATCCAAATTTGTTTAACAAAAGCTTTATTTTGTCTATGTGCATGATCAGAAACCCAAGACAATATAAAGGGAAGATGATGTCCAACGTCAACACAGTATAAACATCGTGATTGGCTGTTGCTGGGTAGCTGGGCGGGACAATGTGACAGCAACAGCCAGTAGCATTTCAGCCCACAGCCTGACACAAAAAGTAAACATACTTGTTTTGATTTGTCTAACCAGATGCCTGGGCCCTCCGCTAACCGTTCTACGAAGGACGTGGTGTTATTTCAACCAAACATTTAATGTGAAAAGGGTTTGTTGAGAACTTATCTTGACGAAGGCTTTAGATATTTGCGTTCAGTCGTTTTGTTATAGTTCCTACTGTCTAGCTAACCTAGCTCTTTGCATAAGCAATACGCTAACGTTACATCAGCTACCTAGCAGGCTAGCTAACGTTAGTTGCTTATGTAACGCTCCATTTCCATGTCTTTCTGACATTACTGTAGATCAATGCATAACGTTAATCATGTATATAACTGATTATGGATCTGTCCAGCGACTAGTTCAAAAATCAGGCACTGACCTTTCACGCTAACCATCTAACGCTACTTTTATGTTAACATTAGCTGCTTTGTCAGTGAATGTCAACCCAACCTAATCCTCCCCTTCTTGCTTGTGTCTTTCTTTAACGTCAGATGACAACAACAGCTACTGCTTATAGCTATAACTAGCATGTGAAGAATACTAAAGATGATGTCAGCATTTGCTAGATACAAGTGATGAAGCCAAGACACCAGCATCCTGCAATGGCCGAGGATGGTGAGCTGAGTCCAATCAGAGGACTCGCCGGCTCGTCAAGCCACCGCGGCCGTCAGACCTTCAGAAGCTCTGCCCACTTCAGGAGCTTGCTTGACGGCCTGCTGTCTCTCAGGCAAAGTGGCATCCTGTTTGATGTGGTGCTGATGGTAGAGGGTCAGCCTATTCAAGCCCACCGCATCCTTCTGGCTGCCTCCTGCGATTACTTTCGGTATCAGCCCGCTTCTTGCTTGAATCTTTCCATCAAAAAGGTGGCTCTAATGGTGTCACTTCTCAACATAAGCCATATAACAGTGCATTGTTTCTCCACTAGGGGGATGTTTGCTGGAGGGCTTCGGGAGACACAGCAGATGGAGATCCCGGTACATGGGGTGACCTATATGGCCATGACAAAACTACTTGATTTCATCTACACCTCAGAGATCGAGTTAGACCTGGACAATGTGCAGGAAGTCCTGGTTGCTGCCACTCTGGTACAGGTAGGCTGTTTGCTCTCCTCCTCTTGCCTACTTAAGTCAAGTTGTTCCCTTTTTGAGGTCACAGAGCTAACCTGTACCCTTTCTGTGTTTTATAGATTGAGGATGTCATTAACTTCTGCTGTGACTTCCTCTTCTCCTGGCTGGATGACACCAACATTTTGGAGATGCATAAACTAGCCGATCTGTACGGGCTTCAGCAACTTGATTCCAAGGTCCACTCCTACATCCTTAGGAACATCCAGACTTTGTCTCGGACTGAGGTGTACCGACAGCTGCCCCCAGATACAGTCTTCAGAGTGCTGTGCAGTGATGAGCTTGAGGTGAACAGTGAGAATGAGGTGTATGAGGCGGCACTGCACTACCACTACAGTCCCGAGCAGGTGGAGACGGACCAGGTGTGCTTGCAGGTAGGTCATAAGGTTTGTCTGCATATCGCACTCATCTCTCCAGCTCCCCAGATTCACAGTATTCACTGGACAGGGAGGGAACCACTCTATTTGACTATGCACCTGCTTTTTAAGTAGATGTGAAGAGACTGGGATTCTGCTGCAGTATAATCCATTTATATTTTCTTGTCAGCAATTCCCCAGTGAAACACATTTTCTGAGCTCGTGGGAAAAGAAGGGTTATGGCTAAGTGTCATGCATTTAGTCAATGTGAGAGACAGTAACATCGCCGCAGAATTACTTAAAATGATCTAATTTAACCTCATTACAAAGGTGAGGGAAACAGAATCCAGTGAATGAATGTAGACATGTCCCACTGAGCGTAATCTGTTATTTGTCAGAGCTAGCACATTTGTGAAAGAGAGAGGTGTGTTCTTCAGCATTCCACACTTGTCTAACCTTGATCTACCCTAATCACATTCAGCTAATTTCTTATCTTTCTGTCTCAAAGGACAATCTGAGGATGCTTGAGGCTGTGCGTTTCTGCCTGATGGAGAAACAAGTGTTGCAAAGGCTGTGCGGGAGACTGAACCAGTGTCCACTAAAGGAGTCGGTCACGGCCGCCCTGCGTTACCACGAGCAGGAGATCTGGCAGCCCGTCCTCCAGGATCCTCTCACCCAGCCGCGCTCCAGCTTCCACTGCATCCTGGGCTTTGGGGGGATGTTCACCTCGGGCTCCCTCACCGACAGCGAGGACTTGTTTCAGGTGTTCCACCCGAGCTGGGGCGAGTGGAGGACCCTCACCGCAGCTCACGCCCCCCGAATGTCCAACCAGGGTATCGCTGTGCTCAACAACTTTGTCTATCTGATCGGGGGAGACAAGAACACCAGTGGATTTCGTGCCGAGACCCGCTGCTGGAGGTGAGGTCCCATCGCACATCTGAACTGTTGGTGTGATCACATTATTTTGTATCCTTTTGTCTGTATCTTGGACCGACTAACGTTAAAGTGACGTTACTGAGGGTGAAAAACAAACATGTCATACACTGTTTAAATAAGAAGTAATCAACAGATTTGTTTTATTCAGATAGCATGCTCTGTGTTGCTCCTCGCAGTTGATTTGATTTGATTTGAGCTGTTATTTGTGCACAGATTGCTTCCTGCTGATTGAAGGGGCAGGTAGACAAGTCATATTTCTTCTGGATTGCTCTGAGACTTGTCTGTTCTTCCCAGATACGACCCTCGTCACAACAGCTGGTGCTCTATCAAGCCTCTGCAGCAGCAGCATGCTGACCACTGTGTTTGTGTGGTGGGCGGCCATATATATGCCATCGGAGGGCGGGACTACAGCTGTGAACTGGACTCAGTGGAGCGCTATGACCCACACACCAACACATGGGAATACGTAGCTGCCCTTAGGAGAGAGGTATGGAAAAATAGAAATTCTGTGAAGATGGAACAATTGCCCACGTAAAAAAATAAATGAATGTAATACTGCCACAATCCACATGATGGTGCTGCATACCCACTGATGTGTTGTTGATTAAAGGGCTTTCCTCTTGGAGGCATTGCTGCTGGGTAGCAGTGATAAGGAATAATTCCCCTTTTCATAATGGTTTGCCATAAATTTCCCTCAATACTAGTGTAGCCTTTCCTCTAGGTTTATGCCCATGCTGGAGCAGTGGTGGACGGCAAAATTTACATTACGTGCGGGCGCAGAGGCGTGACGTACCTGAGAGAGACCTACTGCTTTGACCCTGCGGCCAACCAGTGGACACCATGTGCAGAGGGGCCCGTGGAGCGGGCCTGGCATGGCATGGCGTCTGTTAACGGACAAGTCTACGTTATTGGCGGCAGCAATGATGAGCGTGGATATCGGCGCGATGTCCTTAAGGTATAATATCTCTTCACCAGTGTTTACTGCTGCAGACCAAAGGCAGCGCTCGCGCCGGTGTGAGCCAAGGTGCAGCCAAAAACAAAGTCGAATAGTCCCAGTGTACTTGATAACAACATTTAAAATGTTGTATTCCTGTTGTTTGTTTCATAGCCTTATTTGTCATTTTTCCTTTAACCCCCAAGTTCTTATACTTGGGGTTTTTATGTGAGAGATTTCTCTTTGTATAACGCTGTTGTATTTGAATGTGTTTGGTATGCCTTTTATTTTTTGCTCTCATTTTTGTCTCACAGTGCCCCCTCAACCAGGACGCCTTGATCTCTAGGGGAAATCACTCACAGCTGTCTCTAATTAACCCTAACTACAAAATATAGCCTGTCTAGTCCCACGTCATTTTACATTCTGATGAAGGCCTTTGTGGGCTGAAAAGTCAATGTTTCTAACTTTGTGGGTTAAATAATACACAATAATAAGAATGTATTTATTGAATGTATATTTTGAGCCAGAGTGTCGCGTTTTCACAGGCTTATTATTGATTAGGGATGTTCAAGAAAAATCAATGATCGATTTATTGTTTATGTATCAAGTCGATTAAATTTTATGTAATGGAGAGTAATGCATTTCCCATTTTTTCAGGTGGCATGCTTCAACCCAGCAGCTAACTCTTGGTCTCTGATGAGCCCTCTCCCTGCTGGACATGGAGAACCAGGCGTGGCGGTGCTGGACAGTCGCATCTACATACTGGGAGGACGCTCTCATGATAAAGGCAATAGGATGAAATACGTTCACATGTACAACACCGACACAGATGACTGGGAGAGCGGAACAAAATTTGAGGACCGCATCTCCGGCTTGGCAGCCTGTGTGGTGCCGCTGCCCCCAGCTGTGATTGGCCAGGCCAGAAGCTGGGATCAGCGCACCAAGGCCTCATGGGAAGACGTGGACATGGACAACTCGGAGGACTCCAGTGAGGACTAATCTGTGTCTCAGCTGTCGAGAGGCAGCATTGTTGGAAACAAATCTATGGGGACTGGAGACCATCAGGCACTTTGTTATTCAGCATGTCCTAAGCAGAAGTACCTTGGGGATATTTTCCCCACATTTTTGTCACAGTGGTTTTGGCAGCGTTGTTTCCTCCTTGCATGTTGACCACTTTGAGTGCCTCTGAACCAAAGTGTCATTCATGGCCTTTAGACACTTATTTGTTATTTCTCAAATATGTGTACTTATATAATCACACTCAATCCATGAATCCTTGGCCTACTCACATGTAAATGCTTACATGGCTGTTCATAGCTGATCCCTCATTTTCTTTTCTGTCACTGGAGCTGTTCCTGCGTTGTTTGTCACTGAGTAATGAGGCAGTGAGCAATACTGGCTATGCAATAATGTGATAACATGGAGAACTCTGAGCTGCCCATGGTTGTTCTTTTAAATACAATTTTTGATATAGGATTTTCTTCTAAAATTATTTCAGACTTGGTGTTTAGAATGTTAATTGCAGCTGCCACCTTTTGTAATGGCCATCAAAGCGTTAAGCTAGATAACTGAATTGTCAAATTCTGACATTAATGGATAGACATTAATGACTTTTTAAAACTATTTTGTTCACATCTCGGGCCTGGCAACTACTGGTTTTTGCCAAAAGCTAGAGTGGAGGTATTAACACATCCACCTAAAAGTAATCATTAAGCTGTTACTCATGAAGTGGTGAATTTTAACATTGTGCCTTGTTTTTGTGGCTACACTGAACCTGTATTGTGCATTTTGTTTTGTTTTGTTTTAATAGAGATGGGCCTTAGGTATTGTGCCTCTCATATCAAGGTTTAAGTTCAAAACATTGTTTAATTGATTATGGTTGGTACCTGAATAATGAGGCATTGGTGCTACAGGTTGTAGACGTCACCTCACAACATGTTGCCATGTTTGTAAATTAATGATATACATTTACAACAGCTGTTTTGTGTGGTGAAGCCAAACCATTATGGTAATGGTTTTTATTGCTATCCTCTCATTGATCTATCACTTTAATGTAAGCCATTTCATGGCGTAATCCAAAGAGCGCACAAAAGAATTCCATTAGAATATTTGTATTGGCAGAGTTTTATGACATCCATACCACTATGCATACATTATTTCTGTATCATGGGAAGACTCAAGTAACAATTATGGAAAGTTTCAAAATGTTCTTTTTCACATAATGAAAATTATGTCTCAACGGGAAAATATAATGTATTGGAACACACTGTCACACATGGGGTCAGATTATGCAAGTTAAGTTATCCTATCCATGGGCATAGTTTGAAGTTTAATAAAATTAGTAATATATTGAATTTGTCATGTGTGCGCTTTAATTGGGTTCTAGAAAGTGTACTTTTACTCTTTACTGATGTTTCACATAGCTGTCTTATATTTGTGTAATTCAGCATAATTTCATGAATGCAACTGAAAAGAAAATTCCCAGCGATCATTGTCTTCCTCATTTGAGCTGTGACTGAAATGACAGTAACTAAGCAGGCTGGAACAGGCTGTGTCGGCTGCTGCCTTATGCCCTTTATCCCGCCCAGTCTCCACCAGTTCCTCTCCATTTGGCCCTACACTCCATTTACTTTATGAAGCTTGACTGCTGCTTTCCTCTCTGAGACTGTTTCATCTACATCTGTTACCCCCCACAAGCCCTAAGTGAGTGGCCCCCACTCTCTCTTTCACACTGTTGTGCCGGCCCCCTCCAAGTTGTCTGCTGGGGCCTGCTGACACCAGCGCTGGACATCTTACTTCAACAATCTGCTATGTTTATGTTTATGTTTATGTTTATACGTCTGTAAATAGCAATCTATTCATTCTGAAACCATTACCCCCTGGGGGATAGTTAAGACATATGTCGTGCACTTAACCTCGTCAGCGGCCTTTACAGACATCTGAGTGCAGGTCGATCTGCTGCTCTTTGCTTGACCATTATCAGAGCAATTAAAAGCCCTAAATTGCCCATTGGTGTGCGCTGCACAGTTTAAACCCAATGGAGTCTTGGATGTGAGTGTCTAGGGAGTTTTTTTTACTGAGTGCTCCCTCCCTTGCTTTCATTTGTGTTGTTTCTCCTGCTGCGTAGGCTGCATATGGTGAGCCTGAGTCAACTTGTCAGGGCAGGAAGTCAGAGCAGCGATGAACGAAGAAGGTTAAGAGTCACCTGTGGAAGGAGCTCTGCACTCGGAAATGCTCCTCTTCACCATTTGACATATTCCTCCGGGCCATGTGGGGAGTGCGCTGACCCCGCAGCCCCAGTCTGTGACACAGCTCAACCTCCATGCTGCATCACCTTTTAGGCATTTAGCTGATGCTCCAATTCTAAGTGATTCACGGTGAGAGCAACAGTAAGAAAACATTATAGGCGTCCTTACTTGGCATCAGTATGAATTTACTCTGGAGTGCAAATGATGTATGTAACATTCTGCTATGTATGATCAAGGAGCATCACCATAGAAACATAGTAGAGAATGTTGTCATTAATAGAGGTTTGGCTGTAAAATTAGAATAGATTGTTCAGGTTAGGGTTAGGGTTAGGATACACACAGAAAGAAATACAGTAATGTACACTTTATTTGTGAGTGCAGATGTTCCAAAAAACTCAAGTTCGTCTAACCCTAA
Source organism: Centroberyx affinis (assembly GCF_046629955.1). Classification (NCBI taxonomy): domain Eukaryota; kingdom Metazoa; phylum Chordata; class Actinopteri; order Beryciformes; family Berycidae; genus Centroberyx; species Centroberyx affinis. The sequence goes on from NW_027278865.1 coordinate 204,833, forward strand.
ATGTTATATTTGGGAAGTACAACTCCTTTACATTTTCCATGAGTATCACCTGAATATTCACAGCTTATATTATTATTGGTTTCAGCAAGCTGAAATTGTACACAATCTTGTATTTTACACTGAGCCCTTCTTTGTCTGAAAGATCACATGTTCTGACAAAACCAAAATACAGGTTATGTGCATTAAGAACTTGGGGACAAGCCTTTCTGTATTGTCCTCAGTAGCTGCAGCTCAACCCCAAACAATATCCTGCACCACTAGTCGCTCTGCTCTTTAATGTCTGAACCAGGATTTCAACTTCCCAGTTCCCTTCAAACTGATCCTATTTTTACTGGATTTCATGAAAGAGCTGACATCTTAGCAATATAATTACTCCGAATGTGAACTTCATTACACTGACCTTCTCTCCCAAGACTGTATCAGCACATCTAATAATCACCAGAATGAGGGACCTGAGTGCGACGGAGCGGCACAGAAACCAATACGGATCTCCATTCTCTTTCCTCATTAAACTGTGTAAATAAAAACTGTGTGCATCATACAGCTGGGGGGAAGCCTGTGGCGAAGGAGAAAGGGGCCGGACATATGGCTCTAATGGTTCAAGAAGCCTGCAAGATAATGAATTGCGCTGAATAAAAGCCCACATCACACCAGGAGGATGACACCCCACCTCCCCCCCCGGCCTTTACAACAGTCATTAGCAGCTCATATCCACCCAGGGTGGGGGTGATGAGCGCAGCCTTGTGTTTTTCAGTTGTGAAAGGGAGCCAACAGCCCCCCATTTTCATGCTTTTTAACGCTCATTGACATGGAGAACGATAGTCGTGCAATGCTTTATGATGCCGGTGGGTAAACCTCAGCAGGTGAGCCTTTCCCCCTGCCAGAGCCACAATAATGCAGGGTCTTTAATGCATGCTGGGCCAGTCGAAACTAGAGTGTGGTCCCCATTAGATCAACAAAGAGGAAATACAAACACACAGCCACAGGATGTATTGGTTTTCAGAGGTGGCCAGTACCAGGCATTCAGAAGTTTACTGCAGAGGACGCTGCTGTCTTCAACACAGGACGATCTGAAAAGCTGTTACCATGCACTCTATTCTCATTCATTCATTGATTTTAATTGTTCAGTAAATGGAGCTGTGTATCAAAATGTGATGGAAAACATATGGAAATCCAGTGGAAAGTCTGTGTGCACAAAAGAAAACTCTAAATCATTGTGACTTTTAGGTTTTTATTTTCAGATCACATCACATTTCAAGACAGAAATTAATTGCACACCAATGTTTTTATTCATTCTTTCTTAATTTCTTTTTTTTTTTTTTACAAAAATAATATTTAAACTTGGAGATGAACTTCAATTCAAATACAAAATAAATAGACAATTCAACAATAAGACAACCAATTAGCATGACATAGGCCTACTGCACTCTAGTTGCAGTCAGCACTGCAGACTGAAACCTGCTGTGACAGCAGCAGTCAGTGCAGCCAGTCATAAGACATAAGACAGTGACAGGCTGCTCCTTACTTCTTCTCATCTTTCAGTCTTTCTGTTCTTGACACAGGCAGGCGTCTGGCCCTCGGCCGTGTCTGGGCATGCATTCTCATAGCTGTGAGCACTGGATCAACATTGTGGCAAGATGGCACACAGCAGCGTCTGCACAGTCACTCTCAGTCAGTACAGTATCTCTCCTCACCGAAGACTCCTTCACCAGCAGGAATAGGAGAAGAGCGGGTACTGGCTCCACTCGGCCACGTTGCCATGGTGATAGCCGTGGTGCATGGCTTGCGTGGTGTAGTCGGCGGCCAGGTGGTGGGGAGGGGGGTACTGGGCGGGGCCGGGGCCGCTCCACTGGCCCAGCGGCTGCTCGGCGCCGTAGGGGCCATATATGTGGTGGCCCAGCACCCCCGGCTTGCCGGCCTGGGCCATGGTCATGTTCAGCACCCCGGTGTAGTCCTGGTGGCCGGGGAGGGGCTGGGGGCCGCAGGGGGACGGGCCCATCTCGTGCGTGCGGGACTTTGAAGACTCGTGCTCGGGGACGGTGGCGACGTCAGGGACCCGGGACTCAAAGCTGCTGCGTCCCGATCCTCCGTTACTGCTGCCGATGCTGGAGGAGGGAGACGGGGACTTTCCGTATTCATGGAACCTGGAGAGCAAAGCGAATGTCATCAGTGATTTGTGGCGTGTTTGCTGTGACGAGACTAAGTTCTTGTATGTGTCAGAGGATGTGTATCACTTCAGTGGTGCTCACCTGTAAGGCTGGTAGGAGGCTGGTGCCGGCACAAGCTGCTCTGTGTTGTACATGTCCCTGGTGTCTGTCCCAGCAGGGGATTCAGTCCTCACACTGTGCTCCCTCTCAGCAGTCCAAGGGGAGTAGCGCTCCTCCTTGACTGCATCAACCTCTTTCCTTTTCGGCAGATCTCCTTCCTCCCCCTCGTAACCCTCATATGACGACCGGCAGAAATCTGCCACACACAAATCAGACACAAATGTCAGACACGAATCATCAGATCAACTTACAGTACAGAACACAACAACACAAAAAAGCATGAGCAGAAGAAGAGTCTAAAGTCAGTACCTGGAGGACTGTCTTCTTCAGACTCTCTGTTCAGAGCGCCAGTCGTCTTGGCTCGCTTTTCAGGGCAGGCTGGGTTCTTGTTTGCACGCCTGCAGAGAAACATCAGGTTTATTAAAGCAATACTTGAATGCTCAGGTTAATAGTCATTCAAGCATCAAGACAAAACAGCCTATGTGAAAACTACCATACCAACCTTTTTGTATTCGTTCCTTCATCCCGGAAACCTTTCGCAAATGGGTTGTGATCGATCTTCAGCTTTGTTATCTGAGGGGAGGCAACATCAATTCAGTTATCTTGTTATATTAGGTTAGGTAAATCTCAGTCATGTGTGATTTCCTCACCAATAGCTGGCATTGGCTTGCAGTTAAAAAGGAGACTGACCTTAGTGTTCTGGTAGGCAGTGACTGCTGTGAAGGAAGTCTCGGGGAAGGTGAAGGTCTGGAAGACACTCCAGCGGACGCTGAACAGATCATCGGCCTGAATGATGTGGAAGCGCGGGTGGTAGCGATGCATAGAGTGCAAAATTATCTGCAAAGAGAGGAAGAGTTGGATCAAGGTCTGAGTCCTTTCATTTTAAGCCACTTTTAAGTGCACTGCACACTTCCTTAAGTATCCATTTTGTGGGGGAATAAAATCCAGTCTGTAGCAGTGTTATCATTTGTCAACCAAGGATTTAAATTACCCACTATCCTTTAAAAAGCACCATGCTTTTTTAAATCTGTTGCTGTCAATCATTCTGTGTGAGTCACTTTCTGTACATGGTGGATATAATTTGGAAATGAGGAGGAATGGCTGCTAGCGCAATCCATTTTGATTCATGTTACTTACATGGCCGTGCTGGTCTAGTGTATTGTTGGTGAGCTTGAGCTTGAGGAAGGAGACGGACTGCTTCATCCAGTGGCTCCCCGGGGCTGGAGAGTCTGGGTGGAGGTAGGTCCTGCAGGGAGGCTGGGGCTCTGCTTTTCCCGCCACCTCCCATTTCTCTTTATTCCACTGGAAGGAGACAGAGAGTCAAAGCATCATTAGGCTAATCTGTCATACAATAAGGTGATTTACGGAGGAGCACCGTCTTCCCTTCCCACAGTGCGAGGGGGACGATGGAGTGGAGAGTGATGGTTGGCCACTACCACCCATGGAGATAGGGGGCTAGTACAGTGGGCTCCCAGCAGGGGATAGAAAAACAGGAAGAGATAACAGCCTTTGATGTGCAATGTCAGGGGAGGGGGTCGGGTGGGGGGGGTGATAAACAGGGGATGGGGCTGAGTCTTGTCTGAGGATACCAGTAAGCACTCAGGGGAAACTATGGCCAATGCCATGGTTGCTATAAATCAAGGCTAAAATTTTGACTCGTTTTCACTTTTTGAACTGTGTGGTAAAAAAGTACTACAAATATTACATTCTGATTTTAGTGTTTTATAAATAAATGATAAATCTCTTGTTGTCTTACCTTATACCTGAAGCCATCCTCAGGAACCATGTCAACCAATAAGATGTACTTGGCACATGGAATCAGGCCGGTGAGATTAATTTTACAGTGTGGAAACATTCTCCTGAAAAAAACAGAAGTGAATACATGAGTTAATATAAGCACAGACAATAAAATATCTGTTTTAAACAATCACATTAGACACTGGAGTAGTTCTCCAACATTTTTGACTGGTGAATGTAATTTTCCTGCTCGTCTTACCTGCCCGGCTTAGTGATGATCATCTCTGTTCCTATCTCATGAAAGGACTTCCAGAGGTCGGGGTCCTCCAGAGTCATCCTGATGCTGCCTTGCAGATAGGCATCGGGGCCAGCAGCCATGGAGGATGGAGGGGGGCCGCTGAAGCTGGGCTTCAAGTCTAGTAAAGAAGCGAGATTCATCATAGCCATGCTTTAGTAACTGTGAAGATATTTGAGTAATCTGAAGACTACAGCCTAATCCTTCCAAAACGAATTAGGAAATTGGGGCTTTTGATGGAAAAATCCAGTGGAAATCCAATGAAGTCTTGATGGTCAGAAAACTGTACTCACCTCTGATGGACTGCATTCTTCAGATTGAGTGGCGGCACAGGCAGAGCTGGAAAAGGTTCATGCACAGAGTGCAGATCAGCAATCCAGTTATCAATGATATCCAAAGTGTTGGTTTAGGTCTGCGCTCCCTCCTCGCTCATCTGCCTTCTGTGTAAATCCAGTGGTTCAGGGAGTGTAAGTCAATCAGTCTTGTGGCACCAGATAAGTGAGAGATCTTCAGTCCTGCAGGATGGGGTGTCCATGACTTTTAAGGGGAGCCCTGCAGTGGGTGGGGTCAGGAGAGCCATTCCCAGGCTTTGAAGTGACACAATGATGAGTCAGTGTCCCACTGTGATTGGAGGGTGCTGGAAATCAAAGAGACTTAACAGAGCCTTGATACCGTCCCCACAGGAAGGGGGTCGGAGGAAATGCATCTTTATTAACTGCTAAGAGACTTTTAAACAAATATGGACGGGCTTCCCTGCTGCAGATCGGGGCTTCCAGCGGCACCAAAATCAGCTTAAATATCATTCACACAGACATAACCGCACACAAACCCCCCATTTAGTGTCTTCGTGAAATGTGGTAAAATATCCATTATGATTCATTCACACAACTGATAGAAATACAGGAGAAGCCACATTCAAGTGAGATAATCCATTTTATTTTGCATTTTACATGAAAGGATTCATTATTTTCTCAAAATAGGAGTATTTTCTGTCTCTGAGAGTCTGTTGAATATAGAAACATAACACTCACATTTATCATTGTACAAATCCAATTGCATAAAATTATAGTAATTTCAAAATTTTCTAAAACCTAACATCTGATCACCTTTACACTTTTCCAAATGACTCAGCTTCAGCCTGTTCTCCATCATAGAAATTGAGAAGTGGGTGGGAAACTCTGTGTAAACCCATAATGGCGTGATGATAACATGCAGTCTTCCTCCAGGTAACTTTTACCTGGGGGCGTCTTGTGCTGGCTGTGGGCTGCCGGCAGCGGGGGTTGTGTATTGGGGAGTCTAGACAAGCCCCTGCTCTGATAGATAATCTCATTAGGCTAGTTTCCCCTGAAGGGCCTGGGTTCTCAATGTGGAGAAAGCCAGTGTATAGGCTAGCAATTAACAGCCAGTTAGCACCACAAGCCCAAGTCAGCCTTGAATGGGACAGGAGGGAGGGAGAATAAAGACCTGCCACAACAACCCAACCATCCTCCCACAATCCACAGCCAGGCAAATCCACGAGTGTCATTCACAGGCTGTCTCCGCCTGTATCATACCCTGTTACCACAGGCAAAACAAATGCTAAACACTGCAGCTATTAGCATAGAGGACCTGCATTCACAATAACTGAACCAAGTTCCCACTCTTGACATCAAAATCTGAATTGACTTGCATGACTTTCATGTCTCATGCCGCCTCTCCTAGTACAGTCCCAACACTTCCAGTTACTTTTCTCATTGTATTCTCACGCTTGCATGTTGCATACAATACCTTCTGTGCTCTCAGTTCTCTAACAGAATGGCATCTTTTGCTGCTTGTCTCCCAGCAACTGTATGGATAACAGCTCGGTTGCCAGAGCGAAAATTTCACTTCAACAGCAATTTGTGCAACAAAGCAAAATAGACTGATGAATGTTTCCCCACTTTCTAAGTGAGCGCAGCTATCTGAAGAATCAGCAGTTAAGTGTGCATAAAGAGATGTTTACAACCAGAGAGTCTTGCCTGTGAAAATATTGATTAGTCTGTTGAAGGGTCCTGTGTTGGGTCGATGTAGAATAAAACAGGATAATGGCACAGTGGTAATAATGGTGCCATCAACAAGATGCACTTAAAGATGTAGAGCTCTTGTACAACCACTTTAATACTAAGGCATAGCTCATGTTAAATGCCGAATTGGGGTAAAACCCTGCTGCAGGACTGTCCCAGTAATCCCCCCCTGGTGTGGAGAGCCAACTTGGTGGCAGAACTTTGGCCTTGAGGAAGTGCGATGTGTTTTTATCCTCCTTATGTGAAGCCAATTGTTGTCGAGGAGTTATTAATCACAGGTTCAGTGTGGCTCTCCTCACTTAGCACTTCTGAGGGGCAAACTCCTGATTCCCAGAGACCGCTGAGCGGTCTGGTCTCAGGGTCTGGGGATCCCCTTCAACCCTTTCACGGGGAGAAGAGATCACACAGCTCTTTGTGTGTTCAGGAGAGAACAGATAACACAAGAAATTGAGAGATTTTGATGGTAAATCCTCGGGAGATGACCCGTCCGGCTTTAGCGAGCGAGTGTGTCAGTGGCAGAGCCGAGGTGTACATTTCAGCAGCGGCAGTGTCAATCCCATTACACGCCGAGTCAGGAGGTGACAGGTGGGACTGGTGAGGCTTCAGTACGTGGCCCAGGGACAAAGGCAGGGGCCGCTGTCGTATGTAACAGCTTGCCTCGGAGGATTTGGACTTGGATGACATGTCAGAGAGATAGCAGTCTGGAGAAGACTGGGTAGGATGGGAAAGATATGTGGGAAAGTCATAGGCGAGCAGCAGAGAGATCAAAATGGCAGACGAGATGGCTATAGACATTTCCCATAACCTTTCCCTTAATCACAAGTTTGAGTTTCTACCATCTGGCCACAGGTTCAGATGTCCACAGACTAAAACAAATACAACCAGAAACTCATTCATCCCTTCAGCCGTTACACAGTGGATAAGCTGGGGCCATAAAAACTGCTATTTAATCCCCTCCAGTCCTACATACTACAAACAACATGCACTTTAACTTGTTTAACTTGCTTGTTTTTATTTTGATCATTACTACTTTTAAATGATTTAACTCATGATGTTTTGACCTATTCTGCAGTTAAATAGGATGCTACATTATGGAGTGTGCACTTCATAGTATGCATTTTATCTGGACATGTACAGTTTTAAATTGCATGTACTTTATCTTGATATGTGTTTGTCACCTGAGGGTTGTTGACAACAAAGCACTGAAGCTCTGAAACTGTATTATTACTACACAGTATAATACAGTATAATAGGCCTATTTGATTTCAATAGGTGATTCCACTTTTACCATGTAATTCTTTTGTGTGCTGAATGTTGAAATAAGTGTTGTCTGCTGTAACTGTTTTTAAGTTTTGAAACAAATTGCCTCAATGAGGACATTAGAGTTTCCTATTTTGTTCTATTCTATTCTGAGACTGACTATGACTGGTAGGGCAAACCACAAACCAGGTGGATTTTGTCTAAGGCCCTCACTCATTTCCTCCTCTTTATGGGTATCAGACGCACCCATGTGAGACACTGAGTGGGCCAACGACGATATCTTGTCTGATGTCAAATACTGTATATGAGTTTTGCTCATTACTAATGTTTACCAGGGAAGAGTGAATGAAAAGGGATGATAGCAGGATTCCTACAGTAGATGGCACACTCACAACTAACCACAGATATCCTCAGTATTAAGCAATGATACAAGCTCAGCTGATACCCCTACTCAGATGAAACCCCCATGACTGATGGCTGTACAAGCCTCTTTTTTCCTCTATTTTACCTGAGTCTCTCCCTGTCTGCTCAGTGATCACCTTCAGCAGGGATGGTCTACCTCCCAGGTGTCAGTCTGTGGCCATTTGCTTTAACTGCACAGATCCCCTTGTGCTCAGCAGTTAACAGCTGCCAATACACAGCCAGGTCCCAAGGATCAGACGGCTCTCTAGCAGCCCAATAAAGAGCCCCTGGAGTGGACTGACGAGAAATCTCACACCTTTCGCTCACATTAGCCATGCAGCATGCCCTTTTGATGCTTAATTGGCCACTTTGAGGGGTTTGTAGAGGTAGCAGCCGCTGGCTGGAAACAACCTGATGTCGCAGGAGACCGAACAATCACACATCACAGGAGAAATGTCTACCTGACCACAGGTCCATCACAATTTCAGTTCCTGTGCTTTTCTATCCTGCGGTGTGATTAGAACGGATTCATAGCCCCATGTCCAATCTTCTGTGAATCTACTGGCACAGCACAGTATTTGATTCTGAAGGTATGAATACAAATAATTTGGCAACAAAAAACACCAGCATGAATTTTTGAGCTCACAAGATGAAATCACAAGCTAAAGTAGCTAGTTTGGTCAATGTTTTATAATTCATATGATTTTATTATATTCATTTAGATTCCATTTAGACTTTGCAGAACAGATATAAAAATAAACCTCTTTTTGTTGATAGAATTGAGAAAGATTGTGTTCAAATGCCCTCTCTGACATCCCAAATTAGGAGTGAGCGTGATGTCACATAGTGAAACTAGGGGTTGGGCGAACACACATTTGGTCTGCCACATAAGAAAACAAACCTCAAATCTAGCTTGCCTGGCAAAGGGGCAAATGACAATTTCACAGCACTTCATAAGAAACTCCTGGAAGTTGCTAATGAAGACTAATGACTTCCCTCGTGTCGGAGACTTCACACCAGAGTGTACAAGCCCTTTGACCACAAAGTCAATGTGGGCAACAGGGTGGTCTGCCGGCTACAGGGGCGAGTGGGGACAAGAAAAACACCACAGCTCCATAGGGGGGCATGGTGACTGAAATAAGAGGATGTTTTTCCTCATTTTTCAAGTTTCAAAAACAACTAAGGGGAAGATAACTTACAGTAATGCCCATCTTGTAATGAAACATTTTTGGATAGTTCTTAATTTTAGTTTTAATCATCAGGATTATTTCATCTTGACACAAATGATGTTGTTTGGATATTATCTGTATTTTACTTCCAGCTAATAGAGAATTCATTGTCAGGATCAAATATTAATGTTATTGATGGAATTTAAATAACATGGTTCTCAGTTTTATACAAAGTCTCAATTGGTCTGAGCTGCACCTGACTGAAGTTAATTTAAAACAACAATATCCAAAATTAATCCTCCAGCCAAATGTCATTAGCATATTTGAGGCCTTGTAATTTTACAAACCAGTTCTTGAAATCTATATCCTTTTTTCTGACAGAAAGTGAAATCAGGACACACACACACACACAGGCATAATCACTTTGGTGATACGAGAGCATTAGCAGACTAAAGCATAGTCTAACGGAACTGAAAGACGAATGCTGCTGTCAAATAAGTGAAACTATAAGAGTTTCTAATATTGTAAGAACTGAAGCCATGCTCAGATAATGTCATACCTCACTGCTTACATGCCAGACTCTGCTTTGGCTATAAATGAAGCCGAATGTTGCTTTTCATGATTTCAAAACATAATAAAAACCTCAGGTCTTACATCCGTGGTTGGGAAAACATACCATTTATTTTCCTGGTCCTTAATAGCCCTATAATTTACTCATAAATCACGCTCCTTAGTTTGTGAAATTTTCTAACTGCTACTTTTTTAAGTTTGATAGATGAAAATAGTCAAACTGGCACTAACACTTTATGACGACCACATTCCCCCCATAAGGAATTATAATTCACTCAAAATTCCTTATGACCATGTTTGTAAAGACATCATGATTACAAAATATCTGTTTTATGAGCATAAGCATTATGGATGCATTGCATTATAATTCCTTATGAGAGCCCTTATAATGCACTGTAGTTGTGGCAGCCGTAGACGTTTTTCCTCGCACTCCTGGGCACACTGGAGAGATTTTGCAGTAGAAGCTAAGACACAAACCAGCATCTTATCCGACGTAGTCTTGGTAACACAATTACTTTCTTGTCCTTTCAGTATCATAAATGGACAAATTACATATAACCGTTTCCCTACTGTGACTACGGATATTATACCCATCATTATCATGCCGAAATAAATGAGCTAAAATTGTAAATGAATGTCAGAAAATGTTTTCTTTCATGCTCATATCATGCCATAAAAGATCATTACTGAAATTTGCAAATCAAGAAGTGATGTTACTATACAGTGTAGACTACGAAGAGACCTTTTTTAAGGTCACAGTTTTGTCAATGAATGCCTTCTCTGATGGGCAAGTGAGGGGAAAAAACAAAGCATTTGTCTGATCTAAATTTAAAAATGAATGTGGCAAATATAGCATAGCAATATATGTTGGCCAAAAGTTAGGTATTTCATCTCTGTGACTCGATTAGATTATATAGAACGAAATTTGATCCTTCCATGTTGTCCATCCACATCTGATGGGAGTTGCAGACACAATTCAAAGAGTACATTTACTATGGAAACAGCCAGAGGCATAAGGAAATTACACTTGCATCTTACCCAACTCAAAATTAATTAAATAATAGTCATGATAAATATATGTAAAAGACCCTTGCAGGGAAAGATTTTCTGCAGACTTTGAGGGCAATTTAATCAGCACACAGTACAGGTACGTGTTTCTCAAATATATTTTTGGTTTGTGACATCTTATATGCATTCAGTCCAAATGTAGAGAACAGTTCCCCTCCAGTAGCCTGAGCTAAGGGGACAGAGCAGAACAAAAGCCTTGAGCCCAGTCACCTCTTAGCCATGATACATTCCCAGAAGAAGCTCAGCAGTAGAATATAAAAGTATCTTACACCAAAAAAAAACAACAAAAAAACAAATAAACAAAAAAATACAAACTCCCAACAGTTTTGTCAAGGGTGATACTGTTTAGTTATTCATTTGTGTCCTTTTTAAAAAGTCTTTTTAGACGGCTTTCAAGAAACATAATCAGTAAATATCCTTCTTTTTATAGAAAACAATCTGTAAAAAAACATTCTGTTGTCTTCCTCTGAGTTAAGCTAGAATTTTGACGAATTTACCAAAATGGTTCCATTGGAAAGGCATCTGTATTATAAGGTTTTCCTCAGCCTGCATTTCAATTCCACTGAATTCAGGAAATAAAAGAGATCACATGAATGTGTCCAGTAACTAGTCCTGTCCATAGTTTCCTGAGTTGATTGGAATTGAAGTGACCCAAACCCTAACCTTCACACTCTCTCACACGCACACCTCCACAGCTTAACTCAATACCCAGACCATTAGAGCAGTCACATTGGAAAGATATTTGGATTATGATATGTACAAAAGCTAATTTCTAATAATTGAAACCAACTCCCTTTCCATATCATTCTGATCAATGCTGGTGACAGGACTTCTTCCTGGTAAGAACTGTTCCTCTTAGCTACAAATGCACACAAAAGAAAAAATATATATCAGACAAAATATTACAAGAAATACAGTGAGTACAAAAATAGCACAAAATTAAGTGACAAATGAAAGACATCCCAAATGTTAAGTGTAAACATATCCAATCTGCTACAGGTTAGGAGGCTGTGTGGAGCAGCGGCCCCACAGACAAACTTCGAATGCAGCTGATTGTCCTCATTTCACCTTTGTGTCCATTGAAATATGTCATGTATCAATGCAAGTGCCTTGCAGATTAAATTATCATGCCTATGTAAATGGTCAAAGTGGTTGACAGCAGGTACATGCTGCTGAGCATCAGTCCGGATTGAAGCACCTCAGATTGGAGATGTAGAGTTCTCAAGACGAGGATTTAGCTGCAGCTTAGAGATACAATTAGCATACAACATCAGAAAAGATGCATAAACAAAGGACTGGATGGTTCCGCAGGCCAGAAGTCCGCTTCGCCAGATCCAGCATACAGATGATAAGTTGTTCTTTTATAGCGCTTCCCGTTTTCAGTGAGTACAGGAAAGCGCTTTTAGCTGCTGTGCAATACGCATAAATGGCACGTTACAGACATGCTGTGAAACCGAAGACATCGCCTGTCATCCACCATCACTGCTGACAACCAGAGCAAAACAGTGACATGACAGGCGACGAGAATACTGCATTTTCTCAGTTCGGGAGTGCCTTTTTTCTTTAACATTTTTTTTTCTTTTACCATTTCTTAATGCACGAGAGAGAACAATAGCATCAACAAAGACACGTTAGCTGCAGCGACATGTACCATTCCGTTATCTTAAGACAGGGGCACGGGGGGGGGGGGGGGGTTGGCAAAGTCAGAGGCCGAGCTGCGAGGAGCGCGGCCTGGGCGCCGGTCGGTTTTTCATCGGGAAGCTCAGATGTCCATGTAATCGTCCTCCTCGTCCGACTCGCTCTCCAGAGACGACTCCTGGCTGGACGTCTCCTGCACCTCCAGCGCCGGCTGGCTCAGCGTGTCCTTCTTGACTGTGGCTGCAGACTGGGAGGACAAGATGACGTTCTGTACGGGCACAAACAGCAGGGGGCACTGTTGGGTCTCAGACAGGCATTCGACTGACTGACGGCGCTGTGCATGTGGTTATGCATGGTCACACACATACACATACACACAGGCAGACACACACACACACAGACAGACAGACAGGCAGACACGCGCACACACACGGACACACAGACACAGAACCACAGGCATTTGCATTTTAGAGGCAGACAGAATACCTTAAGTCTCTGTTTGGTTTCTTCTGAGATGCTGCCTTTGGGGGAGAGCAGTGTGGGCGTAGGAGGTGTTACTGTGATCTCTGGTGGGAACTTGGTAACCGTGGAAGGGATGAAAAGCTTTGGCATGTTGGGTGGGATACGAGAGCGGATACGGCTGGGGTCTGGAAGCTTGGACTGCTCATTGCTGGCATACTGCGGCTGGTCTGAAAAAAAAACAAACAAAAAAAAACAGAAGAAGAAAACAGATGAAACAAGAAGGCCATTTCAAAATATCAGAACATTTTGAAGGTTTAGAAAGTCAGCGAAAATTCTACTAATTAGACAATTGAATTCGTTTGATAATGGAATGTCATATTAATTCAATCCGTTTATCCCCCTGTCACTTTTTCCTACCCCACCTCTAATCCGAGAGGTTCTGACCTGGGCAAAGTTGTGCGGTGCTACATGTGGCAGGCTCCTCCTGGTACCAGCCTGCTGTCATTTCTTGCCCTTGGGATACAGTGGCGAGTTTCATTTGTTGACAAAGGTGAGACTCCTGCTGTCGGTATGAAAGTCCCTCTGAGGGCTCCTCTCGCTCCTCTGTGGACAAAACACACGGTCACAATACGGCAAGGTGATACATGTAGGACATGGTATGGATTTGGTTTTTTTTTTTTTATAAAATGAATACAAAAGATGGGTCTCCCAAATGTCACAAATTACCACAATTTTACTTTAATAAATGATCTAATCAGATCCCTCGCTAACAAAGATAGCAAAACTATCTTTGGATTTGTTTTTTTAAGCTATCTTTGCACTTCACAGCAAATAAACAGTGACAAAATTGCTAGTTATTGTACATTAAACAGTCAAAATATGCAGAACCTAACTATTGGTAATTGATGTAGAATCCAATGGACTATAAGCATAAAGATGGTGGAATAAGTGCTGATGGTTTTAGCACAAATAAATAATGTGTATCAAGCCTTGATTCCTAGTAGTGGTCTTAAAGGTCTGTTGCAGTGATTCAATGTATTGAGTTCACTTCCATCTTCAATGTGAAATTAGTTTATGTGAACTAAATCAAACATACACACACAAAAAGCAATAATTGAAACACACAACTATTGTGATCAGACAAGCTACTTCATTTTTATCTTATACAGGCTTGACTTTCTTCTGCCCCTCAGGTAGAATTCAAGAATTAAGCATTTTAAGCATATTGGTGAGGGTCATGCTGCTTTTTAGATTAGATTTTATTTAGATACTTTATCCTCCAAGAGGAAAGTTGTTTTGACAGTCTGCACAGGAGTTGAGTATGCATATATGTGTCTAACATCAATGAATATTACAACAATACAATAATCCACCTCTCTAGTATCTCCTTTAACGTTGCCTATACCATTACAATAGTACACATCAGTGCAGTGTTGCCTGATGCCTGATGTGTGTGTGTGTGTGTTCATGTCATGCACACATCCTTTTGCATATGTGTTTGCACAACCTTCAACGGTCTTCAGACTTTAAAACTTAAGGACCTCTTGAGAAATAAGAGGTCTCATCAAGTTTTAAGTTTGCTGTGTGGCTACATTGTGGGTTTCCAGTTAAGGAAGAAAACAACAACAAGACAAAACTGTTGGCAAGAACTGTACCAGAGTCTTTCTTTACAGGTAACACTAGCAACATGCTGCACAATGTATGACAACGCAATGAAAAACTCCAGCCACCTCTGTATGGTTAAATGTCAAGTTTGAATCATAAATATGGTTTCAGAGGTCTTATAAATGTAACTATTTCTCTTTGTACTACTTTTCAAGTGACTAATTTCCCTGGTTGCACAGATGTATACTTTTTTTTTTTACTCTTTGGGCTTATTTGTGGATGAATTTGATCTTAAGTTCTATTTTGGCTGGCATTAAAAAGCTGTGAAAAAGTTTTACATTTACAGAACTTTTGTTTTGTTTTTGTTTTCCCTAAGAAATAAAAAAATGTAAGTCGTAACTATCTTCATTAAGGTTTTGCTCAAAGATTTTGATAATATTGAACCGTGAACCCAGTATGTGTATCGAACTGAACCGTTAGCTGAATGTATTGTTACATCTCTATTAAATTTGTATTTTTGATTATGTTTGCAGATGTGGAAAAAGCTTATGTTACATTATTTGTTTGTATGGTAATACATCATGGAAAAATATAAATTATGGCCCAGATTCAGGTGAGCTTGAATTGGGGTAGATTTTGAGTAAATTCAAGTAATGTAAGGTTATTTTGGATCATAGCCCTCAAAATCAACAACCTATGTATAAATCTTTCAAGATTCCTGATATCTTCCTTTTAGCCATGTTATCCACTGTTTAAGAGATTCATGGCTCTCTTATAGCTAGGGGTTAGGGGCTTTAAATAACCCATAGTTCCCAGATATCACTGTAAACCTAGAAAGACCATGACTGTGAGCTGAAAGAGAGCCAAACCAATAGCTCCTCAGTGCTCATCTAACAGAAATGAAATGAAAGCTTGCTCAAAAAGAGGTTAATGAGTTTTCTAACACTACCAAATACTGTGCATGCATATTGTAGATTCAAGGTCCCTAAATCACAGGTAAACTTGGTATATTATTTTTATTTTCCCCCAAATGTTTCAAATCCACTAGAATATTAGGGGAGCTCAGGCTGAAGACACTGGCTTTAAGGGTTCCATCTTTACTGTAGGTGGTGAATATGAAACTAAATGCAAATGCATATTCACCACCAAAATATTCATTATGAACATCAGAGATGATTATTCCAACCCCTCCAGTAATTCATGTAGACATAAACAAAACAAAAAATCACAATCTGGATGAGACAGCTCTCTAAAACTCTTAATTGGGGGACTGACAAAACCCAAAAGGCAAAATAAAACCAGGCCAGGGTCTAGAGTTTATGTAACCGAGCTGTGAAAGGCCACAGGTGCCCCCTGCTGGTCATTTAGACTAAGAGCAAGGCAGAGTCCTCACAAACTGCACAGACACCTTCAAAGCCTCACTTCCTACTCAAGCAGAGGCATCAGCCTACCACAGGATACACCTGGGAATTAAAACACCACACACACAAATAAACTGAAGTACAGATGTCTTTTAAACTACGACTCAGCACTACAACTAAAAAAAAAAAAGCATTTGGTTTCCAAAGTGCAATGATTGCTGGTCACATGTTTTTATACATTACATTATGGCAAACACCACCAAAATAACCAACTGGCGGTCAGAGATGGCAGAGTGTGGGCTACTGTACCTGTGTGTGGTAGGAAGGCCATGGCTGCAGCAGGGTGGCCGGCTGCTCTCCTGTGCTGCGACTGGTCGTGGAAGCCCGAGGCTGGAGGTCTGGACAACTTGCTCAGGGGCTCGTACACCGATTTGGCTTGGCCGTCCTGGGTGGACAGCGGGTGGCAGGCGGCGTGGCTGAGCAGGACCGGCGTCGGCAGCGAGGCGGGGAAGAAGATGTCGCGGTGCTCCTTGGTGTACTTAGGTGTGGTCGGGGCATCGCCTGTGGACTGCTGGAGACAGAGAGAGAGTAGTGGCGGTGAAGAGGTGCAACTGACCTTGGGGATCCATCTGCAGCGCCAACCTTCCCCCTGCTCAGGTAGAAAGCTGAGAACTGCACATCCTCTTCCCTGGAGGCAGAATCTTTTGCAGGACTCGAAGAAATGGAATGAGTCACAGTCGATACCGCTGCACTTTTCACACAGTACACACCACCAATCTTAGTCTTGGCTCTTTATGCTAGAAGCAATGATATCCTTTACAATGTTGCAAGGTCTTCCCTAGGGGCTCGGAGGCTTACTTGTGCGCCGGACTCAGTGGCTGTGTGGGGTGCTGGCGAGGAGAACAGCACTAGACCACACTACATCCCTCGGTGCCACTTTCCTGGGCGTCCTTTTGAGGACCACTCATAAACACAAGAGCTGCACAAACAACCTGTGACAACAGCCGCCCTGCTCCCACAGCCGCTGTCATGGCAACGCAGAGCAGCACAGTCAAAAGAAATGAATACACCTTCTCTACAGTTTTCCCTTTAAAATGGATGAAAGTTGAACTAGCCTTTCTAACCCGTTTAACCAGTTCTTCTTCATATTGTTCTGTGTATGAAAAGTGGCCAAATTTAAGAAGTAGGCCTAGCTAAAGAAATAGGGAAGAATGAATTTAACATCCAGTAAACAGAAGCATTGTAGACTTCATAGTAGGGTTGTCACAATACTAGAATTTCTAACTTCGATACAATAACCAGGAAAATATCGATATGTGATACCATTTTCGATACCACGGGGGAAAAAAATGAATTTTCAATCTTTTTTTTGAAATATTGTTTTCATGTTAAAATATAATTTTAACATGAAAACAATATATACCCACCAATGACAGGGAAAAATCAGCAGGGCTGAAGTTAGTGGATTATTTTTGACAGAATGATTTTAATCGGACATTTCAACGTCCGCTCGAGCCTTCTGACCGGGCCCGGACAACCGGACAGTCCGGTCAAAAACCGGGCATCTAATAGCTAATGTTTGGTTTGCTAGCTAAACTAAAATGGATGATGTGCAGGATACGTTAACGTTTATGATAAATGTTTAATACTTCAGTGATGTTGAAACGGGAGCTTTCGCTAACCTCTTGAAATTCTTTATATAGACTGGCGTGTCGGTCCTTAAGGTGCTTCGCCAAGTTTGACATGTTACCCCCCTTCGTCGGCACCACTCTGTAGCATTGTTTGCTGACTGAGGAACAACCCAGCTGACTGCTACTAGTGAGAGGAGGGGCTGTGGGCAGCGGTGCAGGGTGTGTGTGTGTGTGTGTGTGTGTGTGTGGCTAGTGGAGGTGGAGAAATAATATGTTTGATTTTTCATTAAGAGAAAGCACTGCTGGTATCGTTGCAAATGAGTATTGTATCCGTTTCAAATTTTTGGTATCGATACTTATCGAAGTATCGATACTTTTGACAACCCTACTTCATAGCATCAGAATGAAGTATACAGAATTATTCTACTGCAATAATTATGTATACAAGTCCAAACACACTGTGAAGTGACAGTAAATGACAATACTAAATATTCCACAGAGAGATCCATGTCAGCAGCAAAATCTAATTTGAATGATCTATTGTTTTGTCAAGGTTTCAAAAGGCCCATAGGCAATGTTGAAGGCTATAGTCTACTACTGTCATGTAAAAGCTGATAAGCAGGCTTAACAAATATGCTAGCACCAGATAATTTGGCAATAACAGAGCTCTCTTACCATTTTTCTCAGGCTCTCACTGCTGGGATTTTAAGTCAAATTGTGCTCTGAGTCAGAGCTGTATGATGAAGCTCCCTGAGGGATTCACACAGCAGAGCACAGACAATCAAACAAACAGAGCAGCCTTCCAAACCTTAGACAGCAACAGATCCCTCAGCTCAAAGCAGACCGGCACGGCAGCTACAAGCATGCACAGAGTTCCAACGCTAGCTTTGATGATTCACATCTCATGAATTAAACATCGGCAACAAAGACACGAACAAGTCAGTTGGACCCTGTGCATTAGGAAACACTGTACCTGAGAACATTGCAGCGGACTACATGCAGTCACTCTGTAGGTTCCACTAGCGTTCACTGTGTGGCAAGAGCAGGCTGCTGGCAGCAAGACTGAGGTCCGAAAATGTGAATCAAACAATGGTTCTCTGCAATTATCGAGATGGGGCTTTAAATCAGATTAGTACCGCTGTAGATGTCATCTACGGTTTCGGTCATCTTTCCAACACAATTGAAAAGACCAGCCAACCGAACATTTTAATTAAATTGCCTCCCCAAATAAGACTGATGATGGAGCTCCTTTGTGAAGCTAAATCTCCATATTCTTCCATAAGTAAAGCTCAGCATTCATAAGCCTGCCTTTGCCCAGTGTCGCAGTACAGTGACTCCATGAACTCTCTCTGAGGAGGCCCAATTATACGAGGGCCAGCAGAGCAGGCGAAAGACTGCACCATCTCCCCAAATAAAGTATGGGAGCAAAGAAAAATGATTTTCAAAATAAATCACTCTGGAATGTTCAATCCATTATTGACAGATTCTGAAGATTCAGGGCATGACAATGATGAGCACACAGGTCATTCAAATTTGACATGCTTCCCTGACATGAGATCTAGCTGAGGGAGCAAATAATAGGGATGAAAACAGAGAGCACAACACAGCTGATTTTCCGCACCATACAGTTAGACCTCGCTCTACACTTGCGGGGGCTTGAAGGAATGTGCGAATCTGGATGAAGTAGTTTATTGAATTTTTGAGGCACAGGCAAAGACTTTTTCATATCTTCGAGCTGAGAACTCCAGGGTGCCAACTCACAGTTCCCATTTCATAAAAGCACAACCCAATGCGAACCCCAACATGAGTAGGCGGCACAATAATCACACAAATGCAGCCATTTGATGGACTTCAAAACAAGCTTGCATGTAGAAGCACAATATCTTATGGGTATCCAGGTCATTTTAGAACACAAATGACCACTGGGAAATTACTTATAATCTGAAACCAGTCAGCAATGACGCCGTTTACACCCGACAGTAAATTCTCAATGCAGCCTGAAGATGCATCTGGAGTGTGTCCAGTTAAGCCTTCAAATCATTTTTTCCAATCTACTGTGGCCTCACTTACACCTGGCATGAAAATCACAGTGCAGATAGAAGATGCATCAACATTCTGTCTTAATTAAGTATAAATGTAAATACACAAAAAATGGAAACTGACTGGAAACTGATTTCCAAACTGCCCACATAGCTGTTTCAGTAAAATCATGTTCCAATCCTTGTGGGTGTTCTTACACGTGTTTAATAAAAGTGGCTAGGAGCCCAGTCTAAACGCAACCTTGTTGTGTCTTATCCAAGTGTAAATGCTTCAAAATAAGTAGATAAACAAATTAATAGAATAAAAAGAACAAAGAAAACAAAAATAAATCATGCAGAAAATAAAATCATATAATCACTGAACTGGGAAAAAAGAGATTTATTTTGCCCACAGCGACTTTTCACAAGCCTGAGGTTGAGGGAACATCACCGTGACAACAGGATGTGGGCAGAGAGACCCTTGATGACTGTGTGGGCAGGAGGAGGGAGGGGAGGAAGGGGGGAGTCAGTGACAGAGGATGAGGCAGAGCAACTGATTCGATAAGGAATATGAGTAGTAAAGACAAAGCTCTGTGGTCATTATTACTGGTCTAGCACTAGCTAAATCAGCAAATTCAAACAGAGCATTTCCCATTAGCTTTTATCAGTGTAATCGGACACGTCCTCGTTTAATGAGTTCAGATGCTTTTATCTGGCGTCTTCCCATGTAAATCATGTGTGGATTTGCATTTCATGTGCAAATTACAAACAGCAAGCATACCAATGCTCAGTTGAAACCAATAACAAGTTTGGCAACTACTGGAGTGAGGCTGGAGAGGACAACAGGGAACATTCACGCCACATAGCCTTTGGGCTATATTTAGCACTGGCAGGTTGGAGCAGGGAAGACTTAAATAAGTCTGGGAATTACCCACTTACTCATCAGTTTAGCACACTTTACTACAGATGCGGCCTGGTTAATTCCCCACATTTATGATATTACAAAACAATACCTGTCCCTAAATGAACAATATTATGAGATAAATAGCATCCTGGGTCAAATAGAAATCGCACATGATTCTTATTGTTTGTTTTAATCTACTTGGAATGCCAGATGGGTGGGGTTTACTACATCAGGACAATTCAGATAGTGCCTGGAAAGTCAAGATAAGTATGGAAAGTCACGGATAAGTATACTAAATTGACTCCAGTACCTTATTCCGATCGTCTAAACTTTCTGGAGCTGATTGTATTCTCCTATGTGGCAAACCCCACCCGATTTGTACACAAGATAGGTTAAAACAAAGGAATTATTTGCAAATACTGTTCGACCCAGTTTGTACTAAATAGCTACCCTGTACTGTTCCTAGCAACAGAGCCATACTTTAGGTCTCCTGCGCCAACTGCACCCAAATAAGGCAAACTTAAACATGGGGAGTGGACCACTCCACAGACACTGTATTCAAGCCTCTCAGATACAACTCTTAGCAAAGATGAAGCCACATAGCTGTTGGCTGTAGGAGTAAAGTTAAAAAAAACAACAACTTTTAATCACAAGCAAGTCCAGTAATCTAAAATTACTATCTAGGTTGCGGGGACAATGCTGACACTGCTATTCTACTGAGGTGTATAACTGAGGTTTGTTCTGGATATTCTGCTCCTGATCCCAGCTGAATCATAACCAAGGTAATGGAAACAAGCAGCACTGCTATCCTTTTTAAATTTTCACCTATTACAATCAAAAATATGTTCTTTTTATAACTAATTTCATGAACAAAAAGCATTTATTAAATTCTGTCATCCTGAATGTTTTCTTCTGCAGTTTGGATAAAGGCTATGTAAAAGTAATGCATGATGTTGACAGTCATTGAATAAATCTAGTTGCCATTCCGGTGCTAAAATAAGTATCAGAGCAAAGTTTCTGTTTGCTTTGTGGACCATCTCCACCAGCATAAACATCCTTTGAGTAGCTTCTTTTAAAGCCCTGCTATGGAAGACTACTCCAGTCAGACGAGGAAACAGATGAAACAGATCAGAGTATCTGGCATAAACCAGGATAGATAGCACACACATTTAGCTCTCGACATAAATGGACACTACAGTATGCAGCTACACTGCACAAGAAAGTGTAAATCAGAAGGAAAATGTGGAGGCAGAGAAAGATAGCAGAGGAGCTGAGTTTAACAGTGTTTTACCTGTCTTTGGGCAGAAGTGGCCAACTGTATCTGGCAGAACTTGACAGCTTGGTCCAAAGCTACATCCTCATCGACCTGAGACCGGAGAACAGGCAGAATGAAGAAGTTAGGGCAAAGGATGAGAGCAGAGCAACATATCTACATGTTCATTATTCACAATGTCATAAATCATTTCATGCATCTCATTATATTCAGTATAGCCAGTGCACTACTGCATACTCGTGGTCTAGAGCTGCAAAAATATTATATTTCATGCGGCTTGAAAAATGTATATTTTATATGTATATTTCTGGAGTGACATGTGCAGCCTATGGTCTATCATAAGTCCCTTTGCACTGTTTGAGTGGTCCAGTTGACCATGTACCACGTGTGCTGATTTGTCAACAAGTCTCTGCACCAATGCAAACAAGACAGATTCCTGTAATTTCTGATTCTGACTGTGTCGGAACCAGCAGGAACTCTTCTGAGAGTCTGCAAATGGCTGACTGATCATAGCACCGGTGGAGAAAGGCTCTCATTAGGACCCGGTACAGCCAGTAGATGTGTGGTGTTGTGTGGGAGTTAGGGAGCTTAGCTACAGCAGAACATCATACACTTAGTAGTACTCTTGTTCACACAGCCGTTACTTTCCCTCAAGCAGCCTGTTGTATGCAGTGGTTCAGGGAGCCCCACAGGGAGGGATTTCACGGCAGCCCCATTCTGCTATTTTTCAAATTATGCAACTGTCAAATGGACTGACTCCAGCTTCGATGTATCACAGAGGGCAGCCCTCTGTTTTGACTTCATGTCTATCCCCCCTGCAAACCTTCCTCGTCAAACCACACCCACTTGCCAGTGGTGACATCAATATCACATAATTCATGTTTGAATATAGCTAATTTTCTGAAGACATCTTTCTAGTATTCCTCCACAATAAAATCTTTCACTTAAGCTCTCAGGAATGTCACTGGACATACATAACCTTTTAATGCAGTTTTTAAATGCAATTCTCCTACTATTACAGAATGGAAGTGGAGCTGATACGCTGCAACAGGCTGGACCTGGAGAAACCTCGGGGAGTATTTGGGAGACCATCATGGCTTTTCAGAGATGGTGGAGGAGCTGCTACACTGTCATTAACAGATAGTGTTTGATAACGCCCGAGAGCTGTCATTTGAACACATTCTGAGGCCATGCTTTGGGTTGTGAAATGTGGAAGGGCTCTTAGCATGATGATGTGTGGTTGAGCTTCTGAATGGGCGAGCTGGAGCAGTTTTTATCCTTCACTTATCAAGCTGCAAATACTTTCTGATGGGAGAAAATGCTCCGTCTGTGCTGATTTAGTGGGACTTTGAAAGATTAGTACCCTAAAGTGATCTGAAAGAAAAAAGACTGAAATATGCAGGAGTTCTATTCTAAATGACAATAAAAATCTAAATGGCAAGACGCAAGGGACAGATCTAAAGTATAACTACATGCAGCTATGAAATGCGGCAGACCATACAGAATACAAAACCGACTGAGAAAACATTTCATTAGCTATCTGTAGTTACTGCAAGAAAATGCCCAGACAAATTAATTGCACTTGATTTGCTCATTTGATGACAGAGAGCTGCCATGCAAAACAAGCTGGTTGGCTATTCTTTCTTCTGGATGTGACTGAGAAAATGTTGTCTTTGTTACCTCTTGACGTGAACAAGAAATGATAGCAACTGGAAGAAAGCACCTAAATAGGACAAAAGCTGTAGTAGCTGGCCTATCTCTGCTTTCTTCTCTCTCCTCCTCTACTCTTCCTAGCCTATTGCCCTTCCTGTTACCTCCCACTCCAGCTGCAGCTTTCTGACATGACACATAGCCAATGACATGGCAACTTCCCTAGGGTCAGCATTGATCTACAGCTCAATAAGGCTATATAAGCTGATGTGAGCTGCTCTGTAACGACACCATGAATGCCACAGCAAGCGCAGTTGGAGTAACTTCCAAACACTCAAACTCCTATGGAAAGCTTGCTCCGGAGAAATATAACGAAGGCATCCCTGTCAATGTGATGGCACTATGCCACTGAGCATTTTCACTTTGTGGCACCACCATCACTATTACATTAAATAGAGACTTTCACCATTACACAGGCTTTGTATGGGGGCAAAAATGGTTAACATGGACATTGGCAAGCTGATTTAGCACCCAAAGGCAAGATGCAACCCCTAGTCCAATCACTGTCATTTTGCAATTGAGGAAACGCAGTGGTGTGAGATGCATAATTTTTTCAAGTTTCGGCAAAATTCCCCACCTCGAATTCATCATCTCGTAGAGATGGGGCTCATTTTTACATACTTGACATAGCAAAAAGCAAAATCTCTGCAACAAGATTTTACTTCATTTTTAAAGGCTATTCCTTGCCCGAAGCATAGATTTGGTATTAAGTGCAGTATTTACTACTTGGAATTTGATTTACATTTCAGCAAACACTAGCTCATACAGGTTTCCCTATGTGGCCCCAATGTAAAATTCCATGACTTTTCCCAACCTAAAAATTTAATTCCTTCCTAGTTTGTCAATGTTGTTTTTCAGCTCTGAAAAATTGTCAGGGGGGTAAACAGTCTGGTTTCCACTTAAATTGGGCTTGCTGCGGAGAAGTGGCCATACGATATATAAAAACAGCAGAAAAACACCATCTATTGCTATGAATGTGTGAAAGAAGTTGCAAAATGCATTCAGGTATATTTTTGTAAAGTAATCCAGTTCCCTAATATCCCATGACTTCCCCAGAGAATTTATTAAATGTCCTGACTTTCCCTGTGTGGCATACACTTCTCTAAATTCCATGATATAGAAATTCCATAACCACTGGGAACCTTGCTTATGTATGTGATCTTGCTAAACATGCATTCATGACATGGTCTACATAAACCTGATAACCCACCAAGAGGGGATCATTGGACTGGAGGCTATGGGGCATGCAACAACAGAGTGGATAATGAATTAAATGTTTAGAGTGGGTACTTTTTGCCACTGGCCCTGGCGTGACCAAAGAAAATGATTAGCATCAACACCTGACGAAAAGTCACAAAATGCAACCAAATGGTAGCACTCTGGAGCCTTGTGACTGAATGTGACTCATTCAGAGAGAGGCTCTTACTGGGTCTCCAAAAATAAGCCTTTCAATAATATTCTTAAAAATTATGCTACACAATGGGGCAACGTATCAGAACCATTTCTGAGTTCAGAGTCGGCAATCTGTTCAAACAGTAATAGCAATGTGCAAAGGTTGACTTTGGTTTACTGTGAGTAATAACACAACCATGCTTTATAAGCCTGGTTTGCAGTAGTGTCTGATACCTGAATGAAGCAGGGAAAGTCCCTACTCTGCAGAGGGGGTTATGTTATTAATTCAGCTTAGAGAGGGGTTTCCCCATTTTATTTTAGGAGTGCTCATATCAAGCATGCATGACAATGCAGAATTATTAAAAAATTAGAGTAGAGCCTATGTTCTCAGCAATAAATAAGCAAGCTTCTGTGTACGTATATGTGTATGCGCGTGTCTGCCTGCAGGCCTGTATCTGATATAAGCATACCAGAGACACCTTGTACATCTTAAAGCGGTATACCTGTTTTATAAGCATGTAAGTCTCTGACATGATCTTTTCAATGCGCCCCAGGTCATAGGTCATGACTTTCTGGCCTTGCTGCCACACCCTGTAGGCATCGAGCAGCAGGGTTTTGCCTGACTCCACATCCTCCAGTAGCTTTCTTTTCCTGTTGGGCCTTCGCAACAAGCCCTGATCAGTCCCGCTGGCTGTCACTGTACCCTTCGGTACTGGGGCCTGGAGCTGCTGCTGCCTGGAGCTGATGCTTAGCTCCTCCAGAGACAGCTCTGATGTCCGGCTGCTCTCAGCCACTTTCTCCCCAGGCTCCATAACGCTCCGGGGGGCCTCAGCCTCCGTTTGGCTGCCCTGAGAATCTGCAGTAGTAGAGGGCCTCCTCCAGTGGCTAGTGTCCAGCTCCATGGGTTCCTCTGGCCCTGTTCTGAGGCTCTCAATCCCAGCAGCCTCCACCTTCCCAGACTGGAGCTCCTGTGCCTTATCCCCCTTGTCTGTGGCCAGCGGGGCTGGGGCAAGCTGTGCCTGGGAGGCCTCCCTGGGCCCGGTGTCAGGGCCTGTGGCACAGACTCCCTCTGTGAGCCCGGGCTTCTTAGGCAGCGCATGTTTGCTGTCCTCTGAACTGGGCCTGTTGGATGCATCCGTTGTGGTCATCTCACCCATGGAGGGCGCAGGCACTTTGGAAGGCTGCTCAGACACCTGAGAGAGAACAGAACCTGTCACAACACAAAGTGGGTGCATGCCAAAAGCATAAAACACAGAGCTGCTCTCAGCTCTTAGAGTGTGTATAGTGAGTTCTGCTTCCTTACCCCTGTGAGACTGTTCAGACTGTCCTCCAGGACTTTTACAGTTAGGAAAAATGCTCTCTTGGCCAAAACCTGGCGATCAACATCCCGTAAATACTTCCTTCAAGGCACAGAGAGAGAAGGAGCGAGAGAGAGAGGATAAGTAATAGAACAAACACATATAATCCAATGCAGTACTTTAAGAGATTGGTCCTTACTTTCCCTGGTCAGGGGTTCTCTGCAGCATGAAAGAGACTTTCAGCAGTGTGTCGTGATCCTTGAGCTGAGACAGCACCTCCAGCAAGAGGACGATGGATCGGTTCATATGAGATGCAAAACTTCCCGGGCGATCAATCTCATCCACTGGAATACGCCAGATGCCCTGGAGGTGGTGGAGGAGAAACAAATGAAGAGCGAAATCATCAGTTTACTGTCACTGTGCCAAAACCGAATAACCTAAAATATTGCATCTCCAACAAACTGACAGCGGCACATGGCACAGACTCAAGCTTTTGTGTGGCATTGACTTTTAGTTTAGCAGGAGCTTGATTTCAAAACATGGCTCAGTTTCAAAACATCATCCAACATTAATAAAATCACCCTGCAGTGGGCAAGGAGGCTGAACGGAGTCTACGACGAGCTGTCATTGGCTAGACGCGACTCGTCGATTCAGTATTACTTGGACCATCAGCGAACAAACAGGTTAATCTGGACAATACCCAACATTTATATTTTTATAGCCTGTGCTCTGCCATTATTGCAGGTTTTCGAAGCACCGTGGAGTCTATGACACACGGAAACAATTAACAGGGAGACATGGAAAAACCGAAGGGAAAGAAAGGAGAAGAGAAGGCAAGAGGAATTAATGTGAGCTAAAAACATGGCATTCATCGAAGAAAGCCTTAATGAGGGGATGGAAAGACTTGCTGCAGGAGAGATCCTGTGGACTGGCTGGCCGTGTGGGAGGTGGGGAGGGTTGGGGAGCTTTCTCTCTGGGCAGACATGATAGGCAGCCTCATTAGTGCACAGTTCTGTCCAGGCAATGCAACAGAACAACGGACTTGCTGCCGACAAAGACAGCCCCTCCTTTGCAGAAAGAGTGATGAGGTGTTTTTGTGACGGCCGAGTCAACCTTTTCAGCGAGCACATGTCCTCTCAGCAGGTGAACTGGGCGAGGTTTTGCACTCTAAAGCTATGGATGTGAGTGCAGATGGTGGCCTAGGCTGTGTACAGTCATAAAGCACATGGTACGGAGTAGAGCTCCTGGCCTCAGAAGTGTGTGTGAGGCAGAGCAAAGCTACCCATATCAGGACGGAACAAAACAAATGAGATGGCTCTTTCAGCTATCGAAGGCACTGGGGAGCCTAGTCCTCCTCCTAACCGACAGCTCCAGATTGTTAGATGACATTTTCAAAGCCACTGGAGAGGAGCCAAGCAGGAAAGAAAGGCTAAATAAATCTGTCAAATCAAATCGCATTCCAGAGGATGGACTTGGAGCCTATTCACTCAAAAAGGTGTCAAAGCTGGCCATCCAAAATGTAATATGGGCACTCAATCTCACATCCCGGCAAAATCATACCTCTCTCCTTAACAAATAATAAATCAGGGATGTGATTTTTCAGGGTTTTCAGTTCTTTGGCTGCTCCCATTTGTTTCTAACAGGAGATTACTACTTTTTTGTTCCTGAACAAAAAAGCAGAATAATTCAGCACTCCATCTTTCCTGCTCAGAAAGTTCATTAATTATTTCAGTGAAGGGGTTACTGGGATCCTATTCAGGTTAGTGGAATGATCCAGCTTCAGAGCCAGTGGTCAGAAAAATGCTCAAGAACTAGAGCATGGCTACAACGCCTGTGTGAAACACAGAAGATTTATTATTATATGATGCAATCAGGCAGGGCTTGGGAAGGTTCTAACCTTTCAATGCACAGATTACCAAAAGCCTCCAACAGGAGCAGGGCAAGTAAGGCGAGGGTGGGCTATGCTCACTTAGAAAAACAGCTCTAATGGAGGAGAGTTGTTCCTCAGCGGAGAACCATCCAACCACAGCAAATCTGTTTAGGGAGAGCAGAGCCATGGCTTTGCACAGATTATGCTGTAGCACAACAGCTAAAGCAGATTTGTAAGACTTTAACCGCAATGATTTTAAGCATATTTTTTTCTTTTTTGTAAAGGAAAATATGACCACTGGTTGATATCTGGAGCAACAGCTTTGGCACAAACATGTGGCTGATACACCACCTAGGAATCAGAGACTTAGACCTAGGAAACAGAGATTTAGATGCATAGCAAAAGTGGGAGGAACAAGTGATGAATTTGTGACAAGAGGATCCTTGGGGGAAAAAGAAATCTGCTCTTTCTCCAACCAATTTTCAGGTTCAAATGGAAGCATTTGTGTTTTCAGTTTGGTTGTGGGAGATGAAGAAAGCGATTAGAATATTCACATGTCACAGTTCCTAATTGCTTACTTAATCCAGCATTACAAACAGCAACATACTAGGATAACTGTTGCAGCATGCCACGGTAGCATTAGTGCTACTCTCATGCTCTGGCCATCTTTTATAAAAAGAAAAAATAATAGAAAGAGGAGCAAAACAGAGGATGAAGAGTGTGAGAGAGAAGAAGGGACAGAAAAGGGATTCTCCCTCTAGTTCCCTGGGTAAAACCCTGAGCCACGACTAGATGCTGGGTGTTTCCCAAACATCATCTCACAGGGAAGCCCTCAGTATGCCACTGATGACAGGGAAGAGACAAGCTCAAAACCTCCTCCATGGAATAACTAATAAACTCTAGGAAACTGCTTTGCATACAGTTACTGATAATGAGTCTTGTAGCAACCAGTAATGACTAATGCAGCTAAATTACTGTGGCTGCTATTATAAATAAATTGCACTGAAATGCTTCACTCTTGTCAGCCCTCAGCTAAAAGTTGGCAACAAGCAGAAATATGGGCCAAGTATGAGTTCACATTAGATTACATTGGGGGTTTTTTTCTTTGCCAACCTAACAACCACAGTAGGAAGCGGTTTTCCCTACAGGCCCCTCCAGTTCCAAAATTCAAAATGCAATTTTACTATTTTACCTGCCAACTAGAATTTTAGATAAGAGAAGAACATCCAGGATAGCTGGTTACCTGCTGATATTACCAGCAGGTGGCTGGTGTTAATTTTCCACCCTTCTACATTCGTCTTCAACATTACTACGCTACTTGATGTGAAAAATCAGGACCAATGGATCAGGAACGCCAGGAAGTCTCTTTAAAAGTCATTTTCTTTTGCAGTTCTTTATCATACTGCTGGAGCACCACTTTCCCTCACTAACACTGAACATGACCCATGAATCCCCTGTTGACCTCACTATGTGAGTGCATAGTACACTCACATCACCACTTGCACAGACCAACGTCTCATGTCAGTTTCTATCAAGGTACACTACCCTGCAAAATACCACTGAATATATCAGGAAAAATGCTGACACTACTACAGGAAATTGTTTTTGCATCAATTAGTTCTGCGATCCTATGGTCCATCTCTATGCAACAACACAACGCCTAAGGCTATTGACTGCAGACGAAAACCAGGCAGAGTGAAAATACACATCTGTGTTGCCAGCACTGGGAAGTCCTCTCCTCATCTACAGGCCAAGTAAAAATACTCCACTCCAAGTATAACACCAACTCTCGCAAACCACAGGGGAACTCCACTCATACAAACAGATTAAAATGATCTTGTGCTCAAGTCGGTGAGCACAAGGGTCTGTGGGAAAGAGAGAAAGCGACTCACCATCACCAAGGAAAGCTACTCCACTGGCGCCTGTGTTAGTATTCTTTTGGACAGTTTCCTGCTGGCGGTAGCAGCACCAGCAGCCCTGGCAGCGCCCCCACCCTGAAAGCGGCTCACGCTTAGAGAGCAAGGGGTGGGCTGCATTTGGGTGCTGGGGCTGCGAGAGCTGCAGGAGAGAGCAAGAGGGAAGCACGGCTGCACACGGCAGAACAGGAGTAGAAGAAGGAGAGGATAGCAGCCGCGTTGACAAGAGGAGAAACAGCGCTGGCGTCAGGGCCTATAAGCTCAGTATGCCACTGACAGACAAGCTGACTCGTTCCTCTCCCGCTTTCAAACCCTGCCATCTCAAAACAAAAACACCCACGCACTCTCTCTATCTCCGCTCTCCCCTGACCCCAGCCTGCTGGAGTTCTTTTCCCCCTCCTCCCTTCTTTTCCCTCTCACTATACACAGCATACAGCCAATCCCTGTAGGTCTTTGCTAGCCAATCAGAGGCAGGCTGAGTAACTCCCGCCCATTAGTGCACACCCACACAATACATACACAAACAGAGGAGTGAGAGAGAGTAATGAGGAAACAACGCGGGTGCAACAGATAGAGGAGAGGAGTAGAGCGAATAAGAGCCAGGGGGAGGGGTAGAGCATGATCACCCTGAAGACAAGAGAGCAACAGGAAAAGAACAAGAGAACACAAACTGGCTGAAAAATGGGCTCAACAAAACCAGATCAACGTAGCGTGATGTAGAGAGAGGAGGACGGACAAAAAAACGTTTAAGAGTGGGGAAAAAAAGAGCATGTTTGTAAAGGTAAAATCCCCCAATAACAAGAACGAAGCAGGCTGGAGAAGAAAGGTGCTGCCTGTACAGGCAAGATAGTGCTGCACACACAAAGTATTTCCTCAGCCAGCAGCATACTGACAACAGCCTTCACCTCCTTCCTTTCCGCTCTTTCATCTCTGGTTGTGTCTCTCCAGCTGGTCACCATAAACATACTAAGCAAACGCAAACACACCTTGTTTTTCCTGCTTCCTGTTGTGCGAGTGGCAAAAAAAAAATGCTGAAAAATGCTGAGCTCAACAAAACAGAGTAGAACGAGACAAGGAGAACATACTGGCAGGCAGAGTCAACCTCTGAGATGCAAATCAAAATATCAACTTCTTCAACACATGTATTTATTTGGCTAACACTCCTCCCCTCACAAAAAAAATACAAGGTTCTCCTGAGTGGAGCTCCACCTACAGCACATAGCACAGCTGAACACACAAAATGTTTTGAGTCATACATCAAAGTGATGCAAGTAATGCAAGTGTAACTGTCCCCCAAAAGATTACACTAACCTACTATAACAAGACACTGAGGCCTACCTACAAGCAAAGTTAAACTCAAGTAGTCAAAGCCAACATGAAAGCTCGCCCTGAAGAGACAGTAACAGTTCAAAACACGTTCTCTGAAAAGTTAAAAGACCAGGATGGGATAATGTTTGTCTGAAATGCAGCAACAAGGACATCCATTTTCTCTGGAGCTTGGAGGAGAGTGAATGTGTGAGTGGGTGGAGGAATATGTAAGCACACGTGTGTATGTCTGTGTGGAAGGGGGGTGGGGGTGGGGGCAACACCGTGCCTGAACAAGCACACAGTGACTCTGCAGGATCAGACAGCAGTAGTCCTATACAGCCAGAGGGTCCAAACCAAAGAGGATGGTTTTCCTGCCCCGACAAGTACTATGCCCAGCATTACAACAGCATCAGATCCAGCCTTGCTATCCTGTGACTCTGTGGTAATATTAACCTAGACCTCACCTACACGTTTAGAGAAACTGATTCACATACCATCTTGAATACAGCCCTAAACATTTGTCAAATTACTATGACTTCAATTTGAGACTCCAAATAATAACCGTACTCTAACAATCGTGAGTTGATCGTGAGCTGAGTGCACTAGCCCTCCTAAAAAGCCCTCCTGCTGAAGACTAACAGCAATAAATTATGCAACACAACCTCAACTGATCTGGATCATTTCAAAACAGCAGTATATAGGTTACTTTATGCAGGCCCAGTTGATATAACTCAGCCAAAACAAGAAGGAAAGTAGGGCGTCATGACCTACATAAGGGAACTGAGTATTCACCAACAGGCTCAATGAGGTGCGCACTCTGTTGAGACAAGTCTCCTTGACATCAAGGTGCCATGTGTCTTCTCAGATCGTTGATGTGATCCACGGTCTGTGTCAATTTGTGCCAGCTCTCATGCACTCACTTGGTCATTCTGTCACTCAGAGATGACTGCTCAACGCACAATATATTCATACACTGACAGTGATTGATTGTGATTGTGATGCTAAAGACAAGTCAAACTCACCTGTAGGCCCAGCTGAGATTGACTTGCCGAACTCGTGACTGGAAGGATGTCGGCTCAATTCCTGTTCCAGCTGGCAAAATCTGTTCCCCTCCTTCAACAACTACTATTGAGGCGCCCATGTGCAAGGCACTTAATCCCCTATTATGCTCGTGGAGCTGCTTTGCAGCCAACAGTAGAAGACTGGTTGTACTGGGCAGCTCCCAGGTGTGAATGTGAGTAACTGTGTGAGTGTGAAGCAGGGTGTTGTTGGAAGAGGATGCATGCCCAGTCAAATGTCCCTAGACAAAATTAAAGTTGAAAATATAGGCTATGCCCTGTCTTGTAGCAACTCTACTGTTAGTGTCACTGATAGACTGTCCTGAACAAACACTAGACTCATAGAAAACAGGCCCGTTTGATTAATATTCAAGGCGGTTTGCAGTGCCCTGTGGTAGAGAGAGAGGAGTTGGTTTGAAGGGAACAGTAAAGCTCCAACAGTTGGTATGCCAGGGCGGCAGGTTTGCCTCCAGAAGGGGCTCTGTGAGAACCCAGTGGGAGCCAGAGATCTGCAGAGTTCTCCCCCAGCTTAGTTAGGCCTGGCCCTCACACACCGCATCTACAATCTGTTACCAGAAGCTTTCTGGAGGCAGCTTTGGACTCTATAGCCATAGGTCCTGACTTGATATGAGACTCTGCCTGTATTATCAGCTCTGTAATAAAAGTGAAAGTATTCAGGCTATGACAAACCACACAAGTTAAACAAAATCCAAAAGTAAACACATTTCTTGTGCTCACTGAAATAGCTGTAATATGTGCTTCCATATGGATTTCATTCAAGTAAATGTGAAAAGAGGTAAATGAGCCGATATGCAGAACAGATGACAGATCCAGACAGTAATCTCCTCCCCTGGAACCCACCAGAGGCCTTGTAATTCTGGGAGGCAGACAATACAACAATCACCCACTGTGTGGCTCCTTTCATAGCAGTGCTTGTATTTGTGATCCACAATTAGGGCTGATTTTAGTGCATCAAATTGTGTGAAAAAGTAAACCTAACCATGTTCTATGCCTGCACTCACAGTGAACACAGAAACAGATCATTAACCAAGAATGTAAGAATGTACTTCATTGGTTCATGGGTTTTTCATCTGTTAGTTTGCATGAACTGCTACCATATAGTGATGTATGGAGGTATATATAGCTAAATCTTTTGATGATTGTAAGAAAACACATATAGGCATTTTACAATCAAGCACACTGTTGTATTAAGCAATGCTTCTGTGTATGTACAGCCGCTTTCACACAGATTAAAAAAGATGACTTGAAGCCAGCTTTTCGGTGGCTTTGAGTTCTGTGTTAAAGGGTCAGACCAGCATTTTTCACCAATAAGCCGCCTTCCCATCTAGTCATGAAGCCGGTTCAAAGACGGCTTTTTGTGCTGTGTCAAGGAGTATATTGTTGCGGTCAGGTGAAAACCTTACAAAATGTCAACTTTTTAGGAACTAAGAAAAACAAGTTTGTTTTTGGCATGACCGCCATGCAGTTTTGACATTCTCCAGTGTGTTTTGAAAGGGTTTCATAAGCAAATTAGGCAAAATAGGCAAATATTTCTTATCCCATCGAGAAACAGGTAATCCTTCCATTGAAGTGAGTTTTTCACATAACTGTAATATATAATATCCTATAAGCTATTTAATATGTTTGCTACCAGTTCAGTTGCCAACGTTAACAAGCCAAGTAGCATAGCATGAGCCATGACAGAGATCAAGGTTGTTGATCAATTAGGGAGCCAGAGAGATGAGATTAAATCAAATAAACAGATAATTCATTAGGTATAGATATGAATGACTCGTGGGATTGTACAGAATCTCTACGTGTTTCCCCCTGCATTTGTCAGCACCCATACAAGTGCTGTGCAGTAATTACAGTTTTGAGAGTTAGTGGAAATTAATATGAACTAGGACTGGGGATTGTTAGGACTTCACAATGTATGACATTTTTTTTTTATGTTTTTTAAGCCACCCAAGTGCATGCATCACATTGTGAAATATAAACAAAAAAAGGTCTGGACATCCTCAATATCAACAGCTTTGTTGGTCTGCAAACTTGGAAAAACGGCCTGTTTCTCTATTACCTCTGCTTTATGCAGAACACTAAACGTGGTTAATGAGATTTTAACAATGTAACTGTTAGCCTGCCACGTATGCTCCCAGCGATGACAGGTGTCTCCGAACGTCTTTAGCAATATGTGGTGACATAATGACATATTTAGAGTAGAGTAATAGCTATGCTGGTGTGAACTCTATGACTTACATTGAACAGGTTTGTCTTGTTTCTTTCGCAGAAAAGTCCTTGTGCTGGCATGTGCTTCAGCTGTTGCCATGGGACACTGCTTCCTAGCAACACATCTCGGGCCCACTGTAGGTTCTGTGGAGAAAAAAAACCCATACATTTGTATGTATATAAATGTATATAAATAGGAAAACAAGGGGATACCCCTCCCTGACTGAGTCAGGATTGATAGACAACAGCGAGGCAAATTAGCAATGTAGTATTTAAATCATGCACTACTGCAAAATGAAAATGAAACAATTATGCTTATTTGCAATCAGGAAAACGCAGACATCTTTTCGCAGTATGATGACTCACAAATCAGTATCTACACCAGTGCCACGCATGAAAAAAATAGCAAGCTAACACCACTTCATGTTATCTGCCACAAATCCGGTATCTTCTAATATGAGATTACAGGCTCTCTCTCCTTCCATCTTTGTAGTGAGAGTTACGCTGGCCAGTCAATGCAGGTAGAGCAATTTTCCCTGAGAACAAAAGGGGTGCAGAAGCTTTTAACACTGGATGTGAGGAGTTGTGAGAGTAGCTAAGCTACCAGTGTCAACAGAATCACATCAAGCGATTGTGTCATCAAGTTACTGCCAGGGTGCTTTCACATTTGCTTTCATCTAGGCAGTAGAGAACTCCACCGGAGGCAGAAATTGGGGAAAGCCTTACCAACTGTAAAAGCTTCAATCAAAAGTCATTCTACATCAAGGTTTCGCTCTGGGATTATATTATCTTAATTTAATTTAATAACCGTAGTGCTCATGACTGCTAATTAAGAAAAAGATTCAAGATTCAAGATTCAATCTCAAACATTATAAAGTGGACCAAGCAAGGTTATCTGTTCTTTGTCTGCCATTAAATGAGGTCTAAACATCAGCTTTTATCCACCATTTAAAGCTACAGCACTTGACTGTGATCTGAGATCATCTTTTCTCAATCAATTTTGTCCAAACAAACGAGGAAGAGGCTACAGCCAGGAGCCATGAGACACATGCTCTGACACTGCATATACTTTGGGGTCAAATGTATACCGATATTATAAAACACTAAACTAAAAACTGTTAGCACCCTTCCCTCCCCAACTCGTCCTTATTGAGTAGGGACCAAGACTGCATTAAAACGGGTTGACAAACAGAGTGCTGACAGAAGGATGCCACCACAGTAAAGCTCAACAAAACCTCCCTGTGCCAAACTGGCTGAGAGAGCACTGCGCTACCACCCACACACACCTCTGCCCACAGAGCCTTATAGCCAACACACATGCTGTTTCAGCACCTCCTGTACCACTGCAGAGAGCCCACAGGCACACAGGAAAATACAAGAGAAAAAAAAAATACTAGTAGGCCCAGCAGCTTTAAGTCCCTGACACAAGCTACACAAAAGGTCAATGTGACTTTCATGGAATTGTAAGAATTCTTAGAAAGACAGAAAGACATATCTTCTGTAAATGTCAGCCTTAATGGCAGGAGATACTGATGACAGGTGTATAGCCTGGGTTTAATGGATGAGTTGGCCTGTGAAAAGCAATGAGAATGGGCTAGTGCCGTAAATTAGCAGGGTAGTTCTGTGGGTGGACTGACCTGATGGGTCTTGCTATTGGTGTAGAAGAAGGCCAGGCGGTAGAGACTCTTGTAGTGCTGAGGGAAGCGGCCGAGGCAGAGGAAGAGAGCGCGGACACACATTTCCACTAACATACGTCTCTGGTCGGTGCGCTCTGCAGGTAGGGCTTTGGGCACCTCCACCACCTCAACGGGTGGCTCTAGTTTCCTCTTGCCCTCGCTGGCTGGTGTCTGAGGAGCGGCCTGTTGAGAAGGGGCGGACTTCGGAGGGGTGGCTGTGACAGGCAGAGAATGAGGACAGGGTTCCATTGAAATCTTGGGGGCTGGAGCTTCAGGCAGTGTCACCGACATAGGTCTACTACTTCCTGGATAACTTTATCCTCCATCTGGATGCCAGCGTGTCCTCCCTCATTGCTTTTTTCTCCATGTGAAGCTAATATAGGATTCAAATCAAAGATTTATGAATGATTCAAATATCACCTACCAAAGCATCAATGTGAAGTCTACTATTCCCATGCCAGTGTACCTGTGTCATCAGCTGCAGGCTGCCCTTCCTTCATAGGGGTTGTGTTTTCTGATGAGGAGGAGCTGGCCTTCCCCGAAGCCAGCTTGTGGCTGCTGTCCTGTGAGCTGGCAGGATCTGTGAAGGCATCCTGGGTGGAGTTGGAGTCAGAAAGCATCACCACCTCGCTGTCCTGACTGCGCTCTGCCAGGGAGGCAACACAAAAACAACACGGGTCATGTGGCCAGCTGCCTGGCCCCAGGGCCAAACACACAATTTAACCTTTGGGATATCATGGAAAAGGTACTCATGTGTGAAGTGATCTTCATTGCTAACAATTGGGGGTATATGTAGCTTCACATTTTGATAGTATTTAGTGGGGATGCTCAATCTATCAGTGCTTATAGTGGTGGTATTACCAAATAAGAGATTATTGTATCATGTGGGGAATTTCAATCAATGATCCAGTATGCACAGCTGCATGCTTTGGCAGCATGCTGTGTGGGCCTTATTAAAACTGTTGATAGATGACTTGTTTTAAAATACAAAAAATGTAAAATATTCCTTATTGCAATGAAAAAAAATCCTTATTAGTGCATCGCTATCACTGTATCACTAATGACAAACTCAATTGTTATGAAGGAGAGGTGGTTTGTTTTTGTAACAAGCCCAAAACCAAAATGCCAGCATTCCTCTTAATTGCCACGTTGTGCAGCCTCAGCAAGAAAAGTCCTTGGCAGGGGACTGTAAATAACAGAATTAGCAGGAGGGCAACAAGACTCTGCAATTTCAGAGAATGTACACAAGGGACTACTCGAAAGATTCACAATAATAAATTAACACCAATGTAAATTATAAAAGGCAGTGCAAAACAGATGGCAGCAACATAATAGTTTACAGAGGTAAGATACTGGTAGGTACTATGGTACTTAAGAACTTATGTAAACTGATAACTGTGTGACCTGTGCTTCCTATAGGAATGCACTTCAGTATTCTTTTAGAACTGTTTTTGGACTGAAAACATAGCCTTGTTTGGTGGGTATTAAGAGCAGTACCATTCAGGGAAGCCAGCCACATTGGAGACCTGGGCAGGCAGTAATCATGGTCAAACTCTGGGGAGGCTGTTGAAGATATGGGGAGCTGGTTTTAAAATATAATCAAGCAAAGCTGTATCCCTGAATTGACAAGAAACTGAGATGATGACATTTTCTTTAAAAAAAAAAAAATCACATATCATTCTTGACAACTGAGTACAGAATTAATTCTACTCCCCTTGATAACCTAGAATCTGATTCAGACTCAAACCAATCTCTCTCTGAGAGCACACAAAATGTGCAGTGCATCGTATGTGGATCATAGTGGCAGATTTGCACATTTGTCGATTTACACCACATTTGTTGGTAGACTGACCAGTAAATGAGAAAATACAATGTTATTCTGATGCTTTCAGACAGCTCAATCAATATTTGTGAACATTAACATCTCTCCCCCAAACCAGAAAATGGAGAATGGCCATTATTATCTGTGATATCATCAACAGACAAAACCTAGAGCTGCTTCTCTGGCTATGAAGACACTCAGAAATGTGTTCATACCTCTGGAAAATCACCCTGGCTACTGTTACTGTGTCTAACTACTGATCTCCCATTTCACTGTCAATGGAGCGGCAACATCAAGAACATCTTGGCTTTCTTGTTTCTAGCTCTGGGGGATGCTAGTTCATGTTCACAAATCAAGACAGGACTGCTCAGTATTATGGCAATAACATTAACTTTTAAAGGTGGGTTTCCTACCGTAATGATTTGATAAATACACAGTTTCAGGTAAATCAGGTGTAGATATGCTTCGAGTCTGAATCAGGCCCTACAGTTTTTTGTCACCATGATGTGCTTCAAACAGGCCTCAAGCCAGAGGGATTGGTCACCCACAGGCAAACCTGCGCATGGTAGTCTATTTTTTACCTTCAGTCTCAGAGATGTGTGCCAATAAGGGGCCAGTCACATTCTTCCTGACATGGCATTTTCACATTAATTGAACATAATTGCAATGGCAAACACAGGATTCACACAAGATTTAAAATATCACCAGGAAGTTTAAGTCTTTTTGTAAGTTTAAGCCAACACCAAACCGAAACAAAATGTGACCACATGACACACTATTTAGTGGATTGTGATAAAGGACTGAATTTGTCCAGTACAGTGGAGACATTCACCCCATTAGATCTACATGCATATATAAATGGCAAAGCAGGTGGTAGAAGCAAGCAGGCAGAGAGGTAGCAGGCAGGTAGGTAGGTAGGTAGGAAGGAATCTGGAAAGGGTGACAAAACTGGCAACATGGGCAATATGGCTGCATTATTCGCACATTCAAGCTAAACATGATTCAGGGCATGGGGTGGGTGGAAGGATGTCACTGGCTTAAGTTTTGTTCCATGGAAAGAATGGTCAGGGCTATGTTATCTCCAACAGCATCTCAGCATCTTTGTTTCACAATCACCTTTGATGCATTGACTTAAGACTGGAATAAAATGATTGACTCTGCAATATACTCATTCAATATCAAAGATGTAGCAAACACTTGCTGTTCATTCTGACTTCTTGGCGGCACTACTGAAAAGCTCTGAGGTATACTTACAATGTCTCTAATGTGCAAAAAAGACAGTCATGACTGGATAACACTGCATATAAAAGAGGTTCCATAATGGATGGTAAATGTGCGACAATTTAAAAAGCTCATAATTTGCTTTAGATAAACATTATTGCTTGCAACTATGAAGTCAAGAAGCCATTATGCAAATGCGTTCATTTCCAACTTTCATGTCCCGCTTTATGAGATATGTACACATTTCTATGTGGGTTGTGTAATACTAAAAACGTTCTGTAATTTTACCCAGTACACCCAAAATTTATAGTTCACATGAAACTAGTATCCTGATTTGTAAAAGAAAGATGAAATCCCAAATTTTCAGGCTTTTGCAACTTTTAAACCAACCTTAGATGAACTCGTCAGTCTATGATCCAGCAGAGGTGCTTCTTGATAAATCTGTGTTTACTGTCATCATTGTCTAGTGCGGTAACTGGCCAAGTGTAACCAAGGCTTGGCTGTCATTGGCAAACCTTTAGCACCAAAAACCCACAAGCCTGCAGTACTACCTGACAATGCTGTTTCATCAAAGCTGATGCATTTGCTCTATGATACAAGCTGAGGAAATTACAACAAAACAGCAATTGCAAAATATTAGAAGAAGCAAGAGGAGTGGGAAGGAAAGTAAACAAGGAGAAAGACCAACAGTAAAACAGAGACTTAAAATGGATGTTATACCAGCACACACACACTGGATGCTCTCTGACAAACTCTGACTTCATACCTGTGTTTGTGTGAACACCACTGCTTTTTTAGGTGCAACAAAGCAGTCAAATAATCAGTAGCCATATTGCCCATTTCACCACATCCCAATCACCCAGTGCATATGGGGATCATTATTACTGAAACCAAAGCCATTAGCGTGGTGATTAGCCTTCTTAGCACCCCCCAGTGGGCTTCCTGTCCCAGTGCAGAAAAGGCAAAGGGCCCAACCCCAGAGGCAGTGTCTAGGACTGGGACTGTACCATCGGCCTGCTGCTCCTCATGCTGCTGCTGCTGCTGCTGCTGCTGCTGCTGCTGCTGCCACTGCTGCCGCCGGAGTGTTTTGCGTTTGGCGTAATCGTGGTCGACCGGTGTGGCCATGTAAGGAGGGGATGTCAGACCTGGGGCGGCAACTGAAGGAAGGGAGGAGCCGAGGACATTTCCTGCGCAAACTGACGAACAGTGGGAGTCTTCATCCATCATTGAGGGGGGCTTCTCCCTGGAAAGAATCAAGGACCAGAAAGATCCAGGATGAATGTTGGGCCTTATGGGCAGTTGTGTTTTCTGATTCCTACTGGGTTATATTACTGTAGCTTACTTTTCGTGGGACCTAGGCAAGCTTGGCATGCTCTTCTCCTCCCCCCTGGCAAATGGCCCTGTGGCTGCCTCAACCAGCATACTGAAAAAGACCTCGTGCTCCAGGTCAGGCTCACCAGCCTCAAGCAGTTTTAAGATGGTGGCACTCAGACGGAAATACAACTGGAGGGGAGACGTTGGAGAGAGAGGGTTAATGGTCCAAAGGTGCATGTCTATGTCTTTCATTCATTCATTTGAATTAGAATGGTTTCTGACACTTATCTTATAAATCATTGCATCAATGTGACACAACTAGAAACCCTTTGAATGACCAGCTACAGGTAGCTCACCTCCAGGGCTTCCATAGCCAGGTCAGGAGGATTATGGTAATGGATTTTCCGGGGGTACCTAGCTGCCTCCTCATGCAGATAATGTGCTGCCTGTAAATAAGAGGAGATAGTCAACAAAGCAACACACTCATCTGATTGCCAATACTAAATAACCCTTACATAGATAATACTAAGGGAAATGACTGCAATAGGGAGTTCACGGTGTTAACACTGCCCCCTCATCCTTTGCTGACCTCCATGGCCCTCTGTTTCTTACAAGTTCAGCTGCCTCCACTGATCTAGTCAGAACAAAAGATCTATGAGTAACTTCATACATTTTTCTATCATGGAAAACATCTTGCGGTGGTGGGAGGGTAGTGATCTTTGTTTCTGTAGGTGGGTTATGAAACCACTCACAGGGGGAGCTAGAGAAATGTCTGCAATCATGTCAACATTAAAGGATAATTCAGGCTATTTTCAACCTGGGCCTTTTTTTTGCCGTCATGATGATTGATAATGTTCAAAATTTCAAAAACTAGGAAAATAAGACCCAGGTTGAAAATAACCAGAATTATCCTCAACATATTTGTTTATGGCACTTATGTATCACATCACTGAAATTCATATCATTTTGCATGGGTTACCCCTGTTGTGTACCTTTTTGTAAAGCTGCAGGTATTCCCGCGGAGGCTGTTTGCGTTTCTCTGCTATCTTCCCCAGCATGTAGTGGATGAGCCACTCTTCCTCATCACTGTCCCCCTCACAACGGGAAGCACCCTGGAAACACTGGGAGGCTGTCTCCAGCATGGAGTCTCTCCTCTCCTCCATCTGAAACCACACACACAGTTGAGCCTTCATGAGTGATCTACCTCAAGGGGACAGATCAATTTACTCTACAGCAAATTCACATGTGGAACAAGCAGAAGTGACAGGACGTGACATCTATTTAGCGCACAGAGGTGGAAAATCTGACACAAAATCGGACGCAACCCAAACTGACAGCGGAGCAACAAAAAAACTCCCTGACGCCTGACGTTAACATGCGCCTCACCTGTTTAACCACTTCTGGAGGCAGCTCGCTGCGCCACTGCTTGAGCTGTCGCGAGGCAAAGGAGTGCAGGGCGTATGATATGGTACCATACTCGATCCACAGAGACAGGTTGGAGCTGTCTATCTCGAGGGCCCTCTTAAAGCAGTTGAGCACAGCTTGGGAGTGTTTCCAGATGGGTCCGTCACTCTTCAGCTCGTTGGAGTTGAGCTTGTCCTGGATACGGCTGGCCCTGGCTAAAGCCATACCAGCCCAGGAGTCAAACCTGATGGAAGACACACACTGCATCTGCACCAATGCCACCAAGATGGATTCCATAACATTTACTGTACTTGGCAACTCTGGCTGATTCTGATTATTAATCTGGAATTGTAATACCAGAAAACAGACAGACCGATACATGCACATTTACACTCATATAAATCGGTCATATGTTGCAAATCTTTATTGCAGAAATAAAATATAAACTTTTAAGATGCAAGAAAATAGGATAGAATTACCAAAGCATTTCTTTTCCGCTAAAGTATTTACACTGGTTTAGAGATATGAGCTGAATGCCAACCTGTTGGGACACACACAGATGTCATGCATATAGAACTTGATGGCTTTGGACTGCTCCTTGTTCTTGAAGTGGTAGTCAGCCAGCAGGTAGTAGATCTCATTAATGATGGGAGGCGCAGGGGCACCACCCTCAGGAAGGCATGGGGCCTTAAAGAGAACAAAATGCAATGTTTCTTTAAGTACAATTCTGTGACTTAATGGTCGTGCATGACTTTAAAAAAAACACCATGGTAATACAGAGAGCTTAACTTAACATCCACTCATTTGGCATGTCTAACTCATTGGCGCTCTGAACATTCGGTGTGGGCCCAGTGACTGACCTTTGTTGTCGTGTCCTCGATGTAGGCTGCCACTTCGTCCATGGTGAGGGTGGGAGTGTCACTCTGGGGAGCGATGCCAGAGAATCTCCTCAGTAGATTGGCCAGGTCCGCAGACACTGTGCTGGTCTTGTAGCTGTCAAACTCAGGCAGTGTCTTAGGTTTGAAATACTGGAACATGAACAGGGTATTGCTCCACAACAGTTCAACCTGCAGTCCAAACAGAGATTAATTTCACAGGAAATGTTAATGTCACGGTCCAGTATATCACAGTGTAAAACACAGTGGCAGAGCAAAAGGGTGGTAATGGGGCCTCTTGGTTATTTAGTCTAATACCTAATGCAGAACGACACAACTGCTAACTCCTGTTTGGCTACTGAATCTCTCTGTTGTCACTCTTCTATCTTCA
This sequence comes from Centroberyx affinis, assembly GCF_046629955.1. NCBI lineage: Eukaryota > Metazoa > Chordata > Actinopteri > Beryciformes > Berycidae > Centroberyx > Centroberyx affinis. Next base: position 248,016 of record NW_027278865.1, read on the forward strand.
CTGAAAATTCAAAAAATACTGAACAAGGGTTCAATGAAAAAGCTGGAGGTGTTTGTGAATACATCTTTACGACTTCTACTATGATTTAATGTTCCAAACAGGAACTTGGTCCTACTACTTCCCTCCAGTGTGTAAGCCCAGGGGAACTTCTGATACATTTTGATACAGACAATTAACCTAATTCAAGCTCTCTGAAAGTGAATCAATTTGTTTAATGGTGCACTGAGTTGTTTTTGCGGCTCCTCAGGATCCTATGACTTAGATGTTCAACCAGCTAACAGCGTTGGCAAGTGAACTCTCTTGCGTTCTGCTATTGCACAATTACTGCGTTACAGTTAGAACGTTAGTCAGAAACGTACCAACAAACAACTGTGGGAATGAAAACCACCTAGTGGCCGGACAAATACACTGCAAAAACACAAGAGACCAGGGGGCCAGGAAAGACACATTTCTTTGAAGCCAAGCCTCAAAGGAATGGGGGAATGTTCTGGTAGTAGCCAGACCAAACACATATTAATGTATATTAATGAAAATTTTTAATTTCTTTCATTTTTGATACAGCTGTCATAGGCTATATTTATTTTCAAGATGTGCCTTAGCAGTACACCTAATCAGGGGGAATAAAGAATGGTACACTCTGATATTGTTATATTACATGTCATATGGTTACTGCAGCAAATGAATCGCACATCGCATATTATCGCCATATCATGCAGGCCACAAACGTTACAGGAACAAGCTATGGTAGAATGGCTGTGACAGCAAGGATATAATTGTCATGTCAGAAATGATGATGCACTGAACCAAAAAGCATGACTAGTGACATTAAGAAGGATGTGTGTTTGACCTGGGGAGAAGAGTGGTCCTCAAGGTAGCGGGCCTTGCTCTTCTTACTGGGGTAGGCATACAGGCAAAAAAAGCACTGCTCCAATGCCATCTCCAGCTCCTCTTTGTAGGGATGGGACTCTTCCTTTGAGGAGGCTGCAAGCTCATTTTCCAGAACTTGAACCTACACCAAACATATGGCATACAGCTTGGTGAAAGTGTTCAGATAATCCATACAGATGATTTAAACTACTACTGCTATTGTAGCCTCATATGACCTGCTTTCCTCCCAAATCCTCAAATGGAATTACAAAGCATTGGGATTTGGGATTACTGTTTGCAATAGAGGTAGTTATCTTTCACTGCATAACAATGAAACAATAGCAATTCATAACAATGCTGTCACTATTTTCTCTGTACAATAAACAGAGAAAGCACTGACAAAACATACGAGAAACAGTGATCAAAATATCCCATTTTTGAATAAATGTAAGGCATATATGCATATAGGCCTACATGATATAAGCAATGCATTGCTTCATGGAATGTTTTCACTAGATATAACAGCACTCTCAGAAGAGCATCTTGGTCCCTGCACTCAGGCAGAATACATTACTTGCAGAACTTTATAAAACTATCATGAAACTGTTGCAGGCTGCATTATTGTTCAATGTGGAACCTGCCTTTCCCTGTGAGCACTGCATTAAAACGATGAATCAAGCCTATTTTCTTTTAACTGGGGGAGTTGTGAAGAAAATTATATGGATTTTTTTCAAAAGCAATGGTTGCATTCAAACTAATTTATGAAAAAAATGACAGCACTATAACCCAATACACATCATTACTTGATCAGGGCTTCAACCAAAGTGTAACAACAGACTCACATAAAACTTGAGGAGTGCACCGTCTGAGTTGCAGCACCAGGAGCGTCGGCCAAGGTACTCGTGGGCTGTATTCAGCAACATCAGGGAGGAGGGCAGCATGGGAGTGTCCGAGTCATCTGGGAATGAGACTTAACAGTATCAACCCAGTGTAACAACTACCAAGACATAAACAGTGGGCTTGAAAATGAGAACCCAACAAACCTTCATCATCCCCTACAGAGATGTGCTGTCGAAGCATGCAGTCAAAAGCAGCCTCTTCATGTTTGATAATGCGATGCAGGATAATCCAAGGCAGAACTGAGAAGAAATAAGGCTCCTTGGGATCGTCGGAAATGGCCATGCTAAGGTCAATCAGCTGGAAACACAACAACAACAACACACTAGTTTTAGATCCCACAAAGCTTTATTTATTCCTTTAGCGAAGAACAGTGTTGTGTTTAGCACGCGCCTGACCTGGATGAGGTTGTTAGCCAGTCGGGCCATGCTGGAGAAGCGAGGGACGCTGCTGAGAAGCTCTGGCTTTTCAGTGAAGCAGACCTCGATGCCATTCAGCAGCTGTGCAATGGTGTTGACCCACTCCTCCTTAGCAGAGGGGGAGCTGGCTGGGATTGAGTTGAGCTGCTGTAGGGCTTCATTCAGAGCCAACTCTGTGTACTCCAGACACTGCTGGTAGTCCTTCTGCTTCAACAGCGAGTTCTATGCCACAGGGGAGTAGGGCAGAATATGACAAAATGTCAACCGTGCAATTCAATATCATGTGCTGGAGACGTGATGGAGAATCAATTTATATTATTGTGGTTATGATTTGCAGCATATCTAACCTGCAGAAGCATCAGCTGAGCAGGCCTCTCTGGTGCTGAGCTGACAAACTCCAGGGGTTTGCTCCTGCTGCCGTAATTAAGAGTGGGCTGCAACAGGCGCACAACAGACTCGAAGTCCCCAGACTCAAAGAGGCGCTGGATCTCCTCCAGAGACTGACAACGCTCCAGAGACTTCAGCCTCTTGTCAATCTATCCATGGAGACAGAAGAGCTTTCATGAAACCACAACCAAAACAGCTACAGAGAAGCTCTTAAAGGAATTTACTAATATTTGCAAATAATCTCTTTCACGAATTTACTGTTATGCAAAAAAATGCTGCACAGTCACCATGTTGTATACGATATTGAATTAGTTTGCTATGGTGCACACTAACGCTTAGTACACTGTGTATGTTTAGTGGATAGTACAAGCTGGTTAGCATCATCTCAAAAGTGTTAACATATCCTGCATAGTGCACTCCATACTAGAGGTGGAACTGCCTCCTTTTTCTTTGTACAATGGTAAGGTTATTTGCAAGTAAAATATGAAGAAAAAAATAATTAGACAAAAGTGTATTATTATAATGTGTAGGAATTGGGAATTAGATTGACAAAAGAAAAACACATTTGCAACTTTATGCATCTGAAAGTTCTTTATCAGCCAGGAAACTGACCTCCTCCACTGAGATTGCTGCATCTACACGTAGGTTAGGCAGGTTGATGGTGTAATGTTTTCCCTCTGGGGTTTTCGGCTTGCTCTGCAACAAGCCTGTACAGACATCGTAGCTCTCCAAGGCCAGCTCCATGTCCCCCTGAGAAAAAAACAAGGCAGCACACAGAGAAGCAGGCCATCTGAGGTGAGCTCAAACTTGAGATGGCTGAGAGGTAAGCTCCCACAGAATCAAAGGGCAAGCAAAAACCTTACCTGAAGGGCCAAGAATCGTGCCTTGAGCCAGTAGACACGCACCATAACATCCAGCCAGTCATCCTCAAAAAGGTCCCTCTGGGAAGAACCTAAGGCCAGGAGTAACAGATCGCCCTGGAAGTGCTGCCCAGGGAACTCTGTGTCAGCTGCATCACTGCCAGGACCAATGCTGTTCCTTCTCGGAGACACTAGAAAAGACCAAAGAAATTTATAACAACGCAACAGTAAACATGGCGTCCCCCACAAATTATACGCTCCCCCTCTCAGCTAATCAGTAACAAATATTTTATCTTATTTTGTAATTGCAGCACCCCGTTCAGACTAATCACTGATATTTAAAAATACAATGCAAGTTTTGGACTTCCATAGCCCTCCCCAAACTTCATCGTGGGTAAAGCCCTGATTCACAGGGTAACATGGATGTTGCAAGCCCAAGTCAAGGCTAGTTCACTGGCACTTACCAGTCTTCCCTTTGCTGTGTGACCATTGCTCCAACTGCAGCTCCATACATGCTAAGCTCATTGCCAACATTTCCTGTATATGTAACAGAAGTAATCACTTATTAGAGGTCATCATGGGTGCAAAATATGAGGTCCAATCTGACTGAAAACTAGGTCTGGGTCCATGGTTCTAAAAACCTGAATTGGCCCTGGGAGTTTGCCGATCAGCTCAAAACTGGATCCTGATGTCCAGATTAAGTCCTTAAACAGCCCAGAGTAGCTGGGAATATGTGGATCAAGTGTCTTTCCACTTTAACCCAGGCCAAAAACAACATGAGGTGCATGTAAAACAAACATTGCTCTTTCATAGGTGAACATACTGAGAAAAACCATAAGACAGTTGAAGAATTATTCTAATAACTATGTTTTGCAATGCTGAGATGTTCAGAACAGTCAATTGTCTTTGCTGAGGCTTCCAGCTAGAGAGAGAATTTACATTTATCCACTAGTGTTTGTCTCTTGCAGGGACAGGATAAGCTACATTAACAACAGTAAGCAACAACCTCTACCATAATAAAGAGATTCCATCTTGTTACTTTGTGTCTATTGCTTATAATATGGAGCCCCAAAATGTTTCTGTTTTGGAGTCAATGAGCCAATGATCTCCAGATAGCACCAAAGCCCTTTAACATCTGCAACCCAATTCAGTTGGCTCATTGGCTCCGAAACAGAAAATGTTGCCAATCCAATTCAGTTCATCAAGAAGTTAAACAACTGTTTCTTCTGTCCTTTACCCGAATGTGTTGGTTGCTGCAGTCCCGAAGCAGAGGGTTAGGAAGGCCGCTGCTGTGCTTCCTCCAGGTCTGATAGACCTCCAGTACCACAGCAGTCAGCCCCCGAGGCCAATCCTCCATGAACTTCTGACCCACTGCTTTCAGATAGCGCATCATCAGGTCCAGTATGCCACCATTGGCCATATTATTGAGCAGGAAGTTGTGAACATCCTGTTGTTCTACAAAAGGGAATGCACAGTTTGTTAATATAATGACAGAAAACACAACATGCCAGTAGAGAATGAATTGTCCGTACATATCCATGATACACTACATACCAGATTCCATGTATTCAATTGAGTCCACAGGCAAGCAACTCCCATGGAGAAGCCGTGCGTCATCCTTCCCATTACACTGTGTCTCAAGATTACTCAGGCTCTCATCATCATCCTCCGGATCAAATTTCTTTAGCCTAAAAGCAAATGTGAAATGGTTGTTAGTTTTTGAAAAAAATTCAAACAGTTCAGTGTCTGCAGATTATTTGGAAGCTTGTTTAGGGTCATTCTGACTTACAGTGTGGAAGGAATTTGACTAGTTTCAATTGGGAAACTGAAATTTTGGTGCAATAAATAAAGAAATCTTAAAATATATTGATTTTCTATGTCTTCATTGTGTATAGATACACCCGCAAGTCAAAATAGTGTATTTACATACTTCACAGACACAAGCAGCTGCGGCAAAAATAGAAAAGTGTAAAAAGAACAGAATGGCTGCGTGTCGGCTCAGATGGAATTGACGGCAGGATCTCTGGCGTGGCAAACCTATGCTTTACCAACCAAGCTAAACTCAAAGAAGTGATGTTAACTACCTATATTTGATTTGAGGTTACCTGGACGGTAGATATTTGAAAAGCAGCTCCTGAAAATCAATCTTCTCTTCCTTCTTGCACTTTGTATTTCGAACACGTGCCGAGCGTCGCTTGGCTGTCTCGCCACTATCTTCCATCACGCGTTTCCTCTTCGGCGCTTTCTTTACTTTTTCTGTCAGTGAAGTATCCATAGCTATGAACGTACAGTATAGACAATAAATCATTAAATGCATGACGCTGTATGACAGTAATACAACGATTATAGTTACAAATATAACACAAAACAATACATACAAAAAGCAATTTAGTAATTTGCCTTTGCAAGCAACTAACCAACAGGGGGAGCAGTAGTGGTGACCTCTACAGTGGCCTGGCTGGGGGCGATCTGAGGCTGAATGCTGGGTTGGGGCACAACTGCTGGCTCAGGGAGGGACACCGGGGGGAGGGACACCGGGGGCAGGGAGGAGCTGGGGCTGCTGCTGGGCACGGTGGTCTGGCCCGTGCTGATTGGACTGCTTGGTTGGGGCAGGTTCTGGAGGCAGTTGGGGTCGCGGTACTCTGAGAGGTCAATCCTGCGGCCGAGACTCGGGCGCGGTGGCTCACATGTGGTCTGATGTCTGTACATTGCAAGAAGACTTTCGCCCACATGCTTCCACCTGAGGAGCAAAACAAGAGCTCATTCGTATTAGTTCAATTCTTATTAAAAGCAGATATCACCAATTAATTTATATACCCTGCTCAAAACTATTAGCACAACCAGAGAGTAAAGCTGGATAGTACTCACGAGAAGCAGCGTATGGGCTGAACCAGGACAAGGTCAGGCTTCGGTTCACGGTAAGAGAGAGCTTGTCTGCGTTTCCGTAGCTCCAGAGCCTCGTCCACAATGGATCGGCTTTCCTCCTCCTCCACATCCACGTAGTGAACAGACATATCGCTGCACACAAAATAGGGTTCGACGGGTTCACTGATGTGAAAGTATAAAGATACAGCTAGGGTAAATTCTCAAGATGGAGTTAAGGAATACAGAGTGAGCGGGCTTCACCATTTCATGAACATCTGCATGGTGTCCCTCTTCAAACAGGGCTGCTCCTCAAAGATTTTCTCCTTCAACACCAGGCCTTTAGTGTAACAGTGATCCTTCTCTAGGGCTTTGGAGATGAAATACAAACAGCCTGGAAAAATACAAACAGATGATAGTACTCCCCTTTCAATATTTAAGCCATTTGCAAACTTCAAAAGAACACTGCTAATGCAGTGAGAGGATACACAGCAAAAAGGCTTATAAAGATGTATGACATACAGGTGTAGTCGCTGAGTGTGTAGAGAATAGTTATGAGGTTGTCCAGGCAAGGCCAGTGGTCTGAGTTACAATGCAGACCCTCCTCAAAGGCATGTCGGGCCAGAGGTATGCGCACCAGTCGCACAGCCACCTGACCAATCTTGTACCACATGTTCACATCAGTGGAATCCAACATAACAGCCTGGGAAAATAACACATCAGCAAATGGGATAGGAACACTCTCTACAGTGGAATTCATGTGCGTCAAAAAGGCATTTTCATTTTGTTGCACAAAATGGTCCAAGTCATAGGTATGACAATAGACACTTAAACTGGTGCTATTTTGGTATTTTGATTGATTTACCTCCAAGTAAAATTCCATAGCCGTCTCCAAGTCATCTCGCAATGCAGCCAAACTGGCCAAGTTTTTAAAAGTAGAGTATTTCAACATCAGCCCAGGATGCTTGAGACCCACTCTCTGATCATCTGAGGGCATGGCCTAAAACATTAGAGGATGCATCAAATACGGCACCAAACAAAGTGCAATGCAGATTCATCTTAGTGCTGTCAAGAAATATGAATGTAAAGACAGGGCCCCTGTATAGAGCAAGAATTGTGCCACCAGACAACTGAATTTTGTGTTCCGAATAGGTGATCAGTGAATAGTTGAACTTTCTTTGTTTTATTGGAAATTTGAAATCATGGCTTTTAAAGATTGGGTAGAGTTTACAAAATCGTGAAACTGTTTTTCAATTAAATGAAAACTGAGAAAAAACTGAAGTAAATGCAAGTAAATATTTTGATCAATCTGTCAGGCACCCTGATAAGAGGATCGGGCTTACGCTGTGTGACATGTTACCTCTTTAAGCAGTGGAGTTTTGAGAAGTTCATGATAGGCCTTGGCTGAATCCTCAAACTTGTCATGTTTTTGAAGATCTAAAGCTTTGTGATATAAAGCAAAAGCCTCGGCTTCCTACAGAGAAAACAAATCAGACGACAAACAGACAACTTATTTTAAGTACCCATTAGGGATAAAAAAACGTTTTATCAAATTGAAGAAAGAAAACGTCTGCGTAATTAGATAGGCCTAATATTACAAATTATTATTTTGCATAGTCTGTAACAGTCTGTACCTGAGCCTCCTTAGTCTGACTCTTGTTACTTTTCAGCGGGTCTTGAGACTCATCAGCAGCTGTTGAAGCAGCATTCAATGCTGCTATCCGGATCTGGAAAAAAAAATACATGAAAGAAAAGAAGACAAAAACCTTGGCCAGGCAAGATATATAGCTCAGGATTGGTTGATTGCAAAGGGAGCTAGTAAGAGCAATGCCTGCTAAAGAATAGTCAGTGCAACCATAGGCTGCACAAGTAAAATGCATAACACACCGAGGATGCACTGTCTAGCTGAATAAGAGGCCTTACCATTTTAATATCGATGAAGCTGATCTTCCAACTTGAAGCTTAGCAACTTTTCACGGGATCTGCAGAAATGTGTGGAAGCGTAGTAACAGTTAGGCACAGAGAGAGAGTGTGTGGAAAGCAGGCAAATGGACCATTCAATGACTGAATTTATGTAAAAGAAAATATACAGAGAAAATATATACAGGCTGAATATAGCCTTTTCAATGTCCCATCGCCAGACAACAATTGCCTACGGAGACTAGCTAATGTTATTGACAAGTCTTTCATTTAGCAATATCATTCGACTACCAATTCTCCTGCTGTTTTATGCTAATTCAGTTTATGTAACGTTAAGTTGCGTGTATTTGAGAGTCTCCTAAGAAACCCTATCTGGACAGAGAATTGGGCAAGGTGCCGTGTCACTTGATAGCATTTATCGATCGAGAAGTGTTTGGGACTAACCTTAACGTTAGCCCAAATGTCAGTCAAAACTTAGCCAGGTTAGCTCTGCAGCGGTAACCGCTCTAACGCTAGATTCTCCGCTGCCCTGCAAATCTCTCCTGAGCAAACGAACAGATTCATCCCTGATGAAACACACACAGAATGAACACCTGGCACCTGGTGATAAAATAGTTCAATTTTGTTGGCTAGCCTAGCTAGCAAGCTAACATTAACTCAGCTGGACAGATAACGTGAGCTAGCTAACGTAACGTTAGCCTCACCGGGTGACCATCACTTGTAAAGCTCAAACGACTTACCGGTCATCCTCATTGTAATTACGTGTATACTGTGACTTTGACAAGACAGTAAACGGTGACAAAACTGCGTTTATATGGGGAAATGAGGCACAAAGTAATTTCAAAACTTCATAACATCATCCTTTGTTGTTGTTAACGTTAGTATTGTTTAACGTCACAGCATCACAGCAACGCTTCTGCTACCCGCTCTTTAGTAAGGTCATCGCTTATTGGACAATACATTGTGGGTGTATTCATGTGGCCAATCACAGACTTTGATATTTCGTGAAACCACACCATCCCAGAGCCGTCTACACATCCTGCACGCCGTACTGAATGTCTTTTACCAAAAAGGCATTGCTCTTTGTCTTTGATTTCATATCACATATTCAAACATTAATTTCGTTATGTGTACGAGACTAAAGAGAGAAAAAATATTGCTCATTCTGAAGATTGGCGTGTATGAAAACAGACTAAAGCAACACCACATTATTTATTGGAGGGATATAAAATAAGCATTTAATTCCATCTCTGTCTTTTCAAATTTGTACTTGGCAGGTCTGAAAAACTATGTAATTTTTAACACGATACTTCTGATGACTGTGTCGTTGCATTTAAAAAATAAAAGCACATTACAGTGACACAGAGATCACGTATAATTGGAAAATATGACTTTCATATATGCATTTTGATTATGCAAAGCACCTTTAACCGCTCAGTGTTGTGGCTGATGAGACTGCACAGGTGACCACATCAGTAGCCAACATCAAGGCCAATAGGAAGACAAGGAACGTAATTCCCTGTTCAAGAGACTGTCTATTCTCTGCAACCAATCCCAGGATTTCTAGTCTATCCTGAAAGGAAGAATTCATTTATTCCCAGGCTTTGGTAACCAAAACCTGTAAATCAAGATTTTGAACCATGAAACAGCATATCCCATGCTCTAGGCTATTTGTACAGTGGGGCACTTGACTGTCAATGGGTTTATCAGATATCACTTTTACTAAGATGTCATTTCTGTAAATCAGAAAATGTTTCTATAAAGTTGATCCCTAGCAACCAGTGTTTTGTAATTTACAATCTATCTCATATTCAGCTACATTTAGTGAGTGAGTCAGAATATAATTTAATGCAGGGTAACTTGCATGGTGAACAGACAACCACTAGGGGGCGAACTTTGATTAGAATCCTGTAAAATTGTGCAGAGCTTAACATTTTATTTTGTAAGACTGAGCAGTTTTTATCACTGAAATGTTGGAGTCTCGAAATGTTTTTTATTGGCCTATTGTGATGAATTTGTTTGGTCTGTTGCAGTGTTCTAAAAATAAACTGCCATTTTATTGGGATATTTTGATCATGATGATATTTTAATGAATTCTCTGTCTTGTAGCTGACTGCTGACGCAAAATGGTGCAAAGCTGTGTCATTGTTGACAAAAGGTGTTTTTCCCCCCCTCCTCTGTCAGTTGGCAGAGGCACTATTCAAGGAGTTTGCACTGGTACATGACAGAGATAGGCCTTTGTCAGGATTTAAGGTGACAGTTGTAACAGCTTATGCTTTTTTCAAGGGGAACAATATACATCAAAACTGTATTTGTCCTCAGTGACCCTGTCTGTTGCAGTCCCTTGTTGCTCCAACACTTATCCCCGCCCCCTCCACCCCCCACTCCCACCTCCGCACCCCTCCCTCCATCTCTCTCTTGGCTGAGACTGGCTGCCTGGCACCATTATCGATTTCTACTGTCAGCATGCCTACAAAAAACAGCTTACGTCACAGTCATTACTGGCACTATAAAAGCCAGAGTAATGCAGATTCCACTGTGCAGTCAAGCCGGCTTCATTCCTAGACGTAGAGCAGCCTGCCTCGCAAGTCATGACTTCCATTGGCTACGACCCTTATTTCCCTTCCTCCTACAAGAGGAAAGTGGTGGTGCGCAGTGCAGGATATGGAGCAGGTGGAGGAATAGGATCCAAGTCCGTATATTCCAGCCATTCTGCCCCACTAACTTCCTATGGGTCTACACGCAGAAGTTATCCGACACACAGCCGTGCCATCTCCAGCTGCTCCTCCATGCTGTTTTCTGCTCCACTGTCTGCCACTACCGCCGAACTAAACCTTAACCAGGCAGCACAGGTCAGTTCTGAGTTCAAAACCTTGAGGACTCAGGAAAAAGCTGAGCTGCAGGACCTGAATGACCGCTTCGCCAGCTTCATTGAGCGGGTCCATGAACTGGAGCAGCAGAACAAGTTGCTGGAGACTGAACTCCTGGTCCTCAGGCAGAGGCACGTGGAGCCGTCCAACATCCGGGCGCTGTACGAGCACGAGATCCGCCAGCTCCGTGCCGCCGTGGAAGAGGCCCGTCATGAGAAGCAGGCTGCCCAGAACCACAAGGACCAGATGGAGGGGGTGCTGCAGAACCTGCAGGGGCGCTATGAGGACGAAGTGCTTGCCAGGGAGGAAGTGGAAGGCAGGCTCATGGATGCCAGGAAGGGGTCAGATGAGGCCGCGCTGGTCCAGGCCGAGCTGGAGAAAAGAGTTGGGACCCTGCTGGACGAGCTGGCCTTCCTGAAGCGCCTCCATGAGAGCGAGATAGCGGAACTGCAGGTCCAAGTACAGTACAGCGCCCAGGTGTCAGTGGAGATGGAGGTGGCTAAACCCGACCTATCCGTCGCCCTCCGCGACATTCGAGTGCAGTATGAGAAACTGGCACAACACAACCTCCAATCGGCCGAAGAATGGTTCTGCGGCAAGATGAATGTGATGACAGTAGACAGTGCTCGCAACACAGACAGTGCACGCAATGCCAAAGATGAGGCTGGAGAGTACCGCCGGCTGCTCAAAGCCAGGGAGCTGGAGATTGAAGCCTGCCGTCAGATGAACCAAGCTCTGGAGAACCAACTGCAGGATGTGGAGGAGAAACAGAGTGCTGAGATCTCTGCACTGCAGGTCAGAGAGTGAAACAGAGAGCACTGAAACAAAGGAATAGGTTCCATGTAAACATTGGCCTCTATGATGAAAATAAGAGATTTCAGTAAATTTTGACATCTTTTGACAATTCCAATCAGTTTGACTTGTAATCTGACTGTAATTGAGAGTGTTAATAATACCCAAAAGATGTTAGATTAGTTGAGATGCATTCAGCATCCAGCACCATAATCTCCCACTAACACATTAATTTATCTCTCTCTCTCTACAGGACACAATAAGTCAACTGGAGGACGAGTTGAGGGCAAACAAGAACGACATGGCTCGCTACTTGAAAGATTATCAGGACCTCCTGAATGTGAAGATGGCTTTGGATATTGAGATTGCAGCTTATAGGTCAGTGTCTTATCAGTGTCTATGCTTTATATATTTTATCTTCATTGTATAAAGGCTTTGACTGATTGCCTCTAAAACAACTAATTAACCATTTTATTTTCTTCTAATGTGTTTCTTAATCTATATTAGGAAGCTGCTTGAAGGGGAAGAGAACCGTTTTAATGTGGCAGGACCAGGGTCCATCAATGTTTACTCCCAAGCCATGTACACTGCCCCATCGTATGGAGGGCCTCAGTTCTCCATGCACTCTCAGCTGAGCTCCGCAGCCCCCTATCTACTCAGCTCCCGCTTCCGCAGTTCACCGCTCTCCACAGAGGAGACAATATCTACCAGCCAAGCACTGCAGGTAGAGGCCAGCCCTCCCCAGGAAGAGGAGGAAGAGGAGGTGGAGGAGGAAGAGAAGGAGGAGGTAGAAGAGGAGCAGGGAGAAGAGAAGGAGGAGGCAGAAGAGGAGGAGGGAGAAGAGAAGGAGGAGGAGGAAGAGGAGGTGGAGGAAGAGAAGGAAGAGGCAGAGGAAGAGGAGCAGGAGGGAGAGAAGGAGGAGGCAGAGGGAGAGAAGGAGGAAGAGAAGAAGGAGGCAGAAGAGGAACAGGAGGAAAAACAGGAAGAGGGAGGTGAAGAAGCAGATGGAGAAGGTAAGTTTGGTACTTCAATTTGATTGCTATTCTCACGTTTGGTTGATATTTGTACTTGCATTTTTTGTGTAGAAGTAGTGAACTAATTCTAACTTTTATCCCTCCTCCACTGATGATGCAAATGAAGAGGGTGAGGCAGGAGAAGCAGCAAAAGAAGATGAGGAGGAAGGAGGAGAAGAGAGTCAACCTGCAGAAGGAGAAGAGGAAGCTGATCACAAAGAGGAAGGGGATGATGCAGGAGGTGAGAAAGAGGACGAAGACAGTAAAGAAGTAGAGGCGGCGGAGGCTGAAGAGAAAAAAGAAAAAGCAAAAGATAAAAAGGTTTAGATTGACATGCTGAATAATGCCTGACAGCATTGTATCTCAAGGGTCTTGTCTTCTTCGGTGCTCTATATACAGAAATGTTCATCCAGTGCAAGCCAGATGAAAATCTCTAGAAATCAGAGGGCAATAATGTGGGTGAACACTTCCTCTGTATCATCAATATGAGTGAGCCAGTGCATGTACGCAAGCATGCATACTGTACCAGCAAAGAAATCAAACAATAAAACAGCTAATCAATGGAAGACAATGATTTAGAGGACAGGATGTGAGAAGTGTCTGGAGTGCAAATTCTGCTTTGTGGAGTTTTGTTTGCAAATACCTGTGTGCTTTACTGTCACCAACATATGCCTATAAGACAGCAAGTATGTGCAATACCCAGTTTGAAATGCCTTACTTAAAATCCTCACTGAGAGTGGAATTCATGATGTGCTGCATTGAACTCCAATAAAGCCTTGAAAAACGTTAAACTAATGCTGACTCGAGGCTGTTTTATTCATATGTCTGAACACTCACAACTGCAATGAACTGGCGAATCAAATAACATTAAGCATAAATAAAAGCATTAACAGAAAATTATATTCAGTGTCCAAGCTCTGTGTCTCACTTTGACAAGCAGGGGTAGACTTTTCTTTACTTGCTAGTTAGCCTGGGGCTGCTGTTTTCCAGTCTGGGTTTGAACAAAATGCTCCTCTCTAGCCAGAATTTTAATGGGGGTTAATGGAGAAAGTATGTAGATGGCAGCCAAATAGCCTTTGGTTCTATCCATCTTGACAAGCCAGTCCACAATTTTCTGGGAGGGAGGGCTGCAGCAAACCGGGCAAAATCAGCAACTATGAGTCATTTTAGTTTCATAGCAAATCTGAAATATAACCCCTCAGATTTACAACATTAACTGCTCATGCAGCCTCATTGGATTTCTCTTGAATTGACTAAATGAAAAGGGAGTAGGAAGCAGAATTAGTGTGGTGTGCTTGTCTTTATCTCATAAGTCAGCAGGTCGTCTCTGTCCCGTTCTGCCTATAGTCAGTGTGTGATCAGTGAGCTGACACCGGTGTTTTTCCTGCTGCCTCACCCTCATCCACATCACTGTTCATAAATCAGGGCCCACTGAAACCTTTATGACTCAGCTAGTCTGCTGCACCAAAGAATCTGGCCAAGTGTCAACTGATGGAGGACAGCGGGAGAGAGCAATTTCATTATTTCATTAGAGAGAGAGACAGTGGGAGAGAGAGACAGAGAGAGAGAGAGAGAGAGGGAAGCATAGTGAGAAATATCTCACTGCACTAAACCTTGACAGAGGACAGACTTTCTTTCCTCCAGCAAAGAGGTGGAGAGACCAGGGGCTTCCTTCAGGCATCTGCAGAGATACAATCCCTATGGCACGCAAATGAGCCCCCCAACCCCGCCACACACACACACACACATCTACATCTACATCTACACGCACACGTGCACACACAGGAATAGATGTGGAGTGTTTGAAATATTGCATCATCTTATGTTTTTTTTATTTGTACACATACATCCTTGCACTTTTGTACATGTAGCCTATCCTGTATGTGTCAAAGGAAGGGAACACCCCAAACTATGCGATGCTACCGTCTCCTTCCCCTCTCCCTCTCTATTCTCCCTGTCCTCACTTCACCCCACCCTTAGCTAGACTATTATCCTCCTTCCTCTATCCCTCTTATTGTCGCAGAAACAGTAGAGCGAGTCCAACGGAGCACTCCATTTAATCACTGTAATTTCTTCATGGGAATAATTTAGGCTATGCTTAAATATACACTTACTTAAATATACACCGCAGTATCAGCTGAAAGAGGTCACAATACTGTAAATGTTTTCTTATTGATTGTAATGATGAAGTGATGGTTTGTTGTTTGAATTTGACAAACACAAGGCGACAGACAGAAGGATGAAGTCATGTTAGAGCTCTGCACAATAGAAATCACCAGAAGAAGAACCAGAGGGATACATAGATGTTGCCTCAGGTGTTCCTGCTGCATGCATCATTTATGTCACATATGGCTTGCAGCAGTAGGGGAGGCTTGTGGGGCTGTGCATGTGTGTGTGTGTGTGTGTGTGTGTGTTGGGCACATGACACAGACCCAGACTCCAGCAAAAGGAAGGATGTTTTTTTTTTCTATCACATTTATTTCTCACATATTGAGTTTCATTCAAGCTTCATCTGTCACATATCTGCCGTGAATGGACCGGTATATAAATCTCTCTCCCTCATGTGGGAAAATGATATATGAGAAACAGGTCCGCCGCTGCCTCCCATTGAGACCTCCCCAAAGTACGATACTTTGATGAAAAAGTATCGAGGGTGCAGCAGGAGATGTAGGCGGCAACTTTGTTTCCTGTAAAGAGGCAAAACAAACGAGTGTCGGTGTTGTACACTTGCCAAAAATCCCACCACATAAAATATGATTATTGTGATTGTGTTCAACATGAAATTTTCAGCAGACGACTCATTTGGGATGATCATTTGCATCGAAAACAGGGAAAATATCAACACATTAGTCGTTTTGCACTTGATGGCTTGGCAAATGAAATCCCCACACACCTAAAAATGACAATGATGTTGTAACTTAAGTCCTTGTATTTCCTAAAAGTCAGCCTTCCAGGGATTAATAAAAAATGACTGATTTTCCTATTGGCATTCATGTATTCCTAGCATTTTACAATACAATATCAATGGTTTGGCTTGGTCCCAGATTCATGAAACATTATCTACAGAAGAAGGACAATATCAGCTTTCTCTTACTACAAAAGAGGTATAATATTCCTGGAGCTGACAGAATGATACGCCGTGTTTCATCACTGCTCTGGGCTGAAAGTCAGACAATGATTGTAAGTTTGGTCTTGTATTTTGGCCCACCTGATAACCTTTGAATAGATAATCAAGTTGATGCTGATGTGAAATGCTGATAGTGTCCAGGGGTCCTGTGACAGCAGACTAGCTGTCCATCATAGCCTTGCGCCTCACTGTAGTACCTGCATAGGACAAATACACATTGATATTCAGGAACTGCATTGATATTGGGAGAGTAGAATCACAAAGCAGAAAACCAACGCTTCCCATAGCTCTGGAATGATGTTGCACCTTTGTTAGTAGAAGCCATCGTCCTGATTATGGGTCCGGACATGTAGGTGGGCGTCCACTCCTCTCTGCTCCAGCCCCGTTCCAGACAGCGAGGGTTTTCACACTGTGGTCAGCCTTTGTGGTTGTCACATAGCCAACAGTTTGTTTCCACAAAGAAAGGAAGTGTTAGATAAGAGTTGTGGCTCCCTCTGCTGATCTCCGGGAATCTCCCTCACCCAATTAAAGTCTGTGTCGAATGAGCCTTCGCACTGGCTTAGGAGAGAAGACAGTAGCACCCATTTCATTTAAAACTTTTACACTCTCTAAAAATAGATGCTTGTTTCTAGTGTACACACAGCATACAGTTTTCAGATGGCCTTCTGTGCTCCCATCCAAGCTCGCTGCACTGAGCTGGCCACTGAAGGGGAACAAAGGATGCATCACTGAGTCGATGGAAACAAATGAGGGAGCCCCAGGGCACATCCTCTCTCATGCATTAAAATCTGGAAATGAGATGTTATAGTTGTGAATATGAATATAAATGTGCATAAATGTGACTGACTTTGTGTGTGTGCTGTACCTGCAGAAGACTGGTCCCATGAACAGATGCATACACACCATATGTTTCAATGTCATCTCAGTGTATGTCTGTATTTGAAACCTCTCCTTCTATCAAACAATGGACAACCCATATTGTGTCCCGATGTGAAGCACAGACACAAAAATATCCGTGCTAAATAATATTGAAAATCTGTATCTCTCATCAAAATGAGAATCAGAATCATTTTCATTCATTTTCTTTACCTGCTTATTTCTATTCAGGGTCACAACTCAACTTGCCATTTTATGGCTCCACAAATTCAGTGGCCCATTCATTGTCTATGGAGCTTTTTTCTTATTATTATTTTACATCCCGGTGACGTGACACATTCAAGGGTTTTCTCTCTGATTTCTAGCTTTAGGAGTGGTGCAAGTTTATAGACATTGACTGAATTGTCTTGGAGCACAGAAATAATATTTGTGAATTCTTAAAATGGGTGGCATTCCCCTTTAACTTCAGGGCTTTGTCTTGGTGGCATTAGTGCAGAAACATATTGACAACTGACATTATTACACAGTATATGTGTATATACTCACACATATAGACAACAGGACCTCCTATATGCAAACAGTGACAGAGGACAAACATGTAAACAGAACATGCTGTAAACCAGGAAAGTAGGAGAGTTTAGATATACCTGCGCCAAAATGAGTGAAACCATGAATTAAATTCTGCCCCAGTAGAGAGTGCAATGACCTGTCTACCCAGCATTGCAGGGCCAGGGCTATTACCTGTTTTTGCTGCTAGACAGGCAGGTGGATGCTGAGGTCTTCATTTAGCAGGCGGCATTTCCATTTGCTTTTGGCATCACGCAGTCCTGGCAGTGGACCCTTCAATCCATTAGGCCTTTTGTCTGTTTTATCTCAGGAATCGAACACTTCAGGCAGGGCTGAGACCAATATTACCAATACTACCATTCAGAAGTCCTTTCTCACATCATGAAAATCCCAATTTAATAAATTCAGTAATGTTAGTCATTCGATAATTGGACTTAGGGAACACATTTATTATCATTTGAACAAAGTATATCATGCTAAAATGCTAATGTTAATCTATTATATGCCCTAGTTTCATACCTACCTTCATTTCAATAACAATGAAAGTCCATTATCACAAGACACTTGTTCACTTGTGGCCAGAAAGTGAGAGTAATTGGACTTTATATTCAGCCATTCTGGCACTGCAGCCACTTGTACACCTGTTTCTGTTAACCTCACGCATCTGCACATAGTTGAGCCGATAGATCAATCACTGAGCTTTGCTAGGCAACAGCACTGGATAGAGGGGTGCTGAATTCAAAGCGCCTCTCTCTTTCTAAGCTCCCCTATCATTAAAATGCTGCACCTCGTCGAGGGTTTTAATATGATAAGGCCTGAGACATAACGTAACCTGATCTACATTAGAGCATGACAGATTAGAGCAGAAACAGGGAGTTTCTGCTAAGGCGCAGCCTTATACTCCCATTGCTTGTGGAACATTCAACTCTAGGTGAACTCTGGAGTTGAACTCTACTTGTCAAGTAGACACACATTCACTCACACACACACACACACACACACACACACGCACACACATGCGCACGTGTGCACACACACACACCATGGTGGTGGTCAGTAAATCTAATGCTGAATTCAATATATTTATCTTTAAAGATTTAGTAGTTGTACTGAGGCAATAGATTAAGCTGTTGCATATATGCATATATTTAAAACCCTTTGTCACTACAAGATGTGATAAAATGTTCAGGCTCTGTCAAGGAATAACAATATATTGTATGCAATGGCACAAAGCAGTCAGATGATGGCAATATTGTATTCCTTTTTGCAGATTTGATTGTTTTCCCTTTTGATGGCCTAATAGTATCTCTTCTCATCTGACGTGAAGTGTGAGATATATTTCCTATGGAATAAGGACACTCAGAGGTGAAAAGGACATCTGCACATTTGAAGCCTCATACAATGAAGTGAAAGCCTCAGTAAGCACCTATAGCTCTACCAAAAATAGGTCACAGTAATCATGTCCACCAGCTCAAATCATAACCTTGAAGATTCTACAGCTGTCAAATACGACAGTCCTTTTATTATATCATTTTATGGCAGAAAAGATAATAATTCAAAGACGACACTATCTAAAGGCAGGGTTTTAAAAATCTTGATTTTGGTTGTGGCCGCTATCACTTGGTGAGCCTATGCTGTTTTTCAAATTACCATATGTTCATTGAATAGCCTTGTCCTTTGCAAAATAATTTGATTCAATAATAGCTTTCTGTTCGACTGACCACCAACCATGCGCTTGTGTTACTATTAATTCTCTGCAAGCTGTGATTTAAAGCAGGCACATCAAAACTCACGCCACCCAAAGAAAAGGAACAGAGATCAAGCTGTCAGAGGGAACAACAAAAGCACTGGACGGCTGAACATTATTGACAGCACCATTTGGCTGACCAGTGGCACCAGAAAAAAAAACACATGATGGGCAGACAAAAGGCTAAGTGGGATACCAGGTCGCAGGCAGCAGCTGTAAATGGCTTCATTGGGCGGGGAAGGCTGGTGAGCATCATTTGTGATATACTGACCAGGCATGCAGGACAATAGCACATAAAGTTAATGATAGTCTAGACAATTAATCCCCCAGTTGAAGTGACATGAAAATTCCAGCAATTAACAAGATCAAGTTGAACACAATTGTTTTGGGTAGACTTCTGTTATAAGTATGCTATGCTGAACAGGTAACTGTGTTCTTTGTATGAACAATATAGGTCTAATCCCATATGGGTTTATATACACCTGTCCCAGCAGGCCTAGCGCATATAGGCTTTCTCACTTTGGAAAGGATTACATGTATGGGAGCCAACTACAGCAGCAGCCTGGAGTTCTGTTTGCAAGTCAATTACATTTCAAATTAAAAACAATAACCTTGGAATTGTTTATTTATACAGTGTCAGCGATTTAGAGCTTAGGAGTCAATTAATTATTCTGCTTTTGATTGTCACATTGTCTGCTGCCAGTGCTTCCCAAAGAGAGGTGCTTGGACCACGGGGGGTCCTGGAGGCAAAATGAGCAGTAGTTTAAATTTCACTTTTATTTCCCTCCATTGAGTTTAGAGGATTTGTAGGGAGCTTCCACTCTCCTGACCCCCCACCCACAGTAGAGACAGTTACATAATTCTGCACTAACATCTAAAAACTTCTCAGCCAGGTTCGCTTGGGTGAGGCTCTTTATCCAAATGAGTTCCATGGTGTAATGTGGAAGTGTTTGGGGAAGTTTGGAAAGCTCCGGTCTGGTCTACGCCTATCCCTCCTCTCCCAGCCTTGTTTGCCCTCCTCTCCCCTCCCCCTGTCTCTAAGTCATGATGGCGGAACTGTAGACTTCGGGACGAGCAGGAGTGCACCGCCCGTCCTCGTTTCGTAATTGTATATACTAATCTATTTATTCGGCCAACTTTCTCTCTCCCCCGAAATGACCCGCTGGATCCCAACTAAAAAGGAGAAATACGGCGTCGGTAAGTTTGCTCGACCGCGATGTTTTGCTATTTGAACCCTCGCTGCGCTGTGAGTAACAACTTCTCTGCTCTCTGCAACTTCACCAACTTCAAGGGAAAGGGGGCTCTGGTGGCGTCAAGTTGGGTGCGACTCTGTTGTTGATACATGGGGGATAAACACTGTAACTAAGCAGGGCTTTAAAAACTGTTTCATGCCAAGGACCCTGAAATAGATCCGCATTATAGACCCCCTTCTGGTACCCTGTAAGATTTTTCACCTAGCCTACTGTACTGTAGGTGGGGAGGTAAAAGTGGGGGCATTAAAACCAGGAGTCCAGTCAACATAACAGTGGGTCTTATACACTCGCTCATTGAGTTAAGCTTTGAATGGAGTTGAATGGGGTAACAGTGAAATTAAATGAATCCTCATTTTGCTGGAGGGTCCCTGAAAGCCCCTCAAAGACCCCCAGGGGTCCCAGCTTGGCAACCACTGCTGTGACCCACATGCTGTTGTGAGACTAATGTGACTTGTATGGGCATTGGTGTGTCAATGCTAATGGCTGTGATTAGACAGGGCTGAAATGGTTTTTGTGCATGTTGGTAATGAATTATGGTTATTAAACTGGTTTTGTTTTCCTTAGAACTTTACAGTGGGAAAGATTTTTTTTATTAGGGCTGCAAGGGCTTGTAATGAGGTGTGGCCTAGTCACCTGTGTGTGTGTGTGTGTGTGCATGCTATCAGGTAGGCCTCCGCGCCCTCAAGGTAAATCGGTACAACGGTATATGAGGAATCCCTTTCCAGTGTACTGTAGTGAGTCAGTCGTCGGTGCAGGTTGGGTGGTTACCATACTGACTCAACACCGAGTGCAGTCGAAAAGCTGGAATCACTTTTATTGCTTTCAGGCAAACATGCTTCCTGGTGTGCAGCAGATGCAGTTCACATGAAGAAAACCCCTGTATCTAGGGATGCAGGGGATACGCCTAGCATTCAGCTAATCCTCTGACTGCTGGAATAGGCGTGAACCAGAGCCCTAGTCTCAAAATGTCTTGGCTGTAATCGAACCTGGATCCTCACAGCGACTTTACCCCAGCTTTTAGAGAAAGTCTGCTCAGTTGCTGTTATGAGTGAAAACATGTTTTTTCAGATGTTGCAGGTGTGTATAGAGCACTCCACAGCACAAACACTCCTCCCTTGGTTATATATGACCTTCTTTTAGCATCTTATGCTGGGGAGTTTTCTGTCTTAATCCTTTTAGATCCTGGTACGCCGTTCAAAACTGTTGCTCTGTTTCTGTAGACTATGCCATTCTCTTGCCATTCGCCTCAGAAACAGGGTTGGTGTCACTAATACTGTACTTAATCCTTTAAACGCCATCGGACCCTGTACCAGGTCTTATGCTTTTAATCCGATTAGTAAAGCCAAGCTCTGCTCACATGCAGGCAACTAAATTTTGGATGACAGAGGAGATCCCAAGGTTTCTGATAATATCAATTATATCATGCTAGCTAACAGGGAAATGTGGATAATATGGGTCTTAAGATATCACAATTTTTAATAGTGATGTTGTGACACCACCATAACAGGATAGCTTCTCCGTTTTCACTTCCTGGAGACAAATGAAGTACTAGAAGCTCAAGTGAAGTACTATAATCAGTAGATGAAGGTCGGTGCACTCTTTGGTTAGTTTGCTTTATTGCACCTCTTTTTTCACATTATTCATATCCATAACTACATTCCATGGCTTTGTAAGGGGTCATATAATGGTATAAAAAGGTTTAAAAATAGTGTCAAATAAAAGTACAGCTACAATACTTACAATGCATCAGCATAACAGTACAATCAGGGACCAGTGATACACCGTATTTATTTTGACCCCACCTTTATTGAGCACATTGATCAAAACATTTTTCCAGGAAGTCACTTCCAGTTATCACAGTTACTGATAGAGAGGGCCAATAAAGCTAATATATATGACATTATTATTATTGTTGCATTTAACTGACAGTAGTAAATCCCTAGTGTTTGCATATTGTGTGTTTTAATGCATGTTGTATCATGGGGTTTTGTTCTAGAATTTGCCCTTCTAAACATTCCTTGAGATAAGCCTTGAAAATGTCTAAGTGGCTTGTATTGAATTGAATGTTATTTAACATCATTACATGAATGTGCCATGAAGCTCTTATGCTCATAATCAGGCATTGTGGATGTGTTAATTGGGTTACAACTTCCACTTGATGATGTCATGCAGAAAAAACACAACGTCCATTTTCACACAAATGCTCAATACCAAATAAGTTTCCAATAAAACCACAAATTCTTGCAGCTTAAAGCTCTTAAAGTACGCCCTGCAGATGGTACATGCTGAGCGGGTATCTCATTTGTTCCTAACTCAATGAAAACAATCTGAAATTGTTCAGCTTCCCAGCCTCCATAGATCACAATCATCATGTTCCTGTTTGTTCATCTTCCAATGTCAAACCTGATTGCTGCCAGTAATTTAGAGATAAGTGTTGACCTTGTTCTCCGTTTTGATGAACTGGCCAAATGGTTGGTCAGTCAGGCTTTTGAAAGCTGAGAAATAATTTCAAAATACGGTGATTTAATCATTTTACAACCTGGAGAAAGACATCTATGCTATTATTTTTCCTCATTTAGATAAGGCTATTGTAATTTCCTCTCTTTCTGTGAAAATGTTGCGGCAAGGTTTTTAACCAGAATAAAAAGATGAGACCACATTGTTCTAATTTTAGCCTTTTTACTGTATTAGCTTTGAATTTTATCATTGACTTTATGATTTATTGATAACCTATAAGGGCTTATGAGCTGGAGCACAGTTTAAGATCTTAGTGCAGATCGTTTTTGGCTGTCTAGACAGTAGATGCAAGGCAAAAGGCTTTTCGATCAGGGCCTTTATGTTTTGAATGGCCTGCCTGAGGAGAATTGGCTCAAAAACTAATTTTAATAGACTTGCTTTTACCTAATGATTTGTGTAGAGATACCTCTACCCATTTTTGGTAGTACATGACATTATTTGAAAATCCATTATGCCTGAATACAAGCTTCATAACAGATACATGGTACATTCTTGAATATTGATTCATGACAAATCAGTTTTCATGTAATAGCCTTCCTCATTCATTGATTCAGTCCTAAAAACTTAAAGCCATTTTTCATTATGGCACTTTTCATGTTCTCTGCTTTGCCTTTGTTTTATAATCTAGTATGTAAAGTGCTTTGTTTGACAATTTCTGCCAATGAAGATGATGGTGGTGATTATTATTATTTTGTTTAAAGTCCAAATCTGTGGTTGCAGCATGGCACCCTTCAATGAGACATGTCTGCCCCACTTCTGGCTTTGTTCATCCATTGATTTATTAAATTAAAGATTATTTTTTTCATACTCATAATTGAGAATCAGCCTTGAAAACAGAGTACGTTATATTCAAGCTCCTGTTGGTTGCTAGACTCTACATCTAGCATAATTGTGTGATTTGTGTGTTTTGTCTTTGCCAGAATTTGCAATAGGCTAGTTGTTTTGTGTGTTGTTTTGTGTTTTCATCACCCAGTCTCTCTTCATATACTTTCTCATTAAGTTGTTCTTATGTTGAGGGGCTGCCAGTGGCTGCTGAGACCATTCACCCGTGGTGTTCTTTAATTATTGGTTAATCCAGTTCTATGATAACCCATTCACAGTGAATCAGGTTTAACATTAGTATGCACATTAACTCGAACCTGCCAAGATGGACGTTTTATTGCAGTCGTACAAGAACAGTTTTAAGCGCAGTATTTCTCGGATGTTTACAAGTTAAAGTGGAAAATAGTGTGTCATAGAGTTGCACCACTGAGCTGTGCTGCCAAGGTCCAGACTGTTGCCTTTAGTTTAGACAGTGTGGCATCACAACATGCTCAACTGGGTTCTAGCCATTGGCATATTGCCATGCTGTTGCCAGGCCCGGACACTGTGTCAACTTGGTGAATAGACCATTGTCACTCTCGGCATGACCAGAGGCAGATGTCATTTCTTCAGTGCGCATTTAACTCAGGCATTGTTTCTGGCAGCACAAATGATTTCCAAGTGAAAATGAAGACTCTTTTTGATGAGATTTAACAGTATGTCAATAAGCTCTATTAAATAAATCATTCACATTATTATGTTAGTGTTAAAGGCCTGAACATTCTCCTCAAGTTAAGTCAAGTTAATTTATTCATATAGCCCTTCATCACAAGCATGTGCCAAAGGACTTTACAGAGAACGAGGCTACCTAAGTCTAACTAATCAACAATTAATCATCACACAAAATGATGCAATAAAATAAAACACAAGGAAGGAAAACAAAGCACAAGACATAAAATGGCACAATATTGTTTGTTTTTAATTATATGACATAGGCTACCATTCCAGTGATGTGAGGTACGTTTTGACCAAGCAAAAACCAGCGTATGGTGTTATGGTGTTTCTGAACTCCTTAACCAGGTTTCTGATCTCTGTTTATATAAAACTTGTGAGGATGAGGGATCTCACAGTAAGGTGTCATTCAGATGAACCTGTGCAGAGGATCGTCCCAACAACATGCAGTACTAGGCATGGGCCTAGCCTAATATTTTAAGAGCCCAGAAGCTGCTTACACAAACATGCAGTAAGCATAGTCTTAGACTAATAATTGTTTCCCTGTGGAGATCCCTGTCTGTGCAAATGTGTGTTTAGAAAAGCTGGAAAAATCTATCAATGAGGAGGAACTCGTGGAGAGACAAGGTTAGTCATATTCAGTTTTTCGTCAAGTTTTGGTATTCAGACGGAGGTGTGATAAGCTGAGCCAGTTGAAGCGTGCTGTGAAATCTAGCCTCCAGCAACAAGCATTATCACCATGCAAGTCAGGGCAGAGCTCTGCTCATACTTCCTCTATCTTGCTGTGAGAATGGGTGTCTGCGCGGTATTGCAGCTCCCTCAAGTCATGACAAAGACCTTTGCAACAATATTGTTTGTGAGGGTTTCTCTTTTGCAACGTCTTTCTGGTTAGCTGTGTGTGTGTGTGTGTGTATGTGTGTCTATGAGACACATTCTTGTGTGATCCCTCCCATACATGTCCTTTGGAAAGTTGAAAAGGAGACAGAGCTGCCTCCAGGAAAGCTCTTAGGTTAACAAACTGAGTATGAATGTAGGGAAGGGCAGGGCACACTGATGACCCAGTTGGCAGCAGCAGGCCCTGCAGAGTGTAACTATTGACCAGAGGCCTCAGTGGCTCAGTGATAGCAGAAGGAAAGATGTGATGTAAGTTGCCTTAAAGCTCTGTTCCTTACTGTCGATATTGTGACAAACCTGGAAACTACCTGCTCCGGCACAGTCCATTTGCTCTAATGCTGAACACAGCCTCGGGGCATCAGTTTCAATCTAGAATCATTAAAATGCTTTAGAAGTTTGAGTTGCACAGGCCTGCTGCACAAACACACTACTTACCCGGTAGTTAAGAAGAATAAGACCAGGAATAAATCAAAGATCAAGATCCTTTTGCAAGTCCAGGTTCTGGGAAAAAGGGGGATGAATTGGTTTCCTTTTCCACTGAGAGACTGCAAACCTCTGATCCAAAACCTTTTAAAAAACAGACCCGCTCTTCTGTGCATTCCGCGATTGAAATGGGATTTTGCCTTTTTCTTAATCTTCTGGACCTAGACGGGGAACAAAACACGTCAGTCAAAACAGTTTTTGTTAATAGTACAATTGCTGCATGTTTGTGTGTGTGGTGCACATAATGAGACAGTCCTGCTTTGTTCCTTAGCAATCTACAATTATGATCCCAGAGGAGAGCAGGAGCTGTGTCTGCAGGTGGGGGACACGGTGCACATACTTGAGACATTTGAAGGTGAGTGAGCCTGAACAGTCAACAGGCCCCAACATATCCCTCTCTTATTCCTTCTCCTAGCAAGCTGGCACAGGAACTTCAAAATAGATGCTGAACTAACCAGCACTGTGATCAATATGTTATGCATAATGTAAATGAGTCTGCAATTTAGCAGATAGCGCTCACGACAGCCTGTACTGTCACCACTCCTGTCTCCTTCGCTCCCTCCCCCTCACTGTAATGTGTATCAATCTTTTATCTCCTCAGGCTGGTATAGGGGCTACACACTACGGGACAAATCACAGAGGGTACGGGCATCATCAGCACCACATTATCCTATAACAAGATTTATTGTTAGAATATATACTGTTATTAACTCACTCTTTCCTTAGGGCATTTTCCCAGCTTCCTACATCCACTTAAAGGAGGCCACCGTTGAGGGAATAGGGTGAGATCATGAATCAGTAAACATCATATCAGCATGATGACAATCCACTTTGCTTTTTGGTTTGCCGCCCCACCTTGTCATTTGCCAATAACGTAACAGCGCACTTGTAATTATAGTAAGTGAGGATTCAGTAGTGCTTTTCTTGGCTTTTGGAGGGAAACGATCCAGCTATTTATATCATGTTTAGGAATGCACTTGAGTTTGTCCAAATGATATGACATGATTTGTGAGTGATGCGCCACTTTTCCAACATCTTATTATTCTCTCCTTGTGGCTGGTAGCCAGCAGGAAATAATTATCCCAGCAGATTTACCCCTGGTGCAGGAGCTGGGGGCTACTCTGCGGGAATGGGCACAGATATGGCACAAGCTCTATGTGGTATGTGTAGATTACCTCTCTCTTATCAGTCTCTCTGCTTCCATACAGTACACCACTCTGCTCCTCACCACTTTGACTCTCACTTTTACTTGAAGATATTGTTGTTTTGAATGTATTGTTGATAATGCATGGTGTCTACCTGTTTGCCTGACAGGCGAACAAGACTACGCTGTTCAGGAATGTTCAGCAGATGGCTTACAGCCTCATCGAGTATCGATCTCAGATAGTGTCAGGAACGCTGCCCAAGGATGACCTTGTAGAGCTCAAAAAGAAAGTCACAGCTAAGATTGATTATGGAAACCGGTATGAATCCCACTGTCTTTCTGTACCGCAATGAATTGCATGCTGGCATAAACGCTGTTGTAAAGTTTTATGTGCTTGAGTCATGGCGCTAAGATTATGCCCTTGTAAACTCATCTGAGGCAATTTGACGCTCTGTGTGGCTCAGGATTCTGGGGTTGGACCTGGTGGTGCGAGATGAAGCAGGAAACACACTCGATCCGGACTACACTAGTACGGTCAGTCTGTTCCGGGCCCACGAGACCGCATCCCGCAGCATTGATGACAGGATACAGGAGGAGAAGGCATGATTGTGTTTTATTGATACTATCAATCACTTACCTCCGTAGTGTTAGCTGTCCATTTCAATGAACATCTGTGTCCATGGTCTATTGCAGACACGGCTACAAAACCTGGAGATGAGGCGGCAGTCCCTGTTCAGTACAGTCCACACCTACAGTCTCCTCATGAACCTGAAAAACTTTGTATGTAACATCGGAGAAGATGCTGAGCTGCTCATGTCTCTCTACGACCCTGACCACTCTGAATTCATCAGGTTAGCTCCTCCCTTTTCTCTTTATTCAGTGATTAAACTATGACTAGCTTATCTTAGTTGAGTTTGATTCAGCTTAGTTTAATTGTTGGACATTTATAAGTCACTCTGTCGGTCGGTAGGGTCAGACCAGAAATTTCTAGAAACCCCACTGCGCATATAGAGCCGCAGGATACAGATATACAGAACCTGAGGCAGCCACACAGTGCTTTAGCTCACTTGGTACAGCAGTGGACCTTCATGCAGGGATCCCAGGTTCTTACCCGGGGGTTGGCAAGAGATTCAAACAGAGTTTGACTCTTAAACCCAGCAAGCACTGAATGTTTACATTATGCTATTTGATATAAGATCAGAAATAGGACTAAATGAACAGATCATTGATTAGGCCTATTCATGAACATCCTTATTAGTGACTTCACAATCTAAACAAATATAGGCTGACTTTAGGCTACCACAGCCCCAATAAGGTAACCTGCACCAATCTGGTCACATTTTATCAGGGATTACGTGCTTGTTTTAAAACATGTTAATAACACAGTTAAAAAACATTTCAAACCCCATGTTGGCAAGCTTCCACCCTGCTGAAGTGTCCTTGTTCAAGACACTGAATCCCTACCAGCTGCAGGCTGCTGCTCTGTAGCGGACCATGACCTCTGACCTCCCTGGAGGGCAGCAAGCATAAAGAGAATCTCCCTACAGGGATGAATGAACTGTCATATTATTAAAAAAATGATTGCTTCTCAAAATTTTCTTGACGCTATGCATTTCTTCTCTAGATACGCCAGCAAGAATAATGCATGGGTTTTTGAGTCAGTTTTGTTGTATTTTTGTATTTCTATATAAGATATGCATTGGATAGACAGATTCCTAACTGTGATTGTTATTTAAATTCATACAGTGAGAACTTCCTGGTGCGCTGGGACAGTATGGGCATGCCTAAAGAAATTGAGAAACTCAACAATCTGCCTGCACTTTTCACGGTAACTGAATCCCACCGCACTGACTGTAGTCCCTCTGCTTTAGATTTAGTGCAAAACAGTCGCAATGCTGCCTGAAATCTGTGACAAAGAAGACAATTTGCCCCTGGATAGCACCTAATTTATAGAGTTTTTACTGAGTTGCTCACATTCATGACACATCTTGGATATTTTTAATACATTTGCCTCCAATGCATATTGCTGCTGTTTGCATGGATGGGTGCTCCTCCTAAAACTAGTAGCTTGCATGTTTACCGCCAGGAAATGGTGAATCAAAACATGAAAAACCACATTCATCAAGACAAAACGCTTGAATTACATAATTGCATTTACTTCCTCAGAGCTCATAGGTCAAGAATCTGTTGACTTACACAAGCATCCAGGACAATAAACAATAAACAGTTTGGAAATGATAAGTTTGAGGGCTTTATTTCATGCATTTCATTGTATTACTAACTGCTTCTTGGTACATTGGTCCAATACATTACTGGGCTCCTCTACAGCTGCAGCCATATGATATGCCATATTGCCTGAATGCACATAAAGATTGAATGTTGAATGTATATTTGGTCCATGGATCCCTCCTATAAATCATCATGTTTGTGTCCAGGACCTGAGTAGCAGTGACTTGATCAGACAGCGGCTCTTCCTGGTATGTCAGATCATCAGAGTGGGCTGCATGGAGCTCAAAGAGGGCAAGAAACACACCGGAGGACTAAGGAGACCATTCGGTGTAGCTGGTGAGATGCTTTTCAAATGTCCCCATATTTGCAAAGCTGTTAAAGTTGCATAAAAATTAAATCACCAAACTACACAAAAATGTATTCTTGCAATTTTATGTGTAGTTATGTTGAGGCCTAAAAAAACGAAAGATTGTGTGCTGGATGAGATCGGAACACCTGCTTCCTGACCTGGAAAATACCCCAACTCTGCCTTGGCAAAGTAGTCAGTGGAAATTGGTTTAGCAACCGTCTTTTTGTTTTTGGCCAGATGATTAGTGGGTTTGATGAGAAATGGTTTCCTCTGGTGTCCCAGCAAATGGAATGAAACCAGAGTCAGTAGGAATGCTTAACTCAGAAGTCACATTATTCGTAGCCAGGAATAAAAAACAATTTAACAAAAGAGCTGGGTGGAATGCACAATTCAGCGGCGTCACCCACTGCCGACAGGAGATCAAGGACCCTCAATCTGTCTTACTATTCTGGCTGTCCATGGTGCTAGGCAACAGGTGAGTGAGATCCAAAAACTGGTTCTGCTATTGAAGAAAATACAGTCTCCAAAGTTATAATGAGAAAATTAAATTTCTGAGATATTAAAACTTGGAACTTCCTCTTGCTGTAGTTTTGGCAACAACAACACAATTGCATTGCAACTAGAAAATTAGCTTATCCTTGACAACAGTCTGCTGCCATGCCGTGACGCTCCCATTGTCTTTGTCATTGCAGTGATGGACATAACAGATATCGCCCATGGGAAGACAGATGATGAGGACAAACAGCATTTCATTCCTTTTCAGCAGTGAGTCCTTTGATATTGTCACACACTGCTTATGCTGTTAACAGGCTCAACCTTGCCTTGAAACCTAATGCAATTGATTACAAATAATGGAATGGAATTGGAATAGGATTTGAGTTACATTTGCTCGCTGTTTTTCATCACATTGTTTTAAAGGGATGCAATTCAACTTCCCTGTGTTACATTTCAAGGACGAGCATGAAACCTTTTGCAATACTGTGTGTTGGTGCTTCTCAAAGACAGGCATCGAGGATGTGTGTTCTTATCAGCCGCACAGTGGGGGGATGAGGATGATACACTTTCACAGGGCCCCTAGATGGAAGGAGCCCCAAAATATCTTGACTGATTGTCAACATCAAAACCACATTTAACCATGATTTCAGGACCCATGTGAAACTTCACTATCCATCTTTGTCAGCAGTGGAAAGTCCATCTTATTGCTGTTTGAGTCAAGATCCATCTCTATTAGATGAACACAGTGGTCAGCGTATTCACACAGAGGTGACAGCAACCTTCACCTCACCTATGTTTGCTTACTCTTACCTCTTTCTGAGTTCACTGTGACCTCAGGAGAAGTCACAGACCAAAACAAATATTTCTGTAGGATAGAATGTTTTGATGAACGTCAGCCAAGGTTCATCAAATGTTTTAATGATTATTTTAAATGCTAAATCATGGTTTTTGAGACATTTTTCTGACCTGAAATGCAGAAGTCATTTTGCATCTGCAGGGCTGTACTCAAGTCTAGACTTTGGCACAGTCACTGCTTACGCATAGTACTACTCAATTATGTCCCCTAAAGGCTTGAGTAAAAGTTTCCTGGACATGCAATTTTCTTTCTGCTCTACAATAAATAGCAAGGGTCTAAGAATCCCATTGCCTCTGCTGAGTGTCTCAGAGACTCATTGTAACACAGAAAACCTTGTCAAAGTTTCCAATCTTGTGAATCTCTTGGTATATATATTGCCACAACACTCTGTAACTTATGTTCCACTTATACATTCTATCATGAATGGGTAAAATAGTCCCGAATGGTAACAACAAGGCCATGCAAAGGAAAGTGAACAATGAAAGGTGGAAGTTTTATGATGTGAAATATGGTGAAAACCTTTATGATGTGAAATATGGTGAAAACTGATATTTTCTTGTAATAGCATGACTCAACCAACCTGTATTGTATAGACTGATGTGTACATATAAATAAGTTTGTACTTTATAGGCCTCAGTTCCTATTGCTCTCTGTTCCATCGTCCCTAACCTCAGATTTCCTAGCATTGCCTCTGCAACTTACTTGTCCACCCATTTGTTTGTCAGCTGTCAGCAGAGTTAGCAGCAGATTTTTCTTTCTCTCATCCTGATTCACCTCTCCCAGGATAGCTATGGAAACCTACATCCGTCAGAGGCAGCTCATCATGTCTCCGCTCATCCCATCTAGAGTCATAGGAGAGAACGAGCCGCTCACTGCTGTCTTCAACAAAGTCATTGCCACTCGGGAGGTCAATCACAAAGGCCAGGGTAAAATGAAGCGCGCACAGACACTGCGTCCCCTGTGATTTACAGAGGCTCGCTCTACATCAACCTTTTTTTTGTTTTGGGGCAAACAAATGATGCGTGAGGGTCTACAGAGTCTATGCTTTCTGTGTCTGCCTCATTGCGTTTCTTCATGTGTTTTGCTGGCAGGGCTGTTTGTGACCCTGAAACTCCTCCCTGGAGACCTCGGTCAGGTCAGGAAGGACTACCCGCACTTTGTGGACCGCACCACGGCCATCGTCAGGAAGATGGGCTTTCCAGAAATCATCCTCCCAGGTGCCTAAAGTCTTTATTGCCGGATATTGCACTACAGACACTGGGGCGGGGGGGGCGGGCGGGGTGGGGGTGGGGTGTCATGTGCATTGTAATTGCGTACAAAACCGTGAGGGTCGACAAACGGCTCGACACATCCACCTGATCTTCTGTTGCTCCTTCTCCAGGAAACGTGAGGAACGATATATATGTGACCTTGCTGCAGGGAGAGTTTGATCGTGGCAAAAAAAAGACACCGAAAAATGTGGAGGTCATAGTGAGTGTGCATGATGAAGAAGGCAATCCAATGGAGGTACGATGCCAAATACATTGTTATTGGACTTAATAATACTTTTGCAGGGTTGATTTTTATTTTGTTTGTATTTATCCTTTCAGACATCTTTTGCAAATTTGATATAAATATGTATTCTTGTAGGTCAAAGTTGATTGCAAAAGAATCCTGGAGTAAATTGATATTGTTGGTTATCATGTAAACAAATTTCCTTCCCTCTTGCAAACTCTTGCAGAAAGCAATATTTCCTGGGGCCGGGTATGATGGGATCACAGAGTACAAGTCTGTCATCTACTACCAGGTTAAGCAGCCTTGTTGGAATGAAACAGTGAAGGTAAGCTCACGCACAAGACTCACGCGTGCTTGAACAAGACAAGAGTAGCACAGTACTTTGCCCGTAATATCTCAAGTTCTCCAATTACTCCCTCAAATGGATTTGCCTAAATATAATGAAATAATCTTCTGGGGTAGATATTGGCACAGAACGTGCTACTCATGCAAATCTCACACCAGATAGTGCTTCTTGTATGCTTATAATCCCGTATTCACACTCTCCTCAATCCCCTTTACTTTCTTCCCTTCCCCCCTGGTAACAAGGTGACAATTCCCATTGAAGATGTGTGCCGCTGTCACCTGAGGGTGATGTTTCGACACAGATCATCCCAGGACTGTGAGTGCCTTATTTGTCTGACAACCAGCTACATGTAATCCTTCCACCAGGGTAAACAGGGCTAGAAGGGCTGTGCGTGGGTCTGTTCTGGTGTGATGTTCCTGTATTTCCTTCAGCTAGGGACAAATCGGAGAAGCCCTTTGGCATGGCCTTCGTCCGCCTCATGAAAGGAGACGGGACCACTCTCCGAGACGGCAGGCATGACCTGAACGTCTACAAGGTGCGCTTGCAGAACTCTCTTTTTCTATTTGTATACATTTTAATACATTGAGCTCATCCTTAAAATGGGCAGTGTATTGTTTATTGCTTTTATGTAATTACACAAAAAATTGTGTCTTTGAATAGCTGACAGTGGGTAGATGGATTATGCATGAATCTCCCCCCAATCAATAAATATGAAATTACATCCCCATCGATCAATATGCTTCATGATTCATTCCCCATTTTCTGCATTTCTTAGGTTGACATGAAAAAGGCAGAGGATGCAAAGGTTTATCTCACCTTGCCAGGGACCTGGGCTGAAGTGGAGGAAAAGGAGAGGCAAACAGGGAAGCAGTTCCACCATTCAGGAGTGATTCCTATGACTAAAGACAGCTTCCAGATAGCCACGCTCACCTGCTCCACTAAACTCACTCAGAACGGTACCGTAGGGCACCATTTATATCTTCCAATCTCAGAGCATAGAATCTGTGATAATTAAAAAGAGACGTCCCGTCACAAGTCATCTTTAAGAAATGCAGCAGATTCTACCGTGGATAAGTTGTCCTATGCCACCATTCTTGTTCTTTCCCTCTCCCCGATTGCCTTGAAATTCATTTAGCTGATCAATTTTGCTGATGTGTTGATGTTGATTGAAGCAGATTTGATTAGACTTTCAATATTGAAATCTCAAGCTTTTAACCTAATTACCATAAATGATGTTCTAATGGACAAATTGTTGTATCTATCTTTTCTGATGTGTTGATGTTGTCCAGTGGATCTACTTGGCCTGTTAAACTGGAGGTCTAACCCTGAGGATCTGGACCAGAACCTGCAGAGGCTAATGGAGGTCGAGGGAGGGGAGATCGTCAAAGTGAGTCCTCTTCTTCCCAGATTGCGCACTAAATATGTAATGCGCTTCTATATTTTATAGATGTTTTATAATGCCCTTTAAATGGCACCTTTTATAATAGGTTTCTGTTTTATGCACAGTTTCTCCAGGACACACTTGATGCCCTCTTCAACATCATGATGGAGACCTCAGAGAAGGACACCTATGATACCCTTGTGTTCAATGCCTTGGTTAGTTCTGTAATACTACACTGTCAGTGGGCAATGCCTTTTCCCATAGGTGTCACTGCCATGATAACACACCATGCTATCATTAGATAAGACTCTGACATAGCTTCCTCTTTTTCTTTCTAATCAGGTATTTATCATCACACTGATTGGGGACATCAAGTTCCAGCACTTTAACCCCGTCCTGGAAACCTACATCAACAAACACTTCAGTGCCACTTTGGCTTACATGTGAGTCTCCCTTCTGTACTTTTCCACCTCGCACTCCTTCATGCTGTGTATTTTTATCGCTTCTTTTCTCCTTGCTCTCCTCCTCCGCCCACGCACACAATTACCGGCCGACCTTGATGCCTGATGCCTCATTCGCTTTCTCAGGAAGCTGACCCGGGTGCTGAACTACTACGTGGGCCACGCGGAGGAGCCAGTCCTGACCGAGAGGCTGTACGCGGCGCTCAAGGCTCTCAAGTACCTGTTCAGGTTCATTGTACAGTCCCGGGTCCTCTACCTAAGGTATGAGCGGTGCCGCGGCGCAAGCATCCCGTTCGCACTCAGATATTAGAAGGGTAGTTTGGGGTGACGCGATGCCTGACCTTGTTGCTTCTCAGATTCTACGGGAACAGCGAGGACGGAGATGCTTTCTTCAACTCCATTCGCACCCTCTTCCTCTCCTTCAACACTCTCATGGACAGACCGCTGGACGAGGGAGTGAAGATAAAGGTAAACTGTGGACGTTTGACTGGCTTTTTTGCTGCCTGACCTTTTATTGGCAGGAACTTGGCAGTGTGAGCAAGGTGATGAAAACGTTGCCAGCTCACATTTGCAGGTTTACTGTATGTTACGAGAGAATGAGCTTTAAAGAAATAAAACTAAAACTAAAACAAAGAGAAGTGAGTGATATTTTACCCCATGCCTCGATCTGATGGGACCTGCTGCTTGGCTTTTTCAGGGGGCGATATTGAAATACCTCCCCAGCATCATTAATGACATCCAGAGCGTCTTTGATCCCGTGGAGCTCAGGTGACTATCCCCAGGCTTTTGCACAAATAGGAAATGATAATTACCTGTCAAGTCTCAGTGCAAATTATCATGTTTTTACTTTTCAGTAAAGGAGGCGCTATTCTCAATTCTCGCTGCTATAAAATCAACCTGGCATGCGTGCTTGCTTTTCTTAGTCCTAAATGACAATAATTATTAGTTGTCAAATGTAATTATAGAATTGTCATTGTTGTGTCTTAACTCTTTTCTTACATTTTCTAGTGTTCTTCTCACCAAGTTTATTGAGAGCATCCCTGACTCGCAGCTTGTGCGTCAGAAGCTGGGCTGCATGTGTAAAATGGTGGAGAGTGACCTTTTCAGGCAGCCAGGTAGGCGTTCTTGTGGATCAGGCAACTTAATATAATGACATTTCACACGAGATGAAAAGGGAAAAATTGCAGCTCCAGCGCCAAATTACACCTACATACAACGTT
The DNA here is from genome assembly GCF_046629955.1 of Centroberyx affinis. Taxonomy (NCBI): domain Eukaryota; kingdom Metazoa; phylum Chordata; class Actinopteri; order Beryciformes; family Berycidae; genus Centroberyx; species Centroberyx affinis. The sequence continues at coordinate 283,875 of NW_027278865.1, forward strand.
TTCAATGAGCTAGATGATGGCCACTCTGTTTTCTCCCCTCTGTTGCCGCAGATTGTCGAGATGTCCTTTTACCACTCGTCACTGACCAGCTGAGTGGGCAATTGGATGATCACTCTAGTAAGCCTGACTACGAAGCCTGTGTCCAACTACTCAGCACTGTGTTGGACAGCCTGGATCGCAAGGACGTGGTGAGGAGTTGGAATTAACCAGTACACACACACACACACACACACACACAGGGATCATGTGTTTGATTTGTCAGTATTCTGCCACATGTCCACGAAATTAGTGGCAACTGTATCTGTTGTTTTGTGTGAGCAGGGTCCGACCCGGGGGCATGTTCAGCTGATAATGGAACGGCTTCTTCGCAGGGTGAATCGCACTGTCATCAGCATGGACAGATCCTCCCCTCTCATTGTAAGGCACAGTGGCAATACAGATGAAACATATTCTTACTGATTTCAGGTTTTAATCTCAATGTGACTTCCTAGTTAAATAAAGGTTATATATATTTCAATATTAATAATAAAAACATCAACAATAGCAATGTTACTATTAATACACAAATCTCAGAGTGCACCTAGTTCTTCATCTGCTAACAACACAACAAGGAATATGTGCTGTGAATAGACACCAAAGAGTAAAATACTGTGTTTTGAGGGGATACTTCGCCGAGAAATCCTGTGAGTAATGGTGTGACTCCTTTGTGGCAGGGCCACTATCTAGCCTGCATGACGGCCATCCTGAAGCAAATGGATGACATGCATTACGCTCACTATATCAGCACCTTCAAGACCAGACAGGATATCATTGTAAGTGTCCCGGTTCCTCCCCTCTTGGCTACATCTTGTCCTGAAACATCTCATCAATAACAGGCATTAAAGCAGCCAGACCACTTACGGCTCCTTAAGAGAATATTGATTATAGACATTTCATGCAATGGATTGGACTGACATGATGAGGATGTCACTGGACTTCCATTGAGCCGTGGTAACATAACATTGGCCTGACATGTAGTAGCAGTGCTTCGGATTGGCTTGGGTTGGTTAGCATGGTGGTATCTGTTGGTGGGTCTTCTGGGTATTACATTTTTTTTTTACCAAAAATGTGCATACACATGCAGTAATGCAACTGCTCTGCTCCTGCCCTCAGGACTTCCTGATGGAGACATTCATCATGTTTAAGGACCTAATGGGAAATGTATTCCCTGCTGACTGGATGATCATGAACCTGCTGCAGATGCAAGTCTTCCTGAGGGCAATCAACCAGTACTCCGAGGTTCTCAACATGTATTTCCTGGACCAGACGCATTTCGAACTACAGGTGGGTCTCCTCCTCCTCCACCTTGTTAGAGGTCACATTTTTTATTCAACAGAAAATCAAAAGCCAGTGTTATGAGAAGGTAATTATGCTATTAATATTTGAAAACCCTGCTCTCCTTGCAGCTGTGGAATAACTACTTTCATTTGACCGTGGCGTTCCTCATCCACAAGTCACTGCAGTTGGAGTCCTTCTCTCAAGAGAAACGAAATAAGATACTGAACAAGTATGTTCATTTACATTCGTTAAATGGATTATTTAAATGAAGAATGTATGATTTTATACAAATCAACATTGCTTTCACTTCAACATGCATTTACAAAGTGATTTGATTTAATTTGCCACAGATATGGAGACATGAGGAAGGCCATTGGCTTTAAGATCAGAGATATGTGGTATAATCTCGGTAAGTGTTTTGCACCATCCCAGTAAAACTGCTATAATCAGAGAGTTTTGTGGAATTGTTTATTCAGTGTCCGGTGGTAATACAAGGAGAATAACAAGACAATATTTTTTTATTGTCCAGTTTCACAGAGCCTTGTTTTTTTGTTTACCGCTTTATTAGTTTTGTCTTCTGTTTGAGAAATGAAGACGCGGCTTATTGCCTTCTCAAATCATGCTATGATATTTCTGGATGATTATGTTGTGCTTGTCCCTCAGGCCCCCACAAAATGAAGTTCATCCCTGCCATGGTGGGTCCCATTCTAGAGGCCACGCTGGTGCCGGAGCCCGAGCTGAGGAAAGCCACCATCCCCATCTTCTTTGATATGATGCAGTGTGAGCACAACTTCAGCCCCGGACGCACATTTGAAATGGTAAAGAGCTGTCTCGAAATTTCAGTGCTTTGGCATTATTGTTTAAATTCACTCCTGGCTAAATATGACATTTGTGATGTGTTTTTAATGCCCCTCTTATCTGCAGTTTGAGAACGAACTGATAACAAAATTGGATCAAGAGGTAGAAGGAGGCCGAGGGGACGAACAGTACAAAGTCCTGCTGGAGAAAACGTAAGGCAGATCAAACATGCACTACTTCTTTATACTAAAACGGATTCTAGTAGTATTATGCACCGATCAAAAATCCTCCAGTCCTGTGTAACACGAAATCCACATAGGATTGGTTCTAAAACACAATAAAGTTCTGTCAGATTGTGTTGTATTTTGAAACCAGTCCTCTAGGATCCAGTTGAACAAGATGGATGTTGGAAATACAAGAAATCTCTAATCAATAGAAACCCCACAGAGATGGGATGTAGAATCCAAAATGATTGTAAAAGCCCTGCAAGACCTTGGTGCTCTGATGAAGGCTTTACGCCGAAACGCAAGGCCAGAATAAAAAAAAAAAAGGTAAACTAAGACCAGGTATTGCTGTTTTGGGGATTTTTGGAGTGCTGCTATCCCATGTTTTTCTCCTATAGGACCTCCACCAGAATCTAATATCCCCGTCAGGAGAAAGTCAGGCCTTGGGAAATTGAGAGCTCAGAATTAGCTCTGTTACAGTTAGGGAGTAGTCTATGAAGCATATTGTTTGTGTGTGCAGGTTACTGGAGCACTGCAGGCGCCACAGATACCTGTCACAGTCGGGAGAGGAGCTGGCTCTGCTGCTCAGCAGCCTGCTGGAGAATCTCCTGGCGTACCGCACCATCACACATGACGAAAGTCCCGAGCACCGCATGAGCTGCACCGTCAACGTGCTGGTACGTCCCGCACCCAGATTAGCTGACCGAAGGGTTAACGCTCGGGGGGTATCTACATATAACTATCACCTGTGCTGTCACTGCAAATTGCTTGAGACAAAATGTTTTCAAGAATATGCAATGAAGAAAAACCTTTTGTTTTTTTTTTTGTGCAGAATTTCTACAAAGAAAAGAAGAGAGAGGACATTTACATCCGGTGAGTCAGCCGAAGACATGCTGTTTGTGCACTGATTTTTGGACCACTGTGCGCCTAACTGATGTGATGTTTTTGTAACTAGGTACTTGTACAAGCTTCGGGATTTGCACCTGGACTGTGAGAACTACACAGAGGCAGCCTACACTCTGATACTACATGCCGAATTACTGGAGGTGTCATACACAGTTTTTTTTTTGCAGTTTAATGGAGATTTTATGTTTGAGCTGTTGTTTGAGATGTTGATTCATGGTAATGTTCTTCCTCAGTGGTCTGACAAACCCTGCGCACCCCATCTGATTCCCCGTGATGGGCAGCATGTGTGGACCCAACAGGAACTGAAAGAGAGGCTCTTCCAGGAGATCATATGTTACCTGGACAAGGGCAAAGTGAGCATTAACCTCTCCATTTGAAATCCCCCCTCACTGTTAGCAGTGTGACACTTGTGAGGCAGTAACTTAAACACACACAGCCACAGAATAGGAAACTTTGGTTTATTCACCTCCCTCATGGGCTGCTATAAAAGTATAGACTAAAGCTAGTGAGGGGGGTTTCACCCAGAACAACCCTTGGAGACAGATGGCAAAGTCTAGCCTGTGCTGCTGTCTTTTCATGTTCAAGATTCATGTCCGTTTTTAATTGAGTGATGCACACGTCTTCTCAGATGTGGGAGAAGGCCATTGAGTTGGGCAAACAGCTGGCCAAGATGCACGAGAGCCACATGTTTGACTTCATGGAGCTCAGCCAGCTGCTGGTAAGAGGACTTATTCATAGTAATTAGTCGTACTGTTTTGTGATGTGAACAAAATGACATCGCAGCTCATTAATAGTAACAGAATTAGTCCGTTGACTGTGGTTTAGACAAGAATGTCCTGCCAACTTTTCCAAGCCTGCGTACAGTTGGTTGAAAAAAACTACTGGAGGAAATGGAGAAGAGATAAGAGTGTCAACCCTTTTACTCAACTCAGTTCCTCCCAGACAGTGCCTGCTGATGCACTGGTGTTTGATGTTTACTCACACTGAATGTATTATGAACAATCTATTTATAAAACTCTTACTGTAAATAGTTTATTATGATTATGCCGCGTTAAATCCTTTTTTTCATTATAACCTAAAACGCAATGAGGCGATCCACTCTCTGAAAATGTTATTGGAATGAATTCATTGTGAATAATATCATCATTTTGTTACCACTAGCTGATATATTGGAACATATATGCCTGTTAAGCAAGATATACTACATCCCTCCCATCCTCTTTCTCCACTGTCACAGAAACAGCAAGCCCAGTTCTATGAAAATATAATGCATGCTATGCGGCCTCAGCCTGAGTACTTTGCTGTGGGATATTATGGCCTTGGATTCCCCTCCTTCCTCAGGGTAAGAAAATGATTACCCCTTTCAATAAATACAGATTTAGAGTAAGAATAACCCTCGTGCACCTCTGCTTACGCAATGAGCTGGCTTTTTAAAACGTTTCTTGGGGCAAGGTGCAATAAAGCTGATAAAGGTTATTGGCTTCATAGAGCTAGACGTTAAAGCTTTTTGATGACACAAGAGAATGTCAGAATAAATATCGTCCTGACGAGCCGTTGCAGAAGCACACCTGTCATATAATGTGGAATATAAGTCAGTATATCTCGAGCATCATTGAAATGCTACCATTTTATTGTGTTTCACGTTTTGTGTTACAGAACAAGATCTTCATCTACCGCGGCAAGGAGTACGAGTGGCTGGAAGACTTCAGCTTGAAGCTGCTGTCTCAGTTCCCCATTGCAGTCCGGATGACCAGCACCGCGCCCCCCGGGGACAACATCAGCAACTCCCCAGGACAGCGTATCCTTAGATAATATGTCGCACAATGTCTGCATGTGCAAAGAGATGTTTTTTGATGAATAAAGCATTCAAAATGATTCAATACAACTTGTCTTTGACTGCTATTCCACAATGCCTGTGGTCTTTATCCTTAGCTGAACTTCACAGACATCCAGTGCTTTACTGTCAAGCCAGTCCTCACTGTGCCGCACCAGTTTAAAGACAAGGGGGTTCCAGAGCAGATATTAAAGTGCGGACCAGAACACTTAATGGCTAATTTATTTTCTCATGAAGATCCTGGGATTTATTGTACTCCGCCTGGTCGAATCGCTAACTCACTCCTGTCCTTCCTTGTTCTCTCCCAGCTATTACAGAACCAATGAAATGGACCAGTTCCAGTATTCCAGGCCCTTCAGGAAAGGTGAAAAGGACCCAGACAATGAATTTGCAGTGAGCACTGTTTTTTTAAATTTATTTTTATGTTTAAGTAACAGGCTCCCAGAACTCATAAATTCTACAAGTATAAACAGGCCTGTGTTTACACTTCCCTCACGCTGAAGACTAATAAAGATATTAAAATGTCATCCCTTAATATATTTTCATGTTTTATGCCGCCCTACAGACCATGTGGATTGAGAGAACAACCTACATCACCGCCTATCGCTTCCCAGGAATTCTCAAATGGTTCGAAGTCAAATCTGTCTCTGTGGTAAGAAGCAAGTCCTGCAACCTGGATGCTCACTTGAACCACCATCTTGCTGCTTTTGTTGTCTTTTCTATCGTCCTTTCTTCCTCTTAAATATCTCCTTTATACATCCTTGTGCAATCCTTGTCTCACTTGGCAGGAGGAAATCAGTCCTTTGGAGAATGCCATAGAAACCATGGAGATGGCCAATGAAAAGCTGAGCAACCTGGTGCAGCAGCAGGCCTGCGATCGCTCGCAGGCCATCCATCCGCTGTCCATGATGCTCAGCGGCATCGTTGACCCTGCTGTCATGGGCGGCTTCTCCAACTATGAGAAGGTTTGACTCTTTCCTGTATTTTCAAGAATAATTCAGTGATCATTTTTGAGTACATTGCATTTATTTGTTGAGCAAATGAGGTTAACACAATGTGCTGTGGTATTATAATAGTTAGTAGTAGGAGTAAGAGTAGGAGTATTGTATAGATTAGTACTTTGTTTCTAATTTGGCACATAGCAGGCCAGGTCCAGGTCTAGGCCAGATGTAACCTGGAAATAATGAACAACCACATGGTGTGTGGGCTCACTGCCCAAAACAGATAAAATACTTAACAATACATATGCAATACAATAGAAATACAATACTCTGCTAAGAGATTGGTCAAATAAGAGGCAAGTTATCATCCAGTTTTTCAAGTTGCCATACAAATTTCAACAGAGCAATTAATATGCTTGAAACTCATCACTGGGGTAAATATCATCCCACTGAAAATACCCGTTAAGCCAAGTGATGATATTTCAGTGTCTGCAGAAAATAGCCATTTCAACTAATTCCTATGTGAAATTTGGAAAAGAAGCCATTACTTGAAATATCTTACCAAACACAGTTCAGGGGGAGTGCAGTTGGCTCTACAGGACTTGGTCATTATTTTGGAGAAGAAGCTGCTGCTATTAAAAACTGCTAAACTACAATAATAATATAACTGCTGAATAACAAAGCTGCTAACAATAATACAAATGTGAAAATCTCTTTCTCATGAACCGGAGGTCTGACTGGCCTCAGGCCTGCTATGTGAGCTATGTAATTGTATCCGTAAGGGAACCACTGGCCTCTTTGTCATGCTGTGGAAACCTGTTCAGTGTTGCTTGCAGCTATACTTTAAGCATTTACTTTGATGAGTGTATTCAAATGCTACCCAATTGCCATCCTGTGTGTGTGTGTGTCTCTGTAGGCATTCTTTACAGACACCTACATCCATGAGCACCCAGAGGACCATGAGCGCATCGAGGTCCTTAAACATCTTATCGCCCTGCAGGTGAATGCTTTGACTGTCATTGTCATTGACTCTGGCCTCGAACGCACGACACGTTTTGTAATATTTGAATGCCCTCCTCCCCTCTAGATCCCTCTCCTGGCAGATGGGATTCGCCTCCATGGAGAGAAGTCAACGGAGCAGCTGAAGCCCTTACACAACCGCCTGGTGACTTGCTTCCAAGACCTTCGGGAGAAAGTGGAGAAGCATTATGGCGTCATAACCTTGGTGAGTTGCCAGTCGCAAACTCAATTTAATGTAAGAGGGTGCCAACTTAAGCTATTGGCTCTCTTGCCTCCCTATCAAACTCATCTCATTCAAAGCAGAGTGTACATTATATTGCTGCAGGACCATAAATCTTCCTTTAGCCAGTCCACTGCGACCGGTGTTTTGCCTGTCATTGTGCATCTCCCCTGCCAAGTTTCCCCCCCGATGATGCTTAATCCCATTTGTGTGTCCCAGCCCTGCTCTCTCACTGAGAGGAAGAAGAGTCGCGTGGGCTCGGTGGTGATGCCCTACATCCTGTCCTCTACCCTGCGCCGCATGTCCACCGTCTCCACCCTCTCCAACGCCTCCTCGGGCCTCTCCAGCGGCTCGGCGTCCTCAGACGGGCCGTCCCGCATTTCCTCCCAAGAGTCAGTCCTCTCCCCGCCTCCTTCCCCCCCCGCTGCTTTACGCTTTTGTGCTTTTCCAAGTTGTTGCCTGAGTTGCTGTGTTGCTTTCACTACAGGGACCGCTTTCTTCAAACAGTGTGATATGTTATTTTTCCCAAGTCTTGCGCATGCCAACAGTATTGTTTGTCTTTCTCATTGTGTTTCTTTTTGCATCTCTCTCTGCCCTGATATTCACTAGCAGCTCCTTGTTGTCCCGTCCCAACGATCGCAGGGCCTCGGTTTTATCCCGCTCAGAGGATGACAACAGGATCAGTAGAAAGAACAGGAAGGAGTGGAGCGTGAGCAAATCCCAGGTCCTACTGGAGAGGCAGTCAGATGCAGATGAGGTAAGACCTTCGATTCAGGCACACTTAATTCCTGCTTTTTTCATCTCGGCGTGCAACAGACTGTCACTCATAGAACTGGCACTGGATGCTGCAACTGAATACATAAGTTGTTTACAAGTCTCGGAGATCATATCCTGATATTAAGCTTTTCGTGTGATTCAGTTGTGAATTGGGAATAGCTCTATTTTGCTTGACTGCTTTATAAGCGGGCCTGTATTTTTGTTCTCCGGCTTCATTCCAGACTCCTCCAGAGAAGCAGCAGAGACCCAAGAGTTTACAGTTAGGAGACCGGCGGCTTACCCTCTCCCTGTTCCAGGGCGTCTCATCCCAGCTCAGCCTGTCTAACCCTCTCAGCCCGCTACCTGCCTCTCCACACACACCGCGCAGCTCCAGTGCGTAACACATCTGAACAAACACCTCACGGAATATCATCATTTTATTTCCTCTTTTAAAAAATGTACCTTGCACACACAAATGGAGAAGTAACATTCCTACCAACCCTGTCTAAGCACATCCTGGTCTACCTGGCTAATCAGGTCACACACACACACACACACACACACACACACACACACACACACACACACACATCCCCACATACACACGTGCGATCTGAAATGCTTTTATTTCCTCTCCTCTCGCAGGTTATTCGTCGCTGCTGAGTGACAATGACGCCAATATCATTGACACCCCAGGGACACCCCCACCCATGCCTCCAAAGAAACACCCGCACGAGATTGACAACCCCCAGTTCTCTTCAGAGGTAGAAAATAGCGAGAAAATAGCACCCCCTCACTAATGCATATTCAATGGCATGTAAACGTTAAAATATTCTGTTTTCATATTTTTTTTTTTCCAAAGCCCTAACGTGAACTCTCTCCTTCCTCTCCTTTCCCCCTCAGTTCATTCCTCCGCTACCTACGAAAATTGAGAGCAAGCCTCCGCCGCCGCCTCCTAAAACGCGGAAGTCTATGTTCCCCTCGTACGAGCACAGCCCCCAGTAAGGAGACACCTACTCACAGGCCCCAAAGTCTCGCTAATTCTCTCATCTGGCTGGGATGAAAGCACGGTTTAATTTGCGGTATTGTAGCGCACCACAATACGGCACAGATACTGGACCGTCTACGTGGGACGGATGTGAGATTTAGAGCGGTAAAATAATTCTGATACAAGCTACTAATAATTCCAAGAAGTCCTTTGTTCTAGGGATTCGGCTTTTGTTTTGTTTGTAAGCCTCAAGGAAGGATATGTGTGGGGTTATTGTCTTAGGACGGTACTACAGTACAAGAATGGATACACCATCTGTGGTACATAAGGTCACTAGAGCCTTGGATTGAGGTGCTCTGTATATTTTTGAAAAGGTAACGAAAAACAGTGATTCCATCCTTTATTTTTTTCCTCAAGAGAAGTCAAAATGATGTACAATGAAACGGTGTATTTTTCTATATCACTTGCTGGGAAAAGGAATGACCAATGCTGCAATGTTGTATTTTGTTTTTATGTGTTGGATTGACACTGGATGACTCATTTTCCCCCTACCTGTTCACTGGCATTCCACAATAATAGAACAGGAGAGAGCTGCATTAGATACTAGGCATTATCAAACCTTTATTTACAATGAGCAAGGGCAGGGAATAAAATGTATAGAATGTAATTGTTATTTTAAGATTTAGTTATTTTGTGGCAGTGACTGACTGATTTTATCCATAGCAATGCTGGTCTTTGGTAATATTAGGACTGCACCCATTTTTCTAAACCGCGATGTTTCAGAGACACTGGATGGCATACATGAATGTGATGCAGATTGTGCATTTGTTTTGATGTTTCAGATGAACAAAATACTAGATCTAATGAGTTTTGCTTCCCAGCTGCATCACGTTGATGTGTTCAGTGGGAGTAATTTTGCTTTTTAAATAACCTTAAACACTGGTACAAGCAGAAATGCCTTCAGAGTTCACTTTATCAGTTTTGTATTTCAGGTCCTGGTACATGTCATTTTTTCTTTTTTTATTGATGCATTATTGAATACTTTAAATTATTGTTATTGAATGACTTTTGAGATTTTCATTGTTTTGCACACCCAAGGTGTACAGAGATAGTTTATTTTTAAGCAGATTAATTTGAATCTAATCTCAATATACGGTTTTATTATTTGCGATTTAATTTTTTTTTTTAAGAAGCAATAAAACTTATGTGCCTTCAGAATGCTAAATCTATGCATGCAAGCTCTTTTGAAAATGATCAATTTGAATCCTTGAAATTGCCAGTATTTTAGCTTTTATATTTCTAGATATTGCAAGTTTACAAGGGAATAACTTTTTTTACAGTATGCATTTCCTAACAAGGATCATAGAAACTTTATACAAAATATTGTGTCATGTTAGCATGACACAATATAATATGTTCTTTTCATGAACAAGCCGAGACTGTCGACCAAACAAAAATAAAGACTCATTGAAAGACCAACAAAATTTGTATTTTATTTATTTTAGGTGACATTCGTTATTCTAGAAAGGTCTCCTAAATATGATCCTGAATAATTTTTTGTCTTAATGCTCTCAGGGGGAACTCAGTCATTTGGATGCTGATAGCGTGAAAAATGACCCATTCATGCTCAAAGATGTAACTGGCAATAGATGTATCTGAAATACAATTGGGAGCAGAAAAATAATGGCTCTATAGCTCATGCTCATGCAGTCAGTTATCTAGGGAGAGCGTCTACAGGGAGGAGTTTGAGATGTTTATAGCAGCAGTGTGGTGGGTGCTGGTTGGGCTAATCTGGACTGCTAATGGTCTGTTCCTTCCTGTCAGATACTGGAGAACAGGATATCACTCTCCCTGCACAGTCTCAGGAGTGCAAACTAGTCGAGGTCCCAGTCTGAGGATCTGCACTGTGATGTTCACCCATGCATGGAAAGCAGTTTTGCGACTGCCAGGTTTAGTTGGATCCTTTTTTTTTGTCTCCATGGAAACAATCTCCACACTTAGCTGTAGCTTGATAGGGATGTTTACGAGTTTATACTGTAATCTCCAAGGATATTTTGCATCATGAGAAACCAGTTTACTTTAATTAGCAGTGCAGATGTCTCTCCAGCGACCTGCAAACTGACAGGGGCCAGTAAAACATCTGTGTGTAACTTTGGGTTGGCGTGCCAATTCCGAGGTCATATTCACACAATTTCCATTACCTTGGGATGGGAAACGGCACTTGGTGGAAAACATTTTGTCCTTTGAGACAAAACGTTACCTGATGTTCATTCTGCAGCAATTTCAAAATACAGATGATTGCAAACTCACAAATATTAGTATTTCATAAATAAAGGACCCTAGATAGATGATATTCAATAGCGAGTTTTGCTGTCATGTCAGCTAATATTTAATTAGTCACATTTAGTTGTTTTTGCCCGTCATGCCAAACACAACTTCCTCAGAGAGAGAGAGAGAGAGAGAGAGAGAGAGAGAGAGAGGGGGGGAGAGAGGGAGAGGGAGAGAGAGAGAGGGGGGGAGAGGACAGAACCAGAGGCAATGGTATGACTTAATTCCTCTGCATCAAAGGAAAAGATGCCCTTTCCTTCTTTGTCCATTTAACTGCTGGAGGGATCCCAAGCCTCTGTGTGGAGTGGGATTAGCTGCACTATTGTATCTCCACTTTGAACCTCACTAGGTGGTGCCAGAGGGTATGAACTAATGGAGCATTGCAAAGAGGTCTGGTGCATTTTTTTAAAAACCTTTATTTACTCAGGGTAGGCTTGCTGGGCCTGAATGCACTTTTCAGCAACGCCCAGCTACACGCCCACACACACACAGTTACACACATTCACACCTGGGAGCTGCCCAGCGCAAGCACACACACACACACACACTGGTGCTGCCGGCCACTGAGCAGCTCCACAGGAGCAGCCAGGGGTTAAGTGCCTTTCCCGGCGAGATTTTCTGAGCCGATGCAGGAATTTGAACTGGCAACCCTCCAGTTACTAGCTGGCCTTTCAAATGTTCAGGCTACTGTCGCCCCTATTTGCAGTTTAAACCATCTGCAACATGACTGAGAAAAAACTAAAAAAACTAAAAAAAAAAAATAGAATTTAGGTTGTGAGTACTTTCTTGTTTTATTAATATGTTCTGTACTCTCACCACAGTCACATGTATTTTTCAGCATTTCAGATGGGTACCGAGTTACATCATGTCCATGCAACCATGCTATTATGGATCTATTTTACTGGCCCAGGTATTATTTGTTGTCATGAAATATTCATACGCCAAGGTACAGTCTGATGAGCCCATCATTTAGGTGGTGTGTTGTTACCTGGCTGCCAAGGATCACACAGTGAAGACCAGTACTCGACTCGTACAGCTCTGCCCTCCCCATTCTGAATTAGCTAAAATTGCTGGCACAGTTAAACTAACCCTCTTTAAAATCTGAGGAGCATCAACCAGTGAGGTCAGACAAATATTGATATAAGAAAAAAATAATTGGACAATATGTTCAAAATGCAAAGCTGCTCAGTAATCTTAATAATGTTGATACAGCAGTACAATATTCATTGCTGTAATTGCTGGCACATAACAAAAGAGCAATTTCAAAGTGTTGTTAATAATTGGTCCAACTTCAGACAAATGTTAATTGATTTCAGCACAACAGACCGACTTTTCACAGAACTCAATTTTTAATTTTGGGAGGAGAGCTGGGCTTGGCCTTTTTTTCAGGCACCTTTAGACAAGACAAACACGGATACTCATCCAGGCAGACGTTGTAGGCCTGGATCAGAGCTTTCCAGAACGTCTTTTTCCCGTAGACCAGCACCATGGCGCTGACTGTTGTGTAGATGGACGTGAAGAAGAAGCTGAGCACGATGGCGTTCTCGTGGTTGATTGCTATCTGACAGTGTACGTACAGGTCGACCACCAGGAAGCAGAGGAAGACCGCCACCAGGGACAGAGCCATGCGGATCACCCTCATCTGAGCGCCCAGCTTTGGGCCGTGGGCTCCGTTGGTACTGGCCTTCATGTTGCGGAGATGGACGGCCAGGTGGGCAGAGATGGAGATGCAACACTTTATCATCAGCAGCCCCGGCAGTACGTCGGCTAGCACCAGATATATGGTTTCGTAGACTTTGCCGGAGGTGGTGTCCGGCATCATGACCCCGCAGTCTTTGTTCTCTATGGTTTGATTGTCTGGGTGGAGTACCACTAGCATGGGCAAGCAGGTCCCCAGGCCGCACAGGGGCATGAGGAAAACGACAAGGGTCACGTGTTTGAGAATGGCAGCCTGGAAATTCGCGTAGCACTGATTGGGTGTGGTCACCAGTTTGTTGCTGTAGTAGAAGGTGAGGAAGCCGCTGGTCCACATGATGGTGAACTTGAGGCTGAAGATCAACAGGAGCATGACTGAGTAGGGCTTCTGGGCAATGTGGCACTCTATGTCCAGCTCATCCATGGTCATCCAGAAGTAGCAGATCAGCTGGTGGGCCCCGCTGGCCACAGACAGGGCGATGATGATGGTCTCGCTGGGGGTCCACTGCTTCTTCTGCTTGTAGCTCCACAGACTCATCAGGAAGATATATAGATTGAAGAACACAGTCGTGACAGCCGTGAAGCCCGTCATGACCCAGATGATCAACTTATTTCTCCCCAGCATAATGCTATTCTTTTTCCTATAGCAATGTTGTGGAGATGGCTGGAATATAAACCTTTTTTCTTGTTTTTTTTTTTAGAATAACTTAATCTTCATACCTTTCTATGTACCACTCAGCGGCTCAGTGTGGTGTTTTGAAGTGTTGTTTGTAGTGTTGAAAGACAAGAATGCAATAATTCCAGAGACAGTCCAAACTACACGATTCGTCATTTCTACCACAGAATGGAATCAGCCACAGTTTGTCAGTCGGCCTGCATGGGGAAAAGATTCACACGCTAAGCTTTTGAAATGTTCTAAATAAATTCATTTCAAATGTGCCATTATGTTATAGAAAAAACATAAAAAAGGTAAAAATCTGCATTTTGAGTGATCATATGTAAAATGAAGTCAAGCATATAGCTGGGTTAAGAGGGCTGAAGCAATTAGAGGAAGAAAAGGTTCAAACTTTACCTCAGAGGAAGATCCCTTGGGTCGGATGAAGCATTTCATCACTTTAAACCCCACCCAAGCTTTCTCTTTTCATTCTTATTCCTTGCTAGACCTTACGATAGCTTTTCTGATTCAATACCTTTGGCTGTAGTTGATGATGAAAACCTTTTTTTTTTTTTAAATGTTAGCTTTAACCCCTTGCCTAAAGATGTTGACTAAGAATGGCATGATTTTTGTGTTCTCTGAGAGGGATTTATACATAAGCATTAGACATGTTTTGCATCAGAAATTACCACAGGTAGTTGTGGTTATGTATTTGCATCAGCATGTGGTGAGAAGGATGTGTGCTCATTATGAATATCCGGTGACTTTACTGTATGACAATCACCGCACCATGACAGCCAATTCACAGATCACACTCTAAAGCCCTTCCCATGCAAATAGTTATTCCTGAAGCTTGGCCACATATTTACAAACACCATATCACACACATTTACCTGATAAGGAAAGCCAATCACCTTTGAATCACCTTCAGGAGCCTTGCTAATGCAACACCTTATCACTGTAGTTTTGCTATGGAGGGCACTCACTTGGATTTTTTAACAAGATGTTGACTTTAAGAATCTCTGTCTACATTTTATTTTTGTGTTGCTTGCTTGTTTTACATACAAACTATGTAATCAAAATGAGCATTGTCGTAATTCATTCATTACGTAAGCAAAGAATATGACTTTCCAATTCCTAAACCACATTTTGCCCTCAAAGGGGTCTTAAATTCCTTAAAATGACCATGTTTACTGAATGACAGCCAATTGATTTTATGTCAGTGGAACCGAAACAATGCAAAGCTAAATTCAAGGCCAGATTCTGCCTTTCGACACAATGAAAAAAATATCTCCTTCCAGCTAGAGTGCTCTTTGAATCTAGATGTGAAAGTACATTTGGCTCTGAGGACAGTGCCTTTGCTTTTTTTCAATAATTGCTATGCCAACCCTGTTAAAACTTGAGTTTCTTGGTTTCCTTTTCAGGTTGCTGGTCAAGCTTTTGTAATTAATCATTGTATCTATTTTCCCAGTTCATTCATGGATCAAATGACAGGCTTGTGTAACTATTAAGCACGATAAGGCTTTGTACTGCAGAGAACTTTTCCTTGTGATGAATAAGCACATCTTTAATTGAATTGGGCATACAGGAAGAAACATATTTACACACACACACACACACACACACACACACACACACACACACACACACTCACACTAACACACATGTTGACAGTTTTCAGTGGGTCTTCATGTGAAGCAAGCAAAGTCAGAGATGTGGGCAGATAGAAAATGTATGTGTCTTTGTGGGGTGTTTTATTTTTTATTTATTTAACCTTTATATAACCAGGCAGGTCAATTAAGAACAAATTCTTATTTACAATGACGGTGTGTGTATAGTGTGTGTGTGTGTGTGGCTATTTGTTCTTCAAATGAAAACTTTGCAAGGAGTCAAATGCACATAAGATCGGGGCCACAATTCGTCTTAACTGAATTTGCTTGTACAAGGCCATCAGAGAATCAGATATTCGGACTGAGTAGCTTTTAGTTTGAATTCATATTTACACAGTGACACTACTGAAAATACATCTTCCATCTATAGGCTGTGAAGATGTTGTTACTGTTAGATGTACTTGTTGTTCAGACTATTTTTAAGCACTTTCATCTGAATTGTAAATTAGGGTTAGGCTACAGCAGAACATGAAGTTTCAGCACCGTCTTAATTTTTCATGCACCATCCATGGATCCTTAAACATAATTCTCCTCCCCTGTTGTTGATGTAAACAATCTGTACAAAATCAGTGCATTGGTAAAGTTTTAGATTAAATTCCTATATATATCTTTTTTTTTTTTTACTTAACTAACACAAAAATTAGGTGTTAGTAAAGTACAAACCTAGAAATTCTATCTGATTTCATTGTGGTGATGCAAAAATAAAAACTAATTTAGTCTCATTTAGTTGAATCATTTCCAGAAAGGTGACACGTCACATTCTACATACTAGGAGATGTATTTGTATCTCGTTGAAACATTATGTTTTGTCTACCCAGACAAGCTCAAACAATTAGAGACGGAGCCATGAAACAAAAGTGAACCCTAGATGGGCTTTGTAAGGCATGCCAGATGGTGCCGTGCTGACTGACTTGTTTTTCATTTTAAAAACTTTTATTTAATTGTACAAATTAAAAAAAAAAAAAAGAAATGACATATCAAGTTACTTATGCCTCATGGAAAAAACAATATGCATCAAAAGAAAAAATCATGTTATTTGCTATATACACACACACTCTTTACACAGCATTTGCAAAATCAGTGTAATAATGACTTGGGGTATGAGGAGGCATTTTTTCAAACCTTCTCTTGTTATTTACAGTGGCAATGATATGTTTTACAGTGCATCATGAAAGTCAGCCAGTTGCGCATTATGTTTGTCCATAGGGCAGAGTTAAGATTTTACGAGTTTCCAGTAGTCTTATAGCAGCACTCTGCTATTAACTAGCTAATTAGCAATTGCGGCTGAAAAAATGCCTCTAGTGGGTCTGTACCATTATACTCCAGTATATTGTATTGCACCATTTGTCACATACATACAGTATTCTTTACAAGATGTAGTTTTGTATTGAAGGAAAAAAAGTCTATCAAGCCCAGGTGGGCTTGCATTTGAACTCCCATTGTTACACTGGGTATCCATATCTGCTGTCGTATTTGAGGGGAGGAGGTTTCTCCCCGGCAGAGTTTGGCTGCGATGTGCCGTTGCTCCTGTCTGTGTAGATGGCGCTGCGGCCAGACTCAGTCCTACTGGGCAGGGCTTTCCTCACTGAGCTGTAGACCACCCCGGGGTGGGTGCGGTAGCCCATCACTGAGCGGAAGCTGGAGTTTCTGCTGGAGGGCCGGCTCTCTGGGGCTGGGGCGTCCTCCCTGAGGAAACAGCACAGCGCTCAAAATACTGCTCTTCTGATGCAGCCTCTTTCAGGGTCACACTTTAATTTTGACAGGCTAATGTTGATACTCAACTTCCTATCAAGTGACTGTAATGTGTCACTAAAAAGTCTACTGAGTTTCAAGTGATTGTGTGAGAGGTAGTCTATAGATATTCAGTGTCTGGGCTGGGGTTAATGTTAGAAATAGGGTCAGGTTAGGGTTGGGTTTAGGTTTAAAAATGGAGTTAAGCTAAGGTCAGGGTTACATAGTCTGGGAGATGCAGCAAATAGGCAAGTGACACTTTGTTTTGTCACCTACATTTACATTTTGTCACCTGATAGTTGAGTATCAACACTAGAATATCCAAATAAAGTGTTAAAGTTTTTCATTGATGTTTGAAATGCATATCAGTTCTCATATTGTACCTGATTTCATTTGCAACCTCCTTCTGATAGCGACGCTTATGGCAGCAACAAATCAGGAGCCAGATGAGAAGCAGGAGAAGCAGCAGCAGCAACAAAGCACCTATTACTGCCCCAACTATGACACCTGCTTTGTTGGTAGCTAGGAGAGTAGAAATGACGCTTAGAGACAGGTGTCAAACAACTGCGGCTGTCCTTGTTCACAGCACTGTATACTAGCTTTAAATAGAGGTTTCAACTGGCTTCATTTCATGGAATTTAAAATTGCAGCAGATGGCAAACACTCATACATGAGAAACTAATAAGATACTTTAGGGCATGAAAGTGTAAAGAAGAGTAAAATTAGGAATTATGATATAATTGATGTTGGATTAGACTTACCGTTGTATGCATGCAGTGTGTATTTGCACTGCTCTCTGCCAACAGCATTTTTCACCTCACACACATAATTTCCCACATTGCTCTCTGAATGATTCCTTATCAACAACTCCCCGGTCTGTGGGTCTTAATGAAAGAACAGAACATTTAGTACTAGCACATTACATACCAGAGTAAACACTACATTATTGATGTGTACACCTGCTTATGGAGAGGTCGCTTTTCTAGCAGGTTGCCTCTGTACCTTGCGTTGCAGTGGGTGGGATGGCACCTCCGCTCTCTCTCCTCCACACATAACTCAAAGGGGTGGATCCCTGAGAGGATTTGCAGCGCAGGGAGACCGTGCCGCCTTTCTCCTCACCGCCTTCTACCCAGCATTTTGGCACAGATGGGCGAACTAGTGAAGAGAAAGCACGAATATATAAATAAACACCAGCATATCAAATAGCATTTCTTCAGAGGAATGCTTTCAGCTCATCAGGGGGAACTTTAGGCGTGTGACAGAGACAAGCAGCTCTAGGTGTGGCTAGAGAAGGGCATGATCACCGAGAGGGGAAGGAAAACTACAAAAGGCAATAACATTCCATACGAGTGAGACCGATATTTAGAAGAACAAGAGGGCAGCTGAAGGAACGGGTAAAACAGAAACCGGTCAGGGAGGAGTGTCAGACTGTCAAGGAATTCTTCCTCACCCATCACCACCAGAGTGACTTTTCGCATGTCGACACCGGGCGCTTTCTTGACTTTACACTGGTAGGTGGCCGTGTCCGAGACCCTCACATCCGAGATGGCGATGGAGGCGTCTCCCAGCTTGGGGTCTCCTGTGAAGCTCAGCCTTTTGGAGAGGCCGGGGTCACCGTAGTGTAGCGTCTGGCCCCCTGTGTACGATAAGATCTGAGATGCAAAGATCCCATTCAGTGAGGACAATCCTTCAGAGCAGGTTTTTCCACTGAATTGCTAGTAAGAACATAGCCCGAAGTCTAATCAGTCTAGTCTCGAATGTTTGAGATGCTGAAGCAATGTATGCCTAAGTCAGTTCTCCAACCTCCCAGACAAGTTTCTCACAGCATTCCTCTCCTTCCTCACTCACCAGCTTGTCTTTCTGGGTCATGTCCGGGCTGACGTTGGACCATTCGATGTCTAGTTCTCCGGTGTCTGAGGAGCCGGGGGTGTAGGTGCACCCTAGAGCGACTTTCTCCCCCTGGGCCCGTTGGATGGTCTGGGGGCCCGTGGACGTCACCTGCATCGCCTCTGTGATATCTCAGTGGCGCAGAGGACATTACATTCAAATCAAGCCTCATAATACACTTCCTCCGTCCTAATGAAAGCAATTTACATAACCATCCACTTTGACCAAAAGAAGATATTAGAAAAAAAAGGGGGAAAAAAAAGTAATTTCTCAAATATGTTAATGTTTTTTCCCCTCTCAATGGCATTCAAGCTCTAGGCCTGTATTCACAAACAGTCTCCGAGTGGAGGAGGAGTGCTGATCTGAGACTAATTGGCCTCTTAAGTCAAAGTGAAGACTGAAGATTTTTATTTGAGGGTTTGGAGCCAGAAGAAAAATAAAAGTGCTATTTTGTGTGAAAAAGAGTTATGTGTAAAATTAAAACTCTTGAGATTCATTAATTATGAGTACATCGCTAAAATCAGGACCAAAACCGAATACATTAAGTGAAATGTAAGTTGTACTTGGATGACAAATGACAGTATGTTAGCGCTCTGTGTGAATTTGGTTCAATACGACTCACACCCTTGACCTCAAATGTGTGGTTACTGGTTGTGGTCATGTACTTTAACCAGCAATCCCAGTTCATCATTCCTGAAAGCTTGGCACATACAGGCCTTGGTTTCTATAGGGAGAACTCAAGGCTGAAAACATTGTGTGGCAACACAATGACACATTTTACAGTCTTGCAGTTGTTTATCTTGGTGGTGCTGTCACGGAAACACCTCTGACATCTGAAGCAAGCCTCCTCTCACAGTTTTCCCATATAGGTGCTAAATTTCTTTGCAGCATTAATGGACCATGTTGGTAAATCATGTCAGCGTCCTTGTTGACTCCATTCATTACTCCTGGCCCATCTCACATCCAACACATTCCCTACAGAATTTAGTTGTTATGTCTTTTTTGTAAATTCATTTTAATACTCTGAAATCCCTCTGATTCCACTGGAACAGAACAAAATATGTTAGAGGCATTTATAAAAGGGTGCAGATGGCAGATATAATGATGGGAATATAAAAAAAACTCAAATTAGTCAGTCACATGTTTACACTAATAAACCCTTTTGGCAAAAAGTGGCAAGTTGTGAAGTAAGGACGACATACTGTATTTCCCATGTGGAGTTGCAGCTCGCTTGCCATCGCACTCAACCACTAAGCTTGATACCATTAAGCTACCATTGCAAATAATCAAATCCTTTGCACCTCCTCATTGGTCAGAGAGTGGGCTCAGATAATGCTCTTCTCAATATGCTATTGGGAATTCGCTCTGGCACGTAGAGTAGTAATTTACGAACGCACACAACATTTTGACCCTTTGCAACCAAGCAGTGGGCATGAAAGAAATAAGAATATTAAAAGCAGTAGCTGTCAGCCACATTTTATGCCCATGGTCCATTGGACATCTGTGATGCAGTTCACACAAGGGCAGATGCATTACTGTCACATCAATAACTGAGAGCATGTCAGACAAGCCAATCTGCCGTGTGGATCACAGATTTGACTTGATCCAACAAAGCCCCATCAACACTATGGCGTTTATAGTAAAACACCTATTGTGTTAGAGAGCAGATACACTCAACTCTTCATGCTCAGAATATGTATAGGCCTGCCTGAAGGCCTAATGTAGACACAGACACATTAAAGAACAAGTAAATTTAGCAGAAACCTCAAACACACTCGTTGGTTATCAAACCAGACTCACCTGTTTTCAGATGAATTGTTAAAAGAAACAACACAGCCACTTTAAGCCTCACGCTTGTGCACAGATGTTCCATTATGACCCTGGGAGCAAATGCAAAGTAAAAGTGAGGAAATTATTCTCAGAATGTGATTTCAGAAACTGTCTACCTTATTTGAATGTTTGTGCTTTCTCTTTTTGATTTAATCTCCTGACCATGAAAACATTTCTGCTGTGTTGTCTTTATCATGCACCTCAGTTCTGTAATGATAACGCTACACCTGTTTGGCTAAAATCCAACATGCACAAGGCAGTCGAATTATTACCTGCACTGCTCTTAAAGTTTTAATGGTTCTCCCTGCCAGGTTATTAGCAAGTCAGAGGTAAAATGAATGTGAATATCAATGTGAGCAAAGTGAGCAGCAGTAAGACAAAATAATTAATTCTCAAGTAGGACAGCTGCATACTACCAAGAATACCAAATGGACTTCTGTTGAGCAATAGTGAAATATAGGTTGAAAATAAATGTAACTCCAATTTACCTTTCAGTAGAGAAATAATCCAAAGACAGTGTAGCTCCTGAGGCTTGGCCGTGTTTCAGTGCAGGTAATGCTTGCTTATTTATTTTGCTCTCAGGTGAAACTGAACAGGTAACTATCAGCCACACCCTCTCTGTCCATAGTGCTGGTCGATTGGCCACTCCTGAAGCTGAGAGCATTTCAAACTGCCTTCAGTATCAAGCCAGCCCTAATGAAAAGTTTTATTCCTCTAACCTCATTTTTAAAAGTATTTGGAGATGGGAGCATGTTATAATGTAGGTTATTTAGCATAGTTACTTGAAAAAATTTTTTGTCTGTTTTTTTTTTTTTTTTTTTTTTTTTGTTATCACAGGCTTAAGTGCAGTAGCTGATGAATGAGATTAATTATTACCTGCCTGTGTTGGGGAGCAGATCAACAACTATGTTACTGAGCTATTTCTTAAGTTCCACTTTTTTTTTTAACTAGTCAACAAGTTAATTAGTCGGCAACAGTTTTAATTCATGAATGGCTTAAACTACAAGAAGTCATAAATTTAAAATCATACTTTCTATTTTTTATCTCTGTTTCTCATCTTTTCCCTTGATTCCACCACATCATTTCCATCGTTTATATAGCCTATATATATTTTTCTTTTGCCACAAACCCAGGTATCTGTACCATGATCTCATTTATGGAATTGTGTTTAGACGTCACTCTATTTTCAAAATAGTTTGAATGTTTTGTATGTGGTTCGTTTGCACATTCTTTGTGGTGGTTCAACAGCAGTTTAAGTTCTGTCAGTGTGAAGTAGTCTGCAGATTTCTCCCAGCACCTCCCTGACACACCCTCTTGTCACACCCATGAAAACACACTGGTTGCTGCTCACAGATTAAAGTGCACAACGAGACACATGTTGATTTGAACCGCACAATACACAATGACAGAGCTGCAAATAGCACTGCAGCTACTGCCGCCGCTGCAGTGCTCAGGCTCTAAATAAAACCTTTCTTTGATGATTAAACTTATTACAGAAGTCAGGAGTTGTGCTATGTGAACCAGTTCACAAGTCCACAGTTCCTTATCAGCTTTTAATGATTTACCAAGATGTAGAGATTAGATTTTTTTCAAGCCGTTTTATAGCTCCAGATGAGTGGCTGTTGTGATTTGTGTCACTTCTTAATTAAACTACAAAACTTCATGGTGGCTGACAATCCAAATATTAACAGAAATAGGGTGATTGCCAATGAGCATAAATTGGATGGGGAGAAATCCTATGTGAAATTATTCAGTATTGATCGTCTGAGAGTGTATGTACTTGGTCACGTGATATCCTTGGAGCATGACTTAGACCATTAGGAGAGTTAAGTGCTTGGTTAATGCGATCCTGCCAATAATGTTCATTAAGGAGTTGAACAAATTAGCAACACCCGAGACAAAACACGATCAGAATGCAGATCTGAAATCACCACCGCCCGCTTCTCTCTCACACGCTTTGCGAATACAAGCTTCATACCTGAGCTTCATGAATACGCAGCCAGTATGAGTGGCATCACGTCATGCACTACAGTTTGCAATTGTGAGTGTGTGAGTGTGTGTGAGGCTATACTGTATGGCCTCTTTACCAGCAGGTGGTTAATTGCCCCACTCTCTCCCCCTGGTGTAAGAACGAGGTTCTGGCAGCAGAGCGCAGCGCTGAACAGAATGCGACAGGCCAAGGAGGGAGCGTGGAAAGCACACAGGCCGTGCTGGGACGCACCAAAACACTGCTATTAAGACTGTTGGAAGGAGAGTACTAACAAGCGTGATGAATAAATATGTGACCGTTGACCTGAATCTATTGAATTTGTTGTGCCTCTTTCGCAGTATCCCTTTGGACACCCGACGCTTTGTTAATTGTCCTACTAAGTTTAGTAGATGAGAAGAGGCCAAACTCTGGCTCTGTCTCACGGCCAAGACTTGTGATAACCCCATCTATCTTCCTAGATTTGGCAAAGGTGGCCCTAATCACACCACAGGGTAGCAAACAAACCACCTTGACAGATGTCCAAATTACAAGTAAACAGCCTAGCAGGGGAGGCAAACAAATGACCAAAGCAGGGAAGGGAGAGGCTACGGAAAGCTAAGGCTTGCCAACAGTCATACTGAAATAGCATGGCAGCGTGAGTCACGGCGTGTCAATGTCAGGGAGCCAGTTAGGCACATATATTCGTCTTTTTAAGGTGGAACGCCACTGGGACAAGGATGGAGCTTCTGGCAGAGGGAGGCAGTCACTCACCCCCTCAAAGAGCTACGTGAGCGGAATGCAGCTCGCTCGCTCTCGGCCACACTGTATATTCATACCCTTCTGAATCTTCTCAATTAAACGGCCACTCTGACAGTGAAATTGATTTTTCGTCTCCTTTACAATTGGTCATTATTCACAGATGTCTTATACCCATCATAAACATATGGTAACCAGCCTGGGTAGTGCTAGACTTAGACCGACCATCCAGTAATGAGTACGGGGTTAGCAGCGTCGGTGGATTTTTGGCTGCCAATCATCGTTCCATTCTAATTGTTCTCTTAGCGTTCAGTCTAACGGTACCGATTACTTCTTCTTTCCGGGCATGGAACATTTGGAGCTCTGCCTACCCAGCGTGCTATCCATGTGCCACGCTGCAGAATAAATAATGAAGAGGCAAGTGCAAAGATTCTCCCCAGTCTCTATGATCCTTCATCTCAGTGAGTAACTCACTAAGGAAAGGGCACATCTACCAGTCACCGCCATGAAAGCGGTGCACAGCACAATGTGGACACGCCTGAATGGCGCTGGACACAGCAGGGGAAAAATTCCTATTGGTTGCCCCTAATGCGTTCATTCTCTAATAATATTCATATTAAAACTAGTAAGGTTAGGGACACTGGATTTGATGTTATCATCAGCTTTAATGTGACATTTACAGCATATTGATGTCGTTTCCTAGGTGATATTTTGTGGTTGGAAATCAGAAGACGACGAAGAAGAAGAAAGATTAACTTCAACTTCGCAGAACAAGCTTTCAGAGAATATTAACACCCCGTGCTACCTAAGCTGAAATGTGTGAAGCAGGGTGAGCGGGGTTGCTCAATTGAATAAGAACCAAGGACACAAATAGAGAGTGTTTTTGGTGCCAGTAAATGACTTCCCCTGTGAAATTCCCTCAAGGCACGGACAATGATGGAGTGCTATTTCATCAGTAGAGTCCATCTCACCACGAATGTGTGCCAACCCTTATCCGCCACGCGCAGACAAAACACTTCCCGAGGACTGGAATTAGACAGGTGAAGTTACAGCCATTTCAAACAAGAAAAAGGTCTTCTTCACACACCTTTACAGCCGCGCTACATTTACGATGCTCTGCCCTAAAGATGATCCTTAGGCCTGCTTTAACTTCTAACCCCTGAACATGAAAGGGTAACACCGGATGAGAAATCCTGCATGTAATATAGGAAACTAAAAGGGAATTTATCATGTATTTTCTCCCTCATCCCTCCCCTGTGCACTAGATACCCACCCACATATCCCCACACACACACACACAGACATACGGTCAGAAGCACCACACACACGGGCACACTAACACGTGGACACACACACACAGCCGCCGGCAATTTGAGCATAGATGGTGGACCCCATAATCCAATAAGTTGTGCTTCTTGTGCTAAACCCAGTGAAGTCTGGCACACAGAGAGAGTCCATGGAGAGCACGGTCCCCTAAGCCTGGCTAGGAGGAGTGGGATGGAAACTGTATTCTGTGATAAAGAACTTCAGATCTCTCTCTCTCTCTCTCTCTCTCTCTCTCTCTCTCTCTCTGCTCTCTCTTTCTCTCTGCTCTCTCCGCCTCTCTGATAGCTGCTATTTCCCACATGCAAGTGGGGAATTATAGAGGATAATTCCCAAGAGGTAATAGTAGTAGCAGATGGACAGTCAGTTCAATAAATTACAGTTCTCTATAATGATGTGTTCTTTTTGTAGTCGTTGTTTTGTTCTCAAGTAAAAGTTAAGTAAAATGTTCTTGTAATAACAACTAACAGCCCGCTCCACCAACTGTGATGTGAGATTTTGAAAAAAGTGTGATGATGAAAATGCGGGTAAGGTAATGTTTTATTGTCTGTTGTACCACGATCAATCACACAGAATAGGAAAAAAAAACAAAAAACAAAGCAACAAATTCATTTTGGAGAGGAGAGGAAATTATTTCTGCAGAATTGAAGCCCAGTCGAATGGATTCTCATACATGCTTAAAAGCAACATAATATTTCATAACAGTAGCGGCAATTTTCATCAAGACATTAATAATAGTTTGTGGAGTAAATGTTGCATTCTTTTGATGCTGTTTATCCTCGTTCTTTGTTCAGAGTCACAATTAAGTGAACTTGATTTTTTTCTATACAGACAATTATGGTCAACACTGGGCAGTGACACACACATGTTTGTATTACTACACTTGTGAGAACCCTCCATCGACTACATTGCATATGCTTGCTACTGTTTCCTGTACCAATAATCCAATATAATGTATAGCATGGGTAGACTGCCTATTATCAAGAGAGCTGTCAATTTTCACCAAAAACAAAAGATAAACACATGCCAGATATCGCACAATTAGAAGTAATAGATGGGCAGGAATGTCCAATCTTTGCAATCACAACACCACTTTTTGCAACATCACTTAAGACAACAAAGAGCTTGGAGTAAAATGTGGAAGATGTTTACAGTGTTGGATTACATCATGACAACTGGGTGGCAAGATTTATAAGTAGAGCATAGAGAACAACACATACTGATGATCTCAATTATTATATTATAGCTGAAATGTAATGGCTATTATAAATAAGTTCCAATCAAAAGTGTGTGGATGTGTGATAATGAAGTGTGCTTGAGTAGTTGCGTGGGTTAATCTTCATTATAAAGTATTTTAATAACTAATTGTGCACATATGGTGAGAAGATTTGATGAGGTTGTAAGGTTGAATAGCACAAAGTTACAACTTTTTTATTTAGAACGCTGTGCTTTTGTCTTTAAGGACTTAATGAAGATGTAATGTATTATTTTGATGTATGAAATATTTGTCTAGGTGAGGAGTTATTTATTGTATGCATTGATTGTAATTGCGGTGGTAATTTATTAAGCACAATTTCATAATTTGTGTGAGCAAATTAACCTGTGCCACTTACGGTATTTATTTTACTTGATTGCACTGATATATTTAGTTAATTACAGATTTATTGAAGAGAAACGTATTTAGTTGAACCATTTTGACATAATAAATTCTTTAATCAGGTTTTACTTTAGGTACAAAAGTTGCACTGCCTACTGACATTTAAAGGTGTTATTGTTAATACGAAACAACAAGGATGACAAGGATATTGAGAGCTAATAGGCTATACCGTCGTAAATATTCAGACTGGAGGATCTTACAGACCTGATAAAGGATTTGTATTACCCAACACTCCTCAACAGCTCAGAGAAGCAGTTGGTGCAGTTACACATACTGTATATGAATTTATTACATGCATGTTTTATATCATTTGCATGCTGTTTATCCTATTTGAATGCACATTCTAGATATGGTGTAATAGTTGTACACCCAAGTTAACACTTCATTATCACAAAACAATTTTTTCCCTACAGGACAGCAACTCCCAGGCTCCATAGTTGGCCTATAAAGGTTACTGCCACAGGCATTTCAAACATGCACAGTTCATTCCAAATTCAAAAATCAGTTTAAAACTTGCCACTTGTTTCTTTTAATGTCTGGTCCAAATTCTAACAAGGGAATGCAATTTGCTATGACAACACTTCTAGCACATGACCACACAAATTATCATAACATTACTGAGATGAACGTATTAAGGACAGAATGCATGAATATTATGTATTTTCATAACATATTTACATATTGCATAAGATATTAAAATGGAATTCATGTTAATTATACCAAAATAATGTCATTCAATAGTTCAAAACAGCGACGAATGGTATTATTTCCAGAACAATAGGGGTAAACTGAAGACAGCAAAAAGAAAGGATCTAATCAGCCTGCCACTAATTCATTAATTAACTAATTCAAGCCCCAGTCATGGCTGAATTCATGATGATCTGCAGTTGCTTACAACTGTATATAATGTACTGTAAATCTAGTTGATTATATTGACTACGGGAAGGAGAATGCTGTACATCTTTTTCAGCAATGTCCTTTATTCAAAATGTAAATTTCATGAGTTATAGATTATACCACAGGATTATACAGAAATCATTACTTAGACTGATTAGTGTGTTATTCCCCTGGATGTAAATATAGCATTGAATTCTGGGGAAATAATCATATTCTATGGATGACATTTGAATAGCAACTCATTTTCCAGTGTGGAATTGGCTTGATATTTGGGGACTGAAGCCCTCAATGAAAAACATTTACACACATACAGAAAATAAACAGGGTGATAATCATTGCTGCAAAAAATATTAAGGCAGTTCAACTTAAAAACATAAGTTTCCTTGCTGCCTTAAAATTGTGAGTTGACTGAAGTAGTACTGAATAGTTAGGTCAAAGATCATCAGTTAGTTGTTCTAATGTAGAAAAGCTAACTAAGTGAACTTAAGACAAAAAGTTCAATCAACAAAAAGTCATGCTGATTCGTGTTTCCAAGTTGAATGCATTAATTGATGAACTGAAATCCAGTGTTATTTATTTTTTTCACAACATTTGCTAGGTTTAAGTTGAAGTTCCTCTTGTATCATATGATTAATACACAGTTCAGCATATAGCATGCAGCTGCAATACACTTACGTGTAGTGGATTGTACTTGCCATGTGCATTAGAGAGAAACTTAATTGATAGTGAATTCCCAGATACATAGATAAGATAGATAGTAGATTTTATTATGTTTTTTTGTTTTATTTTTTATTTTTTTATCAGAAATTGACCTATGATTCACCAAACATACATACATAACAAGTCTCTATCCTGTAACATTCAAACCAGAAGAAGGAAGAGTTTCTGGAGAGTTAAACCGAATGCAATGCATACTGGGAAGTCTGCTAATAAACTAACAGTGTTGAGTTTAGTGAATGCTTTATAAGGCGTTCTTTCAACTCATAATTTTAAGTCACAAGATGTGAACTCATGATTTTAAGTCATGAAGCTAACTAGATAACTAGCACTTTTAAGTTGAAATTGATAAACACATCTATATACATTGTGTTTCTGGATAAAGATGGGTTGATTTCACTAAATTGCACTATGAGTTTTCAGTGTATCAGAGGGAAAGAGGCACTCTCAATGAAAGGCATATCTTCCATGGTTATCTAGCTTTTAAGAGGATCAATGAAGCATTTTCTGTTCCAACAGAGGGAGCATTAAAAAAAACTGGAGAAATGGCAATATGTTAGCTGGTGTGTGTATGTGTGTGTGTGTGTGTGTGTGTGTGTGTGTGTGTGTGTTAACTCACTTTAAAGGTGCTATAAGTGTGTGTGTGTGTGTGTGTGTGTGTGTGTGTGTGTGTATGTTGACTCACTTCAAAGGTGCTATTAGTACAATTTGTACTGTCCCGTAGCACAAACTGACCCTAATATACCTGCGGGGGTTGATAGAGTTGTTGATCAATACAAGTGACTCAAAGATTATTTCTCCAGGTGCTGCTGCCTTTCAAAACTCACTTCCCCGGCCCTGACTGTGTATTGGAACAACCCCCCCCTCCCCCCCTCCCTCCCTCCTTCTCTCCCACCAACCCACTCTCATTCTCATCTGTTCGGCAGTAGAGGACAGTGCTACGAGTGACTGACCAGCGTCTCAAGACATTTCATTCTCAAGCCAAAAGATGACAAATGACAACACAGTATTACTATGGCACTATGTTACCCGGTGATATATCACCTCTTCACGAGACGTTTTCTGATGGATCGCTGCTCTCATTAGCCCGCTTACTCATCCCCGTTGCGAAACTGTGCCTTTATTATTTATGTAAATTACAGGCCACCGTAAGCAGCACCAGTAAGCGCCAGCCTGTCAATGTTGTTACAAATCCTCGGTTGCCAGTAGAGGTTGATAAAAGTCATAGATGACTTAATGCCCCTTTAATAAACCACTGTAGAAGATTCTGCTGCACAGGTGTCACAGAGAGGGCACGTATTGTAGAGAAAATCCCAGAGTCATGAGGTTACAGTCTTAAAAGCCAGTCAAACTCCAGTGATCCCACCAACGGCAATCCACCATCCATTCATTACTCTGCAAGTTGGTTCCACTGCTTTCCTGCCCCTTAACGACCTTCACTGTAGAGTCTCTATGGTTATAAAGACGGGTTTGGTGCTTTTTATCTTTATTAGGATGTTTCAGAGCGCCGTGGCACTGTATGCCCCCGCCGCACACACACTAGCATCACTCATGCAGCAGTGGAGTATAGCCCACAGCTACGAGCCCGAGGTACTTCTGTAGAGAAAATAATCATGCTAATATTTTACAGGCATTTATAATAGCAATGTCTCTTGTTAAATGGGCGGATATTGTGATTGAAACATTCAGAGAGATGATCCTTACCTGTTTAGGGGTTACTACAATCGAATATAATACCTAATCTGATGTCAAATTATGAATAATGCATTGTAAAAATAGTAATAATAATTCAGAAATGATCAGGTAACCACTAGCTTGTTATACAAGAAGGTCGTGGGCAGGTTGTGTCATTCTTGCTTTTGAGATGTTCATTGTTGTTGTTGGTTTGTTTTTTTATTTCACTTGTGTCAAGTCAGCTCATCTGTCAGTCACATACTGTCAACTCACAAGACTGTCTTTGGGATGGGCAGAGGGTGTGTGTGTGTGTGTGTGTGTGTGTGTGTGTGTGTGTGTGTGTGTGTGTGTGTGTGTGGCGGGGGCGTTGTCTAAGAGTGGAAACTTCTGTTTTAGAATTAAATGAGTTTTCTTTTTTAGCTCTAAAGTGGATCCTCTATGGAAATTGCTACAGTGTCTTTATTATATGTACCAGAGTGATGTTTTATTACTCAGCAAACAACAATATGACTAGATGTGCTTCTTATAAATCTTATACATTTAATTCGTGTTGGCTTTGGGTTGATTTCCCTGGTGTGGGAAGCATAGCAGTTGAAGAAACAGGGGAAATAAATCAGAGAAATAATGAAATAATGAGGTAACATCTGAAAGAAAGCACTGTATCACTGTTGCATCACAGAGTCAGCATGTACAGTATCTGTTAGAGCCAAACTTTAAGATACTACATTTAAGATTCACATATTTTCCTAAATGAATAGCAGCATATTAAATAAATGGATACTTGATTAGTTGCTTCTGCGCTTATTAGTGATGGAGGTGACTCCATATGAGCTATGAGTCATGTGAAAGTATAGCAAAATAACTTTCAGAATCACATTTATTCTGTTTATAGTGCTATGTATACATATCTTAAAAGTCAAACTGAATTTATGCTGAAAATGATTTCTTGATATTGTTACGCATAAAGCCAAAGAAAGATAGCTGCTTTGAGATCACTGCATTCCCTTATGCACCTTAACATAATTGACAACAATATAGCTTAATTTGAATGAAAAGTATTTAAAATTGAATAAATTACTTTTTTGAAGCAGCCTCGCCAACACTGGTGCTTATAGTGTCATATCGCTGCAATTTACAGAGGATTTAATCATATCAGAAAGGTGTTTTATTGTGACACACATTGCATGTGAATACTAATTACCGCCATCTGTGAAATGTTACAGGAACACAAAACGCTATTGTTAGAAAGATACACAGAGTGGCCAGACAATGAATATATTTGTTGACTGATGAAAATGTCCACATTCCACTACTTTCTTCCAAACTATAACTTACCCCGTAACATTTGGTAAATGCTAAACACATCTAAATTATTGCTTTTGTTTTATATATATGTTCACATTTCTGTTTCAGTAGATTATGCACAGTGAGGAGTAATAGGAAAGGTGAGACTGAAAGATTATGATATGGAACATAATCTGAGCATGGGATTCACCTTTGTGTCAACTGAACATTTGGAAGCTGTTTCTGATGCTTTAAGGGAACATCCAGATATCTAATGTCCTCTTATGGGACAATGACATTACCCAAAAGAGGTTTTTATATCAAAATGGTCAGAAAGTGGTAAATTCAGGGATTCCAACACCCATCCAGCCTGGAAGGTCTTCCTTACCATCCCCACCTTGACCTGAACAAAAGAGAAGCAAAGGAGCAAAATTGTCTGTCCTCCGAGGGGTTGTGGGGACTTTTGAAGTCCTTCTAACAATAGATTTAAACCATTACTATTCAAATTAATTTTACAGGTGACATGCATTGCACAAAAGGTAAAAAAAAAAAAAAGAACCCCTGTTTTTCAGCTGAGGAGACAGGGCAACTTTTTCAGAATGTGACAACTGTCTTTGAATACTCATTCTTCATACTTCACTGACTCTATTTTCAACTGACGTTAATCTTTTGGATTTAACAGTCTGGAACACATTATTTTGACTAGGTAATAGCTTTAATGCTGCTTCATGTTGAATTCCCTAATTCATACACTGTTAAAAGTAGATGTGATGACACGCTAATTTTTGCAAAAGAACAGAAGAAAGAAAGAAAGAAAGAAAGAAAGAAAGAAAGAAAGAAAGAAAGAAGTGACTCTCATGACTCTCATGACTCTCATGACTCTCATGACTCTCATCCTTCTTGTGAATTCATTTTGTCCAATTTGGGAGTTCTTCGTCTCAATTACCCATGAAAATCCCTTCCATTAGATGGTAGACTGGTAAGTTACATTTCAAAAGCAATGGGGAGTAGAGTAATTAAGTCTGCTTAAAGAAAGCAGTTAGAAGCTATAGAACGCTGTAGTCATTAGTACTATTGATTTGCCAATGATTTTTTTTTTTTTAAACCTACTTACTTCTAAAGACATAAAATGGAAAGCAGAGCTCAGTTCATGTTTTGTGGCTCTGATAGAAAGGAAATATGGGCGGGAGTCGGGCGATCAGAGTTTGACCGCTCTGTATTTGAAGTACTGGCAATAACAAAACAAAGGAGCAGCGATGAAAGATGATTATAGCCAATCAGATTCAGATTTTATCTTGCTTACTGGGATCATGGTGTCATTTTTGAAATCACTCGCGTACTAACCTGTGGCAAAGATGAACAGAAGTTTGTATACATGTTACCTTGGAAAAGAGCCCCCAGCCAGAGACGGGAATCAAAATTTTATGTCTGCCAGTGAGAGTTGAGCCAGTTCCCCTTCACAGAGGGTTTACAGGAAGAATGGAGAAAAAAAATACGGTTGGATGTTTTGAGTGCAACCTCTCGTAGGCATGATTTCAGTGATTTGTTTTGGCCTCCATCATCTCCCTTGGAGTACCTTATGGTCAGGTACCTCGATTAACTCAAAAAGACATTTTTCATTTTTCATTTTTCGCTTTTAGCGTACACATTTTACATTTCTGCCAGTGGAATGTGCTTGTATTTGTGTTACTGTTGTACCAAGTCAATACTGTGCACTCTCACAATTTTTCATCCCAATATCCTCAATAATGATCTGCGAGACGCAGTCCACAGTTCTCTAATCAGCACTCTTTTCATAGCTGCAGAACACCCAAAGTTTTCAAAACACACAGAATTGCATTTCATCAGTCACAATATGACAAATCAAATACTAATTACAATATCTGCCAAAATAAGATCAACAAATCATTTGTCCTATTCATATTACATTGCTGTATGGGCTGACATAAGCTTCTATTGGCCCTCCAAAGAAATTCATCATATATGCAAGTGCTGGAAACAGAATATATGGATATAAATCCTCTTGGCAGCATGCCTTCATGCCTGCCTGGAGGCTACAGAAATCCTGAGTCATATTTAGAAAGTGAATTATGGAGATCATAAATCCTCATCAGACCAACCTTTGACCAGTCACATACTTTAGACACGCTGTGCACAAGACGTGTGCACATGCTAATGACTGATAACAAGGAGATGGCATCAAGTGTCTGTTTACTGGTCTACTGCTTCACAGGCAAACACCTTGACACTGGCATATAGCTTCACAGCGGCGGCCTGAGGAGTAACTGACAGTTGTGGTATAAATGTCTAGCGGAGGAGCCTTCTGAAAGGAAGACGGATCGCAGTAAGCAGTGGATTATTGTTTTCAATTGAGTCTCGCACAGAAAAAAGCACCTTTTTGATTAGGTGGATAACAAACAGGCAGAATGGGTCTTACATGCTGGCACCGGAGCTGCCTAATCCTGCCTGGCTTAACACATGCACATATGTCCCCTCGCGCACTTTAATTTTCTCTCCTCTCGGTGAGCAAGCTGAAAAAAATAGGGAGGGCGAGGGCGAGAGGGAGGGAGGGAGAGAGGGAGGGGATGGGAAAGAAGACAGACCAAGGTGGGTGATATTATCCTCACAGCAAAAACTGCCTTGACCCATAACACCCACAGTCTCTCAGTAGCCTGCCTCTTTTCTTCCTTGCCTTTCGCAGCAGAAAAACAACACTCCTGAACCAACAGCATATACATGAATTATATAAAGCCGAGGTTCTTAATCTTTTTTGGTTTCAGGGACTGGAATGCGGTGGTCTTTTTCTCTTGTGGATCAGCAAGAACGACATCGCCTGCTTGACCCCCCCACTTACATTAAAACTAAACCTGTTTATGCTCAAACTGAGCGCAGAAAACAGCTGATTTCTACAGCAGATAACCATCCGGAGGGCTGCTCAGTGGTATCTCAGGGACTGACGCTGGGCCCCAACCCTGAGTCTGAGATATACAGCACAGCTACACACAGCACACTTAGTGCCAGTACAGGATAGAATAGAAGACAGCCAGTAGACAAGACCGGTGATGGGAAAAAATGCTGGCTTCGCTCTGCTGCAGCTGTAGTAGATACAGTGAAATTTACAATATCAAGAGCACAAGTAATAAATGTAGGGATGAGACTTTCTACATCGATAACAAACTAATATATTCATCAGCACACCATTCCTCATAAATTATAGTTGGGTTTTTTTTAATTACACAGCCATTATTACATAGAATGCCTAGTACCCATGTTGTTATGTCTTTACACAAACAATGCATAATGATAGGAATAGTCAATACAAAATTCTTTATGAAAATTAACATCATTAATTGGACACATCTAGGCCTGCATTTGACCTGACAACAGATTTTTTTTACAGCTTGGAAAATATCAGTCCTGAGATTAGAATAGTGAGTTTTAAATATTGTTAGTCTGTGTAGCCTATACCAAATGGAATTGAAATTAGGACAATTTATTGTATAAGAGAGAGTAGCATCTTATTTAAGGACAATGAACTCATGCAAAATATCTCAGGACAAGATGCTCTCTGCTTTCATACCTCCGTTGCTGCTTTTCAGTGGTGGTGCTCCTTTTAAATGCAGCACTAGTATGAGAAATGTAAATAGTATTTATGGACATACAGTATCAGTGACAATAAGGTGCCACAATTCTTCCAACCAGAACTCAGTTAACCATCAGATCATGAGGTCACCCCTGCAACACACACACACACACACACACACACACACATACATCCTCAATGCTTTACAAGCTACATAATACAAATCAAAACTAACACGTAGAAAGTGTTTTTGTTGGTTCATATCTTCTATGGCAATATACTGTAGTTTGAAAGAATAAGGTCACACTCTCTACAAGGTTGAAATTTACTGTAGCAGCGCTCCAGTTGTTACGTTAGATCAAACACAGTTAACCAGACTGACATTGCCACTGTTTGTATATCAGTCAGGGTAGCAATTAGTTCTCACCATTCTCCATTCGGCTTTTCTGTGCACATAATATTCCCCAAAGGTGTAAACACACGTATTTCTTCAATACTGCAGAATCAATCATCTCATTTGGAGGTAAAAACATTTAATGTCAAGGAAAACCATTTACCTCTGCTTTGCAATTGCACTTTTTTTTGTCTTTAAAGGTGGACAGCTCAGACCTCACATTCAATGGATCCTGATACAGTACAGGTACATGGCCTTGTCTCATTCACCAGAGAGTCCATAGTCTCTGAGTTTGAATGGTAACTCAGATAGTACTCTTGCAACTGAGAGTTAAGGTCCAGCTCTTGCTTCCGGGTCTTTTTCCTGCGCTTGTGGTTGACTGAGTGCCCCTGCAGCTGCCTCATGCTGTTGGGGTAGCGCCTCCACGAGACATAAATAACCAGAAGGATCAATGACACCGACAGGAACAGGGCTACGCTGCCTGCAATGATTTTATGGAAGGCCATATGTTCAAACTGTAGCTCTGGGATAAATGATGTGGAGGTTTCTGGGGAGATGGGCACTGTGGAGATCATGGCTGTGGCCTCCGTCTGTGCCTTTCTGTCCGTCACACCGGGAGGGACAGGCGGAGGGGTTAATCTCTGCACCGGTGACTCAGGATGACCTGGGTCTGTAAGGTCAGGGGGAGGCGGCGGGCGGGTTGTGATGTTCACAACCGGGGTTGAAGTCAGTAGGATCAGAGCAGTGGTGGAGACCACAAATATGTCCACACATATCGAGTGGTTCCTTGCAACATCCACGACCCGCTCTCCCTGCACCGACTTGGGACTGCTGCAGATCATGCTGATGTCCTTGGAATCTCTGGCGGTTTTGAGCCAGCCCATGAGCGGGCAGATGCTGGGGCTGCAGTCCCAGGCGTTACCGGCCAGGCTGACAGCGGTGAGGGAGGTCCACGCTGCTACGGCTTCCATAGGCACACCGCTGAGCTTGTTCGATTCAAGGTTGAGTATTTGTAAGTTTGGCATACACTGGAAAACAGCTGGGTCCAACATTTGGATTTCATTCCCTGAAAGGTCTAGTTTCTGTAGTGTATGCCAGGTCCAAGGCGAGCCCTGATTGATGGATCGTATGCGGTTCCATTGCAAGTAAAGGGCCTGGAGGTTGGTAAGGCGCGGGAAAAGAAAGAAATTAATCCTGGAAAATTGATTGTGCTCTAAATGAAGCTCTTTCAACTTGAACAGCCCTAAGAATGTTGTGCGGGTGAGGCTCCGCAAGCGATTATAACCCAAATCTAGAAACTCCAGGCTGCGGCATTCCAGAAACGTGCGAACAAGGATCTGTTTCAGACCGTTAGACCGAAGGTGGAGGTTCTGTAGCTTGCGCAGGCCGTAGAAATGGCCTGGCTGCAGGGACTGTAGCTGATTGTAGGACAAGTCAAGATTGCGCAGGTTGGGTACGGCGCTGAAGGTGTTATTGTGCAGATGTGTGATCTTGTTGGAGCTGAGGATCAGCTCTTTGAGCCTGCGCACACCGTGGAAGGCTAAAGCATCTATAACACCGATGGAGTTGTGGTCCAGGTAAAGCCAGATTAGCTGATTGAGATGAGCAAACTGGTACGGCAACAGAACCAGCAGGTTGTTGTAGCGCAGAGACAGACCCTGGCATCCGGTGGTGATGTTCTCTGGGATGTCTTGGAAAATGCCAGATTCGCAATAAACAATCTTCCCTTCACAGCGACAACTTGCGGGGCACATCCTCTCCCCCTTGCTGAGCAGCAGCAACACAGCTGCCTGCAGAAGAAGACAAGATAACCTCCAGTCCCAGATCACAGAACCTGTTGGGGGTAGAGTGGGGGAGAGGCAATCAAAAGGCTGACTAGTGTTAGAAAATGTGTGCTCAAAGACTTATAAATAAGTAAAGCTGGGAAATTCATTCTTCAAACAGAAGGAGTCTGTAGTGAAGACCAGCTTTAAGTCTGATGTCTCAGTGCATGAAGAATTGATAATGGAGTCTGGCATACTTTAATGGATGTGTGAAAATATTCAGACATAGTGTTGAATCAATAAGAAGGCATAAGCAATAGATATGACTTCAATAAATATTTAAATAGATACTTGAATAGCCCACTTAAATAAATACTCGTCCTACTTATTCAAATTTTACGTGCAAAATAAATAAATAAATAAAACAAGCCCAAGCCTCCAATTTTAGGAACTAATAACCATGGCAATATAAATTGATCAAATCACCTCATAGCTGTCGTCTTGGCTGCAATGGGCCTCAAGAGGGAGAAAATGTGTCAATAAATTATGTAAAACATAATGGCTTACCCATCGTTAGTGAAGGAAGGATTAATCCTCTGAAATAAATGGATGGAGAGCACATTAAACTGCTCTCAGATGAGAAAATCGCAGTTCAGGCAACCTTTTGTCGGAGTTAGAGTCGATCCGCATGGTGAGCATCACTTCTGCTTCCAATTAGAGGAGGAAACCATATAAATGCAAGTTTACGCAGCGTTGAAAACCGCTCTGATTTCTGTCTGAAGCCCTCAGAAATAGGACACCTTCACACTTGGATCTTAGTTGGAGCCGCTGCTAGTTCAGCCTGCTGTGTGCGCAATAACCCGTTTGAGCGCCAATAGACTGATCCACAATCCTCCATGCAGTCTCTCTCTCTCTCTCTCTCTCTCTCTCTCTCTCTCTCTCTCTCTCTCTCTCTCTCTCTCTCTCTCTCTCTCTCTCTCTCTCTCTCCCTTTCAAATGCGTAAAGACGCGTAGGCGAGCAAATACTCTCGCTCGTTTTAACATCTGTAATGACTGATGATACTATCAATTATTGCTTATAAGAAAAACTTAAATATTAGTGCATAATTATGTTAAAAAAGGTTCTTAATTTATTCCAATGACAGCATCTGTGTTTTTTTTTTCTCGTTTGGCACTATATCCCACATTTGGGAGATAATCCAGTTGGTGCGGTTATATTTTTAACCACAGTGGTGTGTATTTCATCCAGATCCCACAAGCGTTTGATTAAGTCAGTGGCAGGTCACTGGTTTATGAAATAGGCCTGCATCTAACCTGCTGTTCGGAAAATTCTGCTTTATCTGGCCATTTGGATTCCAGTATATTTAGGCCCACAATGAAATAGTTGTTTTCAAGTTCCTCAATAACTGTTTCAATTCTCTTTGTCCTTTTTGGTAGGCATTATCATTCCTTCTCTTCCCTGCTGATTTTTTTTATGTCTGATACCAAGACAATAAACTTTGCATTATGCAGGTCCCCGTTCCTTTTACAGCTTGTCCACGCAGTAGTTGATTTGCATGGGAAAACGTCAACAAAGCACCAATAATAACACATTTTGAATAACAGACCAGGATAAGATGTCACTTGCACATTTAGGGGATATTATCCAAACAGTTGTTATTGAAGTAGGTGAGATGCACTATTTACAACAAACGCATCATTTTGCACATATTCCCATTGAAACTAGTGAGACTTTGCAAATGTAGGGGCTTTTGGTGGTGGTCCAGTGCCTCAGGCATGTTGCACCTGACCTGCAGCCAACAGATGTGAGTTTACACATTCCCCACTGAAATTAATCTAGAAATATCTTTAGCTGGTCAAATCTGCCCTGCTGGATATTAGATTATGTGTTACTTACCAAAAGTTGTTATTTTGTTTGTATCTCAACCTGTTGATGCCAGACTTAGAACATGGCTTTAATAGATTAACATACAGATGGAGTTTTTTTTGTTCATGGGCAATTTGACAAACATCAAGGCTGTTATTAACCAATGAACTTGTGAAATGCTGCTGTAATGTAACCTATCATTGCTTTGGAACAGCTGATCAGGTCACCATGAACCTGCAAAAGCTGTTAGCTCAGCTGTTTTCAAATTGACCATAAGGGGCCAATTACCAAAAATATCTTACTGTAACCTGCTTGACAAAATTTCTTGAAATTTGGTATACATGCCCTAAGATACAGCAGCCTACATTCATAGAGGCGGCAGTAGACCATAACATTTTGATTTCATTAGCATGTTTTGCAACCTATTAGCTTGTAATTCAAAGTTAGTTGAAATTTGGGGTGTGAGTGGGACAGGGGGGTTGAGGTCGACGGGGTATAGAGGACCAGAAGGGGAATAGCACACTATAAACAGTTTAACTATTCATATGTCATTCCTATGAGGTTCAAGGACTAGAGGCAGTAGACCTTAAACACAGCTAACAGCAGTGTGTATAGTTGATGGTGGGGGGGGGGGTGTAGTGGTGATGATGATGATGATGATGATGATTTTGATGATTTTGATGATGATGATGATGGTAGGATCTATGATAACATTTCCTTTGTGAAAACAATGAGGAAGGTCACATAATCCAAAACCATGTGTTTGTTGATTCATTCATTCATTCTAAGATGTCAGGAAGGGGAGTAATCAGGGCTTTGTTTCTAATCTCAGTGGCTGATTTAAACAATCATTATGATAATAACTGTTTAAGTGCGATGTTGACATGCATCATCCATTCACACCCTCAGACACCAGTGGGGTTTATGTAAATAAACGGTTAACACCTCTCAGTGTCTCCGAGATAGTGTTGCTAGTGTTGAAGGGGTGGTAACAGTAAGTTTATTGGTATTCAAATGAATGGACCTTATGAAATAGGCAGTCACCAAAATAAAAAACAAAAAACATGCTTGAAGCAGAGGAGATGGGGAAACATATAATTCTATGGTCATTTTTCATACTTTGCTGAGTCTACTTTGAACAGACATTCATCACATTGGGCACAATAGTCTGGAAAATATGATTTGGGCTGCATCATATTAGAAGGTTTGAGTTGTAATGTGTGGTAACAGCATCCCCTTGTGCATGGAAAGAGAAATGTCCTGTTTTCTGACAGCACTGATACAGACACTGATCTAAAAATCTGTGACTTCAGTGATGATAAAGGAGAGAAATAAGCATCCACAATACTTGTGTTTTGCTGATATGAACTAATGAATTCATATAAACACTTGGCTGGGAATGTTGGAATATTAGATTTTAGGATGCCCATAGATTGCACTGAGAAGAAATGTATCTATGAGAGCTGTTTCAGGAAAACCATAGCAGGGGTGAATGTAAGAGGTGTGAAAATGTTTGTGTTAAGCTAATACCTTCCAGTGTCATAGTATCACGTTTTTGCAATGAAATGTCAATCAAAATCTGCTCTTCAAAGACTATGCTGCCTCACACCTGTCTGCAGAGATCACATGTCATTCAGGAAACGTGCTAATAACGTGTGGGAAAACGTGCTGGCTGACAATGAAGCTGTAATGAGAGGTTTATGCAGGAGATTGTTTTTGGACTGCAGATTTTCCCATCAAGTTACCCTGTATAGATTTCAACACAAAAAAAGGAAACCGGCATTCAGTAAGAGAGGAACTGATATTAGAGATTATAAACCGCATCCACTGGCTGTCTGTAATCCTGTGACAGCAGCAGGGATAACTTATCAACTGGATCTTATCTTGCATTATGCAAAATACAGAAAATGAAGTGAATATGTGTGCACACCACCCACATGTTGTAATTCTACAATATAATCATTTCCAGAGAAGTGCCAACTCCTATCATCTAACTGACAGTAACAGGTTACATAGAGCAGTGGAAGTGGATAACACATCACACTTTCATATATTGTGCACAATAAATCTGTTTCAAGCCCATTCAGGGAGATCAGGATGTGAGTTCACCTTTACTAAATGATTTTAAACTAAACCTTGGCAAAGTTACTGAATACATAAATGTGTAGACTGACTTGTAAAGTGTCTGTTGTACGTCTACACTGTCCTTTTACACTGTATCTGAGGATAGATCGATAGATAGATAGATAGATAGATAGATAGATAGATAGATAGACAGATCGTCTTTCACCCACTCACTTCATCTGTCTGAGTCTTTGAGAGGTAGTTTCTTTGAGAGCCTTTGATCCTTTACAATCCTCATTGAACCCTGTTTTTCCAAAAACTGATGTGAAAAACATTCAAAGCACAACCATGTCACCCAACTAGAAGCTATTTTGAACTGTATTTTTGTGCGTGGCAGGAGGTCACCCATTTTCAAAATGGCCTTTCATG
Source organism: Centroberyx affinis (assembly GCF_046629955.1). Classification (NCBI taxonomy): domain Eukaryota; kingdom Metazoa; phylum Chordata; class Actinopteri; order Beryciformes; family Berycidae; genus Centroberyx; species Centroberyx affinis. The sequence goes on from NW_027278865.1 coordinate 325,052, forward strand.
ACCCCTGAAAGACATAAACTGCCAAGTAATCCCTTGATTAAAGCCCTTTGGCGTGAGAAGACAGGTGGATGGCATGAATCCACAAAAATGTTAAAGTAAATTACCTTGTCTATTTTAACAAGAGAGACTCATCACATGAGTCACCTGTTTTATTTATTTATTTGCTTTTTCAGATTTTTTTATATTACAGTGAGCAATACCAGTGATGGGATGGAAGCACATAATCACAACAGTCATTTTCCAGGTACATAGTAGAACCCTTTTTGATGAAGAAACCTTTTTGTCCAGTGGTCTTATGTGTACAGTGCCATCTACAATGCATTATATATGAGAAAATACAAAAATGAAAAATAAAATCCTCAGAGTTGCAAAGGTATGTTGACCCTCTAAACTTATGATCCTGGAAACTCATTTTGAAGGGACCTTGTTACCGTATTAGGGTTGTTTTGATCTGGATTTACACACAGGAGCTCATGATCACCGTCTCTAAAGCGCATTTACCAACTGATCCACTCAGGATTCCTCGCAGAAATATATTAAAGAGTAGACTATCACTGTGCCTCTGTGTTTTTATGAATCCATCACTTCCCGTTGAGTGTTGCTGGAGAAGGCCTCTGTGACTGAATACTCATGGTGTTACCTTTATTACAACAGCGTTTTAATGGAGAGCAGGTTTCAACTCAACCACCTTCCCTCATTAACCTCATGAATGTTTTAGGTGACACCTCCGCTCCCAGTGTTTCGGCATGTAAATTCTTCTAAACAGACAAGACACTTATCGCGCATCCTGAAAAAAAATATGATTCCCTAAAATAAAACAGAATATGAATGCGGGTCAAATGAGCAAGTTATCAGCTTTTAATCAACAGAAACCCTCAAGAATCCCCGCAGTGCTCTCTGGGTTCTCCAGATGAAAACGTTTCTACGCGGAAGCACACGTTTAAGAACCCTCATTTTAATGAGGACAGTACAAAGACATAATTAAACTGTGATAAGATGGTTGGAATCAATGCCACATATAATTTACTGGATATCAGAGCTAACATAATACACAACCCCTTGTATACCAAAAGACATACAAGACAAATGTATGCAGTGTTCTTTTTTTTTTAGTTGAGCAGCAGCAGGGGATAAAATGCCAGATGTTTTGGGACAAGACCTTTCCCCTAGAAATATTTACCTGATGTTTGGGTATAATTCACTGGGTAATTAAAGTTGCACATTTATAAGTCAGGTTCAGCCAAATTGTGGAGTAAACAGAACCTGCCTGAACACTGTTTTAGGTGTCTTTTTTGTCCTAATTATATCACTGTTTATATATTTCTGCACTCTGTTACAGGGGGATTCATTATGCTGCAAAAAAGCAGGTCCTTCCCTTGCTCTATTATTCAGGGCTCAGTCAGTCACAGACAGTCATTAAAGTTTCATAGGACGCAATTTGGGCGCCGAGTTATTTGCAAAGCGAGGTGAGTGCATATGGCGGCAGTGTACTGCACCTTTAGTGATGTTTAAGGCATGGCTCCTCATGCTTCTCATGTCAAGAACCTCAAAATAGATGTGTGTTCAGCCACAGACGCCTGTTTGGCAAGATTTTGTCCAAAAGACCCCCATCTAAGGAGATTTTTAATGTTTGATGTGACTTCGTTTTAAATGTATTACTTCAGGTGGGGAGATAAAAGTAGAAGAGTGAAACCTCTGATCCGAAACATCACTCTTAGATATATTCTCCTGTTCTCTCATTTGGTTCACTTCTTGTACATTTAATGCTAATAAAATTGACTTGACTTGAGCACCCACTGGGGGTCACCAGGTCCCAAAATCTGGTTTGAGGTAGAGGAAACACAAGTCCTTATTTTATTTGGAGCTTAACGTTTTGACCACCAGTCAAATTCAAACTGTAAGTGAGATATAAAGCAGGAAAACTTGCAAGTCAGGGGTATTAAGAGGAGTTAAGGTGGTGATATTCCTTCCAATGTCGAAAAATATCATTTTCTGGCTATAAATATACAAACCTGTGAAACTGAATTATTGATCCGCTGTATTTCAGCATTCCCTGCATATGCCAGTTATAGCAAATACCCAAAGAAGCTGGATAAAATGCAAAAGTGGGTCATGTCAGATTTGTTCAACAACATAAATCAGAATTGATGCACAGGCCACGGGGAATTAAATGAAACTTAAGGGTAGGATGATGGCACAACAGCAGCTTAATGTGAATTTTTAAGCTCAGGGCTACAGCAGGAGATATCAGATTTCCCTGCATGGAATTCTGGCAATTTGTTTTCACAGATTATTCATAGATTTGACAATTTACAGACCAAATTGACTAGTGTTTTGACATGTGGATGAAGAGAGAAGAGAAATTATATGAGGGGGACAAATGTTCAGTCACGTCATTAGTGTGAAACAATGTTTTTTTCTGAAGTCTCAGACCTTTTAATGGAGATGAGAGTGAGGTAGCATGAAGTTTGTAGACTCAGGAAACCAATCCACATACAGTTCATGTAGGCTCTCTATCAGGTTAGGGTGACTCTAATGTAGCTATAATGTGGTGCACCAACTTTACATGGGATGGGGGTGGAGGTGGAGGTGGGGCGTGGCCAGTTACCTGATTGATCCTCACAATGGGAATTAAAGTAGTTACTGATGCGCTTGATGCTTCAGTTTTATTTGTTGTTTCCACCCATTTTCCTGTCACAAAGCAACTGCAGTATTAGCTCAAATGTTCATTAATGTCCATTACCAGTAATTACTCTGCTCATTAAGTGCAGGGGCAGAGGGACCCATTAGAAGTGATGACTTTGACCCCGACTCAAACTCCCATTATGAGGCCTTGAAAGCATCCTTTGTTTACGCATGACACATTTCAGTGTCAATGTGCAACAATGAGTGTTGAAAAAAACAAACTCTCTTCCACTGAGCTTTCAGCTTTATTTCATGGCACTGAGTAACACATAGTACCAAGCATATGAAAACAATAGGCCTAAGTGTAGTTTTACAGTAAGCTATATGGCATGCTGCATGCTTTTGCAGACAGTCTATTTTTCTTCCCATTTTTTCCTGTCTTTACATTATTGATTACCCCAATTGATTAAATGTACAGCAGATACAGAAATAGTTAACTCCATCGCTTTAATCAGTAAGTTCTAAGGTTCAGCTTCACGAGGACAAGGAAGTCTGTGATGGTGAGAGCTGAGGGGAGTCGCTCAGTGACCAGGAGAGGGCATCTCAAGTCCTAAAACGAGCACCGGCGAGCTCACTATAATCGTACACCAACATCATTCCTGTTGCTATAAGACAACTGATATACTCTAGATGCCACGGTCAACGGGTCTAATCCACAGCAGACTGCGCCCAGTCCCGTTCTTTTCCACATTTGACTCGGGATTCATTCAACTTGACGCATTTCGGACCACAAGTATTCCTCTCAAATTTCTTCACTTGATCGGTTGCCAATGTCTTTTATGCCAGTGTTTTTGATACCAATGAAATTCAACAATTGGCGACTCCGGATGCGTCTTTAAAATCTATTTTACAACCAACTAAACAAGAGGTAAATAATTATCGTCAGGCTATGAGCTTGAGTGCGTCCGTCCAAGGGCTTTTGTTGGATCGCAGCCTGAAATATGCATAATCAGGCTCATGTTGTTCGGTAACGTAGGAAACTACAGTCAAGGGTTGGTTCACACCTTCAGGAGCTCCTCGCATCTCCGACAGGTGTGCGTGCGGCTGTGCGCAAAGCGGCTCTGGCCACGGCGCAAAGTGCGTATTTTCCGTGTAGCTGGGCGTCCTGGGTACGTGTCCAACTATTTGGACTAAACGCGGAGTGCGTCTAACATGTGGACCTGGGACGCATGCAACAGAGAGCCCTAAACATGAGGAGGAGCCGACACCGCGCAAATATGGGTATGTACATACTGTTCCGCAGGCTACTAAGCCTACATTTCTGCACAGTCCTTGTCGTTTGCCTAATTACTAACCACTTAAAGCCAATGCTGCTGGTTTCTTTGCACCCTGCAGCTTATGAATGATGACTGCAGGCTGTGAGATCTGGCGGGGATTTTTCTTTCACCAACTATTTGACAGATCGTGCCTGGTGCATTTGGTTATCAATCACTGTTCCCATGTCCCAAGAATATTTGTTTGACAGTGATAATGGATGTAGAGCTGTATTCAGTCTGAACACAGAATTGCATTGAACACAGGAATGCAAATTAAGTGGGCTGCCTAGTCTGCAAATAATCCTCTCTGGTTAACAAATGCAATAACCTTAGAACACAGTCAGAATTACTGCATTTGCTTCCCTGATACAGTTGAATACTTCTATTCTGTGCTGTCCTGTTCTGTTCTGTTCTGTTCTGTTCTGTTCTATTCTATTGCATCTATATTTCCTATGCTATTCTAGCCTATCTTTGGCCCGTGTTCTTTCCTCTTTCCTGAGTCTATCACTTTTCTGTGTTTCTGCAGGACTCCCTGTGCTTTTCAAATGGCTTGTATTCACAGCATTGGTGCCCGCCTGGCTGGTTGCTGCTCCGAGCGGCATCCGGGAGCGTCCCTGCCCCCAGAGCTGTAGATGTGATGGGAAAATAATATACTGTGAATCCAATGCCTTCCGTGACGTGCCGAGCAATGTGTCTGTAGGAACGCAGGGCCTCTCCCTGCGTTACAACAGCCTGGTGAACCTCAGAGCACGGCAGTTCTCAGGCCTGAGTCAACTGGTTTGGCTGTACCTCGACCACAACTACATTAACGCTGTGGACGGCCAAGCTTTCCATGGGATCCGGAGGCTAAAAGAACTGATTCTCAGCTCTAACAAGATCACACAGCTAAGAAACAACACTTTCCACGATGTCCCGAATTTGCGTAACCTTGACCTTTCCTACAATAAATTGCAGGCTCTCCAGCCTAGCCAATTCCAGGGTCTGCGGAAATTACTTAGTCTACACTTGAGGTCAAATTCCTTAAAAACTGTCCCAATGCGAATTTTCCTGGACTGCCGCAACTTGGAATTTCTTGATATTGGCTATAATAGGCTGAGGAGCCTCACACGTAACGCCTTCGCCGGACTCCTTAAGCTCATCGAGCTTCATTTGGAGCACAACCAGTTTTCGAAGATAAATTTCGCTCACTTCCCCCGCCTGACTAACCTGAGAGCGCTCTATTTGCAGTGGAACCGTATCAAATCTATAACCCAGGGCCTGCCATGGATGTGGACGTCCTTGCAAAAGCTGGACCTCTCAGGAAATGAGCTCCAAGTGCTGGATGCCAGTACATTCCAATGCCTCCCCAATCTGCAGACTCTGAACCTGGACTCCAACAAGCTCACCAATGTCTCTCAGCAGACAGTGGAAGCTTGGATCTCCCTCACCACCATCAGTCTGGCTGGTAATGTGTGGTACTGTAACCCGAGCATGTGTCCCCTGGTGGCCTGGCTGAGGGCCTTCAAAGGTAACAAGGAGTCCACTATGATTTGTGCGGGCCCTAAGGAGGCACAAGGAGAGAAAGTCAATGACGTGGTGGAGACTCTTAATATCTGTGCAGCAACACCTGCCCCCGCTGCCTCGACTACGTCTGCTGTCACTTCCCCGTCTCAACCTGAGCTGCCGCCTCTTCCCACACAGTCTGTGGTGGATAAGAAGCTGATCTGGAACAGGACGGTCTCCCCCACTCCCTCTGAGGTCTCCCCCACCATCCCATTGCCAGACACTGAGTATGTGTCCTTCCATAAGATCATAGCCGGTAGCGTGGCCCTCCTCTTATCTGTGGCTATAATTCTGCTGGTTATCTATGTGTCATGGAAGCGCTATCCCAGCAGTATCAAACAGCTTCAGCAGCGCTCCATGGTTAAAAAGCGCCAGAAAAAGGCGCGGGAGACTGAGCGCTCCCTTAACTCACCACTGCAAGAGTACTATGTGGACTACAAGCCTACACACTCAGAGACTATGGATGTGCTGGTTAATGGGACAGGACCCTACACATACACCATCTCAGGCTCCAGAGAATGCGAGGTATGACCGTTGCCCTCCAAAAATCCATTTCCACTGCGAGGCACGAGAGGTAAATTTTCTAATAATATGCGGAGAAAAAATATGTTTTTTTCTCCTCTGGTCTTGTCTGTTGTGGGATCAGGAGGTGATGGTCAGTGCATGGTGACTTGTATTGTGCTGGGTTTGTTCAATTCCATACGATTACCCAGCTGCTGTTCTCAATCATGTAGTTTTATAGTGATATAGTGAGAATACGATTCCCATTAGCTGAAACTGCAGTAACAGCACACCTTTCTGGGTTCCAGTCACAAAGATGAAGTGCAAAACTTACATCAGATACATTATATATAAAATATGCCCATCTTTCATTCCTGCCATCCTCAGAGCTCATTGATGGATCTATGCATTTTCAGTCAGACAGTTACTTATTCACAAATGGCTTGCTGTCCAGAATGGAATGATAAAAATTTATTGGATCAAGTCACTGTGCAGGTGGTCTCTCCTATCCTGTGTGTTTGCTACAACAGCAGTGCTTCATCTGTGGCAAATACATGAGTCATGTGAGACTTGATATTTGTTTTGCTCCTGTATAATCTATGTAATTATTTGCAGTCATTCTCACTGATCATATATGTCTCCCTCTCTCTTTCTGCCTGTAGCCATAGAGTACTTAAGTTTTTATTCATTAGTTTAATTTACAAGGTTCAAACAGTCAGCACAGCCTGAATATCGTCGTAAAGGCCTGGGGCCAAATAAGAGATAAATTATGCATTTGGCCTTGATTTCCATTTTGCTTTTGTATACTACTGCAATAACACAATCGTGTTCAAATTGCATTATGCTATTTTGCTTAATCTCAGAAGTAACTCTTATGCAAACTTCTCATCCTAAAGTGTGCAAATTGAAATTCTTGTCCTGAAGCTCCTCTACATGACTGACTCTGAACCACTGTACGGCACCAAGGGATTGAGACAGAAAGTCTTGACAGAAAGACTAATCAATTTGCTCATGCTTAATTAGGCACTTTTTTTTTGCCTGTGTACTCTTTTTTTCCTAATGCTATGCATCTATCTTCCCCTGTCCAGCAGCTTTTTTCATTTGGCAGTATAGTAAAGTGTGATTAACAGGACATGCTGTGCTGGGAAAGACGTAGTGTCACTAGAATCTTTGCTGCACCTTTGTCTCAAGGCTCCTTTTGTCGAACTAACCAGACATGCCGTGGAATACAGGAGACATCTTTCTCCTCCATTGTACCTGTCAGCACAGCTCAGACAAGACGTTTTATCTCACACTGACACACAGCTCATTTCCTATATTCCACGTGGACGCTATAAATCATTTTGTGAAATATGTTTTTAAGACGTCGGTGGCAGCTTGTGTACTGGAATGCACTGTAGCACCGCTGACTTTCTCGCTGTGTTCTCCACTGAAGCCAGTGGAGGGGCAAGCGCAAATATGTTTCACTGTTTTCAGTAATGTCAGATAATATGAAGTACACAGGTAGCTAAATCAGCTCTTTGTCAGAATATCTGTGGCAGAGCATTTCTCAAATACAAGGGAAGCTTGAGGTGAGACGGTCGGCTTATCAATCTTGTAGCTTTCATGTGAGAATGTGGCGTGGGAGCATTAAATGGCAGACCTAATGGGGCTTCTGCTAGCTAGAATAACTAATAGCCCATCAGAGGTAAGGAGCCGAGACTTCCCTCAGCTTTGTTATTCCTTGCCCTCTACAGCTCAGGGGAGCAGCCTGAGCTGTTAAAAATGTAATAGGATTTTTTTTTGTATGTGTGTTACATTTCGTGCCAAACACCGCAATGCAAAGTAAGAACACATAGTACAACAGGAGACATATCTTCATAGAATAAGCGATTTAATGACTCTGTAAACCACTATCCGTGTTTATGGGTGCATTTAGGTTAGAATGGTGCATTTACACTTTCAAAACTGTTTCAAACTGCTGCATCTTTCAATAGCATCTAAATTGTCCTGATCAGACAGAGTGTTCTGTTACTCAGGCATGTAACTAAATGCGTCAAAATTCAGCATGTTGCAGTACAAAAAAGGGCCCATGCTGTGTGATGATGTTGTCTAGAGCTATTTGCATCACAATACAGGCAGTGCAGCACATTCTTCTCTGATATATATGAAGGCAGTTCAGTTTTATTGGATGGCACACAGTGGAGAGTGTCAAGAAAGATGAAAGTGAGAGAGATGGCATATCCGAAAAAGGCTGCTCCAGGGGTTCAAACCCACAATGTCACAAGCACATTGTACAGTATCCGCCTTAACCCACTGATCCCCCAGCACATTATTTGAGCTATTCAAGATAGCAAGCACTTAAGCTATTAGCTTCATTTTCAATCAGGAGAATGAGCTTTGCAATTGAAGCCTGTTATCTTTTGCACATGCCCGGGCCAACAGACTTGGAGTTAAATTGTTTCTGTAGATTTCTTCCAGCACAGCTCAGCTGGTTGGGTTCGAGACTGCAAGCTAAACCGGTTGAATGTAAATTGTGATGAACACTTTGCACTGTGCAGTTCCATGGTCTTCCTTGGGCTTCGGTCTGCGGCACATGGTTCCAAAAAAATGCTCGCTCCCTTGTATGCCATCCACTTCTCTACTCATAGAGCAGCTGCAGTAGTTGCTGTCCACCCACAGAACAGCCGCTGCAAAGTTAGTTCAGAAAATATCAAAATGAAAATCCCATCATCTCAGCCAAAGGCGGTTCTTGTACTTGGGTAGAATTTGCTAGCATTAACAAGGTGAGGAGATCCTGCCCATAGAAAATTATAGTGGGCAGCAAGAGGGCAGAAGAAACGAGGAGACAGGGAGATCTGCAACTACTGGCACCTCTGGGTGACTGATGCAAATACCTTCTGAAATACAGACTATACAGCAGAGGTTTACTTTGACTCACTTTCCACCAAGCTGAAAGAGTTGAGAGCATTTTGACCTTAAGACTCTGAAGAGCAAGCTAGTTTTTAAACTAATTTAAGTCAGCACTAGCCCAAAACATGTGCCCAAGTTGTTTTCATCTTTTCATACATTTGCACTTAGAATGTGAGACCCCATGTCCCCATCCTGGCTATATTAAAAACTGCTGGCCCTTATAAGTATTTGCCTAGGACCAATATTGCAGCTGTGGGCGCATTTCATTCAGCAAACATTTGTCTAATTCCTAGGCGCTGTAGTATGAGCCTTGTCTTCAAGACATAAAGATGATCAGCAATCCAAAACTACTGCCAGCTGCCAAATAGATGCCAGCTTGTCCTTCATCTGTTTAGTACATGAGTTTAATTTATTACAGTGTTTGTTGTTCACTTGGGAAATAAAGGTGAGCTAGCCACATAATTAGCATATATGATTTTACTGTTTTCATTTCACAGGCTTGATGGAAAGACTGAAAGAGCAACTAGACAGACAGATTTTACCAAGACTCACCAGAACAACAAACAATTGAAGACAAAGAGCAAAGAAAAAAACAAAACAAAAAAACATGAAAAATAGAAAAGCAAATTGACAAAAATCTATATTTCTTCCTATTTTCATTTTCCTTGATCTCCCTCCCTGTCTGGTCTGGCGACCTGGCACCTCACATATCCCATTGCTTTCTTATGTAACACATTCACACACAGCCTTTGCCCATAGCTACCAATTAATAAGAAAAAAGAACATAGGTTATTCACTGCAAGCAAGACCGCAGGGCCACAATCCATGGAGAGGAAGACGATTAGCGGCAGAACTAGTTTATTTTTATCATAACTGATGATTTTGTGAAAACCGGGCTTTGGTCAACTTGACTCAAACTCGACTGCAGCAAATGAGCAGGAAACCAACTGCCTTTGAAGTGAATTGGCTACTGCCTTAAAACTTGAAATAATGAAGGGAGAAGTGAGGAAAAGTTATCTGACTGCTTTTTCTAGTGGCTGCTATATTATTTTTTAGTGTTGAGATGTAGCACTTGCTGTTTTTAAGTGGTAATATAAAAAAAAACTTTCAATAGACTTCTGTATATGATCAACCACACCTCATTAGCTCAAGGTGCTATGCTACGCTAGGGACCTGTTCCAAGGTGATATATATATATATATATATATATATATATATATATATATATATATATATATATATATGTATATATACATACATATATATATATATAAATAGTTTTGGAAGTTTTTCTCTTTTATTTTGAGATGTTTTTTTTTTTTTTTTACTATTTTACTGCAGTCAAGCCAAATTAATTGCTCATCAAAACAACAGGTCCAATATAGTTCAGTGAACTATTATTTTAGTTGTTCAAGAGTATAATTCCTATTTTGACATAACTGTCAATAAGATCAACTCCTTCAGCATTCACTTAATGAAGACCGGCTGAAAATGGTTTCTTGATATAAAGGACTTGAATTCTGACATCTATTTGCACTAAGAAACAAACTTTCATAGAGTTGTCATTTCTAAAACAGGTGATGTTTCAAAGTTGATTTTTTTAAGCGTAGAATTTGCACAGATGAATTAGATGTTACATAGCTGATATTTATATACTGCCTGTCATTCCCATCATGACTGTGATCCAAGATGAGTTAAATGCGCAATGGCTTGTCATTACCACAAATGCAGATGGCGATATTCTGACTTCAGACCTGTCTTTGGTATTAAACACCTCTCAGGCTGCTGTGTGAGATTTCCCCAAAATAAACGTGTCCTGAGATGTTTATATTTCAGACTTTTGACAGAAGCTCTTTTTAGAGGTGTTATATCTGCTCTTGAGAGGAGGTGGAATAAAATCTACAAACTTAGCATAATTATGAAGAAATGCACACAAGAGTTCTGTGCAGTACCAGACCGCAGTCTAAAATGGCTCGTTCATATGAATATGGCTGGTTGTTTCATAATAATTAAGAAATTACCAATTTGTCTTTCATTCAATTGATATTTTAGGATTTTATTATTCTTATTATGATTCGCAATGACACATGCCCAGCCGACTGATGTTCATCCTCCACGCTTCAGCACAGACAGCATTGAATTTCACTCTGGGTTAGATGTACTTATTTACATAGAAAATGAACTGATGTCTATAAGCTATGACTAAGCCTAAGGCTGTCCAGGCAAGTGATAGTCAGAGGGAGTTCACTGAAGATGGCATTGGATGGTGAGAAAAGCAGAAATTAAAATCATTATGCTGTTAATCTCCAAATTAGCATTCTAAAACAAGGTCAGCATTGATTGACAATGTCATCAATGTTTCTCTCATATGCAATTTATGTCAGACGATAACCTAGTCCTTCACTTACACCCAAAATCAAATTAACTTGCCTGTTATTGCATAAAAATGAAACAAGTCAAGTGGGTCCATACATAGGCATATACCGTTTAACAAAGAACCCTATAGCCTAAATTATGGTATGGAATTGAGGCAGTATAGAAAACACAACCCGATTCTGGTGAAAATTAAATAGACTACAGTCATAAATTTAAAATGCCCTTTAAAAAGTACCAGGCTTTAATCGTTTTTAGCCGATTTGCCATTACTTGAACAAAATGGTCTTGAATATAAAAAGAGAAGATTTGTCACTTAAAAAGAATAGTTCATGTCACATAAAAATAAGCAAGTAGGCTTATTTGTGGCTGCAATATGGCTGGATCATTGGAGTTTCTGTGATATGAGAGGATGGACTATTTTAAAACAGCTGATTCCAATATTTGGGATGCCCGAAATAAGAGTTCAGCACCTGTGCAGCTCAAGTCCAAATACAAAGAGCTTTGACTGTCTATTTCCAGTGTTATTTGAGCAATTTATGCGTAGCCTAAAGGAAAATCCATTCTATAACACTGTAACACTGTTAAAAAAAAAACAGCTATGATGATGATTGGTTTTGTTGTTTGGTTGTATATTTTTCTTATTCCAGTGCATACCGACTCTTCACCGACAGTAGTCTCAATAGACCAGAATGCAATGCAGCCACAAGACGAAATCATCATTCATCTCTCCACTTACATGCATAACCCACAGCTGAATGCAACAAGTTCACGCCTGCTCTCTGGGGGTTGTTGAAAAGCATTCTGGGAAATGTAGGAGATCACTAACTGAAGTAGAAATAGACAAGTCGAGTTGAGGGAAGATAAATGATTTCACTTGATCAAAAAATAAGAAAATGGATAACAGTGTAAGAGTATTGGAGGATGGATTTTTCCATTAAGTCTGAACTGGAGCTGAGGAGCAAAAGAACTAGTTTAAATGTGGGATCAGCACAAATGCTTGGGGAGTCCAGGGGAATGCTTCCCTGGACGGTTTGGAGAAATCCTGTAAATACTTGTTTGTAATAACTTTACAAAATCTTAATGATATATTAATTTTAATCCTATATTATTAAGGCTACAGATATCTCTTGGTCAGTAATTCCAAAGTCTATCAGACACGTCCCCCTTGGTTTTTAGGGATCATATGGCCTTGATTCCTATACTGTTGTGCTTCAGTTTAAGCTTCTGTGTGTTCAATCAGTGACACCTCTTCTTTAATAGGGCTTGACAGCTTATTTACCACTTTCAGGAAGTACAGACAGAGCAAACAATATAACTTGCGAAAATATTTGGGCATAACATTTTATGCTGCTTTACAGTCACAGCAGCAACATTAATTTTTCAGCTCCAGGCAATTAGTGCCTACTTAGTTGTTCATTTTGTTATGATTCATTTAATTATGGGTATTAAGTCTATTTGACCGAGATACTGTAGATCTTGTCTACTGTGTCGCGTTCATTCACTGAAAAGGAAACAGAGTGATACAAAAAAGGAATGAAATGTTGACTTGGCACATTACTACATGCCATAGAAAGTTGTTGGACCGTTAATTTCATCTGTGCACAGGAATGGGGCTCTTCCACGGCACACTTACCTGTTGGCTGATTCATTCATTTTTTGTTCCAGTGTGAGGAATTTTGATATAATATTGTATTTTACCCCATGAATCACATTGCGATATCCCCGGAAAGTAAAACGCCTTCATCTATATGAGTTCTCAGTCTGTGTTTTTGTTGCTGTCTGATGGGAAGCAATGGTGAGTGAGTCAGTGAAGGGAGAATGATACAGCGTCTCTGCCAGCTTCTTCTCTTTGCCTTATCCGCTCGGAGGATGAGTTGGTGTGAAGATCCTCTCAGGCAGCTGCATGCGTGGGGTGAGATTCCCCCCCCCCCCCCCCCCCCCCCAAAAAAAAAAAAAGCCTAACCTGAGATGTTTCTCATTCAGACTTTCGACAGAAGTTCTTTTTGGATGTGCAATATCTGTAGGCATTGCGATCTGTAGTAGACTCTGTGATCTGTAGTTTTACGTAACTTATAAAATTGGTGGGCTGAAATCTTGCACACCTATGTAGTTCTTTTTATTCTTCCGCAACATTTTGGACTTGCATAACTTCAACATACTTTAAGATATCAGCTCCATTCAAACTTTAGATTGTGCAGCTAATTGTGGAGGGGCCAAAGCAATTATGACAGTAATATTCCAGATGGTGGCGCTGTAGCCACCGGTCAACAGTAAAAGACTGGGTCAGGCTAGAGACATGAAACTTTGCACACACATCCAGCTATTGTTGTTCTACAACTTTGCCTCTTGGACCATCATGGTCCACCATTTTAATTTTTTTTTCTTTTCGTTTTTTTTATAGAAGGCTTCTTCAAGCCTAAGACTGAAGTACACAGTAATGTAACAGATTTTTTTTTATATCTTTGACTGTTCTTAACCAATAGAGTTGCTAGCATTTGTGGCACATCACAAAATGGGTCAAAACTTGATGGTACTTTGTCCAATCATCATGAAACTTGGTACACATGTAAAAGAGTGTTCTATAAGCCACAAATGCCAAAACATGATCTCTCCAAATCTGGTCGACCAAATGTTCTGAAATGTGGTGTATGTGGTCGAGGGCCAAGTTTTTGTCTATATACCAAATTTGGCTGTGATTGCTCAATGTGGGCGTGGCTTATCAGATAGAAAATAAATACGCAGATACAATTTATGTTGTCAGTTAACTGGTGTCTATTTGTTTATATGTGTGTGTGTGTGTGTGTGTACATTTTTAGGTATATAAGCATGTGTGTCAGGTTGTAGCATGTAGGTATATAATTAGGCGATCATGTGTATAGATTTGGACTGACGTATATGTATGTTTGTATTTACTGATGCAACAATCCATGTGCTTTCAGCCCACACAGTGGGCTGTGAAACTGTATTGTTTGGTTTCTATTGAGATCTGCAGCATGCGGGGTATGAACCAAAACAAAGATATTTGTGAAAAGACAAAACCTCTTAAAAAGAACAGAGACTCACTCTTCAAAAGCGACAAACTTTTAATCTAAATCGAATCGTTAAATTTGAATCATTCCACACCCTTCGCCTAGCAATCTGAGCAAATAGACTCAAGGAATGAAATGTTGTCGCTGTCACACATCACTTCTGTGTGAATATGGCAGTGTGTGCGCTAGAGATGTTTGGATATTTGTTGCCGTATCATTTGTTGTGACATGTATTGTTCACAGGTGGAGGCAGAGGAGGAAATCACCCCTGCATTTCTGCTCTGGGTGCCAATGTATCCCTTTTATATTGAACAAATGGGTCAGTCCTTTGTTTCTGCAGAGTATTTTTACTTGCCCTATCTGAAAGGCGTGTAATGCGTTCTGATCATAGGGGTGTTTCAGTACTCAAAATTTTAAATGCTTTCCAGCTTTGACTGAGTAGACATCAGCCAAATATTATTAAACACATTTAACATTTCTCTCACAATGCAACATGGTAGTGAATTTGACCATTCACGTAAAACAGTAGCAGCATGCCACTAGACACACAACAGCCGTTGGACTTCACAGAGATTTGATGAATGTAGCATGTTGAAATTTGCAGTGTACAGTATCTACAGCATGTGGTGCAGACAGTATACTGTTAGGATTGGATGTGCACTGAACAGATTTCAGACAGAACTTGGAATATAAAAATAAAATAGATAGATAGATAGATAGATAGATAGATAGATAGATAGATAGACTGACAATTTAATCTTGGCAGATAGACAAGATTAATGTAGACCCTGATTCTGAGATTAAGTTATGATCTTATCATTTAAGAGGATTTTTTTTCTCACCATCAGAATGTTCACAGTGTTGCCATTGATGATGCAACCATAGTAATATTGTCAATGAGACAGATTTCAAATGGAGGAGCAGAATCTTATCACTTACACATTTCGAAAACTTCACGTTTCTTAAAATGTGATTTGAAATGTGAGTGATTTGATGCTTAGTAGCTTGACTTTTCTACAGTGCTGCACACGTTTTAAGGTTTTTGTCAACCGATGCAAAATGCTATCATTTCACCTCACCACATTAATGTGATTTTCGTGTGTTTGATGTTATCCTGCTCAAATGTAGCAGCGGGAGTTGCAAACACACGAGTGAATGGAAGGAAATTGGAACAAAGTGGAGAGAGATCAATATTGCATGTTCTGCAAAGCGTTCTTACCACAGATAAATCAGTGGGTGAGATTATCCTTGGAGCCAAGAAGAGAGGCATTTCATCAATTGGAGATCAGGACTTTGTATTGATCGCCCGGCCCATGCATGTTTGACATCACTGGAACCTCCCTGTTTTTGGCGACTCTTGGAACTTAGTCAATCCCCATCTCCATAGAGCGTAGAAGAGTGAGCTTGCTGCGGTGGCATTGTGCAGAGCTGGGAGGTCACGTGGCTCCAGAAGTGCTTTTCTCATTTTTTCCACCCACCTGTCAAAACATTTTTTCTTTTAGCAATTATTTAACTGTGTTGCACAGACACTGTCCTCTACAGCAATGGATTTTTCAAACATTTTTTGTTGGGACGCATATTTTCAAAAGAGTCTTTCTTTTGACCCAAAACTGTTTTTGCGATGTGCTATCTAAGCTAATCAATCAAAATTGACCACTTTTAGACTACAAACCTAGTGCACAGTATGTTATACAGCCTGCTTTAGATTGCAGGTTCTCAGGAAGGATATAATGGAATCAATGTGTATGATGGGAGCTATTTTACCTGCAGGACATTTTATTGCCCACAATGCATTTTTAGTGGTTGTGTTTTGCCAACCAGATTGTGTCTATGAAAGCACTGTAGCACTATAATAGCACTATAGCACTTTGTAACACATCTCTTTATACTCTAACTTGGGATGACATCTCTGTGCCACTGCACACTTGAAGTTGTCAAGGAAGAGCCTCATGCATTGAGATGTCTCAAGTGAGCAGAAAACAAGGCTACTGATATGAATAGTTATGTGCAGCAGCATTTAGTTGAATATGCATCACGTCAACCCACAAGTCAGAGAGATACAGACTCACACATGCTGCTGTAGTCTTGCATGCCTTGACTTCTCTCGACAGCTTGTTTTAGCACCAAATAAGTACGTACACACACACGCACACACACGCACACACACACAACAATTCATTATCAGTAGCCTTCGTCTGAGTTAGTCGGGGAGTTGTGGGGAGCGGACATTGTGGCAGGTACTTCAAATTACAAAGTGAGGAAAGAAAGGCTTTTTCTTTCATTGTGGAAGTAACAGTTTCCCTGGGTTGAAAATGATGAATCAATTCTGTATCATTTGTACCGTTTGTCAGCAATTTCCGAGTAAGGCAGCTCGAGCTGGCTCACTTTTTTGAAGGAATTGACAATTACTGCAAACAGACACTTGTAGCCCACAACAAGGGCCAGCAGCAACTAGCTTGTATGTTGGCAAAACGGCTAGCTGACACCCCCTCATCATGTCTCATTAATGTGTTGGAAAGATGCTAAATGGAGAGATTTATCAGTGTCATGAATTTCCCCTCTGGTTTACTGTAGGTTTGTGTTACTGCTGCTGCTCTATTATTTTGATTTTGTCCTGCTGGGCCAGTAAAACAATACTAGGGGCAAGCAGAACTCTGACTTACAGGCTCTATTGTTGTGAATCAATGGTGCATGGTGCAAAGCGCAGTTAAAGGTGCATGGCGCAAGCGGCGACTCGAATTTTTGGTAATTTCATGGCCAGAGGTGCGTGGCACACCTGCGGTGCAGTTGTAAACGGGTTTGGAATACATTATCAGTAGGTGCGGTGGGCCTGACTTCAATCATGATCAATCAAATCACCTCTTTTCCCTCCCTTTAAAAGGAGTGCACTCTGCACCACTGCACTCTGACAATTTGGTGATAGTGAGAACAGTCTGGAGTGGTTCCTCCCAGGGGCGTGTCTAGGGGGTGGCCAGGGCCACCCCAGAAATCTGATTGGCCACCCCAGGTGCCACCCCAAAATCCTGAGTTATAATTGGCTGATGGCCATGTTAGAGGTGGGACCATCAAGCAAGTGCATTTCTGCATTCGGTGTAGAAAAATGCAGCACGCACCTGAAGATAAAAACCAAGAGGTAATGTTAGTTAGTTAGTTAGCTACATTTTTTTTATATGCATACAGTTGACAGTGATGCCTGATAATTCTGGTTGTTTTCAACCTGGGCCTTGTATGGAAGAGGATTAGGGCCACATATGAAAAATGTATTTGAGTTCTGAGATTAATCTCAGATTTCTGAGAAAGTCAGAATTCTGAATTTAATGTCAGAATTCTGAGAAAAAAAGATAGAATTCTGAGTTTAAAGTCAGAATTCTGACTCAGAATTCGTAATTCTGGCCTGGGACCTGCCTACATCCTTCCTAAACGCTGCACAGAGTGCCACCCTTGCTTGAGTCTATGCCCCACCTCGGCCACCCCAGTCAAAATGGCCTGGACAGGCCACTGGTTCCTCCACAAGAACTCCTCCCAAGAGGAAACTGATATCCTTGTGCAGGAGGTGCTGAATCACCACAAGACAATATACGTGACCATAAAGACGCCGCCGAGGGCATATGATGTTAAAATAGCTTGGGAGGAGGAGTTGGCCTGATAAGGTAGATTTCCAAATGTAGATTACTGTAACACACTAAACTGTCTGAATTCAGCCTAGTCTCCACGCCAAAACAGTGAGTTAGTTTGATTTACGCTAATTTAGCAAAACAACCAGTGCTAATGTTAACATGCGACTACTAGCCACTACTAACGCTAGCTTCTACTAGATATGTTAGTTAGTGCCCAAATAAGAAGTGTTTACAACAAGACAGATAGCTGACCAGATGGTTAGCTAGCTAACAAGCTGACATTATCCAAACACAAAATCAATCAGATGTATCAGCGATGAAATTATCAGTTCCCAGTCAAAAACAGCATAGAAATTAACCATGTCCATTCAATTCTGTTGAGACAGCCAAGTTGTACGTTAAGAAACACAATCAGCTCACAGCTCACAGCTACTGTTGGCCAAGAAATAGTAATAATAATGGTAATAATAATAATAATAGGCTACTAAACGAGCACTTATCGAAACAAAGTTACAAAATGCTTCACCGCAAAACAGAGAGGAAAACAATAGAAACAACCAAACCTAACAGTAATAATAAAATAAACAGATGATAAAATAAGTAAAAGCAAGTCTATGTTACTAGGAGTGATTTAAAAAAGAAGACACTGAAGAAGCTTGCCTGATCTCCTCGGGCAGCTTGTTCCACAGTACCGGTGGAATAGAGGGCCTGATCAAATGTTGTTTCCAGCCTGGATTTTGGAATGAGTAACAGCGTCCTGTCAGAGGATCTCAGGCTGTGGTTTGGCTCATAGGGGATTTAAAGTTCAGAGATGAAGCCTTGAAGGTGATCAAATAAAATTGTGAAATCAATTCTAAAATTTACAGGCAACCAGTGTAGTGAGGCTAAAATAGGGCTAATATGGTCTCTTACATTAGTTAGAAACCTATTCTGTAGCCTGGAGAAATAATTCTGACTGAGGCAGGAATAAAGAGAAGTACAGTAGTTTAAATGAAATGATATAAAAAGACTTTATTTTGCTGATGGTTTTCAACTGGAGGCAACTGGACTGTGCAGCTTTCTTAACTTGATCATCAAAGCGCAAGTTTGAATCAAAACTCAGCCCCAGGTTTCTAGCAGCAGGCTTAATATTAGCTGAGAGATTACCAAGGTTAGGCTGCAGCTGATTAATGGAAATGAGAGGGCGAAATAAAACAATCTCATACTATTGTCACTGAGCTGGAGAAAATGTTGACATCTGTAAGGCAGAATATATGTTGGCTCGTCCATAAGGAGGACATATTTTGGGGACAGTGTTCATTGACTTCCATTCATTTTGGATGCTCATTCACTTTCATTCACTAAATCTGTGGCAGTTAGGCTTCCTCTACTTTCTTTACTTCAAAATGGACCGACTGCTGTGTGTTTAGTGCCATTGTTGTTGGCCGCCTGGTTATTATGCCTGTCATATGTTGTGTTGTCAGTTGTAATAACTGTGTTGGAATGATGGGGAGAAATTATATAAAGAGAGATGTGACCGGGGAGTTTATCCACAGTGTTTCTTGGTGTCAGCGATGTTGGGTAGAGTAACGCCGGGTTCAGACCACAAGCGTAAGCGCCGCGAAGCGTCAATTCACGCGTGAGCAGGAGCCTGGCTGTTCACACCAGACGCGCATTTCTCTGCGCCGGTCACCAAGCGATTCTGCTCTACAGGAGGAGAAAACCCCGTGGAAACAGGCTGTAGCTGCTGACACTGTGTACCAACAGCCACCAAAGCTTCATCTGTTCACTGCTGTCCTTGTAGAAACACTGCTGACAGCTCACTGTACTTTTCCACATCTGGGATGAACTTTATATTTTCCATCTTCTTAATTTCCCCCTTTCTTCACAAACTCCCTCATATCAAAGCTGTCACGTTTATTTGTTTGTTTTCTCAGCAAGAGTCGTGACTTGTGATCAGGCAATAATTAGGAAAGCCTAGGGGACCTAGATATCTCTCTTTCCTCCTCTCTCTATCTCTGTCTCTTTAAATAATGACATATAGGCCTAAATAAATTAAGTAGCCTATAAATAAACAAACCTAAACATGTATCCTTGTTTACTTTTGTGGTAACTCAATAACAGACACAATTTTCAAAAGACAAGTGATAATTCAAAACCAGATAGATCATCATCCTACAATGTGTTGCATTTAAAACTTGCATCAGTGCAGATGGATTCATCAACAACAACAGTGAAGACCCTGGTAAGTTGATCATTTAATATATTTGTGATTCTGTGGTGATATAATGGAGATATGACCATCTATAGTGTTTTCTGTGGTGTTTTCCTGTGAAATGCGCGCCGCGGCTCGCGGAGAAAATAGACCAGACGCTGAAACTGGCGCTCCAGATCGCGAGCCGGCCGAGGCGCGGCGCGGCGCACCCGGTCTGAACGGTCAAATCGGTTAACATGGGCGCCGAAAGGAAACTGGCTGCGCTTCGCAGCGCTTACGCTTGCGGTCTGAACCCGGTGTAAGGGTCACATTCTCCTGGAACTTCAACTTTTTTTTAAATATCTTTCCTTTAGTTCATGGTCTCTTGTTGTAGAGTCTGTGAAATGCTTTTCTGGGAGTCAATATGGCAGTGTCAACAAAACACTGACGCCACTGGAAGTCATGGATGAGGCATAGACCTTTCTCTCTGGTATTCAGGCTGTTTAGTTTATGTCAAAGTTACTGCTTGTTATAGTCTATTGGAATGTGCAGGGGTATTTCTTTTTTATATGGGTGATTCATTTACATTTTATTGTAGAGTCTATTGCTTCTGTTGCAGGCATTCTGTTGATTGATCTACCTTGATTGAGCAGGCACAAGAGTTTCTTATGTGAAAAATATGTCTCAAGCTTTTCTGAATACAGGGACAGTTTTTAGTAGTAGCCTTAGTTAAACAGGAGTCTCAAAACATGTAGCGTTTGCAGTTTAAAATGTAACTTTTATTACAAAAACACCAAATCATCCGGTTCACATGACATTCTAGACATGATGCATTATTGGATGATTTCTGCAGTCAACTATATATAGTACTCTGATTAACATCAGTCTTGTTGGCTAAATGGACTGTGACAATGCAAAATATTTTGCTGAGAATGGGGTTTGTAGTCTGATCCCCACTCAAGGTAGAGGCATTGATGCAAAGTGATGCGCCAATCAACTTTAAGGTTCTAAGTTCTAAAGTCTTTACATCTTAGTTGCATTCATTTTATTTGTTAGAATTATTACTTTTACAGTTGTTTTTCAAACCCTAAGCATAGTATAAGTTGAGTAGTGTAAGCTCAATATGAAAATAGGTCTGAATGAAAGATGATATGTCTCTCTCTCTCTCTCTCTCTCTCTCTCTGTTTCTCTTGTTTTCTGGCTTGTTTGCTTGCTTCTTTCTTTCTTTTGTGTGTATGTCTTCTATGATATGGCACTTGGTTGTGTGTGAGTGTGTGTGTGTGTGTGTGAGAGAGAGAGAGACAGAGAGAGAGAGCGCGTTTGTTAATGCTTTTTGGGGGGGCTGGAGGGGGCAGTTCACCCCCTCTGAGACAAAAATCATGTATAGGCCTAAGCAGGTTGCCTTGGGTCTTCTTGATTTTTATTGTTTGTGTGATGATGTCATCAGCTTAGCCTGGATGCTGAAAATGATTAGAAAATGCTTACAATTGATATACCTGGGTTTGATGCTTTGATGCAAGCTGCTATTGGTCAGCTTCACAGACGAAACAGGTGGCAAGCTTGAAACTAGCACTAATGTAGTTTTTTACTGGAACATATAGCTGTGTGTCATCCACATATATGGAAGGATATATTGTGTTTGCGAATTATGTGACCTAAGGGAAGCAGATGAAAGCAATAAGGGACCTAACATCGCACCTTGGGGAACACCAGACATAAGATGTTCAGAAGACGCATTCCCCATAACCGCTGAAAAAGACCAGACCAAAAAGGCCAGCTGGTAAAGTATGAGCATACCAACGGTGCCTGTGTGCCAATCCATTTTCCAAGGTAATTGAGTAAAATCGTATGGTCGACTGCATCAAAAGCAGCAGTCGTATCAAGAAGGATTAAAATAGAACAATCACCATTCACAGTAAGTAGTACATCATTAGTGACTTTAACAAGAGCAGTCTCGGTGCTATGTTGGGCTCTAAAACCGGACTGAAACTTGCCATAAGTGCTGGTATTATTTGTAAACGCAATCAGCTGAGGAGAAACTACTTTCTTTAAAACCTTAAGTGAAAAGGTAACTTACAAATAGGTCTAAAATTGCTAAGAACAAGAGGATCTAAACTTTGTTTCTTTAAAAGAGGCTCAGCCACAGCTGAGAATCTCCACTATGGCGCTGCCTGACTTGACATTAAGGATGTTCCAACACCGTACCATAACAATACCATATTCGACAAAGCATCAATAATATGTTTGAAATTAATATTTGTTCCTTGCAATTTTTTTCAGTATTAGTAAGATGTTTTAGTAGCATACCTATAATCATGGAGAAAACATATTAAGCTGAAAATAACTTGATTGTCTTTTCTCATTTAGCTCAGATGCGAAGTGGGCGGGTGTGTTTGTGTCCCTCAGTCAGTCTGCTGGTGTTCTCACTGCTTGTCACACGCAGATCCGCAATACAGAGAAAGAGAGAGAGAGAGAGAGAGAGAGTGTGTTGCTTGTTTGTACACTTTTTGTTTGCTCCAGGAATAGTCTAATTATTTTGATTACTAATTCAGCATTGGTGAGGCTGATTTTTCGCTTATTCTTGTCTCAGTGGGTCTGATGCTCTGCTCTGTTGATAGACTTTGTGAGTTGGTTTGACTGAGTCTGCTCAGTGCAGCAGGATGTTGTGTCTCCCCATCGCTGCGCACTACTGGTCTTCACTAAATACAGCTTAGAGAAGGGCAGGTTGTGTATTTCATAGCATAAGGTAGTTCATAATGAAGATTTATAATTGTTTATAATTTACTTTTCACTGTCTCCCAGTTACCACCAACCCCACACTGTATATCCGATTGAAAGAGTAGTTCAGAGTGAGATGAGGATATATATTTTGATTCATATACATTTTTTCAGTATATAATTGACTGTTTAGTGTCCCCCAGTGTTCATGCAGGTCATACTAGCATACAATAAGTTTCGGGTAGAGATTTGGGTTTCCTGTTTATAATTGGTTATGGCTACGGTTGTTTATGAACTTGCAAATTATCTGTTTTTTATATAGTTCATCATTATTGATGGGTCATTATAAAACCATGAGTTTAATGCTTTAATATCTCAGCAATAGCAATGGCAATGATTACAAGGGGGAACTTTCAGTTTAAGCACTTCTCACTTCCGGATTTATTCAATTACAGATACAAATACAAATTGGTTGGTGGAACAAATACAGATACAACTACAAATTGGTTGGTGGAACAAATACAGATACAAATAGCAGCATCGCCGCACACCTCTATGTGATCCTGTGACTTGACTTGAGCAAGGAGGGGTTGGTCCCACATCTCAGCACACATTTTGTGTACTCTGCACACCTTTGACGATTATAGTGCAGTGAGATCCAAGACTACAGGCCTAATTAGTCTTTCTCAAGTGATTGATATCAAGGTTGTACAGACATGCCAAATTAGTAAAGCCCGGGATGAGAAGAGGTTCGCTAATGACTCATGAGACAGGAGTGAGCCTTGAAGCTTATAGAATTGGTTTTGCAGTACAGACAGCTATTCAAAAAGATGTCACATACTCTGGCATTGATTGACAGAGAAATGTTTGATTTTTAAGGGCTCAAAGTCCTTGTTGACAGATAGGGTTGACTTCATCACTCAGGCGCATGCTGAGAACAATAGTGTGTATCGTCAATGTAATACATTTCCATTGATCCTTCCGTAAGGGAATCATTCTGAGGTTTTCTGCTTTTGTTATCTTATTAGAGCAAACAAGTAAAAGCACATTAGTGAATATGTTTGTGATAACTGGAAGAACAATTTACAACCACTTTTTTCAATATTTCAGAAAATATTTTTCTTATGCAACCAAAGCATAACTTAAATGCATTAACTTAACGAGCTAACATGAAACCTTTTGTGCTATTTATGCTATAGTTATGTTAAAGCCCTTACGTGTACAATATTTACACCAATGTGTGTTCTCAAATTTTATTTTATTTTTTATTTAAGATTTTCTTTTGGCCTTTTTGCCTTTATTAGATAGTTCAAAGTTGAGCGAGACAAGAAAGATTGGAAGAGAGAGGAGGATGATGTGCGACAAAAGGTCCTGGGCCGGATTCCAGCACAGGACGTCACGGTTACATGGTACGTGCCTCAGACCTCTGAGCCACCAGGACGCCCCTCAAATTAATTTTTATAGCATAGTATAATAGTATATAGAGTTATGAGTGTGCTGTTACATCTTGAAACTTTTTGATGTTGCCCCCGTAAGGCAGTACCTTCCCTATGCTGGTGTGCGTTTCCACCCTTTTTTTCAAAATGTCTTCTGTAAACACAGTTATTATTTGATAGCTGCCAGTCTTTTCCCAATTCCAGCATGAATCAGCCACTTCAGCAAACACACCAGGCCGGCAGCACCACTTGATTGCAACAGGTTCTCTTCTTGCTTTTTTTCTACCCAGCCTTCTCTTTGTTTTTTTTGTTTTTTTGGGGGGGGGGGGGTATTTTTTGCCTATTCTGACTTTCCTGATAGAAACCGAAAGAATCCCAATCTGTTTCCCCTCGAAAATTCTGTTTGCACCCTCAAACGCATTCATTTTGCTCCAGAATAGACTTATGCCGGTTTCAAGTTAACCTGAAAGTGCCTGATGCGTATATGTTTACACTATCATGGATAACAAAAATACACCAGCAAACAACAAAATGGACCCAAGAATGCAAGGTACATTGCCAATAGCTGTTTTTTTTTTGTTTTTTTTCCCTTTAATTGTTTTTTCAATGTACAGTATAGAATATGCACAGCACATTGCTGAAATGTTGGGAAATCTTAAATCCCATATTATCCATATTTCCCTATGATATGGCATGACATATTTGATGCCACCAGAAACCTTGGAACTTTTCCTAATTTGAAACTGAGAATTCTAGGTGACAGCAAAGCCTGTATAGGTTAAAGTATTGGGCCATGTGTTTGGGTTTTGAGAGCATTATTGTTTTCATTGGGCATCCTCTGCAATCAAACCTATCTCCCTCAAGTGTTATTGTTTCAGAGCTACACTTGTCTTCCAGTATTGGTTCCAAATAGAGCTCATTACAGCTTGATCAATACATCCTTTTTCCAGTATTACATGTCTGTCATCAATATCATAGCAGTTCAGCTTTTGAAGCTATTTTTGTTTCTATCAAATGGTTTTCTGCTTGAAAATATTCCAGTATTTCTAAAATACAAAAATCTTGCCATCAAAAAGCATAGTGATAATTAAAGTTATGTCAAATACATATAGTACAGAAAAGGAATTACATGCATATGGAAATACTGCCCATATCTCAGCATGGGTATTATTTCAGACCCTACCTGTCTCTGATAATTATTCTACTTTTTAAAACAAATTCCCCTCACATGAAAGAGTTCCACCACATTTTTCTGGCGTTTCTTTCATTCTGTATCCCCTAATTTGTCACGTCCTTGCTATACAACTATAATGAGTGCAAAAACGTTAATGAAGGGAAGAGTCAGAATGTTGCTGAAGTAAGAACTTAATTAGCTTTGTAGATCAGACTGTGTACAAATCAGAATAAGGTGGAAGAAAGGGTTAGAGTTTGAATCAAAAAAGAAAGATTTGTGTAGATTTGAGTGAGAAAAGAGTTTACTTTTCAATAACCTATGAGAAAAATAGCAATCTATATGATCAAAGATTGACATTAATTAATGATACTTCAATCTGATACACAGTCACCTTCATTTCCTGGTGCGTGAAGATTGAGACAAACACACATATTATCCCTAGTCTCTAGTTAGGTGATTAGTTTGCATCCTAATTGTCTGTGACACGACTTCCGAGAATAACCCTCCTCTCAACAGATGATTTTATGAACACAAATCACAGGCTCCGTTGTTCTTTTTCTCTTTTCTCCCCTCTTCTGTCATCGCTCCTTCATTTTCATAGCTATTTATACTCTCCAATTTCCTCTCTTTATCTGAAGTCCAGTTAGCCTTCAGTGGGGTTCTGAGGCGTGCAATAAACATCTCAGAGGCCCTTGTGGCTGGGGTACATACTAACCATCTCATTGCCCCATAAAATGAGATCTGTGCCCTTATTTGCACCAAGGTCCTGTAGCTGCGTCTCTCCCACAATGAGGGAAAACGGCCACAAGGCTGGCAGAGATCTTCCATGGGCAAGAGGTTCAATTACTTCAGTTGTCATGGAGCAATAAATGACAAATTAAGTGGCTGGCACCGAACGCTGCTTGAAGGAGGCCGCATCAGAATACTAATGTCAGCTGTGTCTGACAGCGGGTAAAGAGAGACCGCAAAAAACACCCAAGTTTGGCAAAGGAAAAACAGACCGCTTTTTTTGTTGTTGTTTTTGAGAGGATATTTGCTTGACTCCTTGATCTCAATTCAGGATTCATTAGGCCGGTTGGTTCCTTTGTTGTTTGAAATGAAATGTGTTGTTTTAATCACTATTTTAAAGAACACCTTCTTGTTATTTATAGATAAATAGTTATGTGTTGTTGTTCAGCGGCGTTCATTTAGATTAAGCCCCTCTGTTCTGTTTAATTCCATTCAGCAGTCCATAATTGTTGTTATAACAGACTGGAACAATTGATGGAGCACGAATACAGTTAAGAAATTGCCTAATAAAACTGTGTTTTATTATTATGTCAGAATGAAAGATTTTTGTCACATTAAAAAAAATAAGTGTAAGGATATCAAAGCAGAAGAGCACTTTTCTGTGTTAATGTGATTGCTGAACATAGGAGATTAATGGTCAACCCTTAATCCGCTTGTGTTGTTTATCCCCCATTGTGAGCACCGCTAAATAATCAAACTGAGGCCAAACTGAACCACTGGGTCTTGTAATCAATTACATTTACTGCCCCCAATCCTGCAGGGCTCACAGAACAGATGTAGGGTAGTGCTTTCACCCAAAAGGCAGACGCCCTCCTTATATCACCCCAGGACACACACAGACCCCACTGGCATCTTTCACCCCTCTCCCCCCGCATCTCTCGTCATATCAGCCAGTTCAGATGGGTTTTGTTCAAGAAGACATCGAGGCTGCTGACCCCTCCTGTTCCCTTCATTGTCACCGCTTGTTTATCTTATGTGATTTATTACTGTACATCCTGCCGGGGTACATCTCGCCCCGTTGAACAGACCGACAGTGTAACTGAGTCATGCTGCGGCACTTTTGCCGGGGCAACGAAACGTTTGCACTGTGACTGTGAACTTAGATCCCCAAGGTGACCTCCGGGGAGATCCTGTCAAGCTGCCCAAGGTGACAGCTGGGCGCCTCCGCCGCACACACCAGGAATATTCCGCAGTCAAATGGGGGAAGGCGTCACACGGATGAGATTCATTCATCTTAATAAAGTGGACCATCAAACTGATGTGGCTGCAGAGGTGCTAGTTAGATGGAGGAAGAAATGCAGAGAGAGAGAGAGAGAGAGAGAAAGAGAGAGAGAGGAGTGATGCAGACAGGGCCATGGGAAAGATTTCTCAGCCGTAAACATAATGTTCTTTTCACAGCATCAGTCCTCTGAATAGAACAGGACTAGTCTACCTGTTGGCAACAGCTTGGCAGAAATGCTCATTTTGTAGAACTACTGCAAAGCACATTTTAATTAAACTCCAAATCCGAGGCAACACATTATTCTTTAAAGTGAAAATCGGTGACATTTTCATATAAATAAATGTCAGTTTTGCTACTCTCTATTACAGACAGATACAACACAACAGCGATACAGCCTATAGCCAGTTCATGAAACTTTTACATTTGCTGTTCTAAACACCTGGTGTCTAGTAGGTCTCTCCCAAGAGAAAGACAAGTCTGGTTTGTTTGGAACAAACAGAAGAAGATCTGGGTAGTTAGCATGAGCAGTGATAGCCACCATGACAGACAGAGAAAGAAAAGAGCGGCACCTACAGAAACTCAGAGAAAATCCATCACAGCACTGAACACACTGTTTGATTGACAAGTCTGGGAAGTGCAGTGCAGAAACACCACAGCTTTGACCAAATATGTTGCCAAAATAAATTTTAAAAAAAAACCACGGTTCTTACAGATTGTTTGAAGAAGGCACTTTGAGACTGCAATTCCTGAAAATGTTGAGGCGCAGCTACAGCAGCGTCAGTCCCTTTGTTTGACAGCAAGGGAAGAATGAAAGGATAATGTACGGTTTCATGCAGTGGCTATTGTATCACAGCATTGGCCTCATACCGCCTCACTTGAGTTGTACATTATCCCGCTGCAATATTCACATCTCATCACTGCAGATGAATTTTCGGCAGGCCCCGGCCCCGTATATCACCCAGATCCTCCTGGTACAGACCATTCCTCCGTGGTAATATCACAGGAGGCCAACAGCTGGCTGCAGTTCATCTCTTGTCGCCTCACATTTTCAGCCACATCAATATTGGACAAGTCTGCTCAAGTTCAGAGGCTGTTTCAGACTGTAGCACTTAAACAGATGGCCGTCCTCTGGCCTCTTTTGAAGGCAACAGACAAATAGATCAGGGATAAACCAAATCTGATCCTTTTGTTTTTTTCCCTGCAGCTCATTGTCTTGAATATTCTGTGCGACCAATTGTTTTCTTGTAGATATGTTGGCTCTTCAACCAAAACACAATCATGAGGAGAGAGATCAAATCTAGTGCAGCAAAAAATGACGAAGCGTGTGTGCGTGTGTGTGTGTGCATGTGTGTGTGTTTACTGTGTGCTTTCTGGGCTTTCTAGTCTCCTTTAAGAGTTCATCTCAGTGTAGAATGTAAATGGGATATTCACATAACAGAGTACACAAACCATCATAGCACGCACACATGGAGACACACACAGTCTTCCACAGCATTAAGAGTTAGACATACAGCCCATTTTTTAGAGTTATCACCATGGAAACTGGACAGGAGTGAAAGGCCTGTACTATGGTGGATTGAGCAATGGCATGACAACATCCTGGGCCTTAGACTGTGACATTTATATGAGATGGTTTACCGCAATATATCAACTTTATCTGCCAACTCTCTCGAGATGAAAAAAATAAAGATTATTTTTTCCGTATCTTGCTTTTGCAAGTCTTGTTTTGAAAAGTCTGAAAGCACTTTTCATAGAGATCAGAAAATTTGTGGCTTTTATGTTCTTCTGTCTTCACTCCGGGTCTGTTGGGGATTATTTTCGATACTGTTTTAATAGCACCACATTGAATTAACGCAATTATATTTGAGTTAGATGTGGTCAGTAATGTATCAAAGAAATGAAAGTGATGGCTGAGGGTGCAAAAATTCCTCAGCAACACTATTCAGTTGCTCTTGTTGCCCTCATTCTGAGCTCTTGACAGGCTGTTTGGGTGGATTAGACGAATAAGTTCTTTTCAAACCTCAGAAAGTCAACTTTTTCAGTCTCTCCTTAAAATTACCATTCCTCTGTTGTCCTGGAGCACATGGATTTTAGTATATTCACGCCGACTTAATATTTTTCAAAAACAAGAAAAAGCAGACTCCAACTCTAGACACTGAGTGCAGAAACTCTGTTATATGTGAAACCTTTCCATCATACAAAATATTGGCTGACTTCTCTGAAGCGGTAACAATACAGTCAGCCGCACAATCGATGAGCGTTCAATCTGAACTAAGGTGATTGTGTTATTACCATATCCATTAAACACAAGTCTGTCAGTCTGGTCTTTTCATATCTCTTTGCACTTACTAAATTATCTGTGATTTGCAACATTAGCTTGATATCTCATCTAGACAAAGCAAGGCTGATAAACTCAAGAAATCCATTAGAGAATGAAATAGCCTGTCATTGGTGCATTGAACCCCTTTTAGCCTTCCTCTTAGCATATCTGACATCGTCTCCCTCTCTTTCTGAACTACTTTTCTTTTTGGTGAGAAAGTGAAAAAGTAAAGTTCCAAGAAAAATACTCTCTGCGGAAACCATTAGTGGTGTCTACAATTAGGGATGTGATTCTGTTTGGTTTGGGGTTTTCATTTGTTCTTTGCACAAGCCAAATGATTTAAAGTTCCCTTTTTAAATATGTTTGTTATTTCCATGTAATATATTTACATTGTGTTTATTTTATATGCTTGGGACAATTCATTATTGTCTAATGAAGCTAGAAACAATAGCATCAAGAGGTTGTCCAGTGATGCATAGCTCCATGAATTGGATAAGATGGAAAAGGTGACTTGGACAATACCTGCAATGATTTTCTGAGGGTTTCTAATGGATAGAACGACTGAAATATCCCAGTAATGTGGCTGTAAAAAAAAAAAATGATGATGGATGACAGTGAGTGAGTCCATTCACTGTCAGTGGATAAGCTCCATGGGCAAGTCTTGGTTCCTCTGGTTTCTTGCTTTGAGAGAGAGTTGTTCATAGTCTCGGGCCATAAGAAAAACATGTGAGTATTTTCCCCTGTAATTCAAGGTTAGTCTACCCATGCAACAAGACTCCAGATAAAATAATACCAGCATTGGTGTGTAGCGTTTAAACATACAAACATTCCTCATAGTTTAAATTTCTTCCAACATGTTGTATACACTGTGAGCAGGGCAGTACAGCATCTGGCGTATTATCAAATTGGATTACTGTAGGTCTCCGTCCAAATGAAAAAATTGCCTCTGCTGTAGAGTTTTTTTTTGTCATAAAGATTGTTGGAATTGCATCAAAGGCTGCAGTGTTAAGTCCTCAGCACAGTGTCTGTTACAGAATGAAAGCATCATTTTGCAAACGGTATTCTTCAAAACATGCGTGGCATGTTTGATACATAAATTAACTATGAAGCTTTAAATACATTTGAAAACATATTACGCCATGATACCATCGCAGTTCCAAGTAAACAACTGTGACCTTAGAAGTGACATAATTATAATTTTTTTCAGGATTGAGGCATTTAATGGGTGTTTTGACAAGCAGCATTGGCGTGTATGTGCGTGTGCTCAGGGATGTGTGTGGGTGTGTAAAGAGAGAGAAAAACAGACAGCCAGCGAGGGAGAGTGAAACATACATACAGTACAGTGCACATCTCTTCATACTGTATGGTTATACTGCACATGGATAAAATTTACGGTGCATCTATCTTTCTTGGCATCCATGATCAGGTTACTTATATCTACATACATCAGAAAAGAGTCTATAGTGACTCATAAAACGTCCATCCAGTAAATAACAGTAAATCTCAGCATGCATTGCCAACATTGATGAGCAGAAAATGGGATGAGCAGCATTAGGGGGAGATAAATCCCCACATCTGAAGGATTATGGTTATTTTGACAAATGTGAAACGCTTTTCAAATAGAAATGTAATTACATGGTGAATATTAAAGTCGGCAAAAGATCATCTTTCTGGATTTCTAGCACATGCAGTATTACGATGTACAACTTTCAGCTGCAATGGATGTTAGCTTTTTTTGTCCTAATTGCTACAAAAACCTAAAAGGGAGGAAGCTAGACAGTCTGCTGTCTCATCCATAGTATTTGTTGTCTGATTTATTGAATATTACTGAATGTTCTGTTTAGCAACAGCAAATTGTGTTGTCGGATGCGTCTTAACTTTTTCACGCGCATTTCAAACATCCACGATAATCATCATCTGCAATACACAATATCTGAAAATGCATTTCTACCACGTACAGTATGTTTAAGTCTTATGCTGTGCTTCATTCAATTTCACTGACCACTTCTTATCAACTTTGTGGCTTTCTCACTCACCCTTAAGTCATTTTGCAATTTATCCATGCAAAGCAGCGATCGGGAAAAGGGCCTTGTGGCCATTAGCATGCCATTCAGCGTCCATGGGTGTGTAGCCTAATAGACAGCAATGATAATAGAGGCTTGTCTGTGCTCTCTCGCTGCAGTGTTGACCACTGAGTGAATTATCCAGCTGACAGAGAGCAGCAGCACTGCTCGGGCGGAGGATGTTGTTAATATGCCAATGAGAGCTCATGCCTCCCGTGCCAGTCTGAGGCATGCTGGCATGGTGCAGCTGTCTGTCACCTAATTGGGAATCATTTAGTTGCAGCTTGACCCACATTCACAGCAGTGCAAAGGGGAACAACTTAAGTGAATGCTTTTATAAGCAATCAAAAGCTAATAGCTTGGGAAATAGAATTAATGGTGGTGTGCTGTGTCCTAAGGGTTTATATCATTGTCCTCCTCGGCATCTGCAGCAAAGTGCCTCAGAGTGTGTTAGTAGAGTGCTTATGTAGATCTGTGCGTTTTGTTATAAAATGTTGAATTTGGTGGAGAAGTAGTTTTACGTAACACCAAAAATCCTGCCTAAATTCAGACCTCTTCTTTTAAAATCGCCACCATATTGCATTGATTTCACTGGTGATGTGAGATCTGCATTTCAGCATCAACATTCATATGTCAGAATGGACAGATAATCTTCAGGCTTTGTGTACTGCATGCAATCCTACCATTATAAAATGACTTGCTTAGCTCGGTCATGGGTTGCATTATACAGTAGTAGTTTTACACTGCGCACTGCATTCTCAGGCAGAAATGGCCATTACAAGGAGCCAGCAGTGAGTACTGTGTCATTTTGCCTGGGGTCAGGATTCCAGTGGTTATGTTTTGCTGAAGGCAGACTAAGCTGACAGACTAGTTTTGCTGAAGGCAGACTGGGAAGTATACATCTCCGAGATCCACACTCGCACTGCTCCTATGATTTCATTCCCTGCATCAGGGCAAATAGAATTTAAGTCCCCAAGTTGTCATTAATGCAATTTGCTGTATAACCCCCCCACTACACACACACACACACACCCCACCACACACTCACACCATTGTATTTTTTTGTCATTTAGATTCTGTCATTCAGTTCAGTAGTATCTTTGCTTGGCATCTTTATTTTTCTCCTTCGTTCTGTTAGTTTTGAGGTGAATTATTTTTGTATGCCGACGGGTTATTTGTGTCAAATGCACAAATTGTATGTTTTCCTCTTCTTTTTGTACTTAACCATTGTGTTTTATCACAGTGTTTATCACTTCACCTCTGCTGTATCACTGTGTAAACAACTAAACTAAACTAAACTAAACTAAACTAAACTAAACTAAACTAAACTAAACTAAATTAAACTAAACTAAATTAAAGAACCAAAGAAAAAGAGTTGTGATTCTTACAGCTGTAGGCACTTGAAGACAGAAAAAACTCCCAGACTGATTTAACAGATTATGAAACTGCTTGATCTAGTACAAAGTGTATTTCTTATCGCTTTCAACTCTAGAGGTTTCTAATGATAGAAGATGAGTCATGTCAGCTAAGAGGGAGATGCAGATAATAAGGGTCTAAATGCATAACAAGTTTGAAAGGTGATGCAATCGCGCTGCCATAACATTGACACCTCGGGTTTAAATGTGTCATATAATATGAACATTCAATACCATAAATAAAGATTTAGTATCAACGGAGTAAGAATAGCTAACTTGCAGGATATATATTCAGCTAGAGTTTTTCTTCCCTTTGAATTTCCTTGACGATAAATAGGTTCAGCCATAGTTTAAACTGTTAACATAAAGTGAGGACAAGAGTTGATGCCAGATGCCCGTTTTATTACCTTGGCTTGGAGCCAATGAGTCACTGAATAATGACTTAACGATTGTCAAGAAAACTGGGCTATTCATAGTCAGCTATTGTAATCAAGAGATTTGAAATCATTTTATATTTATCGTTTTGCGTAGCTCAGATCTAGATGGGAGAAGACTTCGCCAGCCATGAAAGTTGAGGGAAGATGTGATCATGCCTAAAGCAAATCCTACTGTTTGCAGCGAGTGGCCCTAAAGCAGCGCTGTTGGCTGCTGTCCAGGCTACGCCAGCCAATGACTCACCTCTCTAAGAGCTCCAACCATAACAGCCAGCATTCTACCCAATATTCCTGATTAGACCTGGAGGCTCGCACTGTTTGGTTGGCCAAAAAGGCTTTTATTCTTTTCTTCTTCGGTAAGACGTGAAACCGATCCTTCTTTGAAAACTACCTCAGAAACGGGGATATTTGAACTCACGTCCTCCTCACGAGGGAGTGCAGCAAAAGAGCGCTGCCTGCTCAGTGTGAATGGAGTACATTTAAAGTGCAGTGCTACATTTTGTTAGTGTGCGAGAGTGGTAAAAACATAAATCCCATTTATCTCAATTTATTCACCCTTCACTGCATAGAGACCTCATCGCAGCTGTAAAGAGAGCTGACATGAAGTTAGTGTGAGTGAGGATTAAATACTTACATTTACATTTTATACTTTAGTCATTTAGCTCATGCTCTTATCCAGAGTGACCCACAATCAGTGAGCAGCACGGCATTCGATGTCTTGCTCAAAACCACTTAAGCGGGACATATGGCAGTTGATAAACACTAGCTGTTGTAGGGATTTAAACTGTGACCTTTGGTTACAGGACAGCTTGCCACCGCAGATACTGTATGCACTGTATGTACTATCTTGGATGTAACTGTAGTGTTGCAAGGCAGTTACATTAAGCCATATTGGTCAGCCATATCTGCACCGCTTCAGTCTCCATCATTGATTTTTTAAGACATTTATGCTTTCTTAGATGAGACAGAAATATAGGAGAGGGAAAGAGGGTAACATGCAATAAAGGTCATGAGTTGGATTCAAACCCACAGTGTCCCAAGTATGTGATGTATGTGAAGGCATCCAGGTTTCTACCACTTGCTGTTTCACAACCAATATGCTCACCATCTCACCAAAACCTATTTTAGATGATGAGTACCCATAGTGTTGAAGATACCGTTTCAGTGACTTTTCCTCTCTAACTTTTCAGTGTCTGAAGAACTTCCATTGTAATGAATTCAGATTTGCATGTGCGAATCGTCTTGAAGCGTGATCTTTGAGGACTGATCTGGAGCAAGTCATAGGGGCTCGAGTGTTCCTGTTTCCGTGCTAGTTTACAACATTTGAGAGAGAATAGGTTGCAGCTGCCGCCCATGGCTGTCGATGCAAAAACTGGGGAGGGCCTTCCTAAAATTTAAAGACCCCATGAAACGGAAATTATAGTTTATTTCATGGTAAGTGGCTCTGATGAAAAGAAAATACGACTGTGTGACTTTGCGGATTGAAGGCTGAGGGTGCACATTATGTAAGCTAGGTGACAGTTCAAGCAAAGTGCTGAAAAAGCCGGCAACTAACTACAGTGTTTGAGGAAAGTGGCAGTAAAAAACCAAAAAGGTCACGAATAAAAGTGATTGTTGTTGAACAGATTTTATCACCATACTTGCTGGGGGTGGATTGTGTGTGAGTGTGTGTGTGTGTGTTTGTTCTTTGACTGGTAGGATGCAAATCTATGCTGGACAAACTAGAAACATTTTTGGAAATGAGTCTCCATCACAGAACCCGGTGCTTGCTTAGAGATGTCAAAATGTCACGGCTCCAAGTCTAAGCTGAGGCATCAGCGCTTCACAGTGCATTTACTGGAAGAGCAGAAAAAATTATTTTGACATTGGCATAATTTGGGATCTCTCTCATCTCCTTGGGATACGTTATGGATATGTGCATCACACAGATAAAGTATTTTTCACTTTGAGGGGTTTGTAAAGGCTCAACACACACCACCAGACTACATACAATAAAAAAACACCTGGAGACACAGATACCCAGGCCTTAGACTGAATATACTGTATATGCTATCTAGGTATCAGATCACTTCTGACTCATACTCTAAGAGTATGAGTCAAGCTCTTTGAGAGGCTTGAGAGGGTTTGAATCTTAAGCAATCTGCACAGTGGCGGTGAGCAGGCTAGAATTAGGGAAATAACATGACATAAAGTACAATAAACAAGCAGTTACTGTCAAAAATTTGCATTGCAAAGAACTCGCTGGAATTCATTACTACTGATTATTTTAACTTCCCTTCTCTTTTGAGTATTTTAAACGATGCAAATCCTTTACAAATCATAATGCTGTTTTAGTCCAAAACACACCAACACAGATCACATGATAATTCATCCTAACAATTTCTGCTGTCTAGATTTCCTAATTTAAAAGATCCAGGTTTGTTTTATAGTGAGTCAACCGATATAGTGATAACATTATACCTCTCTGAGAGTATGCTATGCTAGTATGTATTTATAACAGTCATATAGAGTTCCCTAAAGCTTGAACGGTGAGCTTTATCGCCGCAGCAACCTCAGCTCAGTATAGTTTATGGCACGTTTGAAAAATACTATAGCTGTTTAATCTGTAGTACCACTCTTTTGTTGTACATACAGAGCGGTGGCTATTGGTTCGACCAAACAACCAGTGGCATAGATTTATGTCTAAGTTTCAACCAATATGTTTCACTTTTTCTATTCCAATAATTAGAGAAAACTTGTCCTCAATGCAGCCTTCCCCCATGACGATTTGTGGAGAGAACTCCCAGATACAGACCTCCCACTTAGTTCATTTTGCATTCAGGGCATTGTTGTTCATGAATATTGCATTAAGTCCTCTAAAATAGTGTGCGAAGTTCAGCCGCTGAATTACACAATGGAGTGTCTTCAGCTAAGCTTTCTATTAAAGCGGCGAACAAACTGAACCGGGTTGTAAAACATAACCTTTTGTAAGCTGTGATCTTAAATTCAGAGGTCTGAATGGCGGCGGTGCTGTGAAATTTGACCTAACCACATTCAGGGAACACCTATCTAAAAGCCCTTGCTGCATCAAATCAGCTTAGAGTAAATCCTATTGCAATCCAATAAAATAATCCAAGACAGCATATTTAACAATAGATATTCCACCAACAAGTCACATTACAGTGATCTGTGAGTTTTTAATGGAGGCAGTGAAAGCAACGTTCACAGTGCAGTTACAGATGGAACTACAATTCTAATTAGTTCTAATAGTTTGCTCATTGAGTATACTGCAGTTAAGTTGAACACATTATCACTGAAAATGAAAATAGTTGATTTCTTGGAATTAGATTAGATTTAAAGTGAATGAAAGTAATAGCAAGAATATCTTCTCTATCTGAAGGTGAGTATGAGAGAGAGATGTCTACCATGCATACAAGTCCTGTATGTGAATCCTGTATGTGTTCTGTGCTGTTATCTGATGTGTGTGTCTGTTACGATATATATGTTGCTTTGTGCATTTTGACATGCATGAGTGCATTCATATTTTGTGCGAAAATATTAACAGACATGGAGATATTAGTATCAATATCGCGCAGGCCAAGATGCAACTTTATCCCATTTAATTGACATAATTCAGACCACAGTAGCACCTAAAACTGAGAGGGGTCTTTGAATCAGCAAAGTGCTTGTAATGTAATAAGCACTCTCTACTAAATGGAGCCTTGACTCCATTTAAAAGAGGGCAGAAAATATGTGTGCACTCTTGCTTAAGGCTTTCATCTTGCATATAAATCACTCCAGTTGAAAGTGGGTGTTTGAGCACCACAGTCTTCAGGTCTTGAGGCCCACACTGTATCACTGGCCAAGGCTGCATTAATGACACTGCTGTGCCGCCGCTGCATGAAGTGAATTAAAAGCGTTCCAGATATTCTAAAAGCGGATAAAATGTGGAACGGGCAAGCAGAAGCTCTTGGATTGACTTACAGGTCTGGTTTTCTCTCTTTCTCCCTCTTTCCCTTTTCTCTTTTTTTTTCCCCAGATACCACAGCAGCTGAGTGCGCTGACGTTGTACAGGTATGAGCAGTCGGTTCTGGACTACTGCCACGCCCACCTGTCACTGCACCTCAACGCGGGCGCGGAGCCCCCCGCTC
Source organism: Centroberyx affinis (assembly GCF_046629955.1). Taxonomy (NCBI): domain Eukaryota; kingdom Metazoa; phylum Chordata; class Actinopteri; order Beryciformes; family Berycidae; genus Centroberyx; species Centroberyx affinis. The sequence goes on from NW_027278865.1 coordinate 362,824, forward strand.
AGGCCCTGGGAGGTGCGAGGCCAGCCGGGCACCACACGGGCCTTATGGCTGCCCTCCCCTCCGAGCCCGTGCTGCCTTGCTCCCAGTCCCACTCCCTCCAACAGTGAGCTGCGTCCGCCGCGAGGCTCGAGAAGCACCTCTTGTCTCCTTCACTGAACCTATATGTCTGCTGCAGAGAACCAGGGGACCCCCTCTAATGAAACATAAGCCTGTGGTGAAGGGGACTGGGATTGGATTACCGAGCGAAGGAGTAAAGGAGACAATTAATCCGCTGCATATAGTATCCTGGACCCAGGGTCACGCTAATGAAAATGAAAATGTTTCTCGGTGGAAATGAAGGGGTGCGGCGGAATTGATCGGCGAGCCCGCGCCCCCACCTGACCCCCTGATGTCCTCATTTAGCAGAGGAGGTGGAACCAACGGTGTGACTTCTCATGTTCCACTATGCCGCTCGAGGAGTAATAAGGATAATAATGTAATGATTTGTTATTCTTATTGGACATATTACCTCGACTTCTCGCCGCTCGGGCACCTCTGCTGCGTCAGGTGAAGTAATTAAATGCAAAATGCTATAAACAGAAGGGGGAAACAGCATGATGAGCAACGGAATAGCAGAACAAATTAAAGATCAACCGAGCTAAAAGGTTCTCTGCTGCTTTCTCTGATCATGCTGTCAGTCAGAGGTCTTTCTCTTCCTCATGTCCCTGTAGCGTTTTTCATAGCAAGAAACGAGCCACTCAGAATCAATTACTCAAGATGAGAGAAGCAAGTCAGCAAATAAGAATAAATTGTCATGTAAAATGTACAGCCCACACGTTTTGCCAGCAGTACATGTAATTTACATGGGGACTTTTGATTTCCTAAATGATTTGCAGTGTTGATCACATTATAATTAATTTAATCTAGCTGAGAAGTAAACATTGATTAAAAATAAACACCAAGCGCAGAGCTTGGTGCGTTGGAATGAGTTTGCTCTCTTGACATATTTACTTTTCATCATCCATATTAATCTCTCTTGTAAGGATATTTTTGTCATAAAATGTGTTCTACAGCCAATAATCTGATTGTGCACTTCAGTCACACTCATATATCTATCTGTGTGTACTTTTTAGAAGATGTTACATTATAGTACATGATGAATAAACTATGGTAAATAACCAATACTTACAATGTCATTCATCAAAGTGGTGTCAGCCCAAACAACACAGTCTGCTGTGCCTAGACAACTGCATGAGTGGTTGATACTGAAGAGCACAGTGCTGAAGACAACAGACTGTTTGATAATGATGTGTGCCCCGTATTCTCCTAAGTAATCAAGACCTGGCAACTTTCACTTGCTATTTTGTCCTTGTGTGACTGTGTGTGACCGCTATCCAACACAATACACCACACTAGCCTCACTGAATGTGGCTCTCAGACTCGTACCTTCTATGTTGCTTCCCAAAAAGGAACATACGACACTGCATATTTGTGTAGAAAACAATATCCAATTAAAGTCCTGGATATTAATAGACGTTGGCCACCTGTACTTCACAAACAAATAATGTGCCGTGAAAATGTTGGAATTTTAGGGGAACTAAATGTGGCATAATTGGGACGTTTGTGAGTTGGGAATTTGTACAACACGATGCTTTTGAACATGTGAAATGACAACTTGAAGAACGATATTATATTTATTATATATTTGACTTTTTATGTTTTTACTTTTATAGAAGTATTCTTCCTTTCTTGTGTATTCTTGTTCTTTTTGGGCATAACGTGGTCCGGGGATGTATGATATTTTGCCATATTGCAACATCAGTGTCAAAATTGTGTCCATGTCCAGTCCTGCCTGAGTTCTAACCTGAATATTTTCAAGTTGATCGACTGGAATCAGTCGTCTGGAATCTTAATCACAAATGAAATACGCATTGTGTACAACTGCACACTTTTCTCTCTCCGATTTTGAATGACTCATCAATAACAGACATTTTGTAAATGCTTTGCCTTGTGTTCATCTGTAAGAATAGGCGATGTGTCGAAGATATATCTGCTTATGACAATGTATTCAGTGACAGATACGCGCTGCTGAAAGATTTACTGCTGTGTAGCTGCACACTTGTAACAGTTTAATGACACTGATAGATTGCATACTGCACTCACTTCAAGTGTTTTATTGTGAATAGCATTCGGTGAGAAAACCAGGACAGGGAGCTGTGACAGATGCAACAGCACAGCATTGGCGGGATTCAGATTTATACAGGATGTCTATATGCATTGGCACTAACAGGCTGAACAGTCATGATGCCTCCATCCAGAGCCAGTTCTGCAGTTGTCCCTTCTATATAACTTTACACACAGACTAGGAAAATGATTATCATTCTCAGCACATCTCAAATCAACTTGGTGACTCCCATAAACGAGAGATAAGTACAAGGTTTTTTCCATTCTGGAGTTTACCTAAATCAAGGGGGTTGTCAGAGGATTTTAAGAGGTCACAAGATGAGTTATGGAATGTGAAAAAACATTTCTAATAGAGAAATTATTATTATCGTGTGTCTAATCTTTGTGAAAAATGCTTTCTTCATGTGAAATAATGAAATAATTCAGCCTCCGGGCTTCCCCTAATCATTAATCAAGTTAAATAGCCTGAAAAGCAGAAAAAAACATTGCTTGGAGTCATATTTCATGATTTTTTTGCATGCACACCCATGTCAGGGTGTCGTGAGTGAGAATCTTTGTTTTGAGATCCATCTCCATGCCTGCCCAGACTCTGGTTTATCCTCCATGATGCAAGAACAACAAGCTTTGTACTCCTTTTGGGGTTTTGGTTTGACTGACTTTTATTTACTTCGGATTCTGCCATAGACCTAATTTTGAGAGATGGAAAGTGTCAAGGTAATGGCAAGAAATGTTTGTTGGTTTGTTATCCAGTTGACAGTTTATCTATTTGGACAACATATTGGTCCTACTGACACTCTGTTGGCACTTTCTTGGAAAGCAGAGGCAAGTTATTTACCTCCTCTTCAGGGCTGTCAAAGTAAGCCAGACAATATACTACTTTATATTATGTGGGCTTAAAACCCTCTCATTCCTCATTCTGTTCCATTGATTTCATCCAACGGTCTTACTTCAGTTAGATTCAGGACTTCATCAAGAGGGCCTCTCTGCATTTGCAAGCGTCATAAAAGCACAATAAACTAAAGAGTAGAAGAATTTTAAAAAGTCATGATAGCTCCTTGATTTTATGTACTGTCTGCGCTCCCTTGCATATGCCTAGATGTGATACAAATAACTCAGCACACTTGTTTACTCAAACTAGCTGAATTCCAATAAAATAGGACCAGATGTTTTTTGCTCTTGGCATAGTCTAACCTATATTCCTCTCTGCCTGGATGCGGAGCAGTTGGCATAATACAAAATGAGCAGGAATATTTACACTGTAAAACTCACACAGGCAGTAGGATTCAACTCAGAACCTGCAGCGTGGAAGTGATACACACTTTCATATTCGGCTGCACTTCAGGCAGTCGTGTATTTATTTGGAACCATGCGGTTTTTGTCTTACCCCCCACTTGATGCTGTATTTGAAGTGTTTTGATATCAGGTGGACCTCAAGTTTCTCTCTGTCTTCGTCCCCTTTGTACGTACTTTGCCCTGTCATTTTGGAGTTGTGTTGCAACTGCTGGCAGGCAGGGCAGCTGTGAAAGCGCCTGATTTCCCTGGGGAGTTATGCCGCTGCTATGCCCACACTTTCAGATTACCTTTACCATCTTACAGGCCCAGTATGACACTGGACCTGCTAGTATATTTTTAAACTGTGTGTCTAATCACAAGGCAATCTACTACTTTGATGATAGCTTTCAGGGTCAAGGGCGTATCCACTTTTTAACGCTCACAGTGACTGAGAACTCTGTTTATGTCGCATGTTGCTTCAAACAAGGATCTTTGTGGAGTGATAAATGCTATGAATCCTACATTAGTATACAGCTTGAAGGCATAATCAACCATTTCCCCATTTCAAACTATCTTCCACTAGGCCATTATTTTGCAATTTGATAGGAACAGACACACAATCTTGCATAAATGAACTTGTATAACCCAGTAATCTGCTCTGTATCTGCAGACTCAATGTTTATCCATTGTCATGTGGTTACAGTAAAACAGAGGTGAAATCCCAATAAAAAATACATCTTCATCACTTGAAGTAATAAGAAACAATTCACATGAGGATGTCAGCATTATTGGATGAAGATTTAATATCTAAATCCAATATGCGTCCTAGATTTTTGCTTTGATTTTGCAGATTTCCAGTGCAGAAGAGGGCGTCGACAAAACACAATTGGGAAAAGACACATTGACCTACTAAAAAAAACACAAGGTTTGTGATGATGATGCTTGATTGAAAGACAGCGGGGGACGTTGGGTAGCAGTGGTGAAAGGAAACCCGTAGCTCCCATTGTCGACATTTCAGTAAGCAATGAAATTAGGTTTAAAATCTCAAACTATAGCCACAGCTGTTTGAGCCAGCATTTGTGCTCTCTAAGCTGAGACTTGAAAGCCAGTGTAATGCCTAGTTAATGCTGGTATTTAAATGGTTTCAGAATCCATCTCCCCCAACGCCACATTTAATGTCGAAAATACAAATCAATTATGGTAAATAGCCCTATAGTTACGCCAGTATCGTGCTGTTCGGTTTGCATTATGGGCTGAATACCACTCACTTTACCTGATGCATGCTCGCTTTAGGATTATAGTTGCCGTATGTGCTGCATAATATGGAAATTCCCCATCAATCCACCTCCCATAAATGTGCTTAATCTAGTTTTATATTTAGCTGCAGTTGAGATGAAAGGCAATCGAGGTGGTTCACTTGGAGGATTTCTATTGCATACTACTAATTCCCTCCTTAGCACTGTTCTCTGTGCCGACTCACCAGTTACCGGTTTAAACAAGGTTTTGATTGACTTTATTATCCTGGAAAATGGGCAGCAGTTCAACTGTCCAGCGTTCAACGATATTCCAGTATAACTAATTGGACAGTTGTTACTGATTTCTTCAACACAGAATGAGCATAATAAAGTATTGTATATCTCAAATGGGGATTCCTATACTTGTGTTGTTCTGGTTCGTCTCTCTTGCATAGCACTTATATTGGTCATCATGTACTGTACAGTGCACAGATTGGTATTTGTACTGAAGGAAAAGGTTGCTAGGCAATCCATTGAGATCTAAGAAAAGGTCTGTATGAGATGTGGCGAGGACAGGGGGCTGGCAGTTGCTGGGTAAATTGCAAGTAGACAATCAAAGTCATATCACACTGAGCTGGGAAGCAGAATGAGAAGAACAAGCCGCTGGATGAAGCTGTTTGCCTCCACTTTCTTATACCCAGCAGCAAATGGCTGATATCAACAGGCAATATGAACAATTAAGTACACCTCATAAATCAGTCAATGATTGTCTTTGAACATCCTTGATTGCTTTATTTAAAAAAGAAAAATTATGAAAAGCTTAAAATTCATCACACCCTATTCAAGTCTGTTTTCTCAAGAATACATTACATGCTTATATCCGTGACTGACATAATAAGAAAAGCATAGATTGTGGCTCTGAGCTAATTGCTTTGATTTTGAGCGGGACAACTGAAGGAAGTGGCATAATTGGGTTCACATTCTGGGGAGACTCAGCAACTCCCAACCCCCTTCCCCCAAGAGAGAGAGAAAACACCCAGAATAAATAACATGGTGTTGATGAAACAGCACAAATGTCTTACACCAGTCCAAGTTCACCCACTGACATGGCAAGATGGGGCAGATTGAATTTAGCTGTCTTTCAACTTAATACACAGGTGTGGCTGTATGCCCTGCGGAGTGTGGGGGATTTATGGCCAGGAAGACTGTAGCTGTCATGTCCCTGCAGCAGCAGCACCTACCACTGCTCAGCATCTCTGCCAAGGCGCAGTTTACTCTGCCAGCACTGCCCTTGCATCCCAATGAGCTGCATGCAGGAAATGGCTAATGTTATAGCCTCACACCATGTATCCTGGGATATCAGCTCAATTAACTCAACATAAGCACTGTCAATGGGGATGAACACAGATACAGGCCTCTGATTCTCCATCAACTGTATCCATAATTACAGTTTATGTAACAACCTAAGACCCAGGAAAAAGCTTGCACAGCTCGCTCAGATCAATACAATTGATAGCTTTGACACTGAATTTGTTACTTTAACACACTTTTCATTTTTGTTTGCAATCCATCTTTCAGTGTGTGTATGCGCTCACTGGAGCACTCAGGGTGAGCCAGGAATAAAACCACGCACAGCCAGAAGATGCTCCATCAATTTAAGCTTGCTACATTGATTTACATCTCCCTGACAGAAGGCAATTCATGACTTGCGGAAATCCAGCATTTTTTCCCCCTATTTTTCCACATGGCTAGGAATCTATCACGGCAGATCTAATCAGAAAGCACAAGAACTTCTAGAAAGGGTACTGGAGGGATCTCCACTGATCATCTTTAATCAGCGTGCCGCTCACACATTTAATCAAGAATGAATTAGAATGCTGAGCCTCTTCTTGATACATGTATGCATATTTGTACCGCCCACCACCTCCATGCACACACATGCACATGCATATACACATGAATGCACACACACACACACACACGCAGAGCCATATGTGTGCTCATAATGTGATGGCTGTTGAGTTGTAATGGTGGTAAAGAAAGGACCTGTTGCTATGCAGAGCTCCTGTTGATAAATGAGTGTCAGAGAAGCTGCAGGTACGAGCCTCTTGGTAACTGGCAGGGTCTTACTCATGTGTTATCTCTTTAGGTTACCAACAAACACCTGGCATGAGGGGAATCCATCAGTGAGATCTGGCAGGGTGCACACCTCTCTTTGTGATCAGTATCATTTTCAGCAGTTCTGTGTAATGCTGCCATCCCTTTGCAACCATTATCCTTTTGTCCTTCGCACATTCATAACAAGCTGACAACAGTTTCATGACTCATTCACATATGAATAAGGAATTGTCAGATATCGTTACATGTTATCTAAATGGTTACGTAGCAAATTTCAATCAGGAATAAACTAACTGCTGTAAACTAATTATCAGTTCATTGAGCCAGCACATTTACTCTACTAACTTTAACCAATGTCAAGCCCCCTCACTTTCCAACTGGGGTTGACTTTTATTGTGGAATAAATCATTAAATCATGTAATATAAATGTGTAATGAAGCTCTTACAAACAGCAATTGTTCTTTCATAAATGCATTATGAATCGTGTCATGCGCCTGCTATGAATGCGTTGTGCGTGCATGTTGTGTGTGTGTGTGTGTGTGTGTGTGTGTGTGGCCAGAATCCAAAAGCATTTTTCATTTGAAGATATGAGGCTCCCTTTTTCTCCCATTCTCCCATTCCTATTACATTTATCCACTAAATTAATCTACAGCTAATCTCCTGTTACTCAATTACGCTGATGAGAGTAGCGTAATTAATTTATAATCATTTGAATATATGAAAAGGATGGCAAATGTAGTTAGAAATTATTCTTTTAATTGCTGTTAAATCTAGCCCATTACAGCTATTGGTTCATCTTTCTTCAACAGCATCCTAGGAATACAAATGTTGTGTTTTAGCGTGGACAGCAACTGGAAATTAGCCTTCCTTAAAGAGGCTGTTTAATACGAGTTGTTTTCTCATCTGTCTTTTGGAATCTTTAGATGCTGAAACATGTTGTTTATGTGTAAGACTCAGGGGCGTTGTGTGCACTGCAATGAACTGATTTATTAAACTGTTTGCCTCACAGCAGCCACAAATATCCCCCATATTATAGGGGAATTGGAGACTGTTGACTGGTGCATCGGGGCCACCGAATGATAAATTACATCAAGAACAGCCAACAAACATCCCGGTATATGTGCACACACACACACACACACTCTCCTGCACACACACACGGATGCATGCATGCATCCATACATACGCAGCGTCAGGTGTTTTTTTGCCAATTGCTGATGTAGAACTCCCAAAGTGCATGAAAAATGTGACGAAAAATAAAAACGTGAATAGTGACAATTTACTCTTCACTTCCAAAATCTTCAGTGTCAAAGGCATTTATTGTAGCTGTTGATTTGACCTATCTTTTCAATTAATTAAAATGAATTACATTTCATTTAATTTTGTTGTTGTTCTTTTCTGGATTTGAATTAAAACCCTTTGGATTTCCATTACAACACATTAGTAAAGGCTGAGCCACACAAGGTATCTTACACTACATTTTCACACATAGAAGCAATGATGAATGATGATAAATGCATTGATGTGGACATTATATTACTACTGTATATATTGCAAAATCCTTATTGCTGCTGTTAGGTGAAGACCTCAAAACTCTAATTTTATTTTTCTTCCTTGAATTAAAAGTTTGCATGCTGATGTTTGTGTTGTGTGAGTTTTGTGATCCCTGGACCTTCAGTTTCTGCTACTGACATGCAGCAAGTGACCCAAAACACATGTTTCTACATGGCTTTTTAATGACCAGCTATTGATTTAATTAACAGAAGTTAAACTAACTGATACTCTTGTTTCATTCAATCGGTTTTTCTGACTGAATCAGAAAAAAATAATGAAAACAAGTCCTCTTTTCCAAAAGACCTTTTCAGAAACGTGAACAGAAACATTCTGGTAGCGCTATATGTTTAGTGTCTATAGTAAGAAAAAAAAAACAGACAAACACTTCTGCTTTACTTCTGCTGCAGGACATAAAAGATAGGATATAGGGATGTAGGCCAGAGTTGTTACTATGGTTTTGTTGCATCACACCTGGGACCCATATACACTCAGTTTCCCCTAACAAGCCTTATAGGGATTGAGCCAGGTGGAAGATTAAGGAACAAGATGGTTGGTGTTCAGCCTCTAAACTAAAAGGTTTGGCCTTACACTTTATTAGAAGATTTCATTTAATTTAAGTAATAATATCTGTTTTACTACTCTCTATTGCCGATTGATTTAACACAATAGTGATTCAACCTCAGTTCAGTTTGCTGCTCTAAACACCTCTGGGACCTCTGGTACACAGGAAGCAATGTGAAGAATTGGGTATTTAGCATGAGCTGTGACAGCTACCATGGCTGAACAGACAAAGAAAAGAGCGCCACCTACAGAAACTCCAACTTCATCAACAGAAAATCCAAGGAAAAATACACAGGTCACACTACTGGACACACTGTTTGATTGACAGGTGATCTCTGGGAAGAAACACCACAGCAATGAGCGCTGAGTAACAAGGAGACAAAATGAAAAAAAAAAAATAATAATAATAATAATCTTGAGGATTACCACTTTAAGAGCAGTGAACTCAGATGATTTTGACTAAAATGTTCTGCTCTGATTGTCTTCTCATATTAGTTTGTTTTCCCTGCCACTTTATGTAATTGAGAAGTCAGTAAATTCAGCTTTTGCTCTGACTTTCAGTAATACTTTGAAAAATATTAACGATTTTTAACAGCAAACATAATGTATGACCCTATCAAGTGAAATGGGTGTTATTTACAAATACATTTTTAAATAATTTGGCCCAAAAATGCAGTCATTTCCTCTTTTTCGTGCAAGCGATCATGGAAACACACAGCAGTGCTTCAGTGGCTTGCATGGAAGGCCAACTGGAAGCAGAACAAACCAACAAATAAAATAAAACAATGTCACAGGTGTGCTATTAACTGCATGTCCACACTTGCTGAAATGCCGCTTTACTGGATTAAGTGTTTTCATCCAGAGTGCCAAAGAGCAGTGAGGGGTATGAATGAGGGAAAATGCAGGCTGCTCTGTCACAGGAGGGAAATGGAGATTGTTGGTACTTTTTGAGTACTGTTACTGTGCATTGTATATAAAAAATATTCCTATACAAGCTATACAGAACCTTTCACACCTGTCAGCTCCGGGAATCGCTCTGACAAGATGTCTGTCTGCCCTGAGTTATAGCTCATCAGCTACCTGGCTCTGTGGGCAACTACCCCCCCCCCCCACACACACACACACACACACACACACACACACAAAACCACCACGCACATCCATCATAATTATGCACAGCAGGAATTCAAATAGCTCTGTGCACTTCAGAGCAGAAGAACATCACACCAATTTTCGTCTACACAATACCACACAAACAAAACAGGAAGAATAAAAATCTATTTGTGTTTCTTTTGTTTACCGACTATTCCGCAGAAGAAATGCTTCCATTAATTCAGTAAGATGCGGAAATGCAGAGAGGGAAGATAGCACATAGAGATGTTAGGACCAAAATCTATTTGTGTTGCTTGTGTTTACTTTATTCACCATCAGCATCGCATCAAAACATAAACAGTTATTTTCTTTTTTTGACACAGAAAATTGTGAACATTTATTGGCTGTATTGGGTTATTATACAAACCTCATCTCCTGTATATGTTTATCAGAACCCGTGTGGGATATGTTGCCTCTTCTGTGACATTATTCACTCATCTAAGGAATGTCTTCAAGCTCCGTTTCCCTGCCAGCGCCGGTATCCACTTTCCCGATTGCATCTACGACTGGGCTGACCTATGCAAAGTATACATAAATCTCAGCTGGTGTGCTGCACAGGACTATGTGGCCCCTGCTTGGCCTCTCTTTGGGTGCATGTTACAGGGTTAAGATGGAAAGACAAAGGAGAGATGGAGTGCAGAAGAGAGAGGGAAGCAAAGGGAAGACGGGGGACAGAGGCAGAAAGGGCGGATCAGCATTGCTGTGCAGAAAACAGGCTGTGCTGTCACTGAAGCCAGCAAGTCTGTATTTGTTCAACAATTTCATTTCATTTAGAATCCATTTACTTAATTATATCCCCTGGAAGTAATATCATTTGGAACGAAAATGAACAAATGATTTGATTAATGGGTTTTACAGACCACCATCTTCAGTTGTTAAAGGACCCCTCAGGTTTGTGTGTGTGTGTGTGTGTGTGTGTGTGTGTTTTGCATGCAAGCCTTTATGTATGCCGACATGTCATATATATGTATGTATATAGCATATTTATATAGACTTGTTTGCATGTGTGCACATACATATGTATGCACATGCACATATAACTACCACAGAGATATAAAGCAGTTCTTGACTGTTTAATGTGGTGTGTAAAAGGATCAGTGTAGTGTAGGCTGAACTCCGCTCCCTAAAAATAAATTAGCTTGGATCATGCTGTTCATGTGTAGAGTTCGGCTGCTGGGACTACAAGTCTTCTGTCTGCAAGTTCTATGAGGGTGACATGTTCGGGCATAGGGCATCACACAAAATACCAAATACCCAGCAATTGAAAAAAAGATGGGATTATTCTTCTTGGAGATGGGATTATTCTTCAAATCTAATTTACCACTAAACAGTTTTGATCTTGCTTCAAGTGTTGCACGACACGCAAGATTTAATAACGAGGAAAATGCTTGTTGTGTGCTTCTTGGCTGGGCGGTTCTCCTCTATATCGCAGTGACTCTATAATGAGGGATATGTACAGTAGGTTACTTGATGTCACTTTGGGGAAGCGAAGGAACGGGATGGAAAGATGAGGATCATAAATGTGAATCACAAATCATAAAGTTTTAACTCCTTGAAAGTGGAAGGTTGGATGAAACTCGGGGGAGATTAAGTGAGATTAAAAATGCTTAATACCTGGCAGCTCATCATTGGGCAGCTTTCCATGAAGCAGTGACACGAAAGGTGACTTTGACGCAAAGAGTAGAGCTGTGGATGACTCTCTGTCATGTGGGAGCATCTTTTTTTTTTTTTTGTCAGTTTCAGCCCAACAACACATAATAATAGAGTAGCCTCAGTCTGTGTACTCTCCGAAACATATTATGTTCATTGTGCTAATTTGGATTTAAATTAAGGGCCTGAAATGCTTCTGGATATATTGTGAAATCGATTCACTTCTTTGACCACAACTAACTAAATGTCTGACTAACTAAATATGTCTGTATCTAATCTCTTTGATTTCGAGTGATAGTGATTGGGCTGATTTGCAGGACCAATACATCATATTGTCATTGCAATTACATAGGATCCCATTACAAAAACCCCATTGTGAAAAAAAAAAAAAACCCATTGGAGTTTTCACACTTGTGAAATAGCATTTATTAAAAGGGCAATCATACTATGTGAACCAAGCCATCCCCTAGTTATGATTCTCTTGCAAAGAGTCATTGAATACCTATAGGTAATACAGCCTATTCATTAAAGTCTCACTGATCACAGCGGTTTCCTCCACATACTGTAAACGCTGGTCTTATATCTTAAGGCTTCATTGAGCCGGGTGCAGCCGGTCCATGTTCAATTTCCCCACAGTAATGTCCCTTTGAATTAAATGGGTTTGTGCAATGGAGAATATAGGAGACCATTTTGGAGAGATAAAATTTTTTTGGTACAGTGAGAGCAAAGTGTATATCCACTTCTAAGTGATTTCAGGGGTACAAAAATCAATAGCTCTCTAGTTGCATTTCTGCCAAGTTGATGGAGGTGGTTGGAGTACAGGTGCAAAGATAGATCAAGTTGGAAATCAATCAAATCCGAAACATTCCATTTGAAAAGCGGGAAATGTAGGGCACCGAACTGAGCAAGAGTCAATTTTCGAACTCTGAAGGTTCAGTCATGTTGGAAAAGAATATGCCACCTTGGCTTGGCAGTCAGCAGGTTACTTTTAAAATGTAGCAGTTACAGGCTCCTGTCAAGTTACTTCAGTCATGTCATCTGTTGGATTACCAAAACTCAGCAAAATGATCTGTTTACTTTCTGTAATCTTTGGATTACTTGCCTCTAAATTTAATAGAATATGAAATCAAACAATTTTTAAGACACTAACATCTTTCATATTTACCACCAGTAATATTTCAAACTGTGTGAAACTATATTTGTGCCCATAATCTCACAATCAGTCGTTTCCCCTTCAACCCATTCAGAGTAATCCTACATCTAATCACCTTTCCCAATCTGAGAATTGCTTCTTTTTTTGGTAATGGACAACAGCATTTAATCAGAAAACTATCATCAAAACATATGTATTTAACTATTCCTGAACACTGCTGGCTTATAAAGAATTTATAGGCTCACTTTTATATCTGAGCAAAAATGTATTGAATTCAAATAGTTGAACTGCTTAAAAGATAAGGCTGTTGTTTTTTAATGCATTTCTTAAACAAATACTATGAAAATAACAAAATCAGCAATGATTTTGTTTTGCCAACAAGTCTCGTCCATGTAGCCGGTGCCCAATGAAGCCATGTCCCAGCAGCCACAGAACTCCATTGTATTAAAAAAAACGAATAAAAACACATCAAAGAGCCATGCCGTTGCTCTGGGTAACATATTTCATCATCACGATGCACCGGGCCAGCCGACTTTTTCCTCAAACAACTTAATAAGCCGGCTGTAAACACTTTGCGATCTCAGGAAAGTAGTTCCATAGCACCGAAAATAGTCCCCGGTGTAATGAAGAATTTGTTCCCATTTGAATTTGATCTGGTAATAACTACAATAGCTTGACTTTTCATGGTAACAGTTAGCGATTTTAAAAATTGAAACTATGTCTTTGTGAGCTGTATTTCAAGGTTTTTAGCTTACAATTGGAGCCAATGACTTCCGGGTTGACGGTACGTGGGAAGTCAGAAAGTAACGGGAGTAGAGCAAACGCATTGTTGATTTTGTTATTTTCATAGGATTTGTTGACGGTAAGCAATGCATTAAAAAACACCAGCCTTATCCTTTAAACTGCATGTGTTTTAACACCCTAAGCACTTAAACTGTCTCAAAGTGGAAATGTTAGGGTTTCTTTTGTTTTGTTGTTGTTGTTTTCAGATTTAAATAACAAGACTGATCGCTTTTCTCCTGCTTTTTTTAGCCTTCGTTTTGATGAATTTCATCCCGGAATAATGCCTTACATTGCACTGATTTCCTTTATCAGTGGACTTGACCTTTATGTGAGTGGAGGAAAAGACCAACAGTTACCTGCGAAATGTCAGAAGAGCATTCTGAGTGTCTATATTATTGCATTTTGAAACAAAACCAAAAAAAAGTTTGTCTATTTATGTACTGAAATTATTTCAAAGCACAATGTCTGGAATAACAGAGATACACTGACAATTAGAGAAGAGATCAGAAGCACTGCTGGGTCTTTACCTGGTGTGACCTCCCCTCAAGTTCTCTTTCACAAGCAGACACACACACACACACACACACACACACACACAAAGACCCACACTTTCAAACACACAATGTTCCCACTCTCCCATAAAACAATCCAACACAAAGGCCTCAATGACTGTGGCACATTATTTGCATCTATCTACTTGTTTGCTGTTTGTTGTTGTTGTTGTTGTTGTTGTTGTTGTTGTTGTTGCTGTTGTTGTTGTAGTCACTGTTATTGTTGTTAGCATCACCATCATTACTATTAGTATTATTAGCATTGTTGGTGATGATAGTGATGGTAATATAATACATTTTTAATCTTATTTTGTCTGTCTCTCTTCTTCCCCCTCTTATTTATTTATTTATTTGTTTTATTTAAGTATTTATTTGTTAATTTATTTTTGTTTTATTTCCCCCTTCCTCTCTTCATATGAACAAAGCCTGACTGACTGTTTCTGCTAATACTGTTGCCACAACTACTATCATCAATGCAACAAAGCACATCCATAGAGACACTTCTATACCCAAGCTCACCCCACGCAGCAGTTTATTATGCATATGTACATCTGTCTATTTGTCTCTTTGTTTACCTAAATCTCCCCCTGCCTACATGTCTTTTCTGTTGCTTAATTGTTGCTCTGCCTATGTGCGTATTTGTCTCTGCTCTTGTTCGTCCTTGTCGGTATGTACAGGTCCTTGTCTGTCTATTATCTGCCTGCTGTCTGACATCCTTCTGTCCTTGTCAGCTGTTTGTACCTCTTTAATTTTACTTCACTGTTTGTTATGTTGTTTTTCTCTCATTCCCTCCCTCCCCCCCCCACTCCTATTCCTTTCCTGCTTCATTGTTTGACCCTTTTTTTCTTTCTCTCTCTTATACTCCCACTCTATTCTTCTTGTGTTCTTATCTTATTTTATTAAAACTACCCTTTTGACACTGTTTAAGCAGACTGCCTCAACACACCTCATTTGTTTCCTTCTGTGTGCCTATGAACACCAACAATATGAGAGTTTCAAGTTCTTCTTCAAGTGCAATTCTGCAGCATTTTCTTAAGATTATTCTCATCTCTTACAAACTGATTTCTTATTGAGGAACTTCTCAAATAGGCTTACAATAATTTAAATTAGCATGTTTAAAATAATGAATGCACTTTGTCTGGTAGCTACAGCAATGAACGGTATCAGCTAATGTAGACCTTTGTTGAGCTTGAATGTTAGACTGCAGGGGTTGTTAAGATTAAATTTAAGGTGTAGAAGTAAGAAGTAAAACTATAAATACCTAGTTAATTGTTTAAAATGTGTGTTCAAATTAAGTAATTTATGGAACAGTTTTAGTAGAAACCTAAGAAAAAAATTAAGAACAAATTTGAGAACTTTGCTTTTAAGAATCCCATTTATTCCTAAATCTTTTCCTAGGAGTAAAAATAAGGAGAACGTTAAGAAAACACTTGAGAACTATTTTGATGAATAACGCCTTTTCTTAGCATTAAACTTACAAAAAAATATACACATAACAGGATGTTTTTTTCCAAAGAAGACCTGACCCCATAATGTCAGGTCTCGGCAACCACCACTTAACTAGCGAGGTCACGCAAAGTGAGTGGGTCTGTACATGACAGGTATGAATGGCTGTTTGCGTGAGTAGCCGTAATTGCGCCGATAGGAACCATTACCTGTCCTTCCCAGGTGAGATTATCAAGTCAATGGTCTTGAACTAATGACCAGAGAATTGAGCCCAGTTCCTCTGCCAACTGCTCGGCCCCAAGTGGCAGAGAGAAT
This sequence comes from Centroberyx affinis, assembly GCF_046629955.1. NCBI lineage: Eukaryota > Metazoa > Chordata > Actinopteri > Beryciformes > Berycidae > Centroberyx > Centroberyx affinis. Next base: position 378,777 of record NW_027278865.1, read on the forward strand.
ATCTGTCTGAGGCCAAGCACCAATCAGCCTCTCTTCCAGTTTCTGGTTGGATTTTTCTGAACAAATGAATGGAATCTATAACACTGTTAAGTCAAGTTTTTACTTTAGTCTTAAGAAAAAACGTTAAGCAAACCTGATAGCTGATATTCATCAAAATAGTAAGTATTTTCTTAACTTTCTTCTGACTTTGCTCCCCAATAAAAAAAACTTATAAATAAAGTGTATTTGAGAAAGCAAAGTTCTTTGAAAAAAACAGTTCTTTGAAAAAGGAAATACCAAATATCTCATAATAACATGATAAAAGCACTGAAAAATGCTCTACAGTGATGTAAAACAGTAAGGGAAAGCAGGAAATGAGCAAAAACTCCAATCACACTGTCCTTCAAGAGAATACTGAGGAATTGTCCTTAGGAGTCCTCTTAAGAACTTCCTTAAATTTCTTCTTAGGTAAATTCGTAAGAGATCTTCTGTGAATCTGGCCCCGGCCCTGTGGTCAAAGATGGCATTTTTATCACACACGCTGACTGGTTTCATGTTGGAGGCCCATATGTGATTAGATGCATGATGAGAATGATACAAAAGAGCAGCTTTTGTATCTGCTAAGGCTTTAATAGCACCACATCTGCTCACCTCAAAATAAGAGCAAGCCATAATCTCACACCTGCTGTTGGCTTTTGCTCAAGTGAACAGCACTGGCAGATAAATCTCACGGACTGACAAACACACATGCACACACACACACACACACACACGCACTCAAACTGTCAGCGTGAGTCCAAACATCTGAGTCCAAACATCTGGAACTGATGCTCAAGGAGAGTCTTTCTGATTTTATTGAATTAGTTTCCTTCCCAGAAGAACTCTATTTAGCAGACACTTTAGAAAGGGGAAAGTCGACTCGACATCTGCAGTACATCGCCCCGGAGCGGCAGCAGTACATGAAGTGTAGCTGTCCTGTTTTTGAGGCCTAAAATTAATATTATGTTTCCAAGGCAATCCTGTTAACACTCTCTAATCCGACTCAGAGTGGCAGACTTGAAGATTGGTCTCAGAGGCAGTTTGAGGATTATACAGCTATGGAGTCTTATAGACACCGCAGTCACTCATCGCTACATTTGGGCCAGAGCCACTGTTGCATGCATATTCACAGACAAAAACATATCTTAATCTGTATGGAAAAGCCAAACAAAACTCTGGTCGATGACATCCACAAACCAGAATCTTTTTTTTTTTTTTTCTCTTTTTTTTTTTCGGGATCACGACTGATATGAGGGACTGATAGGATGAAAATATGCAGAGGAATAACAGCAAGAGAGAACTCAATACAGCACAAGCAGCATGTGCCATCCAATTGTAGTCGACACTCAGGGGGCCCGCAGTCTCACAAGGCTTCTGGAGGCTGTCAGTGTTTGATATTTACCAGTATGTTCACATCTGTTCCTCTTGTCTATGTGGGTATTAGAACTTTTTGTGCAGTGGCTCGAGATCCACTTTTCATTTACCCGGCTTTGCCAACGCGTCTTTCTCTCTTGCCCGTCCCCCAGAGGTTACAGTAAGTCTTCCAGACAACAATCTATCTCATGTCCATGGCTTAAGTTGACACAAAATGAAAAAAATGCCTTAGTGTTAAAAAAAAAAAAAAAAAAACATTGGTCCTGGTGCAGTGCTGAACATTGAAACTTTAGGGTAAGTCATTATAGGTAAAATGCAGTTGATAAATGACTTTTTTCCTCATCCACTTGCGCAGCATTCATCAGAGAGTAGAATACATTAAAGCTAATTGAGCATATTTGCCATTTGGGCTGTATTAATTGAAAAGCCATCACTGCCAGCCATGCACCAAATGACCACATTAACTGTCAGCATTATGTTTGACATCCTACTAGATGAAGTAGTGCTTGGGGAGCTCTCAGTGGGCTCTTAGAAACACCAGATGAGAGAGAGGAGCCATATAAGCTTGTGTGTAGGTGTTCAGGCCTAAAGTCAAAGAACAAACTGTCATCTCTCTGCGTCCCCGTACTAATTACTGATGGATGAATTTGCCATGTCATCCAGGATCTGCTGTCTACCGGGATGAAACGGCACTAATGTTCACAGTATGTTGTAGATTCACATGGCAGCGAAACAGAAAATAGCAAGCAGGCCCCTCAGTCTATTTAGAGAGCAATGCTTACAAGCTGTTTTCCTCTATTTGCACCTCATTTCTGTTCTTAGCGCATCTATCATGTCATATCTTCCTCCTGCAAGATATTTTCACCCTCGTTGCTCCTCGGGTCTCGCCCTGTTTGAGTATCTGAGCTTGTGTTTCAGAATAGGTAGCCTAGGGAATAAAATGCAGATTCGTGTCTCCTTTGGTACTGTGTGCACTCACTCATGTGCAGCTCTGTGCAGTGTGTTGCTTGTAAGATGACAGCAGTGCTTAATTTTAACATATAGGTATATGCCAGATCCCTCTAGATATTATTTGACTTATGCATTTGCTCAAGCATTATGTGACATTGTGCTATGTTGTTAGGGTGTACTGGAGGCACGGATGGCTGAAACCATTCATGGTTTCAGTTTGCTTACTGTTTTTTTTTTTAATGCTAAACAAAACGATCAAGATGAATAAGCACCCCAAATAGGATTTGTCTGACTTAGACGGACAGGCAGATAAGGCTTTCAGAATGAACTGTAAATAATTACATATCAATCACTGTCATGCTACACAGGAGAAGCAACTCTCCCAGACAATATGTGATGGATAATTTGGGAATAACCGCAAGCTGGTTGTGTTAAATAAAAAAAAATACAGCAGAGGGAGGGTTTGTCCCTATATGATGATATTATTTCAATTGCAAATGATAACAGGGTCCACAATAATACATATTTAATTTGTTATATCTCTGTTGTTATATTTGGTCTCCATATGAAACTAATATACTGAAATAATGCATCTGGAATAGGAATCAAGTGCATTTGAATATATTTCCTCATTGACATGGTGTTAGTATTGTGTTCATACTGTGGCATGTGCAGCCCTGTGGATGTGTCCCTAGTGTGAAACAGTTTTTCCTCAATCCCACCTCGAGGACATTCCTGAAGCTGCCAAATGTCTCTGGGGAACGCCTCAGCTGAATATGCCTGGGAGACATGGGCTCGTGCCTCTGATGAGAACTCCTCTACAGAATCTCATTTCCATGTTGGCTTTGTGCTGAGAGCAGCTAAACAATTTTCCTGTACTATCCTCTCTGCTATGGCTTTGCTGGCAATGGTGAATATTATTGTGAGAGTGAGAGAGAGAGAGAGAGAGAGAGAGAGAGAGATGGATGAGTTATGGATGTTAAACAAAATGTTGGTTGAAGTTTAGTTTCTCAATACATCAACTTTATATGACCAAAACAATAACCAGAGGTCACTTACTTTGCCTGTCCAACATCATCCTAGACTTTGGATGAAAACGTCACGCGTTACACCCATCTGATACAAAGTGTGCTTTGCCGCCACATAAAGATGGAGTCCTATATTTAGGCTTTTCACCCAAAATGGATAGAACATGCGGATGCCATCACGGGCTAATAGACCTGCTCAAGCCTTCAGAAACACAGAGGTCCACAGACAATTTTCCAACAGCCAGATTGTAATCTTATTATATCAGGCACTCTGCTCAGACAAATGAAATCATCTGCTGCAACTGGAAAGAGGCCAAGTTTACATAAATAAATTAAGAAACAGATTCACTTCTACCCCCTTCAGTGATTGCACCTGGATTCCCTGAACAGAAAAAGAGCATAATTCAACTGATAAGAGCCTATAAATCAATTGCACTCATGTGATATTCAAGTCAGGTGGGTCTTCGTGTTTTTGGCGCTTTGTAATTTGTAATGTTTTGGTCATTGTATGCAGATGTATAGGGTTGTAGATGTAGGGAAAAGTGGGGAAAAGTACTCTGAGTGCAAATCACTCCCAATAGCCTTATGGTTTAATTTGAAGAAAGATTATTTTCACACTTAGATATTGGCAGCATAGAGATTGTCCCTTCACACTGTTTGAATCATGTAAAAGAGAAGCAAATTGATAGCATGGGGACTTGTGAGTCTGTACACACACACACACACACTCACACACACACACACACACAAACACGTGTACACTATCAAAGAGTAGCAATGTCTGAAAGAGTTAATGAGCTTGAGCTTCAAGGTGCTGACCAGCTAGTGTGGATGGATGGGGCTGTTTGATCGCTTGTTAGCCAGGTGTGCTACTCCAAGGTCACTGTGTTATTGCATCTTGCCTAATTGTGTAAAGTCAAAACCAAAGTCTTTTCACATTTGAATTCATTAGGCTTGGCAAGGACCCCCTCCCATCTGCTAGCTAAACCTACACTTTGAAAAGCACCTTATTACTACTGCTATCCATGTACTGTGACTAAGAATTGTTCAAAGGCTTTGGAAGTCAGTGAACGTCTCTCAATGGCGGGGTATCTGGCCAGCTTGGGGAAACAAATGTAATTTATTCTGCTTTTTGTCGGAACTGAAGTCAAATTGAATTGAACTATAGTGGTGCTTAAAAACAGACAATTCTGACAGTGATCCAGTTACAGAGATGATCTGATTAAATAAGATTGTCTGTATTGTTTGGGAAAGGACCACTTTATTTCTCATAATATTACATAGCTGATATCATAGATATGCAGAGGTGTCAAAGGCTAAATGTTTGGCTATTATAATTGTATTTATTTTTTTATTTCATGGGGAAAATTACTGAAGCCATGTTATATTGATTTGTCTCTGGCAGTGTGTGTGTGTGTGTGTGTGTCCATGTGTGTGTCTGTGTGTGTATGTAGGTGTGCAATGACAGCCTTTCTTTCCTAAAATAGTAGGTTTAATTTCCTGAATAAGCTAAGATAAATGAATGCAATTTTAATTTGAAATCCCTGAAAAGGGAAGAATATTTTAGCAAACATTTCATTATCCTGGCCCTGAAGAAATTATATGATGAATTAAAAACAGGAATTGAAATGAAGGCTTCGCTGACACTGTGAGAATTCCCATTAGTGGCCAGGAAAATTAAAGATCTGTCATCTGTCATCAAAGCCTGAGATGACAGCACTGTATCATTCACTCCTAGCAGCTGGATGTGCCTTTTTCTGCACGAACCTTGGATTAATGCTTATCTTTAGTTCTACAACATAATACCGAGTTTTCTCCCTCTATTTAATCCGATTAGTTAGTGCACCCATGGAGAACAATTTTCAACAATGAAGAAGAAGACGGTTCCCTTTGTAGTCGCGTATTCCACTGAGAGAAGATTTTCCTGATTTGAAAAGTGAATTTCATCGCGAGCATACACACTGCTGTAACTGAAGCACTCGTGTTCTTACTTCCTCCTGCAAACCACAACTATATAAAATGTGGAGTAATGATCCCTAGTGTATTACATTTTAATGGCATTATTACAGCATACGACTACATATAGTTCATCAGCAGAATGGAGAGATAATTTCCAATGGCTCAGCTCCATTTAATGACATTCCCAGGGATGCTGGCGCAGCAGAAAAAGATCCTGTACCAGAAGACTCCAACATTGGATGACATTTAGAACCATAAACAACTGCTTATAAATTGCAATTATGTAGGCAATTTACCTGAAGAGCCACAATACTTAGTATAACAAAATCTGTTTGAGTAAATGCTTAAATACAAGGATGCCCAAACATTTTCACATGGAAAACATAGCATGAGAGAAGGGCTGTTTGGACAGTGATTAGAAATGCAAGGCATTCACTTCTTTGCTCATTTGCTATCATCAGCTATATAATATGCCATGCAATAAAAAAAAAATCTCAAAATCACTCCTTTCACTCTCAGTTAAATTTATAAATAATAGTATACTTTTTAATTACAGCAAGCAATTTCGTGGACAGCCAGTGTGGCTTGGATGGTGCTGCTTTATTATGTCCTGTAATGGTACTATCATAAAGAAAGGTAAGTTGGTTGAGATCGGATGATGTATAGCTTGAGTAACTCCCATTCCATGACATCAATTATTGTTTGACAGTTTCACAGTTGTCAAACCACCCATAATGATATCCGATGGGTCGACTTGAAATTGGACAGGTGAGACGGTATGTCATCCTGACATAAGGACAATGGGAGCAACATAAGTGTTGATAGCTAGAACAGCTGATTTAGGGATATATTTTTTTAGCAGGCCTGTAGTTCACCTTGATTCATTCTCACTAAACCCTGGGAAATTACAAATATTACAAACAGACATCTTTGATTTTATTTTAGTTTTAGATCTTTTGTTGCAGAACGGTGTTTGCATATCGATGTTTGTGTGAAAAAGCTTGCGTGTTTAAATGTAAAATTGTACAAAATAAATACACAGACATGTACAATACTTTTTCTCACAAAAGGAAATTAGTACAATGCTGAAGATATTACCATTGTAACTGGAGGCTGTCAGTTCAGTTCATCATAGAGATTGAGGTAACCTCCAACTGTGAGAAGCTTGACAAAGCTTCAGTCACTTTGAAAACAGCCACACACATTCCTGAAAGAGATTACCGTCAATGTCTGAGTTGCCATGGCTGCAATGGTGAGAATCCCTGATGTTTGGGGTTTTTTCTCACATTGCTTTTATTAAACTGCAAGACAGGAGATGCTAATCAGGCTCAAAGTACTTTTATTACCATAAAGAATCATGTAGCCTTTGCTACTGCCTTGTTCTTGTCACTCCTTAAAAATGATAAATGATTTTGCAATGTATTAAATAAATTACCTTGAGTGTTGTGACAAGGAGAATGCAGTTTTGTGGGTGGGAGCTGGAGAAAGGTGTCCTTGAGGTTTTTAACGCAAGAAAGATGCACAATGGATTAACACAAAATAGACCATTACAAATAACCCTGTTTTATGGAGCTCAAAAAGATTTTCAACGAAGCTTTGCCTGTAGTATCCCTTGTAATTTCATTCCCCTGACTTCTACAGATACTGCATTCTTCACTAAGGTTTCTCTGCCATGTACCATAGATGAAACTATGAACCTGTACATTTAATAGACACAAATTAGGTGAAGGGTGAGAACTATTGCATTGTCCAATTGCCACAATGTAAAAACGAGCATACTCCACCCATCTCTAACTCATCCTGTGTGCCCACCAACACCCAAGCCCTTATAACTCCTGACAGCCTCCATTGGCCATGACCAACTTCCTTCAAAGTCAAGGTCAAGTGTTCATTTTTGTCCCACATCCCCACTGAGCTTTCTGGTTTTTGTTTCATGGATCTATATTGAATGGTCGTAAGGTGGAAAATTTATGACACAACATAAACAACCTGCATAAACAAACAGACATGACGTGGCGACTGTGTGAATGTTACAGATTTACCACTGTCAGGGGTAAGCAGAATTATGGGAATAGTCAAAGATTAGATTTAAGACTCAAAGCGAGTTTAACTGTGATAAAGACACCCATCCCATAATATCGTGACAGTTATGGCCCACTGAAATTTGCACCTATCCTTGTGTAAAATTTGCTTTTATTGGCTTAACACTCAAAAAGCCAATAGTCAAACTCGGTCCCTCGTGGGACTTTGTGTATATGTGTACCTGTTCAAAATAGAGGTCATGACATGTATGCCGAGTGTAAGTGACAGTGCAATTCCACCTTGAGTTAGAAGCCATTATGTGATAAGCCACACCAACTTCACCAATAAAAAACAAACTAAATTTTAACAAATATTTGGCCCAAGTGCATCAGACTCAATTAACCAGACTGGAATACAATTTTTGGAATTTGTGTTGTCCAATTTTGGACTATTTTAAGAATATGTTTGCAGACATAGTCCCTTACGTCTATTCATTACATGCACAAATGTTCAGGGTAATTGGACAAACTGTCATAGAGTTATGTCCAATTTTGTAGTATAGGCCATACATGCCATATTATGTCTCTATTTGGGCTACATTACGTATGTATGTATGTATGTATGTATGTATGTATGTACGTATGTATGTATGTCAGTCCAATGATTCTATGTCTTCTATGGGTAAGTCAAAAAATTTAAAAGGCTTAGGGAAGTTCTTGTGAAAGCAATGTCAGCTCCATATATGTAAATTTCATATGTTTTTTCATTCTTTTAGGACCTGCCATTGGGGACTTGAAAACTTTTGATCTTTCGGTCCAGCAATCCATTCAGACATACACAACCACACACAAATAAACAGACTCAATGAACCAAATTTGTTTTCCTGAAACAGAAAACCACAAGCACACACAAGCAGCTGACATAATACGCCTCTGCGGTTGCCTGATGTAATGAAATAAGGGCCAAATGCATTGTTGCAAACTTGAGCCCAGTGTTTAAAATGTCTGCACACTGGACAAAGGTTGTCATGGAAGTGCTCAAGCCTCATCCAAAGAGACTGAATCTTCGCAAAAAGGCTCAAATGGGCAGTTGTTGCATACAAAGAGAGGTGGGTGTTACTTGCGGTCCAATGAGCTACAGGTCTGCTCACTTAAGGTCAATGAGCTTCTGGTCAGCTTTCTCTGTCTTTCCGAATCCATTAAGTCTTGAGGAGTCTCCAGTCTTCGTTTTTCACCATCTCAGCTTCATCTGGCTTTTCGTTCGCAGACTAACAAGAGACCTTGCAGCTTTGATCAAATGGATAGCTGCCATGATCTAACAACAAGCTGGCATGTATGAATCCACGAAAAAGACACTTGATATTTCATCTTATAAGGACCATGTGTTCATTTTCATTTGATTTCATACTTGGCCTTTTTAATGTCAACAGCATCCAAGAGGTAAAGCCAGTAGGGTACCAATCAAGGCAAAGGGTAAAATATGACAACGGTCTCAATCTTGCTGCTTCGCATCTGCTGCATAAGTGGTATATTGGCGTTATAAAATGTAACATTTGCACTGGTCTTCATGGAATACGTTTTTATTCGCTCTACTCAATGTGTTATTAATGTACAAGTGAAACACCCTCAAGGAACCACGGAGGGCATGGCCATATCTTAGATGAGAAAAGGGGAGAGGGAGAAAGTTGCAATAAAACTGAAGTAAATCCCTCTGATACCATTTGGCAGACGGTCGCTTGATATACCTCAGGCTGGATATTAAAAATCTCAGATGGCCTGTCCAACTGACAACTTAATCCATTTAGAGACACTGAGTAAGCAGCAGGAAGCTGAGTCAGGGTCAGTGTACACAGAGGTCTGTCATTTCTCACACGAGGCACAATAAGTTTATCTGCGGTAATCTATCAGACGTGATTAAGAGTCAAACAGAAACAATAGAACGGCAGGAGGAGAATAAAATCATCCCATCTCGGTCTCATGATGATTAAATGTGCCGCAGCACGGAAGCTTATCCAGCTCTAAAGATATTCCACACACAAATACTTGAAAATAGAAACATTGTGTCATACATACTCTGTGAATTTCAAACAGAGAGACTGTAAGGACATTACTGACTTGACTCCAAAATAGAAGTTATGCACAAATCCTTGAATTGTGAAGGGTAGACAAAGTGACCTTTTGAAAATGGAGCGGCTCAATATGTTAATTAATAAGGACTTGTTCCAAGGTAGCACGAGATTGGCTGGGGGCACAGGAGTCTCGGTGACTTTCTTCTTAGCTCCTCCATTAAGACGGAGGAAGAAATTTGTTTCAAATGGGACACAGAGGTGTGGCTGTGTTTTAGATCATAGAAAAAGTTGTCATCCAAACATAATTTGTGACAAAAACTTGTAAACGACATACAGAAATGAAGAGAGAAAAGAGATGTTGAAGCATGGGAGCACGACCATTTCAGTAAGAGCTAAGTGATGATTAAGCTGAGCTTGTTGAGTTTTACGGCACAAATAGCCATCAAGGTGGCAGAGAAACCATAATGCCGGCTGTATTATTGCAATTTCTTAATACAGCTAACTACTTCGATATGATTTACCGTAAGAGGCTGTGTGCTTGATTACACAGTAGACAATTTGATATCCAAAAGATATCTCTCTCTGGGATGCCAGAACTTCCTCTGTCTTGAGCCTTCTGGAGTTGTTGTGGGCCTAATTCAATGAAACATCTGTGATGGGAGGCGCCTGCTTGATAACTCCAATGATACCTGCTGCTCTCATCCTTTTTCCCTCTAACATCCAAGCCATGTTTCTACAATGGAGCCCTCCCAAAATAGCTCAAAGGATAGTTGCATCAGATCAGAGCATACCAGGTAAAGACTACTATAAAAGTCATTTTCCAAGTCCTTTCAAATGATCATGAAACATAAGTCCCTTGTGACTTGTAGAAATTGTACAATAAGACATACACGTTTGTATTTATCCTTTGTATAACTCAAAACCTACTAAGAGTTTAATTATTTTATTTTAGCTTTCCAAAAATATCAACTCTGACAGGTGTCATTGTGCACCATCTACTGACTGCACTCACTTCCACCAAATTTTATGTGTGCATGCAAGAGAGAGACAGAGAGAAAGAGAGAGAGAGAGAGAGAGAGAGAGAGAGAGAGAGAGAGAGAGCACCCACTCTCTTGTCTTTTGTCCCTCTCACCAGTTCAAAAATGAGATCTAACCGAGTTCCTAATGAGCAATGAAATTTTGAACCAGACTGCATATGGACCGGTAGTTCAATATTGCCATCTTGTGGATAAAGTTGTCCATCATATTATCATGAACACTCCCGCCTGTTCCATTTTCCAAAATAGAGTGACTATTGTGGTTTTCACAACCCCTTCTCCAAAAATGGCAGTTGTTCTTGATTGTTGTGCTTTTTAATCTCATTTTCCATTTTGTACTCCATTCAGAAATATTCCTAACAATAGGTGTTTATAGTGTGTCTGTGGTAGCATATAATTTATGTTATTGTTTCTTCTATAGCATAGCTATAATATTCTCACAGGGACTTATGGTGTGTCTGTGGTACTCAGTAGTAAGTTTATAGTTACTATAGTTTGCTGTGATATATCTTTTCCTAATATTTTTTATAAAAAATATTATGCATATTATTATATTTTTATAAAAAAATATTATGGGATTATAAAATCCGGTTACCCTATGACAAAGTGAATATAGCCTACTACATAGTACGTCATGATAATGATTAATTCCACACTGAACAAGACAACTTTTAACAGGAACGCTCGATTTCAAAAAACAAGTTCACCGTTTTGTGGCTTTGCTAATTTTGCCGTGGACTGAACAAACCCTGTCTATGGGTGAGTTCGATTTCATTGACTAAAGTAATCCGGATGGGCGGAGTTCAGACATTTATTGGTTTTCTAAAGGTCTTAGATGCTCTTTGTTGAAAAGCAAACGCGCTATAAATTAATCAACACTCCGGCCACTGAGGGGGGGGGGCCGTGGCGCTAACAGTTTAGGTGTCAGTCTAATTGGTTAAAATCTCACTGTGAATGCACAGTGTTTGATGCTTGCTGAACGCCGCCCGCGTTGCGCCATTTTGAAAGTGTAATGCAGGGAGAGGCAGAGGCGAGGGAAATCTCAAAGTAGAGTGCAAAGTCTAGAAACCCTTACTAAGGATTTGCAATTTACTTTCTTTGGTTGAAAACTATTTCGTGCTATCTGTCTGGCTTGTGCCGAGGGCTTGTAAGGTCTTCCGAGTTACTAACCAGCACTCACAGCTTCATTCCTCCACTGCTCCTCGGTCAGAACCACCCAGCCAGCCCGAGTCAGCACAGCTCCAGTCCAGGGCCCAAGCCCGCTACCAAGATCCCCTCTCTCTGAGTCGCTCACCATGGCAGGTAAAAGTGCAAAGCAAAGCCTGTTATGGTGTCTGAGGCTTAGGTATTATTCAGTACAACAGTGCGTACCCTGTTTAGCACACCGATGATGGGTTTGTCTTTTCTGTTGTGACTAACGATGCCTAACTAGCTAACGCTAGCTAGCTACCTAGCTAGCTAGGTTACTAGCAAGATACTTGTGTGTCACTGACAGTAGTGTAAGTGTGTCCCGCGCGGATATCTCAACACACCCAACCCATTTCCTAGACTAGGGGATTTGCTACACTAGTGTTAATTTATAATTTGTTTGAAGTCAGATATGGCCTTGTTCTCATATTAATAACTGAGCCAAGTTAGCTCCAAGCTAACGCGTGCAAACTTGTCTGATGTTGGTGTTTCAAACTGGGGTTTGTGTTTCGTGCAGGAGCCGGTGGTGGGAGCAATGATGTGCAGTGGTGCTTCTCTCAAGTCAAAGGAGCGATAGATGACGATGTGGCTGAAGGTAAGTCCATGTGGTGGTCATTGATCAATTGCTAGCATCCATTGTCTGATTTGTCTGACGATTTGCATCCTGGGCAGGTTTGCACTAAGGTAGCGTGATTGTACTCTGTGAAACACATTATGTTTGGAGTGATGAAAACCATGGGTGTCATTGGTGTTTCGGTGACAGGAAGTGGTCAGGTGTTAGAGCATTACCTACTTCAGGTTGAGTGAAACGAGTCAGTGGTCTGGCCCATGCTGGTGGTTAGTTCAACGGGCCTATCCTAAACAGGTGAAATTTGTGGATTGTGTTCAGCACACAGCAGCTGGTTGAATGGCATTATTGTAGTAAACTGCAAAATCTCCATTTGTAAAATTCCTTAGAGTTGGAGATGTCCTTCGGGTTAGTTAATTGAAAAGATTCACTAATGTGGATTTGTTTAGTATTTCAATTGTTTGCCTACCATAAGGTAAACAGTTTTTGGAGAGAAATGTAAATCAGAATTGATTGATAGTGCCAGTTTTGGGCTTTTACAGGGAAAGGCTGAGCATTTGAGCATGTTGATCAGTTTGCGTGATCCAAATGTGTTTAGGCATCAAATACACAAATACTTTTATACAAAACCAAAGCAAGTGAGCCTCCTAGTTTTAGCTAGCAGGTGGAATGACAATGAAACTTGCCTTGCAGTGCGTGGTGCACTTTTATGTTTCTAATAACCATCTTGAAATTGAGACGTCAAAGTCATCTAGCCTATAGAACTTGTAATTGTATAGCCAATGTTCATGCAGTTCACAGTGATGCATAATACAAAGGAAACATGAAAGTAGTACCCATGATCAGGAGAGGTGATTGCATACAAAGTTTTTTTTTCCATATGAAGGGGAAGACTTTTGCCATGGAGGGAGTGGCAACCGGCCCTTGTCCCATTGTCCAATGAGTATATTCACAAGGGGCTGAAACACGTCTGTTTACAGTACGTGGTGGACGTATTTGTGTGTGAAGGACTACATGGTTGTTTACAGTAAGCTTTGCCTGAGAACAAGCATAAATGTGAGCCTCTCCTTATTGTGTCAATACACAAAGCAATACATAGACTTAATCGCAAGACTCAACACTACATTTGTGCAGTAGTTTTGTTTGACTCCTGCAAAAATACTCTCCTTCACCCCCCCCTTCTTTTGCACCCTTTGTCTTGTATGAGTGAGTGTATGGAGTCAGGTCGTATCAGGCAATTTTTGTGCCGTGTAAGAAGCAGAACAACTCCTGTTCGCCTATATTAAGGATAGCACTAGCTCAGATTTGTGCCAGCCTCAGATAAAGGATTGATTGTTGCATTGTGGGATCTGATGAGAATGCTCGTCTTGGAGAAGCGATAATGCTGAATAGCTGCAGATGGCAAGTTATTTTTCCTCCTGCTAAAGGCGAGTAGTAGACTGTTTCACTTACTTTACACTACTTCAGTATTGGATCTCATCTGAACATTCTATCAGGTTGTCAAAGCTGTTATTAGCAAACATCTGTACACAATTGTTCATATATCAGGAATTTTACTCACACTTTAAAAAATATTTCACATTGTAATATTTTCACTTATAGCATTTGGGCTCAGCTGTCATCATTAGAATTCAGCTTTCCTTTAACCGGTGTTCAAAGTCAATAATTGCAAACAGCAAAAATTACTTCTTGGAAAGCATGATCCTGGATACGGAATGGAGTAATATTAAGTGGGACTCAGTAGATTTGATGTGCTTATATCTGTGTTAGGGAGATTTGTGGACTACGTTTTCCAAACAAAAGTGAGTGGTGGGTTGACTAGATCGTCCAATTAAGGTGGATGCCCATTTATGAACTGCTGTAGTAGTTTCAAAAACGTGAAAGTTTTCTGCCAAAGTGATATATCAGTGATATATCAAAATGGTTTGATAGATTGTGATCGCAGAAAGTCATAAGAATCTTTGTCAAAATAATTTAAGGAAGTCAAAAACTTCTCACTGTTAACAAAAAAAACTTAAGACAAAAAACAGAAAAAGACAAATACAGCCTATTAGTGTGTACATTAAGTCATATCAGTTGGACACAATAGGCTCCATAGTGCAATACTGATTCATTGCAGAAACAGGGCATGTCAACATGTGCTTTACTACATGCCAGCACAACTGGAGAAAAGAAAGAAAATCATTTGAAGATAATCTAATTGCAATACCTCTTTGACAGCTGACATCATATCCACTGTTGAATTCAACCACTCTGGGGAGCTACTAGCCACTGGGGACAAGGGGGGTCGTGTCGTCATCTTTCAGCAGGAGCCAGAGGTAAGTTGGTATGACTCATCAGGCTTGAACTAAATCTGGACTCATCAAGTATTGGCTTTCATATAGACAAATCCATGATTTTATATTGGTGAAGGTGTTTATACACCACAGAAAAAATATGTCAGTTGATACTGTTGATGAGCCTGCTCATCATACATGGGAGCTGAGAGGTTGACGCTTGCTCTCAGCATCAGTCTATTTCTGTCATGATGTGACTCAGAATCTGTGGTCTATGGTCTGTCATTGTATAGAGTAAGAATCAGCCACAGTGCCGTGGAGAGTACAATGTTTACAGCACCTTCCAGAGCCACGAGCCTGAGTTTGACTACCTGAAAAGCCTTGAGATTGAGGAGAAGATCAACAAGATTCGGTGGTTGCCTCAGAAGAATGCAGCGCAGTTCCTTTTGTCCACAAATGGTTAGTAAAATATTGTTGTATTGTAATTTAAGGGACTCACTGGAGTAATTATAATGACTTGTTGGCATTTAAGCTATTTTCAGCTAAAACCTGTCCGTCTGCCCTCTGGAGGCACCAGTGGGCAGTCAAGTGATAACAATTATATTCACTCCTTTTCATCTGTCACCGAACACAAATTTGCCATGATCTCTGCTGTTTCTTGTTGGCAGACAAAACCATAAAGCTGTGGAAAATCAGTGAGCGAGACAAGAGACCAGAGGGCTACAATTTGAAGGAAGAAGATGGGCGCTTTAGAGATCCCAACACTGTCACAACACTACGGGTGTGTAGAAATGGATATATCCATGCTAAATGCTACATCCTCACACATAAACTATATTACTGTCCCAGTGATGTTGAATGTCTACTGTAGGGATGCAGCGATTACCCAGTGTCACTATTAACCACGCTTTAAAACGCCACAGATTTCTAACCGTAAGCATTTTAGAAGCTGCGGTATCTCCGTCTACAGTTATGGTCGTGAATGCAACCTTGAGTTCGAATGAGATTGCGGCTGTCAAAACTTGTGAATCCCGTTGTTTGTATGGGGGCTAACAGAGAGGCGACAACATCCCAGTCTTATATCCACCAAAAAGTGCCTTAAATCAGCATTTTGGATACCTCAAAAATTACCAGGGGTTTGTTGAAGAAAACTGATATCCAATTTGCAAAACATGCCAATGAAGAGTGGATGCCAATGGGTCAAACACATTTAACTTGCTATAGCATCTTCCAGATCACCATCATCCGTGCATGATCAAGTCAAGGTAATAAAAGCAAGGTGAAATCTGTTTAGCTTGGTGGCAGTTTGCTTAATGAAACGTAAAGCTAGTGGGGGATTAAATATAAAATTGCCACTTACAATCAACGAAGTAGCAGTGAATTAAGAGTTGGGCTTTCAATGTACCATAAGCCAACATCAACAAAGCTGTAACTGCAGAGTTGCAGCATCCATTAATTACTTTGCATTTTAAAAATCTCTACCAAAACGGCTGTAATCTCGTTCAAATAAAGTTAAAGTATTCCATCGTTTATTCTCATCAGCGTGTCTTCCAGTTGTTGCGGGGCTGTCTGTCTCAGCCGTCAGAAGTTGTTTAGTGCAATCATTCACTTCCCGTTTGCTCATTCCCATACTTTTTCCCACCATATTTAAATGTGTTTTCAATAAAGAGTACATGTTTTTTTTTTTTTTTTGCAGGACCAAAATAAATGTTCTGGAAAAACACAATAAAACCTTAAATTATAAAATGCTCATTTGATTTTCCCCGTCCTTAGTGTTGTAAAAATAAATAATTACTGCATAATAATCATAAAATCGTGACTATAATTTTTTCTCACTATAATTGCACCATCAAAATCTCAAACCGTTGCATCCCTACTCGACTGTCTATTGTATGTCTTGCTCTGTTAGAGCCTGTTGTCCATGTACTATTATCAGTAAGCATCATGATCCAGTGCAAATTGTTGTCTCTGCACCAGTGCCACAAAGGCACATTCCTGGGAATTTATTGTACTTGGTGAAAAAATTGACTCCTGATTTCTATTCACAATCACAAAAATCTGTGATGGAGGACTATGGAAATATCTACTCTCTTTCTCTTGACACTAATCGCGCCCCTCTCCTCAGGTGCCAGTGTTCAGGCCCATGGACCTGATGGTGGAGGCCAGCCCCAGACGAGTGTTTGCTAATGCTCACACCTACCATATCAACTCCATCTCAGTCAACAGTGATTGTGAGACCTACCTGTCTGCAGATGACCTTCGCATTAACCTATGGCATCTGGAGATCACTGATCGCAGCTTTAGTATCCTTTATTGTTTTCTAATTCCATGCAGACATTGTGTTCAATAGGCTTTATGATTCATGTCAACCTCTTCTTCTGAAGTGATGGCTGCTATCTTAATACCAGCTTGATCATGAAAAACTTCAAAATATATTTTGTTCTCTCTGAAGAATTGCTGTGGTTCCTCAGCTAAAGAGTTGGAAAACGTTTCGCTTTAGCCCCTTGACCTACCTCACTTCTTCAGACATTGTTGACATAAAGCCAGCTAATATGGAGGAGTTGACGGAGGTGATCACAGCAGCGGAGTTCCACCCCAACCAATGCAACACTTTTGTCTACAGCAGCAGCAAGGGCACCATCCGCTTGTGTGACATGAGGGCATCGGCGCTGTGTGACCAGCACTCCAAAAGTAAGTTGATCTAGTCTGCGCTCTGTGCCTGCAGGTGAGGTGTCGACTGCTGAGGTGTGAATGTGGTGAGGCTAAGGAAAGGGGATATTGGAGGGTGAGATAAAAGTTGTGCATGTCACGTGAAATGGAGCATAGCCTTACAACAATTCCAACATGTCCAAGGCTATTCATGGCAGAGTATATTGACGACACGTGACACATCCTTGTCTTTTATCAGTGTTTGAAGAGCCAGAGGATCCAAACAACCGCTCGTTCTTCTCTGAAATCATCTCGTCTATCTCTGATGTCAAGTTCAGCCACAGTGGACGCTACATGATGACCCGTGATTACCTGTCTGTCAAAATCTGGGATCTCAACATGGAGACCCGGCCAGTAGAGACATACCAGGTCTGTATTTGTCCACATGTTAAGAGAAAGATAATTTTCTTGCTTCAGATGCAAGTTCCTGCAGATTGATTTGCCCCAAATCAGTCCGTTGGTCCTCCACAAGGGGGAGGTGTTTTACAAAAGCCATAACCAAAAGATTCAGGTCATTTGTTATGTGACGTTTTCACCCTTGTATAGTTGCTGACTGTGTAACTACAGCATTACTTTCTTCTAACAGGTGCATGAATATCTCAGGAGTAAGTTGTGCTCACTCTATGAGAACGACTGCATCTTTGACAAGTTTGAGTGCTGTTGGAATGGGAACGACAGGTGGGCACCTTTTCTCTAATATGTACCATCAGGGTTTATACTTACCATTTGGAGAAGAGTTGTTACTTTGGTAGTGGTCACCATTGTGAAAGCAAAACCAAGCATGCATTTGTGACATATGCGTTATCATTTTCTTCATCATGCCATTGCAATGCCCCAGACAGGCAAAAAGCATGACATGCTGACAAGATTATTTGGGTTGTCCCCTCATTTGAAGACACTCAAGCCAGCAACACGGGCCTTATCAATTACTGTCGTTATCTGCTCCCTGCAGAGCGTAAGGCTGCCCTCGTTCAGAGTGGGTGGCAGAGGGGTTTATCTGCTCGTAATGGTAGAATGATTCTGCTCGTTCTTTCACTCACCATCGACACTTACCATCCAGGAATATAGCTAAGACTGATGTTGCTCATTCCTCACTCCTACCTTGTTCCTCTGCAGCGTTGTGATGACTGGCTCCTACAACAACTTCTTCAGGATGTTTGACAGAGGCTACCGGCAGGACATGACCCTGGAGGCGTCGCGGGAGAACAGCAAGCCACGGTCTGTCCTGAAACCTCGCAAAGTGTGCACAGGTGGGAAGCGCAAAAAGGATGAGATCAGTGTAGACAGTCTGGACTTTAACAAGAAGATCCTCCACACTGCCTGGCATCCCCTGGACAACATCATTGCGGTGGCCACCACCAACAACCTGTACATATTCCAGGACAAACTGAACTAGCATTCAATGAACCGCTCAGATCCCAGTTTCCACTTAAGCCCCACTGCTCTGATACACACCTAAAAACATGATCTGTTTTGATGGCTATCTTAGGCTGAATCCCCTTGTCTTGACTACGGAATCTGCCCTTGCTTATTTTAGTATTGCATATGTGACTGGCCGATGCACTCTGTCAACAACAAACATAGTTGCAATCGCATAATACATCCCATCAGGCCCACACAAGCGCATTTCCAAGTGCAGTCAAAATATGCAGGACCAGGGTCCGTACTTCTCAGTCCAGACTTTGGGATTCAGTGTTATGGGATTCCTCTGGTAGGAGCACTCCATTCACCATGCTACCATACTGCAACTCTTGTCCACTACATCCCAAACCAAAGGGAAACAATGTTTTTTGAATACACTTATTTGGCTATTTTTCTATTATTTCATTATTATTTGGTGCCATCATGACATGATTCATTTGTATGTCATACCTACCAAGTGTTTATATGTTTTTGTAGCTACCGAGTTTCCTGAGTTTGGGTAGGGATTTGTTTCAACTGTTTTCTCATCATTCTGTCACAAAATTCAGTTTTTCGTATTGGCCTGGAATACTGCAAATACAAGCTGTCAACACTCCATTTTTGCCCCAGTTATGTGTCAAGTTGCCAAGTTGACTTACCCCCTTCTTCCCTAATGTACAGTACGCGGACACGAGACTGGCATGCATATGTTCGGCAGGGTTTGTGGGCTTTGGGAGTAGAATGGAGACTAATCGTGGCAAAATAAATTAGTCTTATACAGTCTGAGGTTATAGTCGAGGGTGAAGCTGTCTGGTAAGCATAGTGGGAAACATACTGAAGTGATTGAAGGCACGATGGCTCAGAACGAGGGCTTACGTACAGCTGTGGAAGGTCAGTGGAGTTCTCTCATGGTCTGTGGCACCAAAGTTTAGTCCTGCTGCCAACTTCCCCACAAAGCCCGTAGTGTTGTCGCTGATTGATCGATCGCTTTACCCTCTGGAACTAGTTTTTGTTTGTAGAAGTTTTTTATGATGTTTTGTACTGTACCTGGCAAAAGAGAAGAATAATCACTATAGCTGGTTTATTTTTGTATGAATTAAGGCAATAGGATTACAGTCTGATCACTGTAGTTTCTTTAGCTGTCTATGTTGGACTGATCTGTAGACGGAACGAAGGTTGCCTGGTTTGGTGATCTTTTGTCATATGACTCTGGAACAATTTGTTCATTCCGGCGGGTATTTGGTTGAAAGCTAGAGAACGTTTATGTGACATCAAGGAAGTCTGTTGTTTCCAATGTTGGATGTCCAAAGAAAAGTATTTTCAGGTGTCAGTACCTCTGTAGTCATAAGCACTATAACGTTTATTTTTTAATTTGGCTTACTGTAACTGTTATATAGAACTTATTTGGATGCTTCTGAGTTAGTTTGGAAATTAATTTGGATCTTTAAAGTTCCGTCTGTGTGCCATGGTTGTGTTTATGAATCATTTTGCTCGCTGTGAAAGAATAGGCCCTTGTAGGCCTAAATGGGAAAGGCATTTTAATCAACTTGTAATGTGTTAAACTGTTAAATCTGGTTTACTCTGAAGTTAGTCAAGGTAATTGACTAGCTGGAGTTACTGATTCTGAATTATTGTATGAATTGAAATGTATTCTCTCTCCTGTGATGCAGGGCTGGTTCTCCTATAAATGCTTGTTAAAAAGGAGAATTTGTGAAGCACTTGGTTTGCAGGCATTATTTTATGGAACCTGTCTGTGCTGGCTTGGGAAAATACTTCAAACATACAGCAGCACTTTCTGCTGTTTCTTTACTACCCTATGCTTCAGTCACATGCTGCCAATTCTTTTCTGGAGCAAGCAGGTTGATTATAGCACAATTATTTTTTTTCTTTCTTTCTTTAAAACACCTTTGGATGACAAATTAAGCCATTGGATCAGGGCATGAAACTTCTTGGTCCACTGGATCATATTTATGTAAGTTAACATGTTTCACTCCTACTTTAGAGAAGTTCGAGAATTGATTCCCACTCACTAGCAATGCCACCAATATAAACACCACTTCTAATGGCCTCCATAGGGTGGTGTTATGCTACTGTCGTGAGTGTCGCCTCCTCAGGGCTCTGGGTAATGTCCTCAAGTCATGAGACACTTGATCTCGTTTTTGTTTTGCAACTTTTTGAAGATGATTATTTCTTTGTTCTCCGACTCAAGAACATGTGAGGGTCAGTTAACATTTTTTGCCTCATGTCATACGTACTTAAACCTGCCTAATGTGGCACCCTTATCCCATTCCACTGTCACACACATTGCATCAGGACAGTACAAGCTGGTAGCAGTTCAGTAAGGATGCTCCAATCAATTAGCCACTGACCAATATTGAGAGTTATCTATTCAAAATATGAGCTCAGTGATCAGCCTTGTCTGATCTAGTGGAAAAACATCACCATACGAGAGCGGAGAAGCTGTTTTTTGACTGAAACATCCATCCAAAGCAAAGCATTTAATAATTTCACTGTTCAGATTAACTCAACAACTTGCCCAAAGTGGTTTTATGTTTTGTTTTTTGGTTTTTTATTTCTCAAAAATTAGATATGTGAAAAAATCGTACTTTGTATTACAAAAATGGTATTGGATCAGTATTGTCAAATTTTCTGTTCAAACAAAATCTACTAAATTAACGTCTTAAAAACATCCCAGTCTGTGAATCTCTACAGTAGACACAGCTGAAATGGTTATCACACACTATATGAGGGGGTGAACCTTCTTCAAAAACAGTCACTGATATTGCGAAAAATAAACGACTAACCAATAATCTTCTTTTTTTTCTCACTTTCCCCACACTGTCTTCATAGCTATTGTGCAAGGCTATGGTGCAAGACCACAAAAATGTTGTTCAGAAGAGCCTTATTGCCTTTCTCATAGCATTAGAAGAAATACGATAATCAAGTACGTTTCTTGAACTTACTGGCACCTACTGGCCAGACAGGAGACTGCTCAGGGGAATTACAGCTGCTGTGTGATCAAAACCTTGTATCTTCAAGAAACCAACTTTTCAGGAATTTATAAGAACAGCCTTATTTACAGATTGATGACCGTGCATTTTTGAAATTTTTATCATGGCTTTTCAATGGGTTTCATGAGCCCTGGGTTGATGAAACCTGCCCTACCTATAAAGGACCATGAGATCTCCAGTTCAAGTAAAAACATGAAAGTCACCGAAATTGGAGTTATGAGGTTTTTCCACGACAGCAGCATTATATACATGTATAATGTGTCACAGGAGTCAAAACAAAATGCACTTTTATTTTTGTGAATTTCATTGATTTGTATGTTTTTGTTTATTTCTTTCAAGGGGCTCTTGAATAAAGATTGTAGGAGATTTTTGGCGATCTGTTGAAAAAAGAAAAAAAAAACTCAATACAAAAGGTTCACTGTATAGCTCTGTTTGTCTTTGTCAAATGGAATAAAGTACAATTTAGGTGCAAAGTAATAAAGAATTTCAAACCTGAATTCTGAATAAAATGATTAACCTGATTCATGATTTGTGTGTAGAAGATACTGCAAATTTATACAACGGCCATCTCATAAAGAGAAGAGAGAAAAAAATGTATATACATCAAGTAAGCTAATTGAAACCACATAAAATGGTAAGTCAGTGTATCTTATTTCATCCCCAAAGCAGAAATCATCTACAGTATTGTCATTCAACGCCAACGTGTTTTCAAACCCCTGCAGTGGTGACTGATAATACTGAACTTCAACCTTAACCTTTGCTTCTACAAGACCCTGAAGACACATTGCACATCCCTCTGCTGGCCTTCCACACCATTCCTCTTAGAGCCATCTTGATAGCCAAGTCTATGATATAATGTGATTATCAACTTGCTAAGAGAGCTGGGGGCAGATATGTGTTAGTTAAATATCTCCAAGAAAAGTAATCAACACGCATAAAATGCAAAATAGGGGCAACACAGTCACACTGAGCAACACAATGAAAAACTGCCTCCCTCTTCTCTAACTAAAACTGTTTTTATCAGAGAAACACTGCCTTTACTGCAGTAACACTACGAGTCACTCCTCATTGCAAATCCCCTGACCTTTTCAGCAATGGTGATTTATCCATGATGAAATCTCAGGCTCTTGATTATTATTTGCTTGGGGGACACATGGACGCTCCATAGAGGGATATCCATGTGTCCTCTAAGCAAATAATTATAAAATAATTGTACATAGTCTTTATCTGCCTTCCACCCTTCTAGGATGCCCAATCGTGGGAACAGGTCAATGTCACTTGCCTGAAGTCCAGTAGGATAGTTTCTAAGAGTGCTCTCTTCTTCTGTTAGAGCTTTCTGAAATGTGTTGTGCATTTGACCCACTGCTTATCACTGTACATTATACAATAAAAAATACGTTCATCTTGCCTTTTTGCTCAGCCTGCCCAAAAACAGCAATTACAGCACCATTGTCCATACATCACATGATATCCAAATAAGAGCATTCTTAAACTTCAACACCAACCCTTGTATGGGACCAGGAGGGAACCGGGGTTTCAGAACCACAATTGCCCCCAACCTACAAACAATCTACAGGAAACACTGCTAAAAGATACACAAAAAAGAAGGAAAAGAGCAAGTCAACAGTTCTTCAATTGAAAAAGTTAAAAAGGCTTTATTGCATGGCTAATTCATACTGAATTTGTTAAAAACTCCAACATGTTCTGGCAATATGGCTTCATCAGGGAGTAAAAGGACAGCTCATCACTTATCAGTCATATGTATAACTTCCCAAGGAAGCAGAGACATCTTGTTGTGAACCAATCAGAAAACAAAGCCATGGTAAACCTATGTACAACAGGCAAAATGTAAAGATACAAAACAAAAAATATATATAATAGAGCGATATATGCCTGCCTCCCCACATAAGTAGTATAAATCTAGCCAAACCAGCAGCTGGTTGAAGAGCAGATGTTGGAGGTAAATGGGGCAAACCTGCCTCCTATCATCAGTCTTCAAACCCTAAACAGGCTCAGATAGACAAGGGAGTCAGTCCTCCCAGGTCCAGCACCCCATAGATCAGCTGGTCAGAACCTAATCCTTGCATGACCAAATGTCATGCAGAAAACTCACCATAATGAACACCACCCAAAAAATTCTATCGCCCATTTCCAATTTCTACTACAGACAGAGACAGAGAGAGAGAGACAAATTCCCATCACTGAGTCTGTCTGAGTCTCTTGTCTGTCTGGACCATGGGTCTGGACTCTGGACCGATTTTGCGCCTGCGCACAACGTAGTTTGTCTGCGTGTCATGTTGATGAATGCTGAAAACTGGGTAGTCAACATGTCTACCGCCGCTGCTCAACAAAACAATAACGAAGAACCGGGGCTACACGGTATGTACCACCGTCAATTTTATCGCGTGTTGTGTTGTAAGGCGTTGTTTACACATTTCTCATGGATGTGCGTGTTTTCCTAGAGAACAATCGTGTAATGAAGATTTTATTGTAAAAGTTATATCGGGTATGGAATTTCCTCTTCTTCTGGGCGGGGTGGAGGGTGATGTTGACTAACGTCACCACGAATGAGCCAATTGAGTTGCTCCAAATGTTTGATTGATAGATTTTCAGCCAACCAGCTACATATATTTGCGTTGGGTGGGCTCTAGCCAAAATAAAAACAACTTTGGGACAAAAGACGAAATAAACGTACCTTTCAATGCTATCGTTTAACTGACCGTAATATCAATATGTTTCTCTGTGTGATTGATTTTGCCTTTTTATTCAGCATGCCACAATTTTCCTAATCAAATGTAAATAACAAAGGAAAATAATGTAAGGATGTTAGCTCGAGTGTCTGCAGAGTCACAGTTCCTAAACAGCTTTTCAAAACACCAAAGTGGGACAAGGTGAATTCAGACTCAAACGGTAAACGGAAGAACTGAAAACGTTCGGGGCATTCAGCCTCGAATGGGAGTAGAAAACCGGGAGGTCTGCCTTGCATGTTAACGTTACAGTGTTACACAGACAACAGCGACATGCTTGGTTAAATTGTCTCCCATTGCATTTCCCTGCAGTTATGCAAGAGCTCGCATGGGAACCGCTCTGATGTGAAACACTTATTCTCTGTGTAGCTAGTCACTCATGCACACTTATGCTGCCCAATGACACGAATTGAATTTCATTTGTATCGAGCCCAAGACGAGAAAAACGCCTTCTCACACCGTCCCAAGGTTTACATTCTGTGCTCACCCAGGCCTGCTGGCTTTCACAGATTACATAACTCCCCTCCTGCCTGGATGTGCAAGCTGTTTGTGGGGCAGTGGCACAAAGAAATATATGCTACCCTGGATGCAGTGCGCACCCAGTTCATTTAGATTCATAATGCATGGTGCAGGAAATGTAGGTTAGCTGTTTCCGTCTGATAGGAGACAGAGTAGACATATCATGTGTTTCTGCATGGTTTTAGACCTACTGACTGTCATGATCTGCACTAACACAAGCTTAATTTATGCGTCTTGCTCCCTCTCGATGGCTGTGTCGCTCAGGCTCTTGGGTAGAGCTGGAGATGAATGGGAACACAGGGGCACAGGGCGTGCAGACCAACGCACCAGCGACACCCGCTGCAGACCAAATAAACGCAAACGCTGAGAGCAGTCAGACCCTACAGCCCATGGAAGTGGTGCCTGAGGAGATAGATGAAAGCTTGGTTGGAGGATTGGAGCACGTGCCGTCGTCCTCCTCTATCCACAATGGAGACATGGAGAAGATCCTGCTGGACGCACAACATGAGTCCAGCCAGAGCAGCTCCTCCTGCGATAGGTAGGGGTAAAGGGCAGAAAAGTGTGTTTGTATGTATGGAGGGAATGTGGGCTTTTTCTGTCTTTTATTTTTTGTTCTTACCACATGGTTTATATTTCATTCTTTCTGTTGCCTCAGTCCTCACAGGCCGCCAAGTCCAGATCAGGATGAGGGTCAGATAACCTTTGATGTAGAGATGTCAAGCACAAGAGACAGCCAGGTAAAATATAAAAATTATACCCCTCTCAGTTGTTTTCGTTTGACCTTCAGTCTCTATTGCTTTTACACTACACAATGTGTGTCATTTGCAGTCAGAGGAAGAGGGTGCAGAGAAGGACAGAGAGGAAGATATCCTGATGAATAAGGGAGTAGACTGGGTTGCCGATTGGTCCAGCAGACCAGAAAACATTCCCCCAAAGTAAGCAGACTCCAGACTCGCGCTTCCAGCTTCATCCATTGAGAAGCAGATGGTGGCTCAAAATATTTCGCTGAATGAATTGTGTCTTTATTGACTGATTGACTGATTTGATCATTCCTTCCAGGGAGTTCCACTTTAGGCACCCCCGACGTTCAGTATCTCTTAGTATGAGAAAGAGCGGGGTTATGAAGAAAGGCGGCGTCTTCTCCGCAGAATTCCTCAAAGTCTTCATTCCTTCCTTACTCATCTCACACATTCTCGCTCTTGGCCTTGGGTAAGAATCTGTACATTCACTTTGAAACTTTCAGGAATGTCATTTTATTCATTTTGTGAGAATTTGTTTAATTTCACGCATTTTGTGGATTGTTTTTTGCCTAGGGTGTACATTGGGAAGAGAATTGCCACAGCCTCCACCAGCTCTTACTGAATAGAAAATGAAGCAGTGCCTGGATGTCGTGTTCTCCTGTCTACAAGTCATTCAAACATCCTCCTGTGCTCAAGCCTTCTCTCATCCGCCGCCTCTGTCGTATGCCTACATTCCCCCCCCCGATCCACATTGGAGTCTGTCACATTCTAGATTTAGTTATAGGACACGTTGCATAATGTGGTTGCACTCCTTCACATGTTGACACCGGGCGGTATTGCATCCAACAGTTGTCACCATTATGAATCCGATAGATAACAGCCCCTGCCTGAGCTAGAGAATATTATATTAGTCATCCTATCCAACGAAAAAAAAAATAAGTGACTTGGATTTGACGTCAGATGGCTTCAGGGTTTGGGATTTTTCTCTGAAATTTCTATACTTATGTTTTTGACAGAGATGTTATGTCATAAGTAATCTGGCCTTTCTCCCAAGACGCATATCTCCACTGGTCTCCCAGTAGGCAGAGTGCTCGTACCAAAAATATGCGTTGCGTCTGTGATGCAAAATAATTCAATTGGCTCTGGGAGTAGAAGGGATTTTTTTTATTTCCCTGACTTTTTGAGCTTAATATTCATGCCGCAGTTATAGGGAGAAACAAATAAAGCTGCACAGTGGGATTCGTTTTTAAATTCCACACATTTTTCCTTGCAGAAGTTGTATAATATTGACTGATTGTTTTTAAGCTTTGGTTTTTTGAAGGTTGGGAAGCTTAAACGATGATGCAGTGTGTAGCTCCAAAATTTTCCAATAGGGAGTGTTGGTGTTTGGATAGATTTATGATAGTGGAAAATAAGCTGGATGAAAAATTACCAGGCCATATGCTATTTTTGTTTCTTTTTGCCTACATATCTTTTTCATTAACATACAATACAGCAGCGATGGCAAAGTGCCAAATTTGTATATCTTTCACCTCTGCACATTGGTGATTTATCTTAGACTTTTTTGATTTTCTGATATGTTGAGATATTTAAATAGATGTGAAAATAATTCAAGCTGTGACCTGCCCCATGTAATAGATACCTTTTGACATTGTATAATTTGTTTATACACTTTTATTTGATGTCCATGCACAGTATATCTAATGCATTGCAGCAGTAAGTAATGTTTGTTTTTGCTTTTTGTTTAACAGCTGCCATATGATAATTGCTGGACTGGCAGTGGTAGAAACCACCACAGAGAAAGACACTTCCAGGGGTCTCATTTAAGAGTGTTATCTGATTTTATTCTAGTTTTCACTGTGCAATCATTTCAAACAGTGATACAAACATAAGAAAATAATGTCTGTAGAACTCATAGAGTAAGGATGGAGATATAAATTAGTTTTAGTTTTTGATATATCACAGAAAATCAAAGTAACTCCCTGATTTTGACATCATGATAACTTTATCATAAATCACAACTCTGGGTTGGATTTGTCGTAAGCACAAACTGTGTAAGAAACTTGCACGTGAGGCAATAGCACTCCACCTCTGTCATTTAATTGCCTGGTTGTGGAGAGTGGAATGGGTATGACAACATTAGATGGGTGCGATGAAGTTTTGGCTGCCTCTAATCCTGGTTGTTTGCATGCCTTTCAACTTGATACTAGCACATGTCTAGTCTAGATTCATTGTGTTGCATCTGAGAGGTCAGGTTTATCCTTCTGATCATATGTACATTGTTGCTACTTTTTTTTTTTTTTTTAACCTGATAGACCAAACATTGCTTGTTCATAGGAAGGGCAGGCCCTCAGAAATGTCAAGTATTATTCAAGTATTATCTCATTCAAGCAGTGATAAAATAAGTAGCAAGGATTGAAGGGTGTGTTAAAATTGCTAGATTTATTGTCATCATATTGGAAAACTAACATTAAAATGTAAAATTGCTCACAATTCTATGTGGTGGTGTTTTAAATCTTTACAACTATAAATAACTAGGTATTTAATGCCAGAATGAATTATCAATGCATAATATAAGATAAATACAAGACTTACAAATAGTGATTGTATGTGTCCAGAGCAAAATAGCATGGGTGATTCTTGACAGCATGTGAGGAACTTGACAGCATGAGATAAATCTGTCTGTGTAGCCTGTTTACTGAAGTACAGCAAAATCACGTGTTAATCTAATTGAGGATAAGGGTTTGAAAGTCATTTTACAGACAGGTGTGTGGTCACTTAATCCAGGGCTTTCCAAACCTTTTTCCTGTAAAGAACGCCTAGATCAATATGCTTTAGACCACAAAACACCATTAGATGAAGTGTTTATCCCAGGGACTCGCATCTGTCCATAGTAGGTGGTGAGATAACAGTGGAGAGGGTGAAACCACTGATCATTCTTACAATTATCTCATTGTGTCAGCTTCTTGTGAACAAAAATAAGATATAACTGAACTAATTGTTATTTTGCTGGGAACCCTTCCAAGGACCTGCGGGGGTCCCTGGAACCTAGTCAGGGAACTGGATTGTAACATTTTAATTTCTATTCACTAACAAGAGTTTGCAAATGAATTTCAAATATGACTGCTTTCTGTCAGGTATATCTCCAAAAGACATTGATCTGACTGAACCAGTCAATTAGGCGGGTGAGAATTAAGCTGTTCACTTTACACATATGAGATGAAACCATATGAAACATCAAAGCAGCATGGATCTGTAGCTGAGCAGGGCGGGGCACTGCGCATGCGCGGTTCCTTTTTGTGGCCCTTTGCTTCTTGGTGCCTGTCTGGTCTTCAGGGACCTGGTCTAGTAAAACCCAGCACTGGATTGTTAGCCAAAGCTATAACAGCTTAGCTAAGATTATTTATACGGTTGCACTGTGCAAATTGTACTTCTATAGACAGTAATTGCTAGATAGCCACAGTTCGCCCAGGGCGTCGACTGGCCAACAAGCAGAGCATCCATTCCTTTCATTGGCAGCTAACGGTTTCCAGTCTTGCTAGCTAGCGTTAGCCAAGAGGCAAGGGACAGCTGTGTCGGAGGGATCGTCAAAATGTCGGGTTACCAGGGAAAGAAGAACATTCCACGAATTACAGTGAGTATTGTACATTTTTTGGAAAATATTATCTTAGCCTACATTGATGTAGTTAAATATGCTTCCAGCCAAAGGATTAGACCAATAGCTAGCCAACGCTAAGCTGTCGTATCCATTCATTGACGCTGTCACTAGCAAGAATCACCCCACCATCAGCTCCAGACACTGAGACTGGGATGAACAATGATATGAATTAAGAGGTAGCGGCAAGCTCTTTGGCCATTGTTCGTCCCGTTATTGAGTGTTTTTATTTTTCGATAAAATGCACAGTTCGAGCTTTCCTCAAGCCCTTAACGTTATATTCCTTTCATTGCGTGCAGTTTAGCTCGCCTGCTATTTGTAGCTAAAGCTCTCCCCTGTCTCTGTCAGCATCCTCTGCATGCAGGGTGTAGTTAACAGGTTTAGGAACAGGTTCTCTCAGTCTCATCCCTTCATGTCCTCTCACACCTATTTAGTCTGTCACCTTCAGTGATCTTTATTGCAAACCAAGAAAGATCTTAAGTAATGCTGTGGCTAGAACAGGCTTGGGTTATTTTGCCCTGACCCTGTGAAATAACGTTACTGTTGGAAAATGGGGATGGAAATGGTAGCTTCTATTTGCTTTGTGATCCATCCATTCAACCAGAAGGCACTACATGTACTGTAGGCCCTACAGTAGGGGGACATGATAGTTAAAAGAAGTAAAACCTCTTTTGTAAAGTAGGTCACTGGACAACACCCACCCAAGCCGGTTGCCATAAGCTTTGATCATGCAGCTTTTATAGGCAGAGTGGTGAAGCATATAGATAGTGTAATAAAGTGCTTTAATGTAGATCATAAAATAACA
Organism: Centroberyx affinis; assembly: GCF_046629955.1. Taxonomy (NCBI): domain Eukaryota; kingdom Metazoa; phylum Chordata; class Actinopteri; order Beryciformes; family Berycidae; genus Centroberyx; species Centroberyx affinis. The sequence continues at coordinate 408,853 of NW_027278865.1, forward strand.
GCCAAGTATCTTGTGACATAAATTGGCCTACTTCAGGCTTGCCGTCTTGTCTCCTAGGCAGTGTTCTTGGCAGCTGTCAGGTCTCCCTCACACACAGGTAGAGGCAGTATTACCAACATAATGTCCCTGACATCTCAGACACAACATTCAGATGGCACCACCTCCTCAGCAGCCCCCCGGGCCCTCAGACAGACATAGACATCACTTATTACTTTGGAATGTAGCAGACATTTTCACTGTGCAGAGCTTTTAACAAAGCATCAACATTAGGCTTTGGCCCTGAACTAGCCTAGGCCTGATGGTGCTGTAGGTAGGGTGGCCCCTCATTGGAGGTTCCCTCTTCTACACTGTCTCATCAAAACCTGCTTCACAGATGTAATTATGGTGATAATGCAAGCAAGGTATTTTAGTCATTATGATCATAAGCATGATCACCACATCTCGAACAGTAGTTGCTGCTTGTTATGCGTCTTATCATGTAACCAAAGAATAAAATGTTTTTAGAGCTAGGGAATTGTTTGATTTATGCAGATTTTCAAGTTAATTTACCTTAGCTGTAACATCTGTTTATGTAGTGTATAACTAAAAATCGAAGTAGTTCCATTTTTTGTATTCTCATGTAGCTAGATCACCACCACGCAACACTTGGCCCTTTGCTAAATACATGTATTTCTTTGTAATCAATTTTCTGTTTTATGGCTGTACACTACAGATCCCCAACATTTTAATAGATTAAACACAGATGTTTGGGTAATCAAAGGCATTTTGGAGTGAAGGTATATGACATTACAAGGGCACCAAATATGATCCTGAAATTGACATATCACTCCTTGCCCCTACACTCAATAATGTTATTTTGACCACTCGGACACAAAAAGGAGCTATATGACCCAGTTAGGAGAATAATAGCCTGTTAGGTCACGTCAATACAGCCACATCTTGTATACCTAATGTATTTCCCCTCTCTGTGTCCACCCACTTTGACCATTAGTGACTGAATGTTTCTTCCTCTGGGGTTTGGAGTAAACCTTTTTCGTCTTCATTAGCTATCCCTGCTCCCCTCAGAGGCCTCTGGGATGCCTGCAGGAGAAGTAGGCCAGCCTAGTGCGCTCTCCTTTCTTCACATACAGATGGAGCTATTTGTGCCACTCAAGAGTTTTTGCTTTTACTCAAGGTTCTCCATTAAACATTGCTCCCCCTCTTCAAACTATAATGTCTACTGTGTATGAATAAATCATATATCATATCATATCATATCATATATTTCATCCTGTCCCACAGGATGAAAGTTGAACATACTAAGGGCTATATGGCTTTCTATCCAGTCAGCACACAAGCATGATTGATGCGGTGACCATTAGCAGCTTTACTTTCTGCCTTCATAAAGGTCTTGTTTTATACTCATTACGGTGTACTCTGCAGACTGGGGAAATAAGCGCCAACCAAATTCTAGCAAATTATGATCATGGCTGGTAGGTGTGCTCACCCTACTGGGTACTTTGTCCGGAGATCAACCAGGTTCTTTTCTATTGTAAAAAGCAATTTGTCTGCGAAAATGGTAAAAAAAAAAATGACCCCTCAATTTTGATACCCACCACCCACTATGGCCAGTGAATAAGAGTTGGTTTTCTGCTCTGGTACTCTGCAGTTGTACTCAGCAGTTGGCTACAATTTCAGCTTTGTGGATGACGTGAAATGTTCTCTCCTCCTTTTAGAGTGACCGTCTCCTAATCAAAGGGGCGAAGATAGTGAACGATGATCAGTCATTCCTGGCTGACATCTACATGGAGGATGGAGTCATCAAGTAAGTTCAGTTTGTTTCGTATTCCTGGACTCTGTAGATTTCATTTTTAGCTTAAAGGTGCCACATGTAGGATTTTTGAATGATGACTCAAGTAGGCTACTAAAATGCAACCATCACCCCTATTAGTGGTGCCACTGGACAGAGATTGGCAGAGAAATACTGGGAATCTAGACTGTTACTTTCTTTTCAACTCTTTTTCTTTGATCCCTCTCTGTCAGGCAAATAGGAGAGAACCTGATTGTTCCTGGGGGAGTGAAGATCATAGAGGCCCATGGGAGAATGGTGATGCCTGGGGGTATCGATGTGCACACCCGCTTCCAGATGCCCGACCGAGGCATGATTTCAGCCGATGACTTCTACCAGGGCACCCGGGCGGCCCTGGCTGGGGGGACGACCATGATCAGTATGTACTGCAGCGCATTGTGATCCCAACACAAAAGTAGCATTTCCACATGTGTTTTCAACTTGTTTACAAAACATGGTAATCCTGTTGCGAGTGTGATATGATTGACTGCAAATGTGCATGCCGTCAAGTGTATGATTTAATTGTGCAGTAGTTTGTGCACATTAAAGCCCACCTGCATTTTTCTGTTTGTAGTTGACCATGTGGTGCCGGAGCCTGGTGTTAGCCTGATTGGCGCTTTCAACCAGTGGAGGGAGTGGGCCGACAGCAAGTCCTGCTGTGACTATTCTCTGCATGTGGACATAACCGAGTGGCACAAAGGCACTCAAGAAGAGATGGAGAGCCTAGTGAAGGATCATGGTACGCAGTCAGCAGTCTCAGCTCATGTCTGTAAATATGTGACGGCTACGGCTGGGTTTCAAAGTCACTGCTCCCCCTGCCACTCTGACAAGTCAAGTTGTGGAATATTGCCATTTGTCTGCTGTGTCGTTATGTCTTTTCTAACACAAATGGCTGGGTATCATTCTAGCCCATTAGCTGCATAGTGACACTAGTGTGGTATCAGTTAATTCCTTGGGTTGCTAGCATGGCTAACAAATGTGACATTATTTTAGTCTCCTCTGTTGTGCTTATTGAGACTATGCAAGCTTCTTGCCCTCTGGTTGCATGTACAAACAATTAATATTTTAGTTAAGAGAATCATGTATGTTTCCCTCATCGTGGCATTGGAAGGGGCAAAAAGTAATCACTTTGCACCAAGCATAAAACAATAACTTTCCTGGTTTGTGATTTGTATCCTTTGATTTTACTTTCTTCTTTGCTCTGGGTTTTTCCCCCCCTTTGCTCTCTTTATTCCACCCTTGGCTGTTTTCTCATAAGTTTTCTATCTTCAGGTGTCAACTCTTTCCTGGTCTATTTGGCTTATAAGGATGTTTTCCAACTTTCTGACTCCCAGGTACGCTTGGCTTATGTATCTGTATTGGTGGGCTCTGCGCGCTGTACTGAGTTGTCTGTCCCAGCATATTTTTTTCTAGGCTGTTTAGCTGTCTTTGGGCCTATGTTCGGCCTGTGTTCTGATCAGCCTGTGTCATCCTCTTGTAGATGTATGAGGTGTTCAGTGTCATCAGAGACCTGGGGGCCATTGCACAGGTGCATGCTGAGAATGGAGACATCGTTGCTGAGGTAACAGACCCGCTGTTAAATCCAGTCAAATTTTCATTGTAAATGGTTATTGCCACTTATTTCGCATCATAATGTTCTTGTATGGGCTTTTAGGAGCAGCGCCGCATTCTGGAGCTGGGCATCACTGGGCCTGAGGGTCATGTGCTTAGCCGTCCAGAGGAGGTAAGACTGGCCTTGACCTCATACATTCTTAGTAAGGTTTGGTTGCTCAATAACTCTAGCCAAAAGAGAAAAAGGTCATGTGATAATGTACTATTTAACAATGAACAGTGAATAAGGACCAATAACTGATTCAGTTAGGAAGTGTATGGAAGAGAAGTGATGCTGTCAGAAGCCGTTATGAAAGCCAGGCCGGTGTTTGGTCTGACCTCTGTGTGCCTGTTCTGCTCTGCAGGTGGAGGCGGAGGCAGTCAATCGTTCTGTCACCGTAGCCAATCAGACCAACTGTCCCCTCTACATCACCAAGGTGATGAGCAAGAGTGCCGCTGATGTCATTGCACTTGCCAGGAAAAAGGGTGAGGGAGGAAACTAAATTTTGTACCTTATTTTATTCTGTGATCGAACAGTCTGTCTTCTACTGACGTGTTGACACTGATGTTTCTCCTGTCTGCTTCCCGTAGGTGCTGTGGTTTATGGAGAACCCATATCTGCCAGCTTGGGCACAGACGGCACCCATTACTGGAGCAAGAACTGGGCCAAGGCAGCAGCCTATGTCACCTCTCCACCCCTCAGCCCTGATCCTACCACCCCTGACTACCTCAACTCTCTGCTCTCCTGGTAGGGCCTAAATATAGCTGGAACACAGTAGTAAATGTGTTACAGATGTGCGCTACATTTTATTTCCACCCAGCTATACTTCATTCCTCTTTTTTGAGACCACATTCTTTATTGAATATTCTTTGCAGGGGCTGGACAGAAAAATAATATTTGCAGCATACTTAACATTGATAGAATCATTAAAATATAGGAAATCAAATGGGTCAAATCATTGTACTTGTATTAACTGGTCAAGATGAGAGTTCTTGCACGTCTCAAGCATGTCCTCAGTGTTCTTGTTTTCTCTCTCTAGTGGGGACCTGCAGGTGACTGGTAGTGCTCACTGCACTTTCCAAACTTCTCAACGTGCAGTAGGCAAAGATAACTTCACCCTAATCCCAGAGGGCACCAACGGCACCGAGGAGAGGATGTCCCTTATCTGGGACAAATGTGTGGTGAGAGAGATTAGACAGACTCACTTTTTCACACACGCCTATTCCTGCAAGATTCCTATCATCAAGTACCAAATGACAGTGTACACCTGTGCATGTGTAGCTGCAGTATACAATCTGTTGCCCTCTGTCCCCCAAGGTGACTGGAAAAATGGATGAGAACCAGTTTGTGGCAGTGACCAGCACGAACGCAGCCAAGATCTTCAACCTTTACCCCCGCAAGGGCCGCATCGCTGTGGGCTCTGATGCCGACCTTGTGCTGTGGGACCCAGATGTCACCAAGATCATTTCAGCCAAGAGCCACAACCTGGTGAGAGAATAATTAAACTACCTGCTTGTCTTGGCTCTTGCTCACAATGTCTTTAGTCATTTATCTGTGTCCTGGGATATGGTTGCACTCGTCATTTCAGCATGATCTTTGAGATCTAATTCTCTGATTCAGATTGGATTTCATGAGACAGCATTGCTGTCTGTCCACACTCGGCCTGAAAATAGCTGTTATGCGTCTCCTGTGGCTGTATTTATTTAGCTCTGTCTGCATTACTCCCTTCTCAATATCTTTCCATTGTGCACTGTGGCTGGACTGCATCATGACTACATAGATATCCAATAACAATGTGAGCCTAACCGCTTCTATATCTGGTTTTGAAGATTCAATAGCAGTGTAAGCCAAATCCGAGTTTTGTGCATCCAGACCCGGCACTTAATGCAGACTGAAATGATTGGATGATTAAAGTTGCATTGAAACAAGTGATACCATAGCCTTAATTGCTACTCATGGACTCAGAGGCTCTTGAGGTTGAAGTCAGCTGAGCCAGTTTAGCATTTTTGTTGTTTGTATTTTGTTTTTAATCAGTTAGGCTGGTTAAAACAAACAAAAAAATAAGCTGCTGGCAAATTTTGGAGTCCATTAGTCACTGTCAGTGACTAATGGACTAATGGTGACAAGTTTGTCTCCTGCCCTGGTTTCTGTGAGTCAGCCTGTTTTAGCATTGTACATGGCTCATGTTGCTGATACTTACAGATGAATGTATAAACTGGAGTTCTGTCTTCCAGTGCATATCTACATCAGAGTTCACATGAGTTAGTAAATGGTAAAAGTTTTGAAAGTGATGATAGTCCATTAAATTGAAAGCCTCATATGCGTAGTTGCTGGTAGAAAAACAACGTTGCTGTGTATAGGCTTTACACACTGCAGTGGATGCTGCCCTGCATCTATGAAGGTTGCTGAAACTCCTCATCGGATTATAATCACTCAGAGTACAAACAGCAGAACCAGCTGTCAAGTAGATACAAGAACTGGTGCGTCCCCCTTCTGTAAGTTGCTCTAGCAGAAAAAAAATGCTCATTGTTACCCCTGGATCAATGTCACTTCTGCTTGAGCTTATTTAGTTTTGGAATTGAAACAACTTTTCACTTGTAAGTTTGCTTGACAGACTATCAACTCAGAAAATGTATTTTTTAAAGTGTCTGCTGTTAGGCCGTGGAATGAGGAGAATGAGAGAAAATTAAGATTCCTGCCAGTTAGACTCTTCTCTACCCCTTGGATAGGCTGTATGAGTGTTAGGGCTGGGCGATATGGACCAAAAATCATATCTCGGTATTTTTAGGCTGAATGGCGATACACGATATATATCTTGGTATTTTCTACGAAGTGGGCTAAATGTTCAGTTGTAAGTAGGGCTGGGTGATATGGACAAAATCAAATATCACAATATTTTTGACCAAATACCTCAATATCGATATTGCGACAATATTGTAGGGATGACTATTGGTGCTTTCACAAAATATTTACACAATGAGATTTTTGATAAATAATCATCAGTAATGTGGATAATGACTAAGTGGGTAAAGGCAAATAATAGAACAGCTAGAACAGTCTGGTAAGTTCAGAAAATGACATCACTTTACTGTAATGCAGCCTTTAAAACCAGGAAAAGACAACACATATGCCATATCACGATATTACGATATCCAAAATCTAAGACGATATCTAGTCTCATATCACGATATCGATATAATATTGATATATCGCCCAGCCCTAATGAGTGTCTGTTATTGCCATTTGTCGCAGTTCAACATATTGTGAATGGTTACTGAATACTTTTTGCCTACTTGTGCTTTCAAATCATTTTCATTCATTCAAACGTTAGGATTGATGCCATGCCATTGAGCACAATGTAGCACTGATAACTTGCATGACAACCCCCTCGCTTCCTGATCTCAGGTAGTATTCCTCTCACCAGAACTCTTGTTCCCCCAGGCTGTGGAGTATAACATCTTCGAGGGCACCGAGGTGCGTGGAGGTCCTCTGGTGGTGATCAGCCAGGGCAAGATTGTGTTGGAGGAAGGCAACCTTCACACTACAGAGGGCTGCGGGCGCTACATCACCCGCAAGCCCTTCCCAGACAATGTGTACAAGAGGATAAAGGCTCGCAGCAGGGTGAGTCTCTATCACAGGTAGTCTGGTCTTTTACCATGTGTACTCAAATAAATCTCTCAGGGATACTCTTCCAGGTATGGATAAATAAAATGCCTGCTCGGATATGGCGTAGTTAACTGCTGAGCGGCCCACCCAGCAGATGTTATATATCACAACTGATGAAACGGTCTGTATGTCCAGCTGACAGAGTTGCGGGGAGTCCCCAGGGGCCAGTATGACGGGCCAGTGTGTGAGGTGGCTGTGACTCCCAAGGTGATGTCTACGGTCTCCTCAGTGAAGACATCCCCTGCCAAGCAGCAGCAGCAGCAGCAACAGCAGCAAGCTCCCCAGCCAGTGCGCAATCTTCACCAGTCTGGCTTCAGTCTGTCTGGTAAGGGCAAGCGCAAATTTCATCGCTGTTCAGTCTTCCTGTTCGCATTATTTCCTATTACCAGGTACAGATTTAACTGTACAAAGGTTAACATGAGGCTGTTGTCAAGGTGACCTGTAGTTTTCAACCCTGCAACGTATCATCTGTCTTAATTTTCTAGGTGCCCAAATTGATGACAATGTTCCCCGCCGCACCACCCAGCGCATCGTGGCTCCCCCCGGTGGAAGAGCCAACATCACCAGCCTCGGCTAAGCTCCCCTCTCCACCGAGCCGGGGTGCAGGGCGACACGGGACCAGAGGCCATTCTCACCACTGTCACATCACATCTGGTCCCCCGCAACAGCCTCTGACTCCCCCCGCACCCCACCCCAAAAAAAAAAAACACTCCATCCATGCTCATGCACACACTGCTACGTCAGCTCATGCAAAATTGAAGCACTATTCCATTTTGTTTTGTTCTTCCTTCCTGCCATATTCCATTTCCATTTCAAGGAAGAGTCAAGTGAATTGAGATGGCTGTTTTGCTGGGTTTATCAATTTGACTATTGGTGAAATTAAGTTGTTTACATTTGTTTATATTTTTATATGATTTTTGCTGTACATGTTTGTGCTATTTAGTTGCCTCCTGGGTCAGAAAGCTGACAGACATTGCGTCCAAGAAGTGATCAGGTATTATGAGCGGGCATTTTACCAACAGCACATGTTTACGATTTCTTTCTTGTCCCTTCATTTCCCAGACATTGCTCGATAGAATGTGTTGATGGTGGTGTTACACTGCCACCTTCAACTGAAAGTAGTCTGCATTTTTGGTTATTCGTTATTTCGTTGTTTGGTTAATTTGCTCTTAAAGTTTGCAGTATTACACTTTTGTTGGTCTTACAGTATAATGTGTGTCTTGCAGCTATATATTCAACTGAACAATTCACTTCGGTCTTCCTTTTGTCTCATAGTTGCACTTTCACTTTTTTTTTTTTTTTAATCTTTGTGATGTTTTATGATGTTTTATTAGTTTTTATCATTTTAAATAATGTGTTGAGCCACAGTAAAACGTTAGCTCTGCGATATTAGTGTTGGAATGCACTAACTGCACTGAAAGGAACTGAAAGGGTATTTTAGGATTAAACCACTCATTCAACTCCGCCCTGAGTATGGGGACCATTGACAACAACACATAATTAGCACATATGGGTTTGTCTTGGAAACATGAACCTTTTTGCTTCATTTCATCCTTTTTCCTCCTCTAGTTTGTTAGAGGGTTGTCAGGGCAACAAGCTTCCAATAATCAGACTGGTGTTTAGTGTTGAAGATACTGGCAGACAGTATGGAGCTAGATAGGAGTTTGCCGACAGCCTCTCTGCACCTGGTGCTATACGACCATTGCTGTATATGTGCAGATGGTGTTACACTGTCTCGTATCTTCACTTCCACACAGCAATTATAAAGCTTTGTAATAAAAGCAGCCGGGGCACGGTTTCCATTTCTCCATTTCTGACAGAATTGGGTTTTGTTCTGCACCTGTACCGATCCAAATGGTGAATATGTATGTGAGGTTGCAACTTTTATTTGTATTGGATATGTCTGTATTGATATGTTTAGGATATTTGTTTAACTTAACTACTTGCCTGCCTATTCTGTAAGATATTGATAGCACACTGTAAGAGTCATGCATCTATGAAGGTTCTTTGAAGAATTGTAACCACGAGCTTTGAGACCTGATGAGAAGTGCTTCTGTATGTATATGAAATCCGTTACAGTGTGCTGATGATGTGTCCATTGTTCTCGGTCATATGGTTCTTAGACTAGCACCTCCTCTAAGTCCTGTTAGTGTTGTGAATGAATTTCAGATATCCAATTCTCCTTCTCTTACCCCTTTACTTGCCCTACACTGTCGGCACCAAACACATCCGAGGTAGTAACGATGTCCACCAAGCCACAACCGGTTGTTAGATATGCAGCACTGTGAGAAGTGTTCTGTACGACCAATATTCTGCATACTGTAAAACAATTAATTATTTCTTCTTCATTGCCTTGTCAAGTGTAGGTTTTGTATGCCAAGCTAGTATGTGAAGTGAAATGCAATTGGGGAGGTTTCTTGGTAATGGTTTTTGAGTTTCGATGTTGAGCACTGTTGTTGCCCCTCTCCCAACTAGTGTTATACTCTTGATCATGTATGTTTTGTAGGCTACCAGGATTTGGGGGAATCATCGGTCCTGACAGCATTCAACCCTATCTGTGTTGACTTCAATGGATTAAAGCAGTAAAAATGAAACAAGCATTTGATTGAGTCATTTTTTTATAGATGAATAATTTGACCACTAAGGATTTTAGATCAATGATTCTCAATCTTTTTCATATCAAGGACCCCTAATTTAATACACATTGGAGCCACGGACCCCCGTTTGATTTTGTCTCTCGGATCCAAATCTGAGAATATCTTTATTGTCGGATATGATTTTGTACAGAGTCCCATGACTGTCTGTATTGTAGGAAGAGAGATAACAGTGAAACTATGATCAAAATAGTCATTCTTCTGTATTCTCTAATTGGGTTAACTTCTTGTAAGTGAAACAATGGTGAAGTTTAACAATTCATCAATTTGCTGGTGGACCCCCTGGAACACCCTCAAGGACCCCTGGTGGGGTCCCACACCCCATGTTGAGAACCACTGTTTTAGATCATATACATAAGGGTTGAAATAAAAAAGTATTTAATTGACTTGCACTGTGTCCCTCCCTGATCTGGATGGAGTGAATGCAAGGAGGATGCAGAGAGGTACCTTGACACTAGGTGGAGACAGAGACGTGGCAAGTAGTGTAGCTTAGCAGCTCTATTGTACAAGCTCCTCAGACAATTCTCCCACAGGGACACTTCCACTGAGCTAGACTAAGTTACGTCACAGTGAATGCACACATCAACAAAAGTTTTGTGATTAGTTGGAGTGATGCCCCGTGGCTGTTTGACAGTTGTCCAATTAGGACTTAGCATGATGAGCACACTGATTAAACTGGAGAAGGGAAGCCTTATGTCAACTTCTTCACCCACTGATGAGAGCTTAAAAAAAGACACTGGGAAGTCTTTACAAAGCTAAAACCTCCTGGGGAGCTGTTAGTACAAACAGTGTGAGTCATCAGCACTCGCTATGCATTCAATCCACTGAAAGACAGCCACCACTATTATTCTGACCACAGTCCCCCCCAGGATTGATCTGACTGTCATCACCATGATGTTATCGTGCACATTAATTCAATACTGGATCAAAGCTATTCATTCAGGATCAATTTTTCCCATTAAAATCCAGCGGTTATATCAGGACTGTGGGCTTTTGCATCAGAAAAATAATAATATGGATAGTGGGGGAGCTTGGTTTAAGCACCTCTTCATATGTTTCATCATGAATACATAAAACAAGACTGTGCTGGATAAAATCAGAGAGCGTCAGTGAAACACAGGAGGGGCACTCTTGTTCCGTTCCAGTCTATATCTGACTCCTGCAGGGCTGCAGATCTGATTACAGGATTCATTACAGCTGGCTCATTTTGAAGATGATATATCTTTAAAAAGCATAGCACGCAGGTATTCCTTGGCAGAGGTTTTGCTCATATTCCTATCTCTTTCTGTCTGTATAGCCAAGAAGGGGAGTAAAAAGGGAGGAGGGGGAGTTAGTCATCAGTACCGTCTGTAGTTTGATGGCTGTGGCTGGTGGCTTCCCTCCTAATGGTGTCTGCACAGAGATGGTGTGATTTACAGGTTCACAGACATGCCAGTCAATGACAATGGGGACACGCACTCTGGCTGCCGGCCGCGTTCTTGCTCCCTCCCCTCAGGAGAAGCTGTCGACTCCACTTCTTGGTCTTGTTTAGAGATTGAACTTAATGCCGTGAGGGGAAATTGGCTCAACGACGCCGGCCGCATCTCCTCCCTCTCTCACACTGACAAAGTGGAGTGCATCGCGGTACTACAGAAGAAACAGCCCCAAGAAAATCGAATCAATACCGTCTGCAAGAAGTTGTCCTCTTGTCCTTTAACGTCTCGTCATAAACAGAACACACTTTGCAGCCTTGAACTCACACTAAGCACACCAGGCTCCCACCCAGGGTTAACAGCACAGGGATTAGGTACACCTTCGCACTGGTAAACACTGCCCACATAGAGGATAGCGTGTAGGCCGAGATAAAGATACTGTGCGCCTGTGTGTGTGTGTGTGTGAGAGTGCGTGTGGATGGCAACTAAAAATGACAGAAATAAGGAATGCTGCCTGCGAGAAGAACGTCTGAGACTGTGTATGATTGAACTTGACATCTCTAAATCTGTTAGATTTTTAAGAGGCTTGGGGGCCGGTCAGGATTGAGGTCGGCAACCACAAGGTCAGTCACAATTCCACATAAGTATATTAATACATCCATCTGGCACTGTGAGGAGGTAAGTGAAATTATGGGAATGTTCATGGCTGAAGTAGGATTTTTTGAGGGATTATTTATTTAGTGAATAACCCCCCCCCCCCGGCCCAAAAAAAAAACCCAAGTTCCAAAAATGTTCTTATGATTCCCTTGTCAGGAATATTTCATACGTTTTTTTTATTGTAATGTGACACGGAAGACTGCAGGCTTCCTGGGTTCCTAACTGTGTACAGAGCGGTACACAAACACAATTCTGACAACAGGAACGAACAGTGTTAGGCAAACGGTGAAGACAACGAGAGAATGACCACCATTTTTGTAACATTTGGTGAAATCATGCAATATACAAAACAATTTCCTATTTACTTCTTTTTTATATATTTCTATAGTATAAAATATGTAAACATGATACAATATTTTGGTCCATTTCAGGGAATGCTTTCACAGCTCTTTCACAGTTTCTTCTATGAAAAGTTCTTTGGTCCGTCTGAAGGAATGCTTCCACAACCCTCAATATCTTTCACCGCCATCAAATCTATTACACTATATATGATGAAACTCCTCCAAAAATGTCACACACATTTGGTTCATTTTTATGATATAAAAACAGACAACTTGTATAATGTAAACGCATTCAGAAGAGATTTCTAAGATGTTTCAGTAATATATTGACCAATCTCACAAGCCGTAGTTAGGTAATTTGTGTTTTCTCCTTAAGACTAGAAAGGCCAATGGATTTTGAGTGTCTGAATGCCACCCAGGGGTAAATATAATTATAACTACTGTTTCTTTGCATGATTTTTAAGATCTTACAACACTGGTTTGTTCAGAAATTGGGTCTAGGAAAAAATATTTTCAAAGCTAAAGAGATATTTCAATTCAAAATTTCAAAGTAGCTGCCAATTGACCACAGCTTGGCCTTTCTAGTGTTAACAGAGCCAAGAAATGTATTCCGTTTCCTATAAATAGTGCAGGACCTTGAGGGAGGATCATGACAAAGGGATGAAGGATTACAGCGGTTAAACAGGCTCTCCTTTTTCACACAGGGATAGCTGGTGAATTTTAATGGTGGGAAGGTTTCCGGCCGGCGGGGGCTGGACACAGTTCGATTCCTGGGAGGGGGTCCCGTCGCCCAGGATGCAGCAGCAGCTCCTGCGGAGGCTCTTGCTGCAGAGTTTGGCCACTTTCGCCCTGCTGGTCTCCGCTGGTCCGGATCCAACTCCGGAGCTTCCCGAGAAGACCCTCCACTCTCTGCTGTCCCTGGAGGACGGGGTCCTGGACAGGGCCATAGAGGAGGAGGGACTGAGGCGAGAGGGGCCCCCCCTGCTGTCCAGGCCCAGGCTGAGGGTCTGGCTGTGGCCCTGGACATGACTCTGACCCGGACTCAGGTGGTGATGCGGTCTGGGAGTGACTCTCAGACAGTGCACGCCTAGCAAGCTCTGGAAAGCCTTCTTGAACTCCTGGTTGGAGCATGGGTAGATGATGGGATTGATGCAGCTGTTGAAGTAGCCTAGCCAGAAGGTGATCTTGAAAACAGTGTCTGAAGGTCTGTATGCGGGGAACATGGAGCCTGTATGGACATCAGACACAGACAGGTGATTGATATTAAGACCCAAAGCAGCACAAGTAGCAATAAAATCTTAACTCTGCACTGGGTTCCTTGTCTGAAGTCCTGAGTCTGAGTTGAGGGAGAGTTCACAGTTTTAAAATATATAATATTGAATGAATTGTGGGTGCTACAGATGCTTGCTATAGTATCTGTTGCCTCAAAGTTAATGGCGAGTTAATGTGAAACAAACATGATCAGCAGCCATTGAGGAAAAAACCCTATCATCACACTTATTTAGATCCACTTGAGTCACTTCAATTGTTTTATCCAATTTCCACTCAAGAATAGCTACCAACTTGCCGTCAAGGTTAATAGTTTCATTAAAATTGCCTTCATAAATCGTGCTGCTTTTGATTAGAGGAAGTATCCGCGGCAGAGAGTGTGAGTGGGGCCCTTAATGAAGAAGCAGAGAAAACGGCTTAACAGGCGCATTACATGCAGGCCTGGTTGTCACTGTAAATGTAGGTGACTCACATATCCAGTGGCTGCCAGTCGCACATTAAAATAATTAAATAGATGTCTTCTTGGAAGGCTACAAAATTGAGCATCTATCTTCAAAGATAGAAAGGAAGGAGCTGTCTTGTGAAAGTCTTTATTGGGCAGGTTGCTGGAGACAGTTAAACATGGGCTTTTGAAAAATGAGATTGTGATGTAGAGATGGATAGAGAGGAGAGGTGAAGAGAGGAGAGAGCTAATGATTTTGTGCCTCACTGTACAACTCATCTATTTTATCCCCCACTGTGCCAAAAACAACAGTTCTATTATTGGCTGTACCCTTGATTGATTCATTTTTGGGGTGAAAAAGGGAAGCTTTGATTGCAGTTGTTCAGATAAATGTGTTACTGTGCAAAAAGCCATAAAAAAGTCAATTGCTGCTTGTGTGTGAAAATCTCATAACTCCAACTGTTGTGATTTTCAAGATTTTACTTCGGTTTAAGTGTTACATGCCTCTCTATCAGTTGAGAGTTGAGAGTCCCTCTGTCTTATAAAACCCCTTTCAAAACCACATTGAATAAACTCAAAAATGCATGGTGGTCTATCTGGAAACAAGGCAGTTTTTCTTAGTTCCTTAAAAAAGTTTAAATTTGGGAGATACAAGGTTTCACCCAACAGCGACAAAATGATGCATGCTGGGAGAGGCAAAAAGAACACATTTCACGCTCACTTCACACATGCAAGCATCGTTTCAAGGAAACAATCGCCAACATAAATGATGGGCTATAATGTGAAATATCATTTTGACTCCTGATGCCACAGATACATAATGTACATGTACATAATTCCTGATCAAGTGATAGCAAAGCATCTAGAACTACAATAGTAGTACCCTTGTTGGTGTTTAAATGAGCAATGGCTTGCTTTGTGTTTCCTTCCTTTGTGAAGGACTTCTGAAATGTCAAGGACAGACAAGAACAAACCTTTCTCAAAATAAACACCGAGCCAAAACAAGGGCTCGCCTTTCTTAGACTTTTGACCTGATTAAATTCCCACGATGTGTAATTTGTTTTTCTTTGATGCCAAAATAATGTTTACTTTAATAAACCAAATAAAACAATGATGAATGTTCTGGCACTATATATGGAAACTGGGAAACTGCCGGGTGATTTAATGCTAAACCTATGATTGTCCTTATGTTGTGCTTGAAGTCTTAGTTTCTTCAGGAGACCAGCCATGGTGAGGGAACAGGAACCCAATCAGGAAAAGCTAAATGGTAGCAGCTATATTTATGAGCATGAGAGTATGCAATAAATACAAACCCTGAGGGGTTTGTGAGGGGTTTGCCATATCTCAATAATACTTAGTTTAGATTTCCTTCCCACATTCCCTCTCTACACTGACACTAGCACATACATGGTTGGCTTGCCATGTAATTTCTCTTCAAGCTTGTCATCTTCAACCTGGGCGTCCTTGGAGGGAGCCCAGCAACATATAAGCCATGACATCGATGTGATGACTTTATCTGTCATTCCTGTGATGGCATTGTGATGAAGTGAGTCATAGATGCCAGGGAGAAAGGAAGGAACAGAGAAAAGACTTGACACTTAATTCAAGTGTGTGTTTGAAGTATGGTCGGTGGTCTGGCAGCGTGCGCTCAGTATTACTGCAGCCTTTTGTTTACAGAGAGAGGAGCACTGGAGCAGAGGCTGTCTGAGAGACACCACCTATTTATAGAGAGTTTCTCTAATGGGAGCCCTTGGACTAAGTAGCTACCTGGTCCATGAAGCCAAAGCATTTACTACAGCTGCTCAATAAGTCACAAGGCTCATTTGAATTACAGTAACTTCTGTGTGCTCCCCCAGAAGAGCAATTCAATTAACATCATCAAACTATTTCATTCACCAGCACTTAAAATTCTGGCCGTAGCAGGAATCAATGAAAGCGTCTGTAAAATGAATTAATGCAGATGTGAAATAGCTTTCTAAAAATAGTCTGCCTCATATGTATGCATGCAGGTGCTTGAATATGTGTCCCTGTTCCAAATTTATTAAATCTTATTGATTAAATTAAAAAGTTAGGAAAATAGAAAGCAGGGAATCTTACAGAACTATCTTCATCTTTATCCTTTATCGTGTAAACAAATAAAAAACCTGATGAAAATGACATTGTTCAGTGCTCATAGGGGTTTTAATGGCTTGACAGAAAGACATTTAGCCAGTATTTTACCCTGTAACTATCATAAGTATTGAAATCATCCAACAGCTTCTTCCGTACTGAGCTGAATTAATTCACAACTGTTGCTTTGCCCAGAACGAATGCACACAAAGATAAGGATCACACACAAGAAGATGGCCCTGAGAGTACTCACCGATGGGCAGCACCAGAAAGAATGGCAGCCAGCACAGCACAAAGCAGCCGACCACGATGCCCAAGGTCTTGGCGGCCTTCTTTTCCCGCGAGAACTTGAGCAGCCGCAGGGCGAAGTGCGTGCGCCTGCGAAGGGCCTCGTCCTCTGACACCACTGTGTTTCCCCGGTGTATCCTGAGCGTCACGCACTCCGAATCCGACTTCTCCGTCTTCTGGCCCTCCCTCAGGCCCTGGTTCTCCCTGTGAGCCACCACGTAAACCCGACAGTACATGGCCAGTATGATGGCCAGAGGGAGGTAGAAGGAGCCCACGGCGGAGAAGATCGCATAGCCCGGCTCCTCTGTGATCTTGCAGATGGACTCGTCCTCCGGCGCCGGCTCTTTCCAGCCAAACAAAGGGCCGATGGATATGGTGACGGACAGCACCCACAACGCCACCACCGCCAGCAGCGCCCGGCGCTCTGTCACTATGGCCGGGTAACGCAGCGGGTAACTCACTCCGATGTAGCGGTCCACAGAGATCACACACAGGCTCATGATGGAGGCCGTGCAGCAGAGCACGTCCACAGCTGCCCAAACATTGCAAAAGGCCCGTCCAAACACCCAGCGATCCAGAATCTCAAAAATGGCAGAGAAGGGCAGCACAGTGGAGCTCAGCAGGAGGTCCGCCACTGCCAGGTTGACGATGAAGTAGTGTGTGACCGTCCGTAGGTGTCTGTGGCAAACCACCGAGAGGATTACCAGGATGTTTCCCACCACTCCAAACATGATGAAGATACCCAGCACCAAGCCCAGCAGCACGGCCTTCACCACATTGAGCTCTGGGACTAAAACCTGGCTGCAGTTGGAGCAGTTCTGAGTCAGGGGCGCCGGGGTCATATTGTCCACCACAGGAACCATCTGTTCCAATACAGTCTTGATGCGCTACACTGCCCTGTACAGCAAAGGTGGACTGAAATACAGCACCTATTTAAGTTCACTACAGGAGAAAAAGGACATCAGAGCACTCTCATAAAAGCCATTAGAGTAATGATCACATTAAGTCTGTTCTGTCAAAACATAATTTGAATGATGACGCCTCTATCAAATGAGCCATTACGCTGGCAATGCATCAGGAAAAAAAAACTACAGGATGCATGCAGAAACATTGAGAGGGAAACATAATGCATGCAGATGAAACCTAGTGAGCCAACATCAGTTAATCCATCTTGAAAATGTTGCTGATGTTAAAACTGAAAGTTATTATGCAGCTGGGAAAAAACACTCTTAGACGTGGAATATTATTGTTATACTACTGACAAAAAGATAGCTGTATGCATCTAATATAATCTTTATGTGCCCTCTAAAGCCTTCTAGGCAAAGTTGCAGTTTGGACCGGAAATCCCAGTCCATATCCTTAAAAATATTGAATTTCTGCTCAATCGAGGCTGTAATTGCAGTGGATCCATATTGGATGTGGCAAGGAGTAATATCCAGTGCCTTCACATTCGAAAAAAAAGAAGAAGAGAGAAATCACTTTTGCCGGGTACGAGGCAGCAGCAGGAAAGCTCCAGGCTCCTCCTGTTGAATGCGGGGGACGGATTCAGCTTGAGCACACAAAGCGGGGTGCAGGCACGGCGACAGTACGCGGCGCCTTTGAAAAGAAACACAACAGAATCTGCTGTGAGAGAAGTCATGCTCAGTGGATGAAAAACAAACACAGGAACATTCATCTTCATCGTGTCTATTGTTTCATTTTTGCTGGGGTTTTTTTTTGTTTCATTTCCACGGCACTGTGGCTCAGATCCATCACCACTGTGGGCGTGAGACGACGTCTCAGCCACAATCTCCGTCAGATCAATGTGACTATGGCCTCGTCTAGCGCTTATCGACTAAACACAATGTGAGGTTGAGGAAGAAAGAAACCGATATCAGGACTGACCGGTGGACTGTGTCATTGAATTCGCTGGGGAAACACCACACAAAACTCCAGACGGCATTGAGCCAAACCAAAATAACTGAACAGTGAACCATGCAGCAGTCAGGTCAGGTCAAATTTGGATTTTCAAAACAGTTGAAAATCATGTTTTGTCATGTTTTTTTGTAGTAAGACTGAATGATCTTCAGCTGGCCTAGATCACATTAAGCCCCACCTCCTTCTTAATCATCCCACTAAGCAAATCAATAAACCACATTGTAGGTATTTTTATACATGGTAATTACACTGTGGCCTCTACACAAGTGGAGGTCAAGGAAACACACACTGTTACAATTTGACATTTTTGTATTCAGCTAACAGCTTTAAAAAAAAAAAAAGGTCATATTCTGACCAGTTGAACATTTGTGAAAGTGTTCCTCCTGCAACTGCAAAGCAATACAATTTGAACATGCTTGGTTTTATTCTTTTATTTTTTATATAATACCCAGAATGCAACTCTCATGTAAGGTCAAATAAAATCATTTTCATGTCAAGCCAGATCATCGGGCTCTTTCCTTAGTCACTATCTATTTATAAGATGAGCAACATGAAGTCTTCTCTTGCTCAATTGGATTTGTTTGCTGGCATAAGTGACATTACTGTGCACTGATCCTTCAGCACGGCTGATTTCAGCCCGCTTCGCTCATTGTGACTTTGATGCATTGCATTGATTTCAAAACAATCTTTGCACGTCGTGTCCTTTGACTTGAAAACAATATCTTGGTCCCACGCAAACTCCCACTGTTTGACAGATGTGAAATTAATCTCGTCCGTGCAGATTACTGACATTTGTTATGCGGATGTTCCTTAACTAAACGTAGATTAGATGGTCACATGAGACTAGTAAGAGTAGTGGGGCCATGTTGACGATTTTCGGATTTTGTTAAGCTGCTTTATTTGAGGCGAAATTAAAAGTTCATTTGAGCTGCCCTCTTTTCCATTGACTCTATCCCTACTATCTATCTGTAGCCTATATAATATCATAAAGGGGTCATTCAAAGCCAGAGCCACTTCAGTGATCTTATGATACAGTAGTAGTAGAAATTTGACAGTAATTAATGAATAAAAAAAATCTGTCTGTCTGTCTGTCTGTCTGTCTATCTATCTGTCTATCTGCTCTTGCTCTTTTTCCGCAGCCTCTCAGCTCTATGCAATTACACAACGACAACAGTATCAAATATGCTTAATACTGACACAGACTGCGCAGGGATAACGGTGGGGGCAGAAAACATTATGTAGTCCCCTCAAGCCTCAGCACCCCCCCCCCCCCCTCTCCCCCCCCCCCTATCCTCCATCTCTCTTCGTCACACTATTAACCACTGGCTGACCTTTTCCTCTGCGCCCCACAAATCTTTGCTCCGCACTGGGCTGCACAGCTGTTAAACGTGTTTGATGGACTTCGTTCAGCTGCCACTCACTTCCCCGTCTCAGACCTGCATGCTCCTGTCCGCCGCCGACATGGTGCGGCTCCACCTGCATTCATGAAACAGCAGGGTTTTTGCCTCTGTATGTGTGTGTATATGTGTGTGTGTGTGTGTGTGTGTGTGTGTGTGTGTGTGTGTGTGTGTGTGTGTGTGTATGTGTGTGTGTGTGTGTGTGTGTGGAGGAGGAGGGGAGGGGAGGGGATGGGGGGGTTCCCTCTAAGGTAATTAAGTGAGAGTTACATGATCGTGCGCAGGAGCTCATCGCACCGTCACAGTGGGGTGAGAAATATGGGATTTGGATTGGGATGCAAGTGGATGCAGGTGCAGTGAAGTGGCTGGCAAAAGGTGGAGTAACCTACATACTGGGCATGTACGCTCTTCTCCAGCAAAGCCATTGTTTCACATTCATACAGTTACATTATTCACTTGTTTTCCTCAACCACATTTTCCCAGCAGCTCCTGGGATTCGAACCAGCGACCCTCCAGTCTCAAGTCCACTTCTCCACCACAGAACAGACATACTGTATGGAGGTGGGGTTGGCTTTTTCCCCCCAAGCAGAATCACAATTAACAATGTTTTCAAGTGGTTTGACTAACAGCTGTTACGGAGGATTGGACTGGAATTCAGAAGTAATGTTCAGGACAGCCTGAGACGTGCAGCTTTTCTATAAGTGCAATTATTTTAATTGGCCATAGAGTAAACATCCATTTTGGCTGAGATGCCTTCTCAACCTCATACTGCTGCGGTATTCCCAACTCTACAAGCATAGGACTAAATTAGGCAGCTTAAAAAATCAGTATAATGTTCCTATAATATTCCTACAGAGAATTGTCTGTTTGTAGTACTCAGTAGTCGGTTCATAGTGACCTTATCGTGCTTTGCTGTGGTATTTTTATAGTTTCCTTATAATGTTTTTATTATACGATTATTATAGTTCTTTTTAGTACAGAATTCAGAATAAGATGCCACATCATTCTCTTAAAATTATCGAGAGAGCTATTTAAGTTTGATAGATGACAGAGAAATATCTCCTCATACAATATGTCAGCTATTTATAGATCAGCGCGACCCGGTGTTATGATTTCAGTCAGACAACTCATGCAGATTAGTGAGACAGATATAGATGTGCAGAGACATATTTGACAATATAAATCATAGGCTATGCTACTCTACTTTCCAAATTGCCAGTATGCGCAGCGCGTGATTCTTCGCTAATTTCTGCACCGACAATTCCAAATTTACATGTGAAAGTTCAGACCGATTTTTTCCCTCTTTTTTTTCTCAGATGCGCTCAGTCAGAAGCAAGTGAAACGTGGTTGTCGGTGCTTTTTTGCGTCCGTCTGCATTAAGTCTGCATGGAACAACAGCATGGATGGGAGACGGAGCGACCAATTAATGAACACTTAAAAGACACAATTAGAATTAAGATAAAAAAAAATTAGAAATTATCCAATCAAAACTGAGATGCAAGAAATTCATTATTGCCGGGACTCACCTAACTTTGAGTTGATTTCCAGGTCCCGCCGGCTTGACTGAGCCACATTGGGAGAAGCCTAAATGATTGCCGCCTCTCACTATGAGACGGCGCAGAGAAAGCCAAGTGCGCTCATCGTGGAGAGCCCTCACATCTCCCAGGATAAATACCCGACCTTCAGGTGCTCCAACTCTCTTGAAATGATGATGAGTACCAAATGAGTCACTGCTTTCTCCCCTACCCACTTTCCTCCTGCCACCCCCCCTCCCCCCATCCATCACCAACACCACCACAACCCACCCCATCCTTGCATCTCCTCATCCCCCTTCAGCATCACGCCCTGTGCGTCATCAAAACTAGTCATTGTCTAGGCCTATAGCAAAATTACTATTCATTCAGAAAATGTCCCAATAAAAACGAGTCATTCATCTAACTGACTTTCAAATGGCAAGTGAATAAAAGTGGAAAGAGCTAACTTGCAGTTGCAGCAGAAAAATCACGACAATATTCCGATACTAGTCTTATAGTGTGGCTGTACTCAGTCGTGACTTTGAGACCTTATTGTACTTTATAGTATTTTTATTTCCTATGGCAATGGCATGGCATTCCTATATATAGGATTTTTAGTGCGTCTGTGGTCTTCATCTCCTATATTATGACAATAAATTTGTTTAATATTCCCAGACTTGGATCGACCTGGCTGAGGAGCTCAAGCTGGCTAAATCTGGATCATCTTTTAAATCATCATCTTTATAGACTTCCACTTATGTAATTACTGTTAATTTGTTTTGAGCTCCCTTATTATGACTCTGCCTTGTTTCTATATTTCTTGTTTTATTGATTTTGCTGTTGATTTTAGATGGGGTTTTTTTTGTCCTTCATGAAGCACTTTCTAACTGTTTTGAAAAGTGCAATTTAAATAAAGATTATGATTATGGTGATGATGATGATTGTCATATTATTCTTGTTATTATTATTATTATTATTATTACTGTTGTTATTATTATTATTATTATTACAGAGAGGACACCTAGACTGAGGATACATAAGAAATCAAAACCAAGGGTTCTCAGGTGTGACTCTATCTACTGCAGCAGCAAGTCAATATGCATTTGTTAAGGCCTGCAGGGTAACAGACAATTTTAATTTATGTATATAGCATTCCAATTTCACTACGGACTTAATTATCCAGCGCCTGTGCTTGTATTTTTTTCACTCAAGCCATTTGGAAGAGATGAAGCGCACACACACAAGCACACATGAACAAACACACTACATTGATTGATTCCTCTCTTCCCACTGTGGGTAAATCCTCGGTTCAGTCAGTTGGGATCTTATCTGCCGTCCAGTCGGCTCCAGATGTAACGGCTTTATACCTGAGACTGCTGATTGTCCCTATAGGGAGACTCCCACTGAGAGACAAGACCATCTGTGAAATCAACATTTGACCATTTACAGTGCGGATCCTCTGCTTATGATGAGGCTTCTTTTCATCTTGCAGTGTGCTCTCTCTCTCTCTCTCTCTCTTACTCACTTGTGTGGGCTGAAGATTAAATACTCTCTCTCTCTCTCTCTCTCTCTCTCTCTCTCTCTCTCTCTCACTGCTGCTACATCCTGGGGACAATTCACTTCATTGTGTCAAAGCATAAATCACTATGACTCCTCCAAACTGCCAAAAAGTACAATTACTTAAGCAAAAGGCACCATGTATCATAAATACATGACATCTTTATTCTGTGTTCACAATAAATTGGTTATTTTATGACAGCAAATTTCACAGGTGGAACATTTTTTAAATTAAAATGAACAATTTTCAGTATTCACAGCTACTTTAAATATGATTAGCATAAAAATTGATGGAGATTACGTCGTATTCATGATTGCCATGCATACACACTAGAGCTAATATTATTGATTGACACAGATGGAACTCTTTCCCAAAATGTATTCACTGCCACAACAGATCAATTACGCACCACTGTGTTGTTGGGTTTGCATTAGAAGCAGGGCAGTGAAACAACCCTAAGCTTCACCAAACTGAAACATTACTAAATAACGAGGCAAAGAAATAATGCATGCACGTTTCCTCTGTGTTTCACATTCTCTGTTTAAAAGAGAAGAGCAATTACCTGTCTGAGTCGGCCATGCAGTGCAGTGGACTGCTGAGTTTGAAAGATACAGAAATCAATACCTCGGGACTGGAAGAAACATTTCCCTTCATGCAGGCAACTAGCTTAGCCAAGCATTCACACTAATGTTGACATTTACAGTGGCATTCACCTTAATTGCATATCAAGAGATTTCCCCTCCTATGGTTTTGACAAAATCCATTAAAATGAGCACAGGCACAGTCTAATCAAACAGCCAAATGATGCAGCCAAATGATATTATACTGTACAATTACGTGTGTAACTGTAAAACCGTAAGAAAATGGTACAAACTCTTTTACACATTTTTGCAAGCAAATAAAAGGAGGGACTAACCTTCTCTGTGTGTCATGCTGTGATTCTGTTGTGTGAGATTACAGTCACTGAGCCACAGTGGTTTGCAGTGATTGGCTTTTGTCAGAAAAAGGAAGGAAAAATACGAGCTGACATTCTCAAATAAAAGTGATAGACTTCGTCATCACTTTGATGAAGTCCTTCATGTAAAGTGTCCAGCAGCTGTCAGCTCTCCACCCACACACAAGCGCACCTAACTTGATGCTCGCCCCAGAAATGCAGGTTAAAGAACGATAAATCACATGCTTGATTCATCAGTGGCAATTGACAGGACTGCAAAGAAGAGAAATACTCCTCTGCTACAACCATATGACATACATAATGCTGAACAGTGTGTGCTGAGTGGTTTGTGCAGTCTAGTGTCTTAACAGCAAATTTCCCTAGAATCCCTGGATCAATAAACTTTCATTATCACATCACTCTGTCATTATTGTATGTCCTGTTGTCCTGTATCATGTATCAGAATGTGCTGTGATTCAGTCAAAGATGACGAATTCCTCTGCATGTGTGTTGTCCTTGATTCTGACACTGATATGGATATACAGTACATTAACGGGTAATGCTGGTCATTGTTTTTGTTTCAAGCAGCTTTTAGCAATGAAGTCCAAATCAGGGAGCGATTTTATTGCCTTTTTGTGATGTACTCTTTACTGAGCCAACAAACTATCTAGGCTGTAACCATTTTAAACAACTTCAGTATAGTCTTTTTTAAGACTTGCTTTCTTGTCGTCCAAAGATACACCAGAGAGAGGCAAAACAAACATTAAAACACACAATAAAACCCCCTGTCCAATACCTTACCCATACCCCCTTTCACCTATACGTACAATACTACTGGTCACACCTGCATGAGCACACACATATTACAAGCAAAACCATAAATCAACCCAATCATTTTCCCCCCACATGTTGCTTGAGGAGGCTAAAAATAGCAAAGCCATGATATTTATCTGTGCAGATTATTTCAAATTTTGAAAGGCTTGTTGCTGTGGAAGCACCTGTGCACCACTCACATGCCACATTTGATCATTTCTGAAGCCCAGTGAGTTTAAAAAAGTGAAAGCTGAGCCAGAGGGAGATTGCGGGATGCTCAAGTGGTATAATGGTCGGGCCTGTTGTTGGGCTCCAGTCATGGTGCTATCTGAATTGCTGTAATGAAGACAGACCTAATTATCTCTGCTGATAGAACTGCACTCTGAACAGGACTCTAATTATGGCCTGACTGCTGCTCTCTTACTGTTCAGTGTCATACCCAAGGGTCATAGGGGGGCGACTGCCACTGACTTCTTAACACACAGACTTACGCACACACACACACACGCACACACACATACACACACCCCGGGGGCTGTGCTCAGTTGTTGCGATGCTCTTCTGTGGAGGCATTATGCTCTAGTGGTGGGGATTATCTAACATGACAACACACTCTGCCTCCTCCTTCTGACCAGCGACAGCGCGGTCTATCCTCTAATTAATTAACATCTCCAGTTCTCACTTGAACAGCATTGTTATTTGCATTTTGGATTGTATTTACATTAAATTACATTACGTCATTTAGCAGACGCTTTTGTCCAAAACAACTTACAATAGTACATTTTGTCAACAGTAGTGAAACCAACTGTGCATCACAGTCTTCGTCAGCTAAGACTTTTAATAGGCATTCGTTGAAATTTATTTATTTATTTTTTAAGTTTAAGAAGGGTAAGAAGATAGGTTAGTTCAAGAGGGGTCCAGGTGTAACCTGAAGAGAGTATTTGCATCAAGCTGGTACTTTATAGAACAGTAAGAGAAAGGCAGTAGAGGTATGCACATCCATTTAGGCCATGGTGCTGGATAAATAGTCATGAAAACTGATTTTTAAAAAAAGGGAGATTATCCACACACTGGATTAGAGCTCCTTTCTAAATACTTTATTCAATACAGTACCATGTTACGACCCTAAGGGCTTCGTCAGGCACCATGAGGAACAAAAGTGTATATATAGACAGCAGGGTCACAGGTGATCGCATTGCCATAGTGATACACAAATCAAGTTACAGACAGTAAAATAGATTATGACCAAAGGCTATAGTAGCCTATGCAATAAATACATAGAACTGGCCTTCATATTCTGTGTATTTATACCTCAGGGTTGAAACGTTGTACTTTATTGAATAAAGTTGAACTGTGTTGAATAAAGAATTTAGAAAAGAGCTTTAATCCGGTGTGCAGATTTTTTGAGTCACTTTATAGAACAGTCCCATTGAAACCCATGTTGCTTTAACCCAAAAACTATATCAAAACAAAAAGCAGTAATATACAGATAGACAATAGATGATCTGCTCACATGCTTCACACAGGTTAACTTATGAAAGGGGACAATAGAAAACAAAGACAGGGTTACTTACAGTTACATTCCTCTCTCACTAGGTCCGTTTTGAGTTCATTCGTTTTTGAAATCGTGAATAAAATAATATTGCAGATTTATCTGGTGTTGCAGATTGTTTTGAGGCCATGGGGCAGATAAATCAAATGCCATGTTTCTAAATTCAGATTGAGGAGGGGTAAGCGGCTTGTGCTGTGACCTTGTTTCGTAGGTATTGGACTTCTAAGCGAGGAAGGCGGACAGATAAGAGGGAAGTATTTGGTGTATAGAGGAATATGCAGCAATGATGCAGCCTGGTTAATGACTTAGCTAATGAGTATACAGCCAACTTGCAGTCACACTGTGAGTAATGAGTAGGAGAATTGGCATCATTAATAAACCAAAGGACACAGTGGCAAAGTTTACCTGTGTTATTGTCAGTAACAGGTAATGTGGAGAGGGTAGCTTGCATATAAATAATGTCTGCATAATCAATTACTGGAAGAGGCATAGGTGGTTTATACACAGTCCTTTTTTTCTGTCAGAGGAAAAGCAGGACTTGTTGCTGTGCTGAGCCAAATGCACTCCCTGTTTTTTTGCATTGTAAGCAATTTGCCATTCTGATGCATTTGTTAACATTGTCAGCAAGAGACAAAACATATATTTAATCCCCTTAAAAGAAAGATGAAATCCAGTCGGATCCAGGGCAGATTTGCAGAGATTATATCTTTCAGAGGCCTGGCGATGAGTCGTTCACGGTGGCAAATCAGACAGGGAACATACAGCACAAATGCAGGACAGTGTTACACTGAAGTGAACACAGCAAGAATATGAAGCATACAGGAATAAAATGATTGCAGGGCTCATGTTCATCTGGAGAGCTGCAGTATATGGCCTATAACTACAGCAGTGCGACCGGCAGTCAAGGTCACTGAGTGTGCTAATGATCCCTTGAGACATTCAGTGGCAACAAGAGCATATTATTGATGCCGCAAGCAGATCTGATGGAAATGTGAATTTACTTTATTCCTGCTGCTGCCTACAACACAATGTACTTCAAGATTATCCACAGTCTGCGGACAGTTACTCCTTAAATGTAGCGTACGACTCTGACAGAATGCTTACATCAGGCCGATCCACTTTTCTGCAGCTGAAGGGCCTTGCAGTTATCTGAATTCTGCCTACAGGAGACTCTATATTTGTCTATGTGACAGTCCAATTTTCCACGGACCAGCAGGCCAACGTGAATAACACATTTGGAAAAACAACAATATTCCTGCCCCAACAGCTTTAATTATTCATTTCAGGGGAAATGTCAGAGAGTGTTATTTTGTGTGTGTTTCGTCTATTTCCCGGTCTTTTCCCTGGCCACGTTATTGCTGTGCATGACCAGAGAGATGACAATCCACTGGCTGAGAATCAATAACCCACCGCATGACATACGTGACATACACACACATTTTGAAGATGTGACTGTTCCTCCCAATAATGAAATCTCACCGAGTGTGTGTTTTTAGTCTTAAAAATTTAAACAATTGCATGTATTAATATTATGACTTTAATTAAATTTAATCAATATTAGAAATCATAGGCCCTTGTCGATATGTGATTCTAGGAGGAAAAGTAGCAAAGTAGCAAAGGATGACTTTCTTTCTGTATAAAATGTTTTCTATGCTTTTTTGTTTTGCTTTAACTTGTGTAGAACAGGGTTTCTCAGCCAGTGGCTCTAGACTCAGAAGTGGGTCATGACCTGTGCTGATGGGGCCATGGGGCACACACCCACTTAGAAAAGTCAATATTGATATATTGGGTTAATAGCTAATAAAGACTTTAGGTTCTGATCCAAACCGAATTACAAACCACTGGATTTAGGAACATTCACATGTATATTGGCCAACCTTTTAGAGGTAGACTACCAGCGTATGTCAATGTGCCAGCTTCTGTCACATGAAACCATATCAAGATTTGGACCCTAGGCAATAACTCTGGCCTGGTGAGGGATCAGTCAACCCAGTGAGATCATAAACCTGGCTGGGGAGAGCGCCTCAGGAAATTAATCCCTCCACACACAGAAAGCGTATTATATTTGACACTAGAGCAGGGATGGGCAACCATGTGCCATGGAAGACCGAGAGTCTGCAGGTCTTCATTCGAAACAAAGACTACAGCAGCGGATTTCACTCTTCAGCACCTTCAACCAGAGAGGAGACAGTGAAATCAGCGGCTGTAGTGTTTGGTTGGAATGAAAACCTGCAGACTCCATGGCACATGGTTGCCCATCCCTGTAGTAAGAGACTGTCTCTGGAGCGACTTGCTCATGTTTTATAAAGCTCGACAGCGCCCTCTTGTGGTAGACACGAAGCGGTGCAAATCACCATTCAGTAAAAAGTCAAATCTGCAAAGAATTGTAAGGCTCTCATGTATTTCAATCGAAGTGATTATTGGTTAGATAAAAGGACGAATAATTTCCCGTCCACATGACACTGGAAAAACAACAAAACAAAACAAAAACCTATAGGCTAATACCCGATAATCACACTCGAGAGTGTGCGCAAGCGTGGCGCAGAGGCGAGCAGATAACACGGAAGATCTTCGATGAACAGACAACACCCGGCTGTAACCTGAGGCCAGAACCTCGCTTTAGAAATCACTTTCAGCTGTACAGGTATTGGCGTCTTATTTTACTTCAACCGTGCTGGTAAATGAGAGCTGATACTGTCGAGCTCGTGAGTAAAAGACCCGTGGCAGTTATATTGTGATGATGGCTGCAGTGTCGCTGCTGCTGCTCTGAAAACATTGACTGTTCCTGCCCAGCTGAAGATGCCAGCTCGTAATATTGTGTCCAATGGGATTCCTAACAGCAAGGTTAGGTACTCCAGATTAGCCAGTGATGATGACGGCTACATTGATTTACAGGTAAGAGTCAGACCGAGGTTGTGTAGGTTGTAGTGGAGGGTAAACCCACCCAACTGCCCATGTGCTCAGGCTGACACCAATAGTTACTAGGACATAACAGGAAATTCAGAATACACATCATAGTAACTAGTATCCAAATGATGAGTGTTATAATAGGATAGGATCTTTACTTGGGAGGAAAAGGTCAGAAATCAATGCTTTTCTGGCAGTATAGTTGAATTTTGTTTGTAATAATGATTGTTTGCCTTATTGTCGTTACAGACTGAAAGTCATAGTTCACCCACTTCTTATATACCACTGCTTAACTGGACTCAACAGTCCCAATACCAGATTTTTTTTGAGTGATTGGACTTCAAAAACAATGAAACTACTAATAAAACATAATGTGTATAAATGAACACAGATACATTTGTCATGACTCCTTGGAGGAATGTAATTCCTAATCAACCCTTTCACATCTTCAAATACATGTAACACACAACAGTTGCCAGAGTCATGAAGTCAAATCCTGGTATCACTTCTGTAGCTCCATATTTTAGCTGTATGTGGTGGATCAACACACACACACACACACACACACACACACACACACACACTGTATGACATAGAAAATATGTGTCATGTCAAGTAGACTTTCATTTTCATTTTCATTTTAGTTATTCAAGTACATTATGACCAAAACCAGTTTAACCTAGTCTACAGTATAAGCCATGAGTGAAAAACAGGCAGTGCCCTAAAGTTTAAAGCAGGTTGTGTCACAGTGTGTCACCAAAGTGTTGTAATGACAGATTTCTCCTCTTCCGCAGTTCAAAAGGAGTCCACCCAAAGTCCCATACAAAGCCATAGCACTCGCCACTGTCCTCTTCTTAATCGGCTCTCTGTTGATCATCATTGGCGCCCTTCTCCTGGCTGGATACTTTGGTGTCACAGTGAGTATGAACACGTGCTTTAGACAGTATTTCCAACAGAGCGTATATTTACTTCCATTGAATTCATGTCTTTCTACAAGCAAGACCTTCCAACATGCTCCAGTTCAACATATTGAAATGTTTCCTCTCTTTCAGCACTCAGACCGAACCGTGCCTGTCCTTATTATTGGAATCCTTGTCTTCCTGCCTGGGTTTTACCACCTACGGATCGCGTACTATGCATCAAAGGGCTACCGGGGCTACTCCTATGATGATATCCCAGACTTTGATGACTGAGACAACCCCCCACAGCTTTAGTTTCTTTTTGTGCTTAAATGAGCTCATATGTTGCTTGTGCTTGATTTTAAGGCTGTGATGATGTGAAGAAAATAGAAGTGAATATGGCTTCAGTGCGGATTACATCTAATTCTGAAGGAGTTTGATGTTATTCTTATAAATCTTTATTCTGAGATAGTTAATGCCAACCTCCTGGTATAAAGCCACATCTGCATTAACTATTGCTTTATTCAATTGTTCATTTATTCTTTTTGTTAGCTTGGTAAATAAATAATAAAACATGTAATTTGATTATTCTTTCTTCGTTTAACTTTGCGGTGCTGTTGTTTGTGTAATCTTGTGTACATTTGTATTGTTTGGCCCATCTGACACTTAGAGCAACATTGACACAATTTCACCAACATGCACACCTACTGTACAGAGTAGAAAATAAAGCCATGATAATAGAGACCACACAGTGTCACTGCTTACCTCCTGTATCACTGTCACTTACACTGATAGACTTGGGCTGAGTGTGACAGTTCAGTATGACACATCTATCTTAGCTTATATGTAGTAGGGTTCGAATGTTAGGGGTTTTTGAAGACGGACACAATACCGATATTTGTAGACTGAAGTCATGATAGATAGTAGCTAGTGCTGATATTCAGTATTTTTGAAATGTTTTGAAACGATTTCATGCCAAACAAATACAAGGATTCAGTGTTTCTCCCAGAATTGTATTCTTAGCAGTTTGGAAAAGCCTCTGAAACCACATTTAGACCATCATGTGACACTTAAACTCTCCACTGAAACAAATACAAATGAAACAGGGGTGAGGTGGGTTAGCAGCTCTTTAAGGTTGGTAGGGAAAGATGGTAGGGAAACTCATTTAACAACATTTAACAATCAATTCATTGTGTAAAGAAAATCAAATTTCATTGCAGCTTTTACAGACTTTTTATGTAGCTGTGGTCAGGGAGGAAACTTCTTCATATTGGATGTGGAAGACACTGATTGGCTGACAACTGATATTTAATACAAGGCCAATATTGGCAAACCGATATATCAATCTAAACCCAATATATAGTACAGTAAGTTTCCCTTATCTTCCAGTTAATTCCCTTGCTTTCCAGGGGTGTTCTCTCTCGGAGGATTTCATCTGATTAATGCCAATCCTTTGATCTCCATATGGTGCACCTGGCCTGAGAGAGTAAACTGTCAAAGAGCGAAGAGCACACGAGACCTGGGATTCTGTTAAGCCATGCCAAATGCATTTTCCTTCTCTAACGTGTCGTATCAACTTCATGTTTTCAACACTAATCTGTGATAGTATGCTGGTTATAGGCCCATGAGGACAGGAACAGATCCATCATCCTCCATTTTCTTTGCATAGCTCCATTATAATGCAAGATAATGCCATATGTAAAAGAATAATACAGTGGGAATGAAGGTTCCAAGTAAAGATGGCGGTTATATAATATTTTCTGATAAAATAGCCTTTTTGGTGGAGAGGACAGTTTCTACTTTTCCATGTTTCTTTTTATTGCCACCAAACATTCCCACTCACACAACAACCTGAGAGAAACTTCCCACTGTTTGTCAGTACAGGTCAAACACCTCCCATCAGCTTAACAGCCTTTTTTTTTTTCTACCTCTTCAGGAAACACACGCACATGCACACGCACACACACAGTTTCACACACCCTATCACCCATAAAAGCCAGTGATTGACTGTATATTGCTATCGGCTTCTATACTTTTATTGTCTCAGCTGTTTGCACTTGAGCAATCCAATATTTTTCACTACCTTGATAATGGTGTGTGCTTTATAAGCACCCTTGACCCTAATCCTATTCATTACTACCATGCCACTGGTACACAGGACTGCTGTTTAAATGTCTGCCTTGCACTCCCTTAAGGAAAGAACCACCCTGTAAGACATTTTAGAGGGATACTAAACCAACATCATAGCAAAACAGTAGTGATACCATGAGAGATACCATGAAAAATACCATAAAGCATGATAAGGCCACTTTGTATAGGAACAGGAATATTGTAGGAATGTTATAGCGGTGTCTCTTCCACTGTATTCTGTCTGTAGCCTATGTCCTACACATAGTTAGTCACCTTGTTACTTGCTGTCATGTCACAACTTGTCACCAGTGCCATCAGGCCTACTGAAAGCTACTTTTTGGTAGTTTTCATCAACCAAATCGGTCTCTATTGTTCCATAACGCCACCTTGTGGTGATACAGACTGTTTCTGCACTGGATGGATTATTTCAATGAGAGCAGGATTCAATAGGCCACCAAAAGGCAAACAATGTACACTATGTGATACTCAGCGAGTGGTATCCGGCAGCAAATGAGAGCCTGGAAGTGGTCACAGTTTGTTCCAGGGTGGTGATGTGTGGGTCCCTAGACATGATGTGGTTGAGGTTAGGCTGTTACTGTAACAGCTTATAGCTGATATGCAGAAATGTGGGTATGTTAACTCTGCCACAAGAAATGTTGTTGGCCTGGTATTTGTATGGAGGAGGACGGAAATCTAGCCAGAGGTTGTTAGGCACCAGACGAAGCCTTCTGAAAAATAGCAATAGTAACCCTATGATACATTTTAGAATACAAATATCACAACAAAACGTAAAAAAAAAAAAAGTAATTATAGTAATATTGATAGTGATAGTATAGAATATAAAACAAACCATAAGGCATAAAGTCACCATAATCTCACTATTGAGCACTGCTGACACACTGTAACTCCCTATAGGAATATCAGGCTATAACGGTTTCTTGTTAGGAAAGGTGGTGAGAGGGAGACAGCATTTTCAGGTGGGGGTGGGGAATTAAAACACAAGCCGTATCATAATAGTTTAACATTTTGAAAATTGCAGGATGTTTTTTTTTTTTTTTTTTTTCTTCATTGAGTCTTGGAGTCTTGGAATCGGGCTCCAGGCTGGATCCTGGACCTAACAACTTATTTGGCACCAACACAATTTGTCCATAGCTGAGCGTTTTGCCTTTTGTTAAGATCCCAATGTGTTTCCCACGGAAAGGCGCTTTTGTTTGAGGCGCTCAAACAGCAGCTGCGTCAAGCCATCCAGAAATGGGAAGCATAAAACCGGAAATTTACAACGTTGCCTTCAAAACAAAAGCATAAGATGTGCCGGTTTCCTTCTGGCTCTCTTGACACTGGGTATAGGCTACTCTGTCTTCTCGATGCCCCTTTCTATAGCCGTTACAAACAATTATACCACTGTTATGGGTTGCAATTGACTTTTTCGAGAAAGTAGATGCTTTTCAAAGCTGATCATTGAAGTTTTGTTGTTTTGAGTCTGTGTATTTTTGCCAGCTCTATGCCTACACTGTATGTTGCATCTTGCAAAAGCCTATTAACATCATGATATTTATGAAAAAAAATCTATTTTTTATTTACACCTTGAAATCTTTATTTTGCCCTTTATTTAAAACTGTGTATTACTTATGTTACGTGTTCGTCAATACGGACTTTTATTTCTAAAGGTCTAACAGGAAGTGTATTTATTATTCTGGCTGACTTGACGCTGGTTCAAGCAGCGCCTGCAGTAGGAGGAGGGAATGAGGGAGGAATGGGAGGAGAGAGACGGTCAGGAGCGTAGTAGTATCAGCAGCTCCACCAAAACGTGCTGGACGCTGCTTTCTCGTTAAATGTGCGCCTGTTTGGGGATATTTGGCACAACGCGTGACGGAGCGCTTTTTCTGCGTATTTATTAAGTTAATTGTAAACGCTT
Organism: Centroberyx affinis; assembly: GCF_046629955.1. Lineage (NCBI taxonomy): Eukaryota > Metazoa > Chordata > Actinopteri > Beryciformes > Berycidae > Centroberyx > Centroberyx affinis. Next base: position 442,646 of record NW_027278865.1, read on the forward strand.
AGTTATGATCAGAGCTACTTTCAGAAACTTTGGACACAGAAGAGTGCGGGAATAATAGTCTGCGCGTGTAAACTTTAACTGGACTTTAAATGGGCTGATCTTGGACTCAGGTCGTCTGGATTCACAGATTTTTATTGAAACTGCAAAGTATTTTTTGATGAAGTCTGACACCGTAGATTTTAAGGATTTCATTTCTTGTTTTTGATCCATGCACGGACTGGGAGTTGAACAAAAAATGTGACCACCTGCGTTTTGTGAAACACCTTCATTTTTTTCCCTTTTATTTCAAAGCACGCTTTTTTTTCTACTTTTCCCAGAAGAGAAAAGCAATGAACGTTAATATTTGATCTGCAGGACGAGTAAAAAACAAGAGGACCATCAATGGATTGAAAGACTGTACTTCAAGCGTCAAGTAAAGAAATAAGTGCCTCAAGCAAGGTAAGGGTCTGTGCAGTGAGAGCCTGTAAAGCATCCTCACGGGCCTTCAAAACATCTGCTGCTGATAGTGTTTCACATGTAGACTGTGATGGATCAGGCACACAACCCCAGGCTGGACTTAATACCATGAACACAAAATCACTACTACTACTATTACTACTATTACTACTATAATATCCCTGTAATATCCCTAGTGTGTCTGTGTTACTCAATAGTGAGTTTACAGTGACATTACTGCAATTTATTGTATTTTATTTCCTATGGTATCACTATAATATTCCTATAGAGACGTGTAGTTTTGCTGGGATATTAAAGCATCCTTCTAGAAATTTAGTATGGTGCTTTTCCTTATCGCGCCTTTGTTTATATATTTTTTTTGTTTATCACATGCTCCACTAGTAATCTCTGAGTGAGTGTGTTTTTTTCCCCAATGAGCTTAATACACTGTAACGACCCAGTAATGAACTCTATTCCCTGGATTAAAAATAGTGAGAACAATGGTCACATTAGTGTTTTTTATATTATTATTATTATTATTCATGGATCCCTCCTCTCAGTCCGTGTGACTGAGCGTGTCAGACAAAAGATGCACCTGTTTTGCTTTACAGCAGGTCCGGATGGTGACATGGAGGATAAACATCAGAGTTCACTGTAGGGGTTCAGAAATAATGGCATTGTTGCTGTTTCTTATAGACCAAGATAGTTTATTTTACTCTTTCTCCACTCCAGTGTGACTGAACAGAACCCAGTCTTGCTTAGTTTATACAGGTATTGTAGTCCTCATGTGCTTTTGCACTGTATGCCCTCCTCTAGTGTTTCCCCTTTGTTTTGTTTAGCTTTTGAATACTGATAAGTGAGAAATGCATCTACACAGAGACACACACACTCCCACACACACACACACACACACACACACACACCTCAAGAAAGCCAAGGTGGTTAAACTGTTGTTGATATATTCACACGTAATATTATTGAGTGTACAATCTATGAAAGCTGATCCACAAATTATTCTCATTTTCCATAATTATTCGGAAAGCCTCTGAAAATACTTGTGTTGTTATACTCAGAGTGATGAAGTGACACTATTTACTTAATTCTTAATTGACTATTTGGCTGTTAGAGGCTTTAGTCAACTAAGTGTTTTTTTAAGTCAATTAGTCATTTTAAAGAGTTTAAACATAAGTTATTGCCTTAAAATTATAAGCACACTAGAACAATATTCACACATGGGTTCTCTTTGACAAACACTACATCTAAAGTCAGTTTGTGTGATTGCACCATAGTATTTACAGGGTGATCGTAATGAACAAGAAGCAGTTTTGCCCATTTGTTGACTAAACTGACTCTTTGATTGGCTGATCAAATCCTATGACTATTAAAATGTGTTCAGTGGACAGGACACATTACTACATAATATGGTGAAAACAATGGGAACTCCAGCTTAAAGACGTCCCTCAGTGACAGTGTCTCTCTAATGGTATGGTGTGTTTTTGCTGGCAGGATCAATGCTCATCACCTGTAGATAGTTAGACTGTCATGTTGGACGATGTTGCTTCTACTGGGGGAAACAAATGAGTCACAGGCTGAAAGTTGTTAGTGAGTATTGTTGTGTCAGTAGTGATTAGGATAGTTTGTAGTCCTCTACACTGAATGTACAAAATATTTGGGGCAGTTACTGTTTTGCGCTGGTGAGGTGAATCCAGGTAAAAGCCATTATCCCTTATTGATTTTCCTTATTAAATCTGTAATGATAACAAAGGAGGAGATGTAGATAAAGACAAGTGGATGAGTTAGAGAAGGATTTTTAAGCTTTGAGACAACTGAGATGTGGATTGTGCAAAAGGAACTGCAACTCGATACCAGGAAGACTGTGGGGGACTTTAGTGTGAGTGTACAGAGACGCAAACGTTGACGCTGAAATGAACCAAAAAGTATATTGATTTAAAATGTAGATATAAAGGAAATAGAGATATGTTTAGAGTATAGATTTAGATGCTGGGAATCTGATCTGACTGTTGTCACCTGCTGTACTAGCTCACATGTTGAGTTGTAGCCTGAAGCTCCTTTCATCCATACTGCAGGTCCTTAGCTCACACTCGTTCTGTCATTGACTCTTCCAGTAAATCAATAATGTTAATGGCACTTGAACCTCTAGGGCCAATACAACATATATATATATCTATAAAGCACATATATTTCCTTTATGTTTTGGTTTTAGGTTTGGTTTCTTGCCAGGATTTTATACAAGTTTAATAAAAAAAAAAAAAAGACTAAATAAGATTAAAGAAGGTACATTAGAAAGTCTTACCAAAAATGGCACCATTGTATGTTCAAGTCTTCTGTCTATAGTGTTGACCACTCCTCACTCTAAACAGTCACAGCTGACCCAGTGAGGAAGACATGAGATCCATATCACCCTGGGTGTGTTTTAGCATAGAGCTTATCTTTGGATCAGCTAAGGACCTGGGATAGTGGCTTGCCCCCAAGTTTTAAATAAGACCAGTGTCATGCTTCAGCACCGGCCTCCATCTCTGGAGTTTCCTACCTTTGCCTGGAGACCCTCAGTTCACCTCAGTGCCATGTCTTGTAAGTAGCTTTATTTCCCCTGGGACTGACCTGACTCAGAAGGTCGGGGGGGTTGGGAAGGACAAACCACTGTGAAGGCTCTGCAATTTAAAGGAGGATGTCAGGAATCAGACATACACAGCGTTGCTTTCAGTAGTAGTAGTATGTCAGTCTCAACTCCTCTGAGGCCTGACAGAGCAACACTGAATCATCTGCTGGAGAAAGAAAAATTGCACATTAAATCAATCCACTTGTGTGCAAAGTGGATAGGGAGTTTATTCAATGTTCAATTGCTGTGAAATTACATTGCGGTACACATACGTTTTGACTAAAAAATGAAATGAAGCACTGTCCCAGTTTCTACTGAATGAGCAACAACAAATACATTCATTGCACATAAGTCGATATTGTTACACCCTGTAGCGCCATGCGTAAGGTTACTACTGATGTAGTATGTCAATCCATACAGGCTTCCCCCCTCACGAGACTCAATCACTGCCCCTGCTGTTATCACTGTACGCCCAGCTCATTTCCTATTGTTAAATGAAATGTCAATAGAGAAGCTAAATCAGGGTGGAATGCCAACTCTTTGAAAAAAAAAATCTATGAATTGATTTCTATGCTTTGTAGGCTGGTCTAACCAGTCAAGGTTGCACTGGTAGCTTACATCCTCATTCCTCTGTTAATGACTGTGGTCCACATTGGCTGAATTGACGTCTTTGTTATGGCTGCGTGATAGTTCTGCCTCTGTATGGGACTCTTCTTTGCCCCTGTGTTAGTCTCTGCGTGAGTGACACTCGGCGTTCCTGGGCCAGGCCGGTTTGCCCCGAGGCTACGGCCTTCGTCAGGATTAACCAGGATTAGTAAGAAAGTAATGCTGCTGCTTATCAGGCCTGTTTGTCACCAACATCACCGATGGCCCCGCTCAGGTACTGAGGGATGACTCTGACGCCCTCACAGACGTGAAGTCAGATGTTTACTGTTGTCATGAGCTTAATGTGAGTGTGCATTTTAGTGCCAAAGAGAAAATCACGACAGCCTGAACTCATTTTTTTTAAGTGTATTTAACAAGGGAAATTGATAAGACTATTTCAGTGTCGGCGTGTGCTCACTTCACTGCTCCTGTCAACTCTTTTACAGTGTAACCCATTACAAAGTGCATCTAAACCACTTGCAGTCTTCACTTTATGCCTGCTTATATCAATGCAAGTCCTTTTGCTGTTAGTGTGGTGCAGTTTCTCAGGTTGCATTTAGAGAAGAGATGCATGCAGAGGGCGCAGGCTTACCAGCTGTTGCGGCTGACTTGGAATCAGCTTCTGCTTGCATGTAGCACATGAATAAAAACAGTAAAAATTATTTAATGTCAGTCTAAAGACACTTTCATCCATCCATCAATCCATTCTGACTCTCATTCTGGAAACACTTTCTTGCTAACTATTTGACACAAGAGTGACAACATCATAGAGATTAAATTTGTAATCTCTGGAGAGTGTTTACACTGTATAGATTTACACAGTGAGTGAAAGCAGCGTAAGTCAATTTCATTTCAAGTTTCTGATGAGGCCAAAGTTGTCAGGGGCAGATGTAAAGTTACTGCCAGCCTGTGTTGATGAGAAAAAAAAACTAGCATAGTATGGATCTTCAGTGTGTGCTACCTCAATCTGCTGCCTCTTACTGGTGCAACATCCAACTTAGCTTGGTCGCCTGTGGCATCTGTCCTCAATAAAATCTGGATGACATGCTCTGCTAGCTTTACAGGGAATAAACCAGCCATGTTATCTATAATTCCACCAACATGCTTAGCATCCCAGTAAGCAGAATAATCTGGAGCATTTAGTTACATGATTTGCAAGTGATTACTGTTGAGTTGAAGGCGTCACGGTCGTAATAGATTATAATGTCTGCGGTGAGTCAAACACATCAATGATTGTCAGTCAGTGGGTTATTTGAGGCAGCAGCCGCATCGACTGTCTGAACCATCATGCTTACCACAGGCGTAGCCAGATGACAGAATGCCCTTGATCTGTCTTACCAATTTGATTTCTAATTCAATTACACTATTAACACTTGGAGCAGCCGGCCAGGATTAGACTGGGTGTCACAAGCGTACCGTCCAGAAGGCTAAGTCATGCCTAGATCCAAAGCAATTTGTGTCAGTGAGATCCAGTGAGACATTCCACCAGTGAAAGGTGTCCCCACACACACACACACACACACACACACACACACACACACACACACAGACACATTACTGAGAGAAGCAGAAATTCAGTGCATGAATTGAAAGTGTTTTATTTTTTCTGTTTTTCTTACCTGCACTAGCCCTTCTTGAACTCAAACTGGATATAAATGTGTGATGTGAAGGCTGCTGTCATGCAGCTGTTATTATCTTGACAGGAGAGGAGACTTTGTGTGATGCCGCTTTTTCTGTTTGAAATGGGTACTAAATATCTCTAATCATTTAAATATTGGCAATAAAATGGCTGTGATTTTCTTTAATATAGCCTGGCATTCCAAAGATCTCATCAGAGTGTTCAAAAACTACTTTTATTTTCTCTATAATTTGTCATTCAGTGTGACTTCTGTGCCATGGACTGGAATTGGAGTCAAGCATTGGAGTGTTATGATGTACTCAGTAGGGGATCACTGTCACTGGCTCTCATTATGGTTGTGTGCGACTTAGAAAAGGCTGTTAATGATGTCCACTTTCACTCAGATACCCTCGTGAGATCAGTGCACATGCAAAACCCTTCTCACTGCACAAGTGCGTATGGTGCATGCACTGTTGAAGAGAAGCTCTAATCCACAGGTATTTTCATAGTCTCCACTGTAAGTTAATTATGAGATGACTTACTTACTTGTAGGTCTGCAAGTGCTGTTTTCCACATTTCAGTCAGGTAAACAGCATTTTGCTACTGTGTGCTGCTTGATATGGACTGTGCTCTCTGTCCATGCTCTGACTTAAATGTCTGGGCTCTTTCTTGAGGCCTCCTCTGTTTACATGTCAACTAAATGGCCTCTTGTCTTGCTCTGCCGCCCGAGGAAATAACCTGGTTGTCTTCCGTCTTCCCCTGCACCTGTAGACAAAGCTCCCTCCAGGCTTCCTCTGTAATAAGTCTGCTCTCCGTGGGCACTGCGTCTGCTCCTTAAGCCTGTCATATATTCTGGTGTGGAAGCACAGCGGTGCAGCAGAGCAGACAAGAGCAAAGACAAGATTAGTTGTGTCTTGAGGTTGTCAAAAGTTACTCAGCCTGTAGATATGAGTTTAAATTTGAGATATATAACAGGATTTGCTCATTACTTTGGCTGTCATGTAGTTGGATGACTGTGAAGACGGCAGCCAAGATGATGAAGTGGTGTGCAATCAATTCCAGCATAATTTATTTTTCTCGCAGAGGTGCCACACAAGCTATTAGACCGAAAATATGAGCACCATTTACCATTTGTGTTTTTTTTGTACCCATTATAATGGAACTGTTCATTCCAACACCCCTACTGAGCAAATCATGTTTGCTCAGTAGGAATAATCCTTTCCTGTTTACAAATATAAATTAAATTAAATTGTTCTGCCATCCAAAAGCTACCAACCATGACTATTGTTTATGCCTTAGCACCTTCCCCTCCCCACCCCCCCTTACCTTAACCAGGGTTCATATCCCACCCACTCTCTAATGTCTTTTGCCTCTGTCCTCTTCTTTGCTTGTGTAACCTTGTTTCAGTGTCTTTTATTTGTCTTGATTGTGAAGCACTTTTTAGAAAAGTTATGATAATGCCACACACACTGACTGCTATCCTGTACTTGTCAACCGACCCCTAATAAAAACAGTCCCATGCTCCTGTCAGTCAAGAGCAGAGGGATAAATTTCTACTGTTCGGGGATGTTTACTGTAGTGCAAGCATTACTGCTAAGACAGACACTATGTGTCTGTCACATGATTCCGTTATCCTGCACTTCTCCAATGCATCTGTGGCTTTATCAGCAACTAATATCGCACATCCTACCTGCCTTCTAATAATAGCCTCCTTCTTATATTTGTTTAATTAACTTAAAGTAATAAGCTGGTATTAGGGGTACTAGAATGGAGTGAGTTAAAGGGAGGGAGGTCATTCCATTATATTTAAAGGGCAATAACTTCAACTTGTGCCTCCAATCCAATTTGAGGTTAAGACCTCACAGGTTTAGCATCACAGTGCTGCAGCTTGTTGCCATTGTTCAGACTTTGCAATGGGCCCACATTCTGTGTGAGTGGAGTCTTGTTTGTAAGGTAATGTGAGGAAAATCATTGAATCGTGCTTGTGGCATTTCATGTACTATTTGCACATTTCATAGGCTGCTTGATATGTACTGTGTTGGTAGTAGTCGTCATTTCAACCGAATTTGAACTTGATTTGATTGATTGATTTGAATTTGATTTGAACCGAATTGTCTAATGGCAGTTTATTTATATCAGTTAAGTGCATTTAAGCGCTGGTAATAAGATAACATCTGGAGTCAGGGAGACAGACCCGTCTTTTCACTATTGCATATGTCACCTGTCCATTGCTGTTGGCCTATTTAGCTTGAGACAAGACCTGCTGGATGAGCTGGACCAATCACACGCATCAGGCTAATCTGTTCCATACACTTAGAACCTCCCACAGGTCTGTTGTATGGACACGGACACACACACACACACACACACGCACACACGCACGCACATACACTCCTATACATCACTCTCATGCCCTACTGTCTGTTCCTAGCACTTGTTGGAATATCTTATTTGCCTTAATCCAGCCACACATCAGACATGCAATTTTCCAGTGGATTAAGAGTATTCAAAGAATGCAGTTATTTATTAACCAAGAAGCATCTGGAATGTCGTGTGGTTCTTGGATTATGGGTTGATGTTAACTTGAAGGATTACATTTGTCTGATGAATGTCCTTGTGCAGCAGTGGTGTGCAGAGTGTTCTGCTGCAGAGTAAAAGGGATGTGTGATGTTGTGTTTCAGGTTGGGAGATGTGTGAAGGAGTGTGAGGACGGCCATGGGATTGGAGAGACGGTGGCTTCAGGCTGTCACCACTGCTGTAGCCCTCTGTCTGCTATGTAAGTATGCTAATGCTAATCTGGATACATTACATACATTTACATTGCATTTACATAATTCATTTGTCCTTGTTGAGTTTTTAATTTTTACATTCTCTGACTGCTACCAGAATTCAGACAGTAAAAATGTGTGAGGTATGATAGAAGATGTTTGTTTTTTTCAGTGATATTGGGGCATATAAACAAACCTATTATGTTTTTGTTTTTCTCACTGGGCTTCCTTGTCAGTCTTAAAGGCTAGCAGCTGTTTTTCCACCATTTGTCTCTCTGTCTTTTGTTTGCATTGCTTCACCAAAAGTTAATTGTTTACCTACATCAAAGAGACCTATATCCCTTGTGTTATGACGAAGCATTTAAAAGCAGTGGGCATATGTTGCTGTATGTATATTGCCTACACACAGTGTGAGAGAGACCATGATGCATCTGGCACCGTTCCCCTTGGCTTGCATCGGCGAAAGTAAAGAGGAGGGGTTACGGGTTAGACACAAGTGGACAAGAGAGAATGGGGACAAAATCCGACTTAAATAATAACTGCGGGTGTGGATTTAGATCAATCTGGGATTTATGCTACCCCCAACCCAAGGCACGCTTCGGCGGGGGGGAAGGGGATTGTGCTGGTCCGCAGACCATGTGTGTACCCCAGGGGGTGGTGGGAGGTGGGTGAGAGGGGAGTGCAGGGAGGCCTGCTGCTGCCCCGCATCAGAGTGTACCCCCCCCCCCCCCCGAGATTAGAGTGTAATCACCAGGCCAGATGAGTTGCAGAGCAAACACTGGCACCCAGTTGCACACACCCACCCACATGAGCACATGACCGGGAGAGAGACAGAGAGATAGAGAGAGGAGAGACTGCCCCAGGTGTCACTAATGGGATTGCAATGTGTCTGCAGGCTTTGCAGCTCTTCGATCTTGTCACCAAATGGAGCATCATTGTTTTACATGCCCCCTGAGTGGCCGGCTTTAAACGGAGAACACGCTGTGCAGTTGTTGCCATATCCAGGCTCCAGTTCAACATAAAAGCATTCATGCATCAGATGCTTAGTTCTCCTTTGACTATCTCTTTCCCTCCAGCCTCTCTGTGTCTCGGCCTCTCGCTCCCTCTCCTGTCTTTCTCCCTCCTCACACTGTCTTAAGACAACCAAGATGATGCTGCTAAAGTTTTATGATCTGTTCTCCGCATAGGACAATTTTCACTGGAATCAGCAATCAACAAATTCCAGAGAGGTCAATCCGGCCATATTTCATGGTCCACATTTTTCGGGCCCTTGTAGAACTTGATTTATGTGTGTGTGTGCACGGTCTTTTAGTGTTTATTGCCTTCGATGCTATCAGCAAATGTCCACAGCAAGTCTTGTGCTTTATGATGTTGACATGCTGTTCTCTTTGCAGGTGTGTCTCAAGGGGTGGCGTTGTTGGTGCGTTCCAGAGTGGGCAGCTCTGCAGAGCTGGGCTGCAGCCTCACCCCTTCTTCCAAAGCAGCCACCACCCCAAACCTCTTTCCTCTGCATGTGGTGGAGTGGGTGCGCCTCGGTTACAGCGTTCCCATCCTCATCAAATTTGGAGTTTATGCTCCTCGTGTGCATCCAAACTACAAGGGTAAGAACTGTGTGTGTTCAATCACACATGCCTTTCAAAAAACTGATGAAAGACGTGAATCTGTAACTGTATGTGTAATTTAATTGAAAGTTCAAACCTTTTGAATTAGACCTGGAAGACCTTGCTGCAATTCAGTCTATTGTCCCATTGCTTTATTGGGAGCAGTTTGACCGCACACAAAGCCTAGTGTGGGCTTTGAAAACATTTCTCAGTACATTTAACAGAGCAGGGCAGAGGGTTAGGACAAAGAGGAGCTGAACTTTGGTAACCTAGAGCCACTACCACAACAGTTTGTGTTGCTGAAAGGAGTGAAGAGACAAACCTGGAAAAGACAGGTTTCTTTGATTATGGCTCAAGTGATTTTGAGGAGTGGGTAGGTGTGTGTGTGTGTGTGTGTGTATGTTGGGGGGGGGGGGGCAACTTTCAATTATTTCCTCTTGAGGTTTTCTTTGCCCTGAGACAAGCGCATAGCTGGGAACATGAGTTACGTACAGCTGTCCTGTGGGAGTAGCAGTGGGCAGAAGGAGGTATTTATGAAGGTTTGGGAGGGGGTGTGGGTGTGTGTGTGTGTGTGTGTGTGTGTGTGTGTGTGTGTGTGGGGGGGGGGGGGTCGGCTGAAACAATACCCCAAATAGGTAATCCATCCAAACCACGAGCCCTGTAATTACTGTGGGTGTTTGAGTCTGTGTGCTTCCAGACTACAGCGGTAATGCAAGGAAAAGGGGATGGGTGAGAATAATGGAGGCAGTTAAGGAGGGGGTGGGGTGACTGAGAGAGAAGAGGGGGGGTACCGGTAGGCCGCGGTTGGGTGTGTGTGTGTGTCTGGATTAAAGAGAGTGGGAACTTGGAGGAGGTGGGGGCTTGGTGGTCTGATGACAGTGTTTTATTAGTATTCTGAGGGGTGACCCAGTAAGGGGAGATTGTTTTGCTGGAAGGAGGATGGATGAAGCATTGGGAATAATGGAGTTTTCTTGCTGGAGCGCTATAATCCCGTCATTGTCTACCGGAGAACAAAAGAGAAAGAGGGCGATCGCAGCCACCCCTTCCTCTGCCAAAGCCAACACAACTACTGGGACATTCAAAATCCCATACGCTCCCAACTGGGTCACTGAAACCGACAGGGACCCTTACTTAAAACCTTGCTTTAAACAGGTAGTCCTGCTGAGACCGAAAGTCGCTATTTTAAGAGAGACAGCAGCATGCATGCAGCATCATGACGAACAACTCTGTAGGAGCACATGGATGGATTCGTGACTCAGGTCTTCACACTGAAGACCAACAGGGGCGTGGAGTCGAGCCACAAACAGGCTCCCTCCGCCCGCCTGTTGGGATACATGCGTCTGGCATGTTAACCCTGCTGTAGGCCGTTAACCATGTCATTGTTTAAGGGCAGTCATCTGATGCACCAGCAGCCATAACGAAGTAAACAACATTCTAGAGACATGGTTCAGAGTAGAAGACTGTTTTGATACCTCATATCCATCCCTGGAGTGTACTTGTCTGGTGTGGGCATTACTGTCTGCCTCAGATCCTCATATCTCCCCTCCCACTAGAGGCAGATGGCAGCATGTGAAGCGTGTCAGCGCTGTGGGTCTAATGTATTCTACCCTCAAATTAAAATGTAGGGGGATTTCAGATTTAACCACGAGACAGGGTGCAGGGTAGGCGACCATTTCCTGATCTTTGTCTCGGCTTGCCTGAGATCGGGGAGGAGAGAGCCGAGACGATTTACACTGCAAAGCTCAACAGTTTCAAGATCATGAAAATGAATTATCGACATTGTAGAGAGTTGTACTTCCTTGCGGACCTTTATAGCATTAGGTCTGATTAAGATTGAGAGTGCAGCAAGTAAGTTGTCAGTCACAGATAGTGTAGTAGACTAATACTTAATTGACTTTTAAGTATTTTTCTGTGATTGCCTTAACTTTGTGGCACTTGTTGCATTGCAAACCCCACATTTAATAGGCTAAAATAAACCATAAAAAGCATTTAGTAATACTATCTGTCCCAAGTCTGCTGCTTTGTCTCAAGCTCACTGATGCTACGGTCCATTTATAGAGTGTCAGATGAAAGAATCAGAGGAAGCCTTATCTTGGATGAGTGAGTATATTTAAGTCATCCATTTACCCTCCAATTTTTCGATATGATATCAGGTGTATTTGAGATTGCACTCTGTACTTGGGGAGTGTTTGCTGTGTCAGTGCGACAGAGCATTGTCCTTCTGTTGACCCCATTATACACCAGTCTGTCTAAGTCCTAGAGTGTTTCTGTTGTCTGCTGGCTGCAAAGCTACAGTTTTACAGTGACTCAGGAAGGTATTAGCACCCACATCCCCCTTCCTCTCTGTCTGTGTCTCACATCCAGAACGGCCTGGAGGGCTGAACATCAGTCAACTCACAACAAAGAGGCGGCAGCCAAATAAATTCTGACTGACACACTGTTATACTCTGCTTGAGTCAAGTCTTGCAGTGTCAGGGCAGGTTACTGTTGTAGGGCTAGATCAAATGTCTCCTGTGTGCTGAAGTAAATCGGTAGAGACTGTGAGGAGGGGACTCTGACCTGAGGCCAGAACCACAATGGGCAAACCCCTAGATCTCAGCAGGCCTCCATCACTCTCTCAGTATGAGCTCTGAACACTGGAGAAGTTAAGGCCTGGATTTACCACACACATGCGCAAACTCACATACAGGCACACACAGTTGAATGCATGCAGGGATACCAAACGTTGAACTCTATAACCACCCCCTCCACAGACTGAACTGGAATTTAATATTGGCCAACTGTGCTTTTGCAAACATGAGTCTGTTTGACAACACCGAAAGCAGGAAATAGCTCAATAGAAAGGTGGCAGCTGAAACTGATCACCTTTATCTGTCACCAACCAGTTTTTCTGCTACGACGGGACCAGGGAGATTTGCACCAAACAGTGACACAATGAGAGAATAATGGATGGCTGCAACCTGGGGATCTCATGTTCTCCTGCTCAGAGCAGCAGGTCATTACAAAGGCCCTGTTACCTCATCTCATAGGGCCTTAGGTGTGTCATATGGGCCAGATTCATAGGAAGAGGATGAGATCAGTTCCAGTCTGTATGCATGTATATTAAACTCTGCTCTACTTTGGGGATGCAGTGTAAGTGACTGTCGTGTGATAGTTGTCAATCCAGGGTCTCATATATCTACTCCTGTAAGATTATTGAATAATGTTAAAGGTGGGGTTTATCTAATAAACATGGCTTATGATTTGTTGAACAGTAAAACGTGCTTGACCTGCACTAAGGACAAGGATTATCCTTGGCGATTGTAGGCATATTCCTGATTTTCCAATTGAGTAACCACAGCATATGTTTTAGGCGAGTGGCAATTAATTATTAACTATCTCTTCCTATAGAAAACAAATCTTATGAAACACATGCACATGCTGTCAAACATTCCTGTTAGTCACTCATACCTCACTTCATATTTCAGTATTTTCAAAGTATTCAAATGAATACCTTGTTCTGTGCTTGCTGTACTATTAAGACGCTGTCTACTTCTGCCAGTGTTTAGTTGAGTTGCTGCTGTAGTGGAAGTGGCATGTGAGCTGTGTGTGCTTGTTGTTGCAGGGGTTAACAGAGCCGGACAGAGTGAGAGGGACAGAGTTAACTGTAATCTATCACACGACAAAGAGCTATTCATAAGAGGGTTAAACTGATTAGGGAGACAGGAGGATTGAAGAGAGAAATTTGGGGGAGAGGGAGGGGTGGGCTGTCATAGGCAGGGGGCCGGCCCCAGACTTATGATTGTATTCAAATCAAAACACATCCCATAATGCACCTCTGCCTGGCTCTCTTATGCACATAGGGATGGACAAAGAAAAACAACAGTGATGCCTCTCCAAACAGAATATATCTGTCTTCCTCCATAGTTGCCGCTGCTATTGTATCATATGAAATTCAGTATACCCCACGCATTACTATATGTCAATAAGTGGCAGTGGGAACCACCCCCACAAAAATCACATTTTCTTGGAACAATAAAAGCCTTATCTCAGAGCTTTACTGGTGAGAAGCTGCAGAAACGAAAATGGACTGAATCAACTCAGGAAAACCACAATAAGCAATATAACAATACACTGTCTCTACATGCAGCGGAAGTGTTGTCAGTGTGACCCAGGTTGAGGGGAATCATGTGAGTAAAATTGACGTGATGTAAATTGTGCTCAGCAAGGCTGCATTGCAGTGATTTCATCCACAGAAGTTAATCATAAAAAGCCTTGTTCATCTTGTCTACATAAAAAAACTGTTATTGGAGAACAGAAACCACAAGACTAGGCCAGCTCTCTGCCAGCGGCTCCGCTCTGAAAGCTGAGTGATTCCTAACCTGCCACCCACTGGGAGAGAACCTGACTCTTGCTAATATGAAGAGGGTGCGTCTTAGAGGTTCACACAGCGCGCCAGTGGATTAGCGTTTCCATTTTCTACCCTTGGCTGCACTGCAGCTAGACCTGTTGGAACAAGGGCTCATTTTAAGGTAGACTGGAGCTGTCATGTGATAGCTGCTGGTGGAAAAACAGTGAGGAGGATCGGCACGAGAAAGGAGCAGCAGCAGCAGCTATTGTTTCAACCTCTGTGTCCCCATAGAGTCCAGTGATGTGGGGCTCTTGGAGAGGACTCGTGGACATTGTGCTAATGTAGAACAAGGGGGAGTGATGAATGTGTCTGCTGGAGGGTTACGGCTCTCTGAGGTCAGAAAGGTCACCCTCTCATTGGTTGTCGTCAGTGGATTATCAATGCACACATTCTGGGTAACCTCTCCGTAACCTCTCGTTCAATTCCTCTTGGAATGAAACCAGCGTTGGTTTTGATGATTTGGTTAATCATTTTTCAACTCTTGTGTTCAGTTATTGGAATATATTGACATATGTGGGTAAACATTTTGAAGATAAAATAGATGTTATGCTGATGTGCATACCAGGGCGTTAATTCTTTTTTTTTTCTTTACCACCTCAATGCAGAGCACCTGCTGAGTGCCTTTTGAGATTCCAGCCCATGTCCAGAGATGCAATATTCAAATAAAACAGCATTTGTCACTCAGTGTCAACCTTTTGTCTGTCCACAGATGAAAACAAGGTCCTCCCTTTCTCTCATTTATTTTTTTTTTGACTGACTCTCTTTTTGCCTCTTTGCCCTGCTGGATGTCACAAGCCATTTGTCACTATTTAAATCTAAACATGTTTTTTCCACTTGTAATTTTTCAAATCTCTGGCAGTACAAACCCACCCCCTGTGTGATTGACCCTCCCCTACCCATGTTTGGCCCTGTTGCGTTTCTACAGCAACTGAATTCAAATCTAAACTCCCGGCCCGGGGTTTTTCTTGGTCTGATCACTATGGCAACCTGAGAGAATGAGGAGTGGGGGGCTGCCGTCTCTTTGTAGTGATGGACAGGAGGGAGGCCGAGGGAAAGGGTTAAGTGTTCGACGGCGAAACCAGAATTCCCCTGCGGAGACCCAGAGGGCAGGGCACACACCGAATTTTGAAAATCAACACGTAGGCCTACACACCCACGTGCTTTTGAACCCACAAGGCCAGTGAGAGGCTCAGTCAGCCACTGGGATTTCCATAGGTTGTATTTTATTCGTATTACAAACTATTACAAGAGGTACTGTTGGCCATAATGAGCTTAAAATATCCCACAATATTTAGCCGCATGGGTATTAGGTGTGTGTTAAAGAGGGTGTGTGTGGTGTTGCACGTGAAAGTGTTTTTCTTCTCTCCCCGCAGCGTAGAGTTAATTCCGTGTCCGATTGGAAAAGGGCGCATAGGAAATGGGCAGCTCAGCTTAGGGAGGATCCCTCATAGAGAGATAAGAGAAAATGCCTGAAGTTTTCCCCACACCTGTTATCATCTGTGTGCACATTTCCTCTCTCAGAGCCCTGCCCAGTTGTTTAAATGATGCTGACCTGGAATCAGAGGCCGTCTTTTATGGAAACTCTAACTGAACACCGCCCATCAAAGGCTCTGTCTGTCTTTTAGGAGGTCAGTCAATCATTAAACCCAACTATTAAGCACAGCAACAGCCCCAGTCAGGAATGCAGGGTTAATTGTTAGCCATTGTTGTCTCTTTTTTAACCACAGTGTGGTGTTTCACCCTGTCTTGAGGCTGTGTGTTTAGCTAAATTAATTTCGTACCTCTCAGGCTCTGTTCCAGCCACTGCTGTCTGAAGGGAAACCAGTCTGAATAGTGAGGATCTAATTTTCTTGTGATATTGTTGGCGGTATAATTTAAAGGTCGAAGTACATTCAAGAAATCTCTCCTGTCATTTAACTCCGCAGGGAGATGACCTCAGGTGCTGAACTCCAAGATGCACAGAGAAAAGATTCAATGAACAGAATGTAATTTCATTTTCTACCTCATGGTTATTCATTGGCCCTATTGAGAGGTCCCTTTCAAAATAATGTGCATGATTTTTTTTATTTATTTATTTAATCAGTGTTTCATTTACTTTGGGCAGAGGAATGTGTCTGCCTCTGACCAACATGTGAAGCTATATCCTCTAAGCTGCTTGTTCGTAGAATGGTGGGATGCCAGAAATTTCTCCACAGCTACCTTGTTTACTTTCAAACTCCATTGGCTCGGGCCTGGTATGAGCAACGTGTGTGTTTCCCCCTCGCACGCATCCTCCTATCGTTTAAAGCCCTGAGATTGAAGGGGGAAAAAGAGTTCATTGAGAGACAGAATAAAAGGAAGGGGGCGGGTAGGGAAGGGTAACTTCAGTACCCTGAAAACCAGACTGCAGTCACCAGGCAACCAACAGATCAAGTTTCAAAGCCTGACAAGGAGTTGTAAGAAGTATAGAAAGAGGGGGAGAGAGGGTGGGGTATGAGTGTGTGATAGAAAGACGTGTGTGTTTGAGTGTGTGTGTGCGCGCGCACCCTCTGTGTGTGCGTGTGTGCGTGCACAAGTTCATACTGTGCATCTGCTGTGCTCCGCGGTGTTTGTCTCTGCCAAATGTCCCTCTTTGATAAACAAAAACAGGTGGCTCATTTCATAACGCATCTCTTTTAGAAATCCATCTTCAGCTGAAAACTTTTAAGAAATATGAAGGGAATAAATGCTACACTAAAAAAAACACATTTGCTATTTTAGTAATTTCATAACGCTGCCTTCAAGCATTCCTATCATGCTCATCCTGGCTCTTCCCTCCACAACATGAAGCCTAAATGATAGGACATCTTCTTCAGCTATAATCTCGCACATCATTACAACCATCACATGAGTGATTCATGTGTTTGCACTTCTCCAACCCAAAGCCACTGGCTTCTCATCTTCTAAACTGCGTAATTTGCCTGCCACCTCTCCCATTTTCATAATGTGACCAAAAAAATCTGAAGTCAGTATGTGGTTATTTGCTGCACACATGAAAGCCGTAGTGTATGTGGATGTGTGTACTACCATAAAGTCTGTGAGGTTTGACTTTGACTGTGGCCTTTGTGACACTGGATGCCTGTGTCCTCTGCATGGTAAGCCCTCTGCCTGCATGTGCTGACTCTGCCTGTCTGGCTGTGTGTGTGTGCTGACCCCAAGGTCTCTCTCTCTCTCTCTCTTTCTCTCTCTCTCTCTCTCTGTCCCTTCCTCTTTGCCCCCCTCCCCTCACCCCTCCTCACCCCTCCTCCACCAGGCCGTGTGTCTTTGACCCGGGGTGCCTCTCTGCTGGTGGAGCGGCTGACCCTGGAGGACGAGGGCTGGTTTGAATGCCGCATCCTGCTCCTGGACAGCAAAACCGACGAGTTTCGCAACGGCACATGGACCTTCCTCTCCATCACAGGTGCAGCACCGCAGGGTTTTGGGGACTCGGGAGCTGCTCCTTTTGCTGCTCGTCTCTGGCGCCGTCCTTGTTTAGAACAGCCACAGCATGGGGCTGGGACTCGGAAGGGCCTGGCATGCAGCATTTCCTGAGGGGTATTATTGCAGTGTGTCAGGGGGTACTGCCTAATGTTCTGTGTTGCA
Source organism: Centroberyx affinis (assembly GCF_046629955.1). Classification (NCBI taxonomy): domain Eukaryota; kingdom Metazoa; phylum Chordata; class Actinopteri; order Beryciformes; family Berycidae; genus Centroberyx; species Centroberyx affinis. Next base: position 460,323 of record NW_027278865.1, read on the forward strand.
TACGGTGATCACATCTTGTCTTTGTCTGTGCCCGGCCTACTGTGAGCAGATGTCAACGTAGGAGCAGCAAGCATAGATTCAGACAGTGTATGTGGCCTGGCCTGTGTGGGCTGAAGATTAAATGTTAAATACTCTCCCTCTCTCTGTCTCTCCCCCTCTCTCTCTCTCACTCTCGCTCTCCCACACACACACACACACACACACACACACACACACACATACATTCACACCAGTCATGCCCCAGGTGATTTTATAATTTGAAGTTCTATGGGGAGTGGGAAGTAGGGATTTGATCCGATTGTACTAAAACGGGTGAAAGCCTTACATGTGTTGCATCAGGTTGCAGATGAACACTGGACACCTTTCTTGCACATAATAGCATTACATCAGTGCATGTATTGTGTTACATTTGCATATATTTTACCCCAGAATGTGTTTGGTAATCCCAAAGCCACACTTGCCACAGACAGACTTGCAGATAGAGAATGATGACACATGATATAGGCCACTTGGTGGACACTTGTATCCAAAGCATCTCACAGTACAATGAGTGCATACATGTTTAGCATAGATAGCCCCAGTGGGAAACAAACTGCTAACCCTGGCAGTGTTAGGTCCAGGCTCTACCCACTGGACCATGGGCAGAATGTGCTTCATGAAGTAATTTAAGACACTGTCCTACTGGCAGATGCTGGGATCAGGTTCTTCCAGGTAAAGCGTAGCGTCTTTAACCATTCAGTCACCGCAACCAGGGTCAAAGATCATGTTAGTTCTCTAATTGTGCTCTGTGTCCCGTTTTGAGTATATATTAAAAATGTATATTTTAAAAATGGAAACAAGTGCTTCATCTGTGCCTTTCCTTGTTCTAGCACCACCTGTGTTTATCAAGACACCACCAACCTTTGTGGAAGTTCTGCTTGGGGACTCCCTGACTCTCAGCTGTGGAGCCCATGGCAACCCTCGACCAACTGTTGTCTGGCATAAAGATGAGAGCCCAATCGAGAGACATGAAAAAATAAAGGTGAGGCAGATAAACAGATGGCATTTGCAGCACCATGATAAAATACTATAAAATTAGCACTTTCTGTAGGAATTGTAGCTTTGATATTCCTGTGCAAACTGTTTTGTTGTACTAGGGTTGGTGTTAGGTCTTATCTCGTTTTCGTCTAGATGTGTCCTGCCCAGAAGTTAATTACTACATGACAGCTACATGAGCTCTCTCCACCCTTTCTCTTTCTCCATCTTCCTCTTACTATTGTCTCACCACCCCCTCCCCCTCTTTTAGGTGCTCAATGGTACCTTGTCTTTGGCCACCGCCACAAGAAATATCTCAGGAGTGTACAAATGCCACGTGTCCAACTCAGAGGGGAACCTGACCCATTATACGCAGCTGCAGGTCAAAGGTCAGTGTTGAACCATCCTCTAGACATCTAGGAGAGGCAGAATCTCTGCTTATCTCATGTTGAGCATGTACTGTGATGTGCAGGTAAAGACACAGCATTAGTTTATTAAAAAGCAACATCTGCTATATATGTTTTACTGGGACACAAAACTTGTCCAGACAGATTAAATGTCATTGTCTCTTCATCCCCTGTCCTGCTCAAAGGTTTTAACATCTTGACATGTATTACTGCAAACTGAGTGAGTTTGATAATCTGGATCACATAGTCTATACTGCCACCTACAGTCCATCCCCTGCCTTTGCCATAAATGACTCACAAGACCTACCTACACTCAGCATTGATCTGATTGATTGTACATTCATATGATTCAGCTTTGTTTACAGATAGCCTATAGAAAGGCGTAATATTTGTGTCAGGGTGACTCACATTTTCTCCCAACTTGCCAAAACAGGTCCTCCAATCATCATCATCTCCCCAGAGGACACCACTCTCAACATGTCCCAGGATGCTGTTCTGCAGTGCCAAGCCGACGCCTATCCCTCCAACCTCACCTATGAATGGTCGAAACAAGGGCAGAATGTTTACCATATTGAGTGAGTCAAGGTCTTTACATTATCCATAAGCCCAAGGTCCATAATGTGGTCAAATAAAAAAACATAGTTCACTTTAGTGGAATGCTGTAAAGGATATTTAAATGAAGCCTATTGAATTGTATGTATGTTCTTGTACCAAGCATATCGGATCAATCACAGGTGTTTTTCCAAAGCAGCTGCCAATACAATGGGGTCTAATTAGATTGTTTGTAAGTCAATTATAAGATAGGGACACGGGCGCCCTATAAACCTTAGACAAAGGAGATTGACGTTCAGATTAAAGTGACATCATTCCAAGGTCATGCTCTAATATATAACCATTATAAACAATTGTTATTCTCAAAAAAGTATGTATTTTAATGTCCATCCTTTAGTTTAGATGGCCAAAAGGAAATCCTTAGATCACTTGTTAAAGATGTAAAGCGTACTGTGTCTTGTGTCTTCCGGCTTTAGGTCCCTAAAGTCCCGAGTGAAGATTTTGGTGGATGGCACACTCCTTATCCCTAATCTCATCCCAGAAGATGCTGGCAATTACACCTGTATTCCAACTAATGGGATATTGACCCCGCCCTCTGCCTCTGCTCATCTGAAAGTGAAACGTAAGGGTTTAGTTTGCTATAAGGAGCAGCACCTGTTTAGCTATTTATTGTAGCTTACCCTCCTTTTTCTTCATTTGTCTTAGACCCTGCGCGGGTGGGCCGAATGCCCAGGGAAACATACTTACCTGCCGGCATGGAGGGGCTTATTGTCTGCCCCATCCAGGCTGATCCCCCTGTGCTTTATGTCAACTGGACCAAAGACGGGAACAATTTGAACCTTGACAATGTAAGTTATGAGGCATGGAAACACAATGTCTCAATCAATGAAAATTGGCACATAACTAAACAGATACTGTGTGAATCACTTGTAATCACAAATTCTCTCTTTTGGCCTGTCCAGTTCCCAGGTTGGATGGTGAACGCTGAGGGCTCAGTTTTTATAGCTACAGCCAATGATAATGCTGTGGGCATGTACACCTGTACTGCCTATAACAGTTATGGCACCATGGGCCAGTCTGATCCCACACAGGTCATTCTGAAGGTAAGGCGACTCTACCTTCAGTTAGAGAGAAACCTTTTCCTATGAATGCGCAGTGATATATGGGTAGACGTAAATCTCTCTCTCCCCCTCCCAGGACCCCCCGTCGTTCCAACTGCCCCCTCGGGCTGAGTATCTGCAGGAAGTGGGCAGAGAGTTGATCATCCCCTGTGAAGCTAATGGAGACCCCGCCCCGAACGTAACTTGGAGCAAGGTAAAGGAGGGGACATTCCACGCAGATATAGTTAGAGGAGCTGCCTGAACTGTCTGTGTATGCACGCCCATTATATCTGTCCATTTATTCTCATGTGTTCTTGTCTTCTTGCTCACAGATTGGCCCCACTCCTCGTTCCCCGTACTCTGTGTTAGCTAATGGCTCCCTCCTGCTGCAGCCACTCAGTAAAGACCACCACGGGGGCTGGGAGTGCCTGGCCACTAATCGTGTAGCCACTGTTAGTGCAGGCACTGTGGTCATGGTGCTGGGTGAGTGAGCCGACCTCTTCTCTGCATAGTTACAGTATATGTGGCACTAGATTTGACTGACACATTATTTGTATGTATCCATGTATGTATTATCTACAGGACCAGAGTTTTAGATCATTAATTCCTCCAAATGGGTGCTCTGTGGACAAAGTGTTGTCTTATCTTTAATTTTTGGCATTCTATCACAAAGAAGACACATTTGACTTGCAGAAGAACATATTGGTCCAACTCAGGCACCTAACTGCTGTGGATTTTGAGCACATTTTTGACACACAAATCATAACATGTCAACCCTGTTACTGTCACACACACTGATTTCAATGCATGTTAATTTAACATTTTCTTACAAATTAATTGTCACTTATTCTATGTAATAATTTAGAATAAGCATTTTGAATGTAGTGTTGGTAAACATTTTACATAAATTATCTTGAAATATGTCAGAGGGTCTTAAAATGCACTTATCTGGAGGAATGACTCTGCTTCTCCTCCCCTCAGGTACCAGTCCTCATGCTGTGCCCTCAGTATCTGTCAGCACTGAGATGAACCAGGCCAACGTGTCCTGGGTGCCTGGCTTTGATGGTGGATACACCCAGAAGTTCACTGTTTGGTCAGTAACATACCACACATACCACATCTTCTCACTTGTCAACAAACAATCCTACTGCCCTTTCTGTTCTGTAAGCTGGTGTTTATATATTTGTTTTTTACTCCTCTTCCCAGGGTCAAGCAGGCATCCAGAGGGAAACATGAATGGGCATCTTTGCCTGTGCCCACATCTAAAAACAACCTGCTGGTGACTGGGCTATTAGCTGGCACCAGCTACCAGTTTAGTGTCCTACCTCAGAACAAACTCGGCTCTGGGCCCTTCAGCGAAATTGTTTCTGTACGAACCCAAGGTCTGTGCATGTTAAAGAATGTTCCATTTGATTTTCCTTTTCCTGTATCCAACACTCTGTGTTTGTTTTGCTGAATATACTGCACAAGTGTGAGCTCATTTTGGGTATCCTCATCAGCTGTGCCAACAGAAGCACCTACAGTGGTCACCACTCTCCCAATCCTGGATCCTCCCATACTCCTGTCAGCCAACCGGACCGGTCGAGGCGTTCTCCTACAGTGGGCGCCTCCTGAGGCCCCGTCCTCTCCACTGACCGGCTATGTGCTGCAGGCCCGCAGGGACCAAGGCCAGTGGGTTATCCTCAGCAGCGATGTCAGTGCCAACCAGAGTGACATACTAGTGAAAGGACTGCTGAGGGTAAGGATAAATTTCTCTGTCAGATTTAAAGTGGTAATCTACAAGATTCTTGTTTTGGGTTTTATTTTGTTAATTTTTTTGCAACATATGCATTTCCCTCACAACGAGCATACTGTTTCATTTTTGGCCTCAGAATTGAGTGCATTGAACTCCTGATCTTTCTTCCTCCCAGGACTCCAGTTATGATCTGAGGCTGATGTCTCGCAGTAACAAACTACTTAGTGAGCCCAGTGAGTCCGTCAATGTGTCCACCACGGGTAAGTACCTTAGTTAGTACATTATTTTACCTTCAGTAAAATACCATGCACACAACATAGATTAAGGTTTAGGTATAATTATATAAAAGGATCCTCAACAATTTAGCATTAGTTTTCAGTAGCACTGGGATTTGTGGGCCACCATGTGTCTGATCTAATTACAGGGATGGAGATGTACCCCCTACGCCCAAGTTTCCTGGAGTTTGTTCCTGAGCCCCTATTGGCTGGTGTGTTGGGTGGAGTGTGCTTCCTGTTTGTGGCCATCATCCTCTCCTTGGTGACGGCATGTTTTATGAGTCACAGGAGACAACGTCGGCGTAGAAAGAGAAGAGAAGGTAAAGAACAAGATTGGAAAACACAAATGATTGTTTTTCAGAATAATGTAATTGTTGTTAAATCTCGAGTAATTTGATATCTGATGGCTTGCCATAAAGACTAGGTGTGATGATAAAAGGAAGACATATAAATATATATTTGAATGTACATATATACTGTATATACATATGTAGGAATACTACAATTGGTAAGCTGAAAGCACCATTGATAAGCTTTTAACTGCCATCATATTTTGATTGAGTTTTAAGTTAAATGCATTTTAATCATCCCATTTGCCATGTGCCATTGTTTGACTTTTAACCCTCCCCTCATCTTTTCAGATCTCCCTTCTGCCTTCCAGAAGAGTTCATCTCCAGAGTAAGTGTCTATCTTTACCAGACCAGCACCGTCTCTCATGACATTTTCTATCTATCGGTCCTGTACAGTATCTGTTACTTATTCATAGCCCTGTTTTGATCCTTTCGTGTTTTTTTCTCTTTCTATCCTCAGAGCTCACTCGCCTTCTCACAGCCCCGACAGTGTCCTAAAGCTGAAGCTGTGTCCTCCCCTTCCCTTCTTCCCTAACACCTCCTCCTCACAGTCTGACCGCTCCTCCTTTGATAAAGGCAGCCGTGGGGAATACCAGGATCAGCGGAAGCAACTGCTGTCCAATTCATCTCCACCACCCCATTACACTCTCTTTGAGAGTCACCTTGGGTCTCAGGCCCCCTCACCAACCGCTCTGGAGTCCATCTCCAGAGGCCCAGATGGACGCTTCATTGTCCAACCTTTGCCAGAGGGTTCCAGCCCCTCCAATAAGAAAAACTTCAAGAAGGACATCCTACAAAGTAATGGTGGGGCAAGTGGCACAGGGAGCAACCGGACATCATTCAGGGAATCTCCAAAGTCAAGCATCTTGAGCTCTGAGAGGGATGAGAGAAAGGATTCTCCACTTACTGTGGATGTCCCAGAGTTGAGCAGGCCTCCCTCCTCCCCTGGGAGAGTTAAGGCAATGGCTAGAAACTTCTCCCGTCATGGCTGCTTTTACTCTGATGACGAGCAGGGCTCAGAAGCACTACTGGAAAGAGCCAGCTTTTATTCAGACAACAGTGAGAAAAAAACAAGTGATTCCATAAGAAGGTATCGCATACCTGGCCACGCGGAAGACCTATTCCCCAGTTTGGGCAGGAGAACCAGGCTGATAGATAGGGAGAGAGACAGGCCACATCATTCAGGCTACCAGCCTATGGAGAGAGAGAGCCGGCTGACCAATGCTAGCACCCTGGTCTCACAACTAGACAGTGAGCTGGAGAGGGATAGTATTAGCAAGTGTGTCAAACTGGCAAAGGAGAGGGAAGAAATGGAGAGGGAACTGGAGAGCTATACAGCCAATCAGAGGACTCGAGGGAGAGAGGCTCGTCAGTCCAATAAGACAGAAAGCCCTCACAAGGATGTGGCCAGGTCAGAGGATGATCCTGTATGGAAACCACAAGATGTTACCTTTAGACAAAAACACAGGCCCTCAGGTCAGACAACTCGGGTGTCCGACTTTAGGAGGGCCTGCTACTTTGGGAATACTAGCAGTCCTATGGACCGGCTCTCTACCTCTCGTATACAGTGGGACATTAGCCCTGTTACATCTGTCACCAGCCTCATTCCAGTACAGAGCCCACGGGAAACCACCACACCCAGGCACCAACATCCTCACACACGTGGTGTTAGGGAAACTACAGAGGACTCTCTCCTTGTTGACGCATCACACTCTCCAGTAACTCAGAACACTTCCCTACCCATGCTTTCCCCTAATGTTACCTCAGAAAGCCTCCCTGTTCTTTGTCTAGGAACGCCTGACAGAGCCAGGTCAAAGAGTCCTGACAGAGAACCAGCTACATGTCGCAGGAAATCCATGACTGAGGAGGGCTTGAGGGAAAAGACACAGGGTGGAGGTGTTGCTTTAAGTCCCAGAAGGTCATATGCTTGTGGTTCTCAGCATTGGGACTCAGCTGTCAGAACTCCTCCAGTAGACAGTGAGAGACCTGCAAGTCCAGCCCGGCCTTACACTGATGCTGCACCATATAATCAGCCTGAGAGAACAGGAGAAATAGATTACACAGATAGAAGGGATCCTAGTCCTTCAAGTTATTCTACCTTACCCTATGAACACAATGAAGGAGGGGCAAAGGCCAAAGACAGAGAGGATCAAGGCAGGGATGACCGTCGGAGTTCAGCGTTTTACACTGATTTAGAGAGAGAGGGGGTGAGAACACGCTCCAGGAGGAGTGATAAAGGTATTTTCTCTGATAGTCCCAGCCCTATCTCTCCATTAACTCTTGTAGAGGAATGTGAGAGTGACCAGTCCCAATTTTCTGTTCCTAGAATGTCAGAGTCCTTTAAGGCCAAGCCTGCAGCCCCATCTCCCAAAATGTCCCCACTGCAGACAAGTGCAATTCTTGAATACTTGAGCCTACCAGGTTTCATTGAAATGAGTGTGGATGAACCTGTGGATGAGGGGGAAGTCACAGACACTACTGGGCAAAGTTCAGAAGTACAGCCAGAAAAACCTCCGGTGGCTAAGCCAGATGTAGTTCCTAACTGGGAGGTTCATTTTCAGGAAAAACTACAAACGGACTCAAGACAAAAGGCAGTTTCCTTTGAGAAAACTCATTGTGTGGGTGGTGCAGAGGCAAGCTTAGATGCTAGTGAAGAGCCAGACTATAGACACTCAGTCAAAGTAAGATTTCCAGACAAGACAAAACCACAATCACTTGGTCCAGAACAAACTAGCAAGCAACTTTATTATCAGAAATCACGAGTTCCACTTGGTAATAACACTAAAAGCACAGACAGACCTCAGTCAAGACTTGGATCCAGTTCAGCCCACACCTTGTTTAGTGCAGCTAAAGGCATGGCAGATATAGTGTCAAAACACTCACAGAGTTTTGTAGACAGTTGTGAGTCTGTCACAGAGCAATCCCAAAGACAAGCTTCTCAGGGCAGAAGGACTAATAATATTGCATCACGAATATGTCAAGCTCCTGTGCCATTTCTGAAGAAATCCTTAAGCATAGGTCCCTGTAGAACCCTCTCAGGTATGGGACAGCCTCGTCCTTTCCTAAAGAAATCCATTAGTTTAGGCTCACAAAAATGGGAACACTTTGAGAGCCCAAGGACATACATCTCAGAGAAATGTTACTGGGATGAGTTCCCAAACCCAGATGTCAGGGCAAAGTCCTATAGTTTGGGTCACAATCCGTCTTCCCTTCCCAGGCCAGGCCCGTCCTGGAGGGAGTATGTTCCATTCAGGCGCCCCAGCATTGGGAGCTTGGAGAGGCCTCACCATGCACAAAGACCTTTAGCTAGCCCTTCCTACCTCACTCCTTCTATGTACCCTCCCAGACAAACTTCAATCTCCAGTAGGCTGGAACCCTCCGATCCACGACGACAGGCCACTGTTTTCCCTGAGTCCTCCAGGTGGCATGCCACTTATCAAGACAACCTGAGGTCTGCTCAGCATAAATATATCCCCATGCCCTCCTCCATCCCTGTACCCCAGTACCAACACAGGCCAGGCTCCAGAGGGGACAGTATGAGACCCATGGACCCCAGGAGGGGCCCTCCCAGGTCCTACCTGCCCAGGGGTAACAGCTGGCCCTCACCCTACCATGCCCCCTTCCCACCACGGGAGGTAGAGAGTCACAGAGAAATGGAGAGGGTATTAGGGAGGGGAGGGGAGACTGAGATCCGGGAGGGCAGAGAGGGAGGGAGGGCCAGTTACGCTAGCCAAAGCAGTGGCAGGGGTAGCGTCGGTCTCCTCCGACAGTCCCTGTCCATCACTCCCACCCTCCTCAGCTCCCCTGAAACCACAGAAGAGAGTGAGCGATACAGAGCTGAGATGGAGCTACGTGAGAGAAGAGCGAAAAGGTGAAACACTACCACACCTAGCCAATAACACCAAACACACTGGAGTGTTTTCTCGGCAGAGGGATTTATGGATGTTGCCAAAATGTTATGTATTTTGTAGTTCTTCATTTCTATTGTCTTTGCTATTATCTGACCGCTTGTTTTGTATGTCTGTCATTAGAAGGAACACATCAGTAGATGAGAGTTATGAGTGGGACTCTGCTGATGCCTGTGTGGACTCGGAGGTCCTGGAGGCCATGAAGTTCGATCAATCACAAATGGGTTTTGGGAAAGGCAGGGGGGAGCTCAGATATGATCGATCTTACTCTACTGGTGGCCTCCAGGACCGACGAAAGAAAGGTAAGAACTGTTTTTTTTTTCATGCTCATTTTGTTTGTATAATGTCTTCATGTTGCATGTGTTCTTAGTGAGTGTAATGCTTCTTGGTATTGCATGTGTTCATCTTGTGCCCTTGTGCTGTGGTTATTGTGAGCTTAGCCCATGACATTCCCATCCATGCATCTCGTCTCCCTGCTGCCCTTCCCAGGCCCGTCTCCCTCAGTCAGCCCACCAGTTTCCAACCCACCTCGCTGCCAGTACAGCCGCTCCCTAAGTGAGGCGCGTTTCAACGCTCTCCGCCTGGAGTACCAAGAGTACAGGCGGGCTCAGGAATCCATCTGTTCCCGTGAGCCCTGCCTCACCCCTGGCCCTGACTCAGACTCTGACTCCAACTCAGCACTGCTCTAGCAGCTTACCTTGGTCCGTTATTCTGCCTGCCCTCTCACCCTCTGACCTTTTTTTTCACCTCTCACTGCTTGCCTGCCTCTCTCCTTTCCCTGCCTGCTACTTTACCATCCATGTGCAGTGCATTTGTATGCCTATTAAAGCTGATGAAATCATGATGCTACTACTAAATTTGTCTGTCCGAAGATAATTCTCTAATTATGTACTGCTCTGTCTTTCTCTTTTACAGGTATTCTTAAGAAAGAAACCAAATAGACATTTTTAATGCACAGAAGACAGCACTGTGGTCCTGGACACACTGTTTCACCTCACTGGAGCTTTGTCATATTGAAACACCTCATTGTTTAACTTTATTTGATCCTCTGTTACCATGGACTAAAGTCTAACCAATTTAAAGAGACAATACCCATATTCTATATGCCATCAATTGCCACAGACTACAATTGCTCAGTTGTCCCGATGATACTTGTTATACAGTTGAAGCTCTTATCAGATGCTGGATATTCATTTTCTTGTACTTTTTCAAATGTGCTTTGGGTACTGAAGATGAGAAGGGATTATTTATTTTTCAAAGAAGCAAGTACAATGTTTTGGGGCTTTTGGTATACCTTGACAATCACATACAGAGGGCCCCCATTAGAAAAGACAAGCTCACCCTTGAAGATCTGTTTACACAAAGTCGCCAACAGCATGCTTTATAAAAGCAGCTGGATGCTATGTGAAGAGCTGAAGAGCTTTGAAATTGTATTTCAAGTTTAATGTCTGAAATTTGTCAATGCCTATCACATAAAACACTGCCCTTTAGTAATAAAAACAATTTAAAAAAAAACCAATATGTAGGTATGTGGTCCAAGATAGCATCTGTTTGTTGAAATGTCTGTATCTGTAATAATGTCTATGTTCCCAATCAAACAGTACTTGACACCAACAGCATTTTCACTTTAGAGCCACCATCTCCCATTGTAAATGGCATAAGCACTCAAACAGTGGGACTTGAAAGATTTTTATCACGTAATTAGGTAACTTTTTATGCATTGGAATACAAATTTTAACCATAACAACCATTTCTTTCCAAAGGAATTCATGTTACATAAGTTAATTATTCCAAACAACAATCTACTGTAATTAAAAAAAAGATTTGTATCTGTTACTTTGATTTACCTGATTTCAGTTTCCTAAAATTATTTCCTGTTTTTTCCACAGAATATCTGTCACCATAGCATTCCCCTCCTGAGACTTTTTAAAACTAATCACTTAAAATAACATCCCAGTATTCTCTGTTAAAGGTATGTACAAATGTTTATATGTACCCTAATGTCAATCAACCCTGTCCTTGTATATTTTCCATTAGTAAATGTTCACCATTTCATCATATGAGAAATGCTACTTTACTCCTCCTGGACTGGTCAAACCTCCCCTGTACAATTAAATCAGAAATGATAAAACTTGAAAAGCTAGAGAGAATATCCTTCGTGAAACACAGGGAAAAAATATGATTTTTGCCTTATATTTGTAAATGTCACAAATAAACTAGTTGATTGACCATAGGAAGGTTGAGTTCACAAGCTATAATAAAACAAAAATTTATCACAGGATCAAAAAAAATTTTTCATGTGCACCTTTTGTTACATGAGTTCTGCTGGCATGATTGAGGATTTCTGTGTATTTATTAGGGGTTATGATATGCAACAATGTTTACAATTCACATTATTGATGTGGAGGCAACACTGTGAATATTTCATTAAGCTGACTTCTAATTCTGTTTGAATTGCAAGTCTCTTGTTATTAATTTTATGCCCATCAGCCTACTGATTTTTTTTTTTTTTTTTTACTGCGAGATGACAAAACTTGTACTTTTGTACTTTCCCTGGCAAACTGTTTTACAGTGACCAAGAGAGAATAGAACATCAGCGAATCTTCAATTTTTGTAGCTATACCTTGGAAAGAGTCAACACTTGTATTATATTTACTTAAATAATCCAGCTGGAAATCTTCATATGGAGTGAGCATGCATTTCTAATGATGGTTTTGGATGTTTTGTACAAACTGAAAAATTTTTATATCTTGTCACCTGTTTGCTTTTGTCATTTTTATATGTTTGTAATGAATAAATTGATTTATTCTGAATGTACCTGACTGAGATAATGTCGTGAATTGGAGTCTCTTGAAGCCATTTGCTCTTTAACTAAATAATTTATATCCATATTAATTTCATTACAGAAGTATTTTGTATGGAGTAAAGATTAAAATCACTTACAATTGTAGATAGTTTTGCCTCCTTCCATATTCACCATCAGCCAAGAAAAAGAAATTAGGCCGCTTTACACCTTTAATTCACAATGAATTATGGGAAATCCAAATCAAGAATTTAGTGGTTGTAGGCTGAATAAACTAGCTAACTCAAATAGCTTCTAGTTAGCTAATAGACAATGCCATGTTTCAATAGTGTCAGAATCATCAGTTCTTTGACAGATTTAACATCTCAGTGCTGTGTGTCTCTATCATGGAGTTTGAGTCAAGTTAAAAAATTAATAATGTCTATATGCAAGGCTTATATTAACTTTGAATCGGCCTTTATATGATATAGGTATATTGTTTATGCTTTTCAGTTGTCTTCCTCACAATGTGACCTACTGACATAAGAATGCCACTGGTGACAAGCATCTCAAAATCAAAAAATTGTCCTGCATGAAAATATATTTTTAGACAGTGTAATAGTACTGCTCAACTACGACAAACTGATGCTTCGTGCTCAAATTCATTGCACTGCTGACCTCTAGTGACCAGGTTAGTGTTAGCTTTGATCGATTTAAGATGTGGGCTCCCAGGACTAGTGTGAGTGTTATAGATGTAGTGATTCCCTCCCTGCATGAAGAACTACTTTCTCTAGTCCAGAAAGATGTCTAAACAAGGGGTCAAAGCAGATGGAAAGGGTGTCCTTTTTATAGACTTAAGCCCCTGCCCCTCTAAATGTCAGTGCACGACCCTGCTGTCTGTAATCTTTATCCAAGCTCATTAATACAGCTACATTGGCTCACATACACGTGAAATGTTTGACTATATTAACCAATACTGTTAACTATAAATCTGCCTTCATGAAAAAAATGAGACGACAAGCCATTTGCTCTTTAACTAAAGCGTTTATATGAATATTCATTTTAGAATTCATCACAACACAGAGGTATATTTTGGATGTCAACAGAACCTTCCTCGTCCAGGCTCATCATCTCCTCTTACTTGGTTGACATACGCATGACATGTTTGACCATATTGCCAATACCATCAAAAATATAATGATAGTGGTACTCTGTCTCCCACATGAATGAAGGGGTGCTGATGACTTTGTTCTTCTCGTCCACATAGGCTTCGTGATACAAACAGTCAAGGCCAACACAGGAATTAGCAGTTCAGAACAAATAAATAGACAGTATGCATCATTTCGTGCAGCCTTAGTTAACTAACATCTATAGTAAAAAGAGACATTATAAAGGATATGTATGGCTCACGGACGGTGTGGCGTGCACCCATGCTCTTTATAGCTTGCACCATGTTTGTGTGGGGCCAGTTACCCCAGCGACTGTTCTCATCCCGCTCATAGCCCATGGTCACCTCGATGCCAGGCAGCACACGGCAGGCCAGCACAGGAGCCATACTGGCAAGCCTGGAACAAAGGACAGTAGCAGACAGTCAGTGGAGCTTTTTATTAAGTCAAGATTAGGAGAGAAAGACTGATCAGGGTGTAAGAACATTTGCTGTACCTGTATCAGCCAGGAGAAATGTAAAGCCTGAAGAGTTATGGCTTTCACAGCATGCAGTCAGTTGCGGAAGTATGGCGACAGTGGTGTGATGTTGGTTGTTTTCACTGTATACTTAAACAACTTACATTACTGACCAAAATATGAGTATGAGGCAAAAGTACAGACTGTCAGCAGTTGAGTATGACTACATATTGTCTACAAGTTAAAACATATTAGAGAAATTGCTATTGTTGTGGTCAGCCACCCTCTCCCAACTTGAAAGAACAAATATTCGGAAATTAAACTTAGTCAAGTTAATATTTGATTACTTGCTCTTTGTGAGCAATTGCTCCATAATTTTTGTGACCTATCAACATAACCAGACCCTTGATATCTTCCTGAAAGAGGCTCTTCTGTTGATAAAATGCAAATTCCTACATAACACTACAGTACACCTCAATGGGAGTTCAACAGTAACATTGATTCTTTTGATGCAGTGTAGAATAAATGGGCAACTCTATGATAGGCAAAGGGTGAACTTAATGAGGCAATTTACACATGCACACGGTCTTTTGCAGAACATGAATAAACTCTTTAATCACTGCAAATGTACCTGAACACTGGGCATTGCTGCAACTTCTTAGAGAGAAGTTGTTTGTACATGAATCTACAGAAGCTGATGAAAGCCAAGAATGCTCATCCCATTAACTCTTCAACAAGACATTGCCATAGTAGCCAGCAAGCTTGAATTACATCTGATGTAACAATGATATTTAAAGAAACACAGGTGCTATGATTATACTTGCCTTTTATTGAAGATATCATGCATAAAACATTACAGACCAATAACAACTTGTAGTCTACATAAGACACTAGTGTAATATTTGCTGCACAGCTAAAATTGGCATTAGCATTGCGAGTAGCTGTTCAAAATATCCTGTATAAGGTAGCACCAACGGTGCAGCTTTAATTGTGCCTAAAATTTTTAAATAGAAGTACATATCTAGTATCTGTGCACCATATAGGTCATAACTAATTACTTTTGTTTACAGTGACAGCAGCCTTCTCTGTCACAATAGGTAATTAATCAGCATCCTTAGAAAATACCACTTTGGAGGTTCCACAGGGAATAATTTTAGGATGTATGTTCTTCTCCCCATGCATACTCCCACTTGGCCACATCTGTAAATAAAATGTACCTTTCCACACAGATGATACCCAGTTATATCTTAGCTAACCCAGTGATCCAACTTGCCTTGACACAATGAAAGATTGCCTCACAGATATAATGTTGGATGTCGCAAAGTAAATTACAATTCAGAAAATCAAATCTGAAATTGTTCATTTTGGCCCTTCAAACTCTACAAAAATGTTTTTTTTTGTCAAGATCAAAGTGCAATTCTGCTTCTTTTTACTGAATATGTTCAAAATCAAGCCATTTTTACCACTGTGATCTGAGGAAGGTCAACCATGCTTTTAACTCCTCTTGCTTAGACTGCTGCAAATCTCCCTACTCCTGCCTGAGTCAACTCACATCTTCAGCTGCCAGTTCTAACTGGTGTATTTAGATAACTGAAAAGGATTTGGAAGACCAATTATGCACCTCCCTTGACAATTACAGGCTTAATTCTAAACTGTCTGTCCTGGCCAAAGTGCCCAAATCTCTGATGAGGCAGCAACTCAAGGAATTAAATGTAGTTCTGTGAAGGAGTGACCCAGGTCTCTGTACTTGGCCCTTTCTATCTGCATTGATAATTTAGGCCACGATGTGTCAAAATGTGCCTTCATTCTGATGATATGATCATTTACTGTCCTGGAAACCTTGTAAACACTTCTAAAAAATTTTTAAATCCATTGGATTGAACCCTGACAAAATGAAACTTTGTACTGACCACTTTTAAAGGAAGGCTAGGTCTAAGCCAAAGCTCCACATACCTTTAACCCCATATGGGCCACAGTAGAGATCATAAGTCAGGACCCCAGATTCAAAACTGAAGTTCATCAGACTTTGACCATCTGGGCTCTCAAACAATATATTGACTTACCTGAGGAAGTGACAATCATTTTTTAAACAGTTTGTAATGCACATTTTTACAGGCTTGCTATTATATACTGTTTATATGTTTGTTTTTTTTCTTTTACTTGATACCTCTACTGGTTTTATGTCAGTTTATGGTTATTACTATTCTCTATTTTTATGGTGTTCCTTTAAGATACAATCTGAAATTTATTTAAAGATATAAATTGTGACTATATTTTCGTATGTTCTTTTAGACTGAATTGTAGTTGAAAGCTTTTGAGAATTGTCTTAGTCCATCCTACATCAAAAGGCCTGTTTTATTACAAAATACATGTAATCCTCAGGTTTAGGTGTCACATGCTGTCAATCATTGTAGCATTATTATTATTATTATTATTATTAGTAGTAGTAGTAGTAGTAGTAGTAGTAATAGTAGTTTTAGTAGAGGTATTATCAGTATTATTATTATTAATTGTTATGCATCATTTATTGTTCATAATAACTATAATAATAATAAATGTGGGGGGAAAAGGACACAGTTCTCCAAACTTTTTTAACATGTGAGCAACATCCATTTTGACGTGTAAATCTGTCATTAAAGATGCTGTATCTTTATCTCTATTTATCCATATCAATATATCTATATACTGTATACAGACAGCGCTCACTGTCTGTCTTATTCTTATCTAGCTTAATTCTCTGCTGCTGCGACGACCCGATTTCCCCACTGGGATAATTTAAGCCTCATCTAATTATCTAGTCTAATCTAATTTAATATATGGTCAGAATCAATGGCAGTCTGTGATTTTGCCTCACATTCATGTCTGGATCTAAAATACAAATGTAACGTGAGTGAGTGTACAACCAAAAGAAGTTCAGTTTCACACCGCTGCCCCAATACTTGAACCTCTGATTGCACTTCAGCAGGGATCTGCTGTACCTTTAGACAGAACAGACTGAATATTCAGAGTCATACATACCCAATAGGCTTGCGTGAACGGTGGAAATCTTTAAGGATCTTTTCCACATCATTTTGGAGCTTGCAGTCTTTGCCATCCTTCATAAATGTGGATCTAAAGAGTTGAGAGTTATTTTTACATAAATATACTACTGCTGTTCACTCTATCGTATCATAATCATTATGTATGGAGTTTTCTCTCACAACCTCTAAGTGACTACTTCACATTCCACTATTCCTCACAGATTCTTGGTGATGCCATGGCCTCCAGGAAAGATGACAGCATCAAAGCTGTTGACATCCAGCTTGGACAGGTCCTGCATTTGCATCATTCCCTGTCCATGGCTGAAACGAGCTGACTCCACCATCATGTGCCTATGTAATGGCCAAAAATAATCATAAATACTATCTTGTGGAATTAGTCAAGAAGTTAGACATACAAAACATGCGACATCAAACAACTCACTGGACTGATCTGTAACCTCTTTCCATTTGAAAGTGTACCGATGCGGTCCTAACAGACATACCGGTTGTCTCCGGATGCAGGCTGCTTTTTCATGTGGTCCATCACATGCATCTGCTGCTGATTTGGAGCAAACATCTGGAAGCGTGCGCCGTTACGGCTCAGGTGGTACATAGTGCTGAAGACACAGTTGTGAATTACATCTCTGTGTGTTGCAATGTAATGCTGTGCAATAAACTGAAACTCCTATTCTGAGTCAGCAGGCATGATACTCACTATACTGCCTCATGGACATCAGTCCCATCCCACCAGCCACATCCTGAGAAAACCTGAAGTAAGGGTTGGATACTGTAGGTATCACTTTTACATAGTGGTTCACAAATCAGAATACATAGACAGCCTTTGTCCTCGCTAATAATAATAATGTATTTTCTATCTATTTTGCCTGAGCCTGTATTAATATGTTCCACTTACCACTGCAACATTGGTATTTCCCCAGTTGCCATAGTCACCGTGGTGAACAAAGCAGGCAGGCTGACGAGAAAGAGCAGCCAGTGTTTGTTTTGAAAGCAAGGTCCTGGTTGCCAGCATGATTTCGCTTCAACCTGTCAAAGTGTTGTAAAAGAAATCTGAGTTTATGCCACTAAGCCTTGAAGACGTTTGATGCGTGCGATATTCCTCTCGCTGTGGCTGTATTTATACCGGCAAAAGTGACGCTGCCATAAGCCTTATTTTCTGGGAAGAGCCACTGCTTCCTTGCCTAGACTGACCTATTCCTCTCCTTAACACCTCCTCCCTATTAATACCTTGTTTATTCATCTAATTAACTTAAGTCATTTGGCCACCAAGCAACCTCTCAGCTTTGCAATGTAGTCTAAACATGTACTGATTTAACCCATGAAAGGTCTTGTGGCCCATTTAGAATTTAACTCTTAAAATGGTCTCTTGTTGGAAAAGGTCAGAGAAATAATGGCAAGTATTTGGCTTTAAAAAATAAAATTCAATATAATGTGCTGAGGTAGTTGCCCGTGACTGCTGACCTTTGTGCAACACTCTACATCGATATGTATTTTTTGTGGAAAAAGTGCTGAAAATGCTGTTTATGTTGTATGTAATGTAGCAGTGGAAGTGATGTCTTTGTACAGTATGAGACGTATGCCCTTTAAAGTCTATTAAGTTGTAAGGCTCTTACTTGCTTTAATGCCAGGTTGCGTCTACAATGTCTAGACACCAAACCTGGAAATACCCCAGTCAGACGGAAGTGCCAAAGTCAATGTACTCTCTGCCTGTTGAATCCAAACTGCAGCTCCTGCCCACAGTGCTGCAAGCGATTGTAATTAGTAAGGGCAGATTTCCCATTCCCCAGGTTCAACGTCTGGTCACAGATGACGAATGCGAGGCAAAACTGGGCATTTATTTTTATTATGACCACTCTTATGTATAAACAGTCAACAATATTTACATACTGAAGAAAGTATAGCAACAATTTGAGAAACAAAATGCAGAAATTGCGTAAACAGAACAATATATGACCAAGTAGAATCACAACTTTAAGCCTCGGCTGGCACCTAACTTGAGATGCTCTTGTAGGATTCTGCCAACAGGTTTAAAATTTGACAAATGGGATACTCATGCATAGAAAACACATACTTAACTGTCACACAGGGGGATCACGGGGTACAAATAAGGTTTGTAAATCAAACACTATAACGTGACAAGACCAATTTATGTGGTGAGATTTTGTCTACTAAATGTTGCCCTTATTGTCATTGTGAAACATAGAAAAAACATGTTCCTCTATTTTCTCCACGAGTGCCAACTTTCTTATACTGTAGCAAAAGACACAAAGCATGCCATAATCCAGTACATCCTGTCTCACATTATCTGAAAAATCTGTTTTTTTACCTTGTGTCATCTCAAATACTGTGATTAAATGTGACTAAAACAGTAACAACAGATGTCTACAGTAAAGGAAAGAAAATAAGACACACAGCACTAGGGACAACCAGTTAATAAATAAAGGTCAATTTGATAGAATATAAAAAAGAAATGTCTAAAACAATCTTCTCAGTGTATTTCTACATTGTTGATGTTTCAGTAAAATAAAATCATGTACATGTGGCAAGCATATCAAAAAATCAATTCAAAATGATGCTTAATGATGTTCCATCGACATCCAACCAGGCGCAACACAACTGCTGTGACACAGTGCCGACAGCCCAACTTCAAAATTTGGCATTGATCAGGCTGCGACTTAGACCATTCCATCAATTACTGGCGATGAGCCATGTTGAAACTGCACTTCATATAGTTTAGTTTGCTTTACATGTAAGGACCAAATCCTAAGAGCCATTTACATGCAAATCACTAAAAGCTTCAGTGGTGAAAGAAAGAATCAACTCCCAAATTTCGGCCCACCACTAAAGAAAGCTTTCATGCACCCAAGCACCGACAATCAAGGAAGATGTGCGCTCACTGTGCACATTGTGTTCATTATGGAGAGTATTTGCGAAGATATCCACCTGATAAAGAGTGGGTTTGCTGATGAAGCCACTAGCAGTGCTCATAGAGAAGCGTGTGTTAACAAGGCCAGTCTGGTTACATTAGGGCGTGTAGGCAGGCGGCGGCTGAAACTGATTGGCAATGTCATAATCAGCGGGATATGTCTCGCTGCTCTCCTCCATCTCGGAGAGCAACTCTAAAGCCTGCTCCTCCTCCTCGGTGGGGTAGTGGCGCAGGAGGTTTGCAGCTGTGGCGAGGATAGAGGCTCCGCCAGCGCCAGCCACCAGGTAGAAGCTGATGGCGAATGTGACGTATATGAGGGAACCGTGGTACTTTTTGTGCTGCTGCTGTAGTGACAAAATCAGCTCCGAGGCCCAGTAGCAGAAGCCTATCACCGTGGCACACTGCAGCACTGAGGGCACAAACGGATAAACAGGGAAAACAATCATTTACTAGTTAATTGGCTGATCCAGGAATAGTTCAGATTTAAATCAGTTAGTACAAATGACCTACTTAGAACATCAATGACAAATTACAGTACTTCTCTGCGATTCGTAGTGAAGAGCAGTGATAGGAGAAACTCATACCTGTGAGAATGTGGGCAAACGCATATCTGCGTGTGATCTTGAGAGCAGGGTGCTTGGGTCCAAACACATCTAAAAGGAAAGCAGTCAGGCTGCACAGAATGCCCAGGAAGCAGAAGGCAGCGATCACCCTCAGCAGCAGGATGGTCTGGGGGTTCACACAGTAGTCTAAAACACAGAGGGACAGCAACACAAAGCATTAGAACT
This sequence comes from Centroberyx affinis, assembly GCF_046629955.1. Lineage (NCBI taxonomy): Eukaryota > Metazoa > Chordata > Actinopteri > Beryciformes > Berycidae > Centroberyx > Centroberyx affinis. The sequence goes on from NW_027278865.1 coordinate 480,821, forward strand.
AAGCCATTGGATATTGACAGTTTCACAGCTGGTTTTGATGTTTTTTTGCGCTGGGCCTATGGCTGGTTCTCACCATCCAGAAGCTTGGGGTCAATGTACCCCAGGACGTCTGCTACCCCCAGCTCTTGCCTCGGACACGTGCCCCCGTGAACCCGCAGCCAGGCCGGTTCCGCCAGGGCCGTGCACAGCGCCGTGATGGAGAGGGCGCCGGGCAGCGCCGATGCCAGGCTTCGCTCTGGCTGTTTGGGCAGAGAGGTGCCCCCTCTCCTTCTCCGGCCTCCAGGAACGTTGGACCCCGGTGGTGCATACATTGTCATCCAATTTCCTTATCGTCTGTCGTTATGGTGTCCCACTACTGACACTAGTTTCGATTTTAAAACCCCTAAGGCTACAAAGGTCAGCAAACTGACAATAAGCTCCCTCGGTAGCGAATACAAATGTTTGTAGCCGACCCAGCTAGCTAGCCAATGGATGACAGACAGGATGACAGTTATTGTTAATTATAGTAATGTTCCACCGTCGACGTTTTAACTCTAAATTAGCTTCTCAATCGAAACGCGATAGGCAAATGACGGGCGGACAATACAGGACAGATGGCCTTCAGGCCTACTGTGTTGTTGTTAGCGTTGTGAGCTAACGTTTGCTGGTCAAATCTCGTCAACGTTACTCTCATACAAAAATCGACGCACTTAACAGAAACAACTAAAGTAAACTCACATATATAACGAATCTAGCTAACTAACCCTATGATAAAGATCCATCCATTTGGTAGAAAAAATAAAGACAAAACAAAAACAAAAGACAGCTTATGCTGGCTTCCTGTAAAATATGTTCTTCCTTGTTCATGCCATTCTTCTTCGTGGCTTCCACAAGCCACCGTGTAAACGATAGTGGTGAACAGAGCTTCCATCTGCTGGTGATTTCTATAAGGAGACAGCCGCATTGGGAACATGGCGAGCTAACGTTATACTCCCGACCGATAGAGGGTAGTAATATCAAGGTTTTAACGTTACTCATGACTGTCAGAAGTAGAGGCACAGACAGGAAGTTTGTGAAATGTAACTAAACTGGAAAAGTAAGGGATTTAACTCATATTTTGCATGATTTTGTACTTTGTCAGGTGGTGAAAATAGTTTCAGTGTTTTCCTTTGCTTTCTCGCTCGACGTTTTTTTCTGTTTTGGAGATTAGCATTTCGTCTGCGGTTTGGTTGTTGCAGTGCATTGTGGCGCACGATAATTTAGCTACCGTTAGCCAACTGTCAGTTGTAACAGTTAGCTAGATATGAAGGACGCGTTGGCCCTTGTTGAGAGACTGAACGCACACCCAGACTCCCGGTGCTGGTATGCTGCCTGGAACCCGACCGGGACGCTGCTGGCCTCGTGTGGAGGCGACCGGGCCGTCCGGATATGGGGACGAGAAGGTGAGCGGTTCAGCCAAATGTATTGAGTGGAAATATTACAATGCAATGACTGCCTAACTGTGAAGCTACTGCTAGGTCTCTGTTACAATTCTGCATTGACAATTTCTGGCACAGCAAGAATAATGAACCGTTTCCAGTGATGTAACGGTGAAATAACGAGGTGGGTAAACCATGACCTACAGTCTGCGATCACCATAAGGCAAACACCCGCGAAAATCTGTTATATTTTCACAAAAGCAACATTTTTTTCTTTGAAAGACCCTATCCCTATAACCTAGTTACCTCTCCTGTGAATGACCAGAGAAACCAATAGTGTTGATGTCCAATGTTCCTACCATACTTTTGTCAGATGAAATCAGAGACAGTAATCTTTTCTGCCATATCTCATCTAACGTTAAGCTATAACAGTTAGCTATTTTTTTGGATAATTCAACTTCAGTCTGATAATCAAAGTAACAAGTTATTTATTGGATTGGTAACTGTAAAGGTATTACTGAAGATGAAAGAGCAGTTTGTTACTGAAAAACAAAATAAGATTACTGTAATGCATTACCACCCAACAGTAATTGCTAGTTCCTCTGTTATTTGTACAATTACACTTTTGGGACAGCAAGAATAACATAGCTCCCCCCATTTTAGGTGACTCTTGGAAATGCAAGACTGTGCTCCAGGACGGACACCAGCGCACTGTGAGGAAGGTGGCATGGTCTCCCTGTGGGAACTATCTGGCCTCTGCCAGCTTTGATGCGACTACAAGCATCTGGAAGAAGAAGAACAATGATTTTGAGGTCAGATGAGATGTTTAATCTGCAGTGTATTTGTCATTTAATGCTTTACTCTACCTGTTCAGATTTTGCTTATAGTGTAATCTCGTTTTCTAGAGTTTGACTGTGTTGGAAGGACATGAAAATGAGGTCAAGTGTGTGGCCTGGGCACCTTCAGGGAATCTGCTGGCCACATGTAGCCGAGACAAGAGTGTCTGGGTTTGGGAAGGTTAGTGCTAAACTACAGTATGTCGCCACCTCATTCATTCTTTTCATTGACAGCAAGAGAATGGCTGTCTCATTATTTACCAATGCATCCCACAATGTTTATGGAAATGATCTCTTATGTTTTACATTTCACAGTGGATGAGGAGGATGAGTATGAGTGTGTTACCGTCGTGAACTCTCACACGCAAGATGTCAAGCATGTTGTGTGGCACCCAACGCAGGAGGTAGGTTACAGCTTACTCTGTACTCCTTATTGATTCCCCGGTTTTGCCACACTGCTATTCTCTGATCTATGTCTCTCTGTAGCTCCTGGCCTCAGCCAGCTACGACAACAACATTTGTGTTTACAAGGAAGAGGATGATGATTGGGAGTGCAGGGCCACCTTGACGGGGCACACATCCACAGTCTGGAGTCTGTGCTTTGACCCGAGTGGACAGAGACTGGCCTCCTGCAGCGATGACCGCACAGTGAAGATTTGGAAAGAGTCTCCAAATGGAGATGGACAGGGTGAGCTAGTATTCTGCGTGGGCAGCATTAATCCTGTCACGATAATGACAACAAAAGGACGAATGTTGGATTTTTTTGTTGTTTTTTATCAATAATGTCTATGACAAGTAAAAATTCTTAACCATTGTGTTGGAAATAATTTCATATCATTCAGTTTATTGATAAAAATATGAAACACACTATGGAGGAAATTTGGAAAGAACATAGTTTATAATGTCTAATCACATTCACGTATTTACTCTCGAAGACTAGCAAACACAATGCATGCATACCATTGGAGACATGATTTATTATTATCCAATCACAGACATGCATTAATGTACAGAGCGTGGCACCTCCTTGTCCATCTTCCGTCCAAGGTTCCCAAAAATTTCAGACAGCTCTCAGATTGTGAAAGTTTGTTTGCAGCTTCCAGGTCTACAGATGCATTGAGAAACGTGTAGATGTTTTAATTTACACTAATGCAGCGGTGCTAATTCTTCTAATATACAGTTAAAGAGCTGCTGCAGTAGACTATATTGTTATTTTTGTTGACTAAAATTATTTTCTTTTTTAGTCAACTGAATCAGTGATATGACTAAAATCTGACTAAATGAATGTGAGTGTGGATGGGTGATGAGACGGAGACTGGTACAATGTTTTATCTTAACCGTTCCTTTCTGTTCTGCTTGTTTAACAGGAGACGCATCTTGGAAGTGTGTCTGCACTCTGTCAGGTTACCATGGACGCGCAGTGTACGATGTCGCTTGGTAAGACATGTCTCCTCTTGAGAGGATTAACTGATGATTCCCATACATGGGCACAATACACTCTCTCCTTCCGTTTATACATTTGTTCGTTCATCCATCACACACAATGGGCCTCATGCAGCAACATTCTCTTAAATTTCTCTTATATTTTCTCTTAATTTTCTGTTAAGAGAAAAAATAAGAGAAGTCAACTCCAGATGCACCAAACATTTTTAACCATCCAAATCTGCTCTTACCCAGGTGTGCTGAATGATGAATCCCACTTGATCATAAATTGGAGGCGCGTGGCCGATTGTTTGTTATTAGCATAGGTAACACCCCCTAAAAACACCATATAAGGGCAGGTGTTACTCTGGAGAGGTGCTCTTGACAAAATAAGAACAGTGGATACGAACAAAAATAAGAGAAAATTTGTCCGTATATCGCTTCCTGCATGAGGCCCAATGTCTCAGACACCACTGAGAGGATTCTGACGAAACTCAGCAGAATGATGTATCTCACCACTGTGTTCAACACTTAACATTTCACTAATTGGCCCAAGGGGGACGCTACATCATTCGTTTTATTTGTCCATGTGTTATATGCAGTATCTCACCACACCACTGATCAGTAGATGCAACTTGGGGGAATGATGCATTTAAACACTGCATTTTCAAAATTCACTAATTATTGTCATTGTGTCATGCTATATTTCAGACACCAATAATTGGATTTTTACAAAACTTGAGCAAATGATACATTTCACTCGGCACTCCAGCATTTTCAAAATTACATAGAGTGGCCAAAGGGAGGAGCTACCATTACAGGTCAAAACATTTAATGACTGACCATGGGGGGACTGCATCATCTGTGGAGGATGACATGTTAACTGTTGCCTTGTTTCCAACCAGTAGGGATAACCATGTGGTATAATTTTGAGAAAATGGCACTTGGTTCATACAGTACCATGGTGAAAATGTGCCATCTGCACCTGAGTTTATTCCAAGTCACCTAGTTAGATTAACCTGAGACCCTTGCATGTATTTGTGTTCAGGTGTCGGCTAACTGGTGCCCTGGCAACTGCCTGCGGTGATGATGGAGTGCGTGTATTTAAGGAGGATGAGACAGCCAATCCAGACCAGCCGGTATTCTCTCTGGCTGCCCAGGTAGCCAAGGCCCACAGCCAGGATGTCAACTGTGTGGCCTGGCATCCAAAGGAGGCAGGACTCCTGGTCTCCTGCAGTGACAATGGAGAGATGGCTGTCTGGAGGTACCAAGAAGAGGACTGAACACATACGCAACATGACTGGCCTCTCATCAAAGAAAGACAGTATTCATCATTGCAACTCACACTGGGATGTGTGTGGCACTTTAGTTGCCACACATATCAGCACTGTTGGGTAAAAATCTTGTATTTCCCAAATCTCAACTTTTCAGGAAGAAAAACAGCTTTGTTTCCAGATTGACCAGCATGCATTCTTGAGTTTATACGATGGGGTTTTGAAAGGGTTTCATCATTTTTTTTCAACCCATAGAAGAGCACGTAATCTTTCAATTCAAGCTAAAACATGAAAATTGCCAAATTTGGAGTTACAAGGTTTTCACACTGCAATAGAGATATGTTAATATTGTTCATTCATCCTTATACAATAAATGTGCTAGTTGGGTAGGATCATGCTTGATATTAATTATGGTGTATCAGATCATTAACATGTCACCTGTAGGCCCTCAGGTCTGTTTCTAAAATGAATATACTGCCTCAGCAAGTATTGTGCTTGGTGCATCTATGTTTTTATAACAATATAATTGAGAATTTTCTGCCATTTCATGATAAATGTTTAAAGACTTTACATTAAATGATTTAATTAAAAAATCAGGTCATTGTCTCGTTCTGTCATAATTACAGAATTTGTCAACCATGAGGATTAACAGACGATTGCCAGGACTATGTGGATTCTCTTTATTGCAAAAAATACTCAAGACAGCACATCATACTAAAAACTTTTAGACCAGTCCAAGAATCACATTTCATAACAAAGCAATTAAAGTCCACAAATATAACTGGACAGTTTACCTGAACATTTAAAGGCCCAATCTGGAATAAGAGTATAGCACTAACTTTATTCCTTAGGCCTGACCAACATGATAAATTTGTTTTTGAATCTACGTGGTTTATCAAATCTATTGTTGGTAAAATAGCAAGAGATAATTTTCTATCATGTAGTACTACCCTCTAAAGAGTCTGTAGACAATATTGATATACTCCCAGATTGGGGCTTTAATGGTAATTGTTCACTACGACGATAAGCAGACTTCCCCATGTACCCGTGATACATGTCTGGTGACATTAACTGGAGAACAGATCCTGTACATCATAATTCTGGACTGGTGTACATCTTACACGTGATCTAAACTGAGAAACAACTGTACTCACAAAATTGCCATTGTTATTGTCACAAGAGCAGAGAAGATAATGGCATACTTAGAGACAAAGATAAGGGAAGTGAATCTACTTGAATATCTACAGTGAGAAGAGCTACTGATCCCTCTTCAAATCAAACGAGACATCGGAGGCTACAGTGATTTCTGGTCATCGTCGGGGTCACCGATTAGTCAGAGTCGCTATCTCCATCGCTGTCGGCCTCCTTCACATCCGCGCTGAACTTGTACTCCTGGTCACAGCCCATGTAGGCGTCGCTCATGAAGTACAGGGTGTAGTTGTGAACACCCATCACTGGGGCAACAAAGTCCAGCTTGACCTGCAGTGGAGGGAAACAAACACAATGAGAACGCCATTGGTTTACTTATTGCATTTATACAGATTATATTAAATGATTTTGCAGCACCACTCTACAAGCTCATAACTGCCTATTTGGGGCGACTCACTGACCTTTGCTTTCTGCTGGAGAGTTAGCCTCTTGATAGAGATGAGGCTATTAGACTTGGGGTCTCCGATCACAACCCACCAGCCCTCCTCACGTTTCTGGAACGATGAAAAGAATTTATACAACAGGGTCATTAAACATGGTTAATGAAAACTAATTATAGAAACTTGAGAAAACTCAAAGATACTTGGTACATACCTGGGGGAAGAGAGGTGCAATGACAGGCCCAGTCACCTCCTCCTCTCTCTCTAGCTGAACCAGAACCAGCACTGGACTACCACTGTGAATAAATATGAAAACATGCATACTTTATATTAGCATGTGCCTCCTATTCAAATTCTGAATTTTTATTTACAACTGGCATGAAAATATTGACAATATCCACAATAAAATCAAGATTCCTCTTTGCCTCACAAAATATAAATGTGTGTATGCATGTTAATGCCAGACCTAAAATTGGTCTATGATCGTCAAGCAGCTGTCTCATGTATTGTTTTCCTTCACAATATTATTACTACATTTTGAAGTCGTTACTTCCTCTGACAGAATCTATTCAATGTACCTCTTGATGTTGTCCTTTTCTGCCACCTCGTATGACAGCTCGATGTTGGGGTAGCGGTTACAGAAGCGAGCCACATCAGCCATCTGGGTGTCTGAGAGCTGCAGCAGGCCAGTTCGGTCTTCATCCTCCATCTCCATGATGTCAAAGATACTCTCCACACCCTAATGGAAAGAGGGAGGATAAGAGGATCAGTTTCAAGTAGTTAAGTCCCATAGATTGAAACAGAAGAGGAAAAAAAAACTTACAGGGTACAGTGTCATCCCTAGCATTTTTACATTGTCAGTGAACCAAATCTAAACATCTATTTTGTATTTTAGTTTATGTCATGATGCTTGATGACACGGTCAGCAGACTGCATTATGTTAAAACTAATACAACCAAGCATAAAGAGACCATTAGCATCGCCGGAGTAATAGCTGTAAACTGCAAGTACAAAAATGATCAATGTGCATCATCTATACTGAAGCAAGAATTTGATTTTGTCAAGTACTTTCAGCATGAGGAAGGATTAGTTTACCTTGTCTGTGCAGCGCTTGATGTGCTCAGAGGTAAAGAAGGGCAGTTGTTTGAGGTAGGAGTCCTTGGACCACATGGCCTGGGTGACCATCTGGGCCAGCTCCATAGCTGCCAGCGCAGGACTCAGCCAGCCGTTACTGGACAGCACATCGACACAGGCCTGGATCAGACGGACCGCCTACAAACAGCACAAACACGCAGGTTAACCATACACACTTGGATCCAGAAATAAAACAGTCTCTGTGTATGGTTTGTTCCCCTAAAGCAGCCAGAGTGTCAACATCTTCAGGCATCCTAACCTTGCTCAGAATCTCCTCAGTGTCCGACTGGAGCTCAGCGCTCAGCTGCATCCTGGACAGATGGGCTTGCAGCAGCAGGTTAGTCTTCACATGGGGGTCGTTGAACTTAGGGTTGTTCAGTTTGTGGGGGACTTTCTGTGCAAGCTGAAATGTAAAAAGGAGTTGTTCCAACAAAATTAGTTTCATCTTATTGACAAGCAATGGAAGTGTTTATGTTTACTTATTCAAAAGTAATGAGGAAAGATGGTCATTCATATTTGAGTTACGTCAATATAGTGGGTTCACCTGTCGGAGTAGTGCATCCTCATGGTGTCTGATGGGAATGTTCTTGTACTCAGCGGCGTTGGAGATGATCTCAATCAACCCACGGATCTTTGTCTTGGCATTCAGGGACATACTGAACAACTCTGCCATACACAAAAGTAAACAACGCATAGGCACTTACAGGACGGATCTATGACAAGCATACCAGTCAGTCAGTTTTAACAGATTTTCAGTGAGTGGTAGGATAGTTGTGTTGGCACAAACCGATGGTGGTGTAGTTGATGTAGTAGTAGGCCGCGATCATGCCCAAATTGAGGGGAGCCACATCCATCTCATCCTCAATGCTGATACATTTGGACTGCTCCAGGTCATGTAGCGTGTTCTCCACCAGTTCAGACAGGTGGTCCGACAGGTGACGATGGGACATGCCTGACGGGCAGAGAGAGAGCATATCACACAAAACCCTACACTTGAAACTTGTAGTATAACTTTGTTTTGTCCTTTCTATTAGCCTTTAAATCTGAGCAGTGGCTCACCCTGCAGGTTGTAGTAGTTGGGGTTCTGGGTCATACGGCGGTAGAGGAATGTCCAGGTCAGGTAGTCCACAGCGTCCTGCTTGTTCTCCACTGTCTTGGTGACGATCTCAGCGTTGAAGTGGTCGTGGAGACAGTGGTCCAGATGAGACTCCACTGGCAGCGGCTCGTACAGGAACTTCTTGAAGAAATCCTGTCAAGGAGGGAGAAAGAAACGATTTGGATTGTTCTTACCATTATATCTTTATATCTGAACAAGATAGAAAAAGGGGGGGGGTGCTACCTTCTTGGAGCCCTGACACATGATGACACAGCGTCCCTCGTCATCTAGCATGGGCCTGTTCGCCTTGCCTACCATCTGGAGGACGTCATATATAGGATAGTCCACATAGCTGCACACAAAGGGAGGAGAATGTCACCGACACAATATGTACACATAAGTGTTTACAGTCACCTTATGAATTCAACAAGAGTATCCAACCAATGGGAAGCCTTACGCATGGATTTTGCCGTTGTAGTACTGGGTGTCCATGACGATGACGAGATGTGCAGAGATATTGGTGCCCCAGCAGAGTGAACGGGAGGCTACCACCACCTGAACTGCACCTGTTGAATGAGAAGGACCAGAGATGCACATCAGAAATGATCATTTAACTCTACACCTTCAGAGACCACCAAGCTGGAAGTGAAGAGGACTGGTGAGTCATACCTGAGTTGAAGAGCTGCTCCACTATTTTGCGTTCAGTGGATGACAGGCCCTCGTGCAGGTACCCCACCCCGTTGGCCAGAGTCTCCTTCAGGGTTGAATCGGTTATTTTCTCAAGGAATGGAGCCAGGTCTTTCTCAGTGCAATGCAAGAACCTGGGTAAAGACAAAAATAATTCTTGCTTTACAGTGTAAAGGTGTGATTGATTTCCCACCTTCAGCATTATCATAATCAATTCCTATTCTACAAGCATGTTCATCAGTTGTGACTAACCTCTGAGGAACCACGTCAGCAGCACAAAACGTAAGGATGTCAATGGCTGTGAGGCGGGTCTGTCTGCGCGATGGGACAAACACCACGGCTGGTTTGGAGGGAGAGTGCTTCATGATGGCGTGATATACTGGCTTAGCCATGGACAGCAGGCGAGTTTGGGTGTGACTCACATTGAAGCCCTTAAGAGAGCAGAAAGGAGGCTTAACAGCAATTCAAGCACCTGATAAGATTAAGGTATGTTCAGGGTGTCTGCCAGTTTCATCAAGTTAAATTCAACACTTTTTAATCCGAGTTAGAATGAAATATAAGAAATTTTTTGCAACTGAAATGTAAAAATAAAAACTATATGCCTATCAGAATATAGGTTTGCATTACTGGGCAGATTTCTCACTGGAAAAAAACAAATAAAATACAAAATCAAAAAGTGAATTCAAGACACTTCAAGGCCTTTAAATGAGATAATTTGAAGCAGTTTTCCATACCTGGATGTGCAGCTCCAGAGGCACGGGCCTGACGTTGGGGTGAAAGTTGAACGTGGCCGTGGTGCTGCAGCCCAGCCAGTGGGCCACGTCTTTGGCATTGGACAAAGATGAGCTGAGGGCCACGATGCGGATGGGACGCTCAATCTGAGAGGAGATGTACCTCATCCTGGAGCAGATGACCTCCAACACAGGCTAATTAAAAGAAAGTGTGTACTTTAATATGCATGTACAGTCTACAAATGACTATTACAGTACACTACCTAATGAAGTGGTATATCGCTAAAAATCAGGACAAGGCAGGGACGCAATCTTACTCCGTTTTCTCCTCCAATGAGGTGCGTCTCATCCACAATGAAGAGGCTGACGTTCTGGACGTTCTTCCTCTGCTTCCAGCGGCGAGACAGGATGTCCCATTTGTCTGGGGTACTGACAATAATGTCCCCTTTTCCCAACAGCTTCAGGTCTGTGCTCGTCTCTCCAGTCAGCAGCACCACCTTCTTGTTCAGGACGTCCTGGAACTTCTGGTGCCAGTCAACAAACACCTGATAGACAAAGATGCAAGGAATTATGAATTATGTTCGATGGAAAGAAATAGTTTTGATAAGCAAACTTCCAACTTCCAAATGACTCAGTACCTGTTCAGCCAGTGCCTCCATGGGAGTGATGTAGACACAGCGACCCTCTGCATTGTGCAGCAGCATCCTTAGGATGGCAAACTCAGCACAGATGGTCTTTCCACTGCCGGTGGGAGCTCCCACAAACACGTTATCGTCACTGTTGTACACCGCATTGAACACTGGAGGGACAGAAACAATCCAACTAAGTCTAGAGAATAATGTAAGAGTGAAACGGTTGGTCATCACTCTGGGGAAATTACAAATGTATTCCTGAGTCCCTGAGCGTTCATTCACTTGCTTAAAACCCCTTCACTTGCACAACCAAGAAATGGCCAATTAGTATGCCATCACTTTGAGACCTTCATCAGTTCAAAGTTCTCCTTTCATGAAACGAAAACATATTTTGGAGAATGGCGTTGTAGTTTCTCTGCTTTTTCTTGTTCCTTACCTTGTGTCTGGATGGGGTTGAAGAAGGGGAACTTGTTCTGGTAGAGAGTCTCAAAGGCAGAGTTCCTGAGAGCAGTCACAGGCAGGGGCTGCAGGTCCAGCAGCTCAGTAGGCGGGGGGTACTTCTCTGGCAGGATCAGGTGACGGAAAGACACTGGAAGCTGAGTTTCACAGGCTGAGAACAAAAGAAAGAAGTGAGCAAGGCTTCATTTAAGAACATTATGTGAATTATGTTTAACACACGCTTAAAACAAGTTACTTACAAAGCCAGCGGTCTGAGGCCACACGGATGAAGTACTGCGGTGGCAGAGGCTCAAACACTGGAACGAAGAAAGTGACCAGGTGTTCGTCCTGGGCATACTTGGCTTTGAGCAGGAAGTATTCGTGGTGGAGGATCACCTCGCTGTCCACATCCTCAACCAGGATCCAGAAGGCCTCAGATGAGCCATGAATCTAAGTGGGCAACCGAGTGTGTGTCAGTAGATAGTTAGGGGTAGATAGTTGAGGTACAGCACATCGTGGGAAGTTTGACCGGATCTTACGACTGACCTTGTCATCCCACTGGAAGTCAGGAGTGATGGTGAGCTCTACTTTGAGTGTGGAGCGGGTGATAGGCTGCAGGTGCACAGCCAAGTCCAGCTTGGGGAACTGGTGAACATATTTGTGGATAGTCTTCCCCATCTTTGGCATACGGATCAGCTCACCTGAACACAAAAAATACTCCAATTACTCTTTAGGCTGGGGTGGGAATTCAATAAGTATGTGTGACGGGGGATGGAAACTCACCAATCTCATTGTGGTTAAGGTCATAGAGACGCTCGAAGGGGAAGTTCTTCTTCTCGATCTTCTTGATCACTTCCTCAGGCAGCTTCTTGAACTGCCGCAGAGGGGACATCGACTGCCACCTGTGGAGAACAGGGATACAGAAGATCAACAACCTGCCTTGGCAAATAAAACATAGCATTATGTGCTTGCTACAAAGTGATGTGAAAACAAGGCCCTATTTCAGTTTGGAGAGAAAGCATTCATGTACTCACATTCTCTTGTCAATCATCTTGCAGAGATTCATGGTCTTGTCTGTGAGCTGAGCCCAGCCCCTGTTCAGTACGATCTCAAATATGGCCCGCATCAGTCTTCCAGCACTCTGGAGGAAAAAAAACGCTATGGTTAGACTTATGACTTAAAAGTTATGATAATTTAATTTTAAGGAGAATAATACCAAAATTGACTTTTACTCAAGTTCTTTTTAGTTTTCTGGGGGGGAAAAGAGACATTTCTTGAGAACTGTATGGAAAACATACAATTTTGAAGGGCAACAGCCTAAAAGTCAACTTTCATGGCAAAATAATGAGGGCAGGTCCCGCCGTACCTGTGTAACATACACCATGTCAGCCATGAGAGCAAAGCCCTCCAGTTTGAGTTGAGAGATGTACGCCTGGAGCAGCACATTGATCTGAAATGAAAACACACAAAGTACAGGAACAGTTCTCTTCACTGGGATGTGATAGCTCATTGTAAAATGTGACATATTACTTCAAGGTACACTTAATCTGTGCACTGGAAAAATAAAACAAAAAATATCAAGCCATGATCATCATCATGACCAAGTATCATACTTAGTTGACTGTAACAGAGTATCCTAAATGACATCATTCAAGATAAATTGTCAAGACTGTCTGAAAACAAGAGCCTTTAATGCGATCAGAAGAATGTTGCCTAGTTTGGGGATTGCCGTGAGGTAATTGAGGCTATAGTGGAATACATGTAGTCTGAAATCAACCACATTGTCCTTTAGCTTCTTTTACAAGCTGGGCACTAAGAATGCCTCTATTTTGTTAGTTGACTTCTCTGAATAAACATAATATAATCTAATTTTTCAAATTCATCACTAGTCATGAGCTCTACCTTAGCGCTAGGCTCCTCAATGCTTTCCTTCACTGGAATAGGAACTCTTTCCAGCAGCTTCTGAAGTTCCAGCTTCTCTTCCTGAAAAGACAAAGCTACATGTTACCATTTAAATACAGTGTGTCTAATTATATTTTGCTGGGGATTAAAATTGAACCACCATGATTGTCCAGAATCAGCCATACCTCTCTCACAGTGATGTTCCTGAACTCAGAGGAAAGTGAGAAGACACGGAAGAGCTCAATCTCACTGAGAGTGGGCTTCAGCAGCTGGTTGTAAGTTTGAATCGAGTCATGAGTGATGTAGAAGTGACTGGCAATACGTCCCAGGTCTGTAACCTTAAGGTAGAGAAGGAAAGAAGTCCAATTTAAAAAGGTACCTGAATCACAAAAAAAGATTAATCAAACACACACTCAGTTGATAAAGGTGCATACCTGGAAGCTGCCAGTCCTCTTGTCATACTTGATCAGGCTGTTCTTGTCCAGGACATTGGCTGCAGTATGCACCAGGTCCATCCTGCGCCTCTCCAGCAGGGGGTCTGAACTACGGTCATCATGGGAGACACCGTACAGGGTGGGGTTGCGGAGCATACGCACATACAGGTAGGTGTAGCCAAGCCAGTTGACTGCATCCTGGCACAGCGAAGAGAATATGTGAGACATTTTCAAAGGATTTGATTCATTGTTCCTTTGATCATTTTTAATGAGGTGTCTTTGCATGCCAGGCACTAACCTTTACATTCTGCACGTTGCCCAGTACTATCTCAGCATTGAGCATGTCAGGCAGCTTGCCCACCATCTGGCTCTCTATGGGCAGCTGCTGGTTGAGCAGAGACAGATAGTACTGCAGCTCTCCGTGGGACGTGATCAGGATACCCTCTCCCTTGGTGTCGTACTGGGGACGGCCGGCTCGACCAAGCATCTGAAATAATACATAATTTATGTATCTATCCTACAGCTAGGCTAGAAAAAAAGCTTTACTGTAGCTTAGTGTCCAGCCAACTCAGACTGACCTGTAAAATGTCCAGGGCTCCCAGTTCAGTCCATCTGCCTTTCTCAGGACTATACACCTGGGTGCCTTTGATGATGACGGTGTGTGCTGGCAGGTTGACACCCCAGGCCAGGGTGGCTGTGGACACCAGAACCTGGATGTGCCGATCCGCAAACAGATCCTCCACCAGGGTACGGTCCACTCTGGTCATACCAGCGTGGTGGATAGCGAAGCCATAGGGCAGCAAATCCTTTAGCTCAAGGTTCTGGAAGAGCAAGATCAGGCATGAATCTACCAGGATTCTGAAAAGGTATTAAAGATACCTTATTTTGAATTTGCTCATCTGTCCCAGTTTGCTACAGTGAGATCTCAGGTTAGTGCAGCTCACCTTGCACTGCTCTGCCTCAGTCCTCAACACTTCTGTGGATGCCGAACCCTCTCTGAGGAAAAGGCCCAGAGTGTCCTTCTCCAGGCACATGTCTCTGATGGCCCTGGCAGTCTTTCCCGTCTCCTTCCGGGAGTGGACAAATACCAGCACCTATTGGAGATGGATAAATGTCATGAGGCCCTCAGATCTGGTTACATACAGTTGTGTATGCATGTAAAGTTGTCTGTAGCTCAATAGGCAGAATGTTGCACCAACACTGCCATGGTCAGAGGTGTGTTTCCCCACCAGAGTCACCCATAAAAACATTTATGCAGTCACAGTATTCTAAAACATGATGGATAAAAGTGTCTATCAAATGGCATGTGCTGTGTTAGCTCACTTGGGATGAATATGTTAGACAGGCCTCACCTGGTTCTTCCCAGCATGCTCCATGATCTTCTCATAGACAATCTCATTCATGATCTGGAAGCGTTTGATAGCCTTCTTCTCGGTGATACCCACGTAAGTCTGCTCCAAGGGAACAGGGCGGAAACTACAGAGAAGGAGAAGGTGTTTATCAGAGTTGAACATACAACAAGGCCAAAAAAGAAAACACTGCTGTAGTCACTGGGCTGTGGTCTTATTTAGCTCAATAGGTAGAGCATGGCACCAACACTGCCAGGGTTAGCGGTTTCATTCCCACTAGGGTCACTCGTGTACTAGCATGAAAAGGTGCTAAAAGATGCTTCAGATAAAAACAACCAACAGATGGCATATGATATGTTATACATTACCTGTTGTCAAAGTAGAAGAGTCCTTTGGCAGGGTCTACGCGCAGGCAGGTAGCCACGTCCTCGTAGTTGGGCAGTGTGGCACTGAGGCCCAGCAGACGGACATCCTCCTGGGTCAGCTCCACGTTGCGGATGGTCCTCGCCACCAGGGACTCCAACACAGGTCCACGGTCATCATGCAGCAGGTGGATTTCATCCTAAACAGCGTATAAAAAACTTGTTTGTCATCGTCAAGTTTGACGTCAATAGTCTAAAATTTGATATATGCTGCACTAGGTGAGTTTTACGACAGTGCCCATCTTCAAGATGGGCTCAGCACTTACAATGATGATGAGGCGCACTAGCTGGGTGTAGGTGCGCTCTCCGCCTTTACGTGTGATGATGTCCCATTTCTCTGGGGTGCAGACGATAATCTGGGTGGCGTTGATCTCCTCCTTGCAGAGTTGGTGGTCGCCTGTCAGCTCAGAGACGGTGATGCCATAACTCGCCAAGCGCTGGGTGTTAGAGGGAGGCAGGGAAGAGGACCAAATCATTGAACCTTATTGTAGATGTGACTTTCACTTTAAATACACATGTAGAGGTGGGGCTGAGCAGAAATAAAAAACAGTGATATACAGTCATCTCCTGCATGTAGATTCCCATCCAAATTGTTTATTTTTGGACCACTGATGAACCAAATCCCAACATCTGTTTTGTATTTCTCTTGTTGAGTCATCATGTAGCATATAATATTTATGTAAGCCATGTTGACTGTCTCTGGTTGACTGTAGAATATACAGTATGAATATCTGTTAGTAGTAGATTAAGTTTTGCCTTGCAAGCACGCAAACAGCCTGAGTGTATCTATACAGAGCTCTAGAAGACAGAGAACAAGGCTCACCTTACTAAAGCTTCCCACCATCTCCTGTACCAGTGAGCGCATGGGTGCAATGTAGATGATTTTGAAGTCGTCTACATTGATGGTTCCGTCCAGGTTTATGTGCTTTCCAATTTCCCTCAGCATAGCCATCAGGGCAACATTGGTCTTACCAGCTCCCTGCACGCACAAAGGAATACCATAATTATAGGAGAAAATATAATTGTTCAAAAGGTGTTACGAGGCTGTTGGATTCACATGAGCAGGCCTTTGAACAATATGTGACAGCTTATGGATCAAAAACTAAGTTTACTCACCGTAGGTGCGCACACCAGCAGGTTCTCATCTGTCTCCATGGTTGTCTTAAACAGCTTGCTCTGAATGCGGTTCAGGGTTTTGAATCCTTCAAACCCAGCCTGGGCATACTTGGGCAGCTTCTCAATAGCAACAAGCACCTGATGACAGCATGATGTGTAGCAGTTAGGAAAGAAACACATTGCTAAACTACCCATTGCTTATCAAGTGAGAACCTTTGCATTAAGTGCCGTATAGCTGAGCACCGAAATGTTTAAGGCACTGTGACATGCAACCAACATACAAACCTCATCTTCCGCAAAGGGCTTGGGTTTGAGGGCAGGCACGTGAACTTCTTCATAGCCTTTGCGCTGCTTGCGAAACGATCCGTCTGGCAGCTGGCACCTCTTGTTGGCCATGAAATGGCTGCCCTGGGTGAATGTCAGGTCCTCTAGATCTAGCAGCTGCCGAGGCGCCAATGACTGTAGGACAAGACAGGTGGATTATCACGGACATGCTTTTAACTCCAATGCATGCATACCTTCAGCAGTGGCACTTAACAATGAAGAATGGCTGTTTCCACAGCAATTTTACTTTTGGATAGTAGGTGCATTTCTCATCAGATATCAGAAAAAGCATATGGCAGTCTCAGGTCTGTTTTCTCACAGCCCATTGACACGTGTGCATTCTGAATGTGCCTATCTTTTCAGATTATTTAACTTAATTAATTACTGGAAGTATCCTAAACCCTGGAATTGTAACAGCCATTTTTCAAAGGGGGATAGGTAGGGCATAAATTATCATCTCCTTTATTGTTTTTGTACTTATAGTATCTTAAGATATGTCAGACATAATGTAAATATGAAAATGTAACAATTCTGGGTTAATCTGGATTAAGAACATTGCTGTATTTACCTCTCCATGGTCAATGTCCATTGATTCCAAGTCGTCGACACGAGACTTCCTCACCCTTTCTCTGCGAGATCGCTCCTCCTAAACACATAAAGACCAACAATAAGGGATGTGACTGTTTGTACAAAAGGATCCACTTATGTGAACAGGATGTGTATACATAATTCTAGAAACAAGACTGCTTACCCGAATAATATCCTCCTTCTCCGTTTCCTGCAGCTGGTAAAGAATCTTTGACAGTTCCTGATCAGACTCCATCTTTCCTATGATCCGTTCCTTTTCCGCCTCACTCTGAGCGCTGGCCAGCATGGTACAATACTGGACTGTATGGCAGAAACAGAAATTGATTATCATCTCCAAAGTGCACAGGATACAATAACCAGTTACAACTATTCCATCTTAAAACAATGACTTACTCATTCGGCGATGCTGGCGGAGGATCTTGATGAAGTCAAAGGTGTTGAACCCCAGCAGTAAGACCAGCTGGTTCTCACATTCTCTGTCATCACTAGCAGTCTGTGGAATACAGAGACAGGGGGTCAACTTGGCTGAAAGCTGAGAAAAAATGCACATGCATCTGTACTAAAGAGAAACAGCAAAACAGACAGAATGACAGAAATACCTTGAGGATGTCCAAGACCTCATCTGCTTTCTTTTGGGAGACAATGGCATCATCATAGAAGCGACTGAGCTGACGCTGGAGCCAAAAGGCATCGATGTCTCGAGGGTGTAGGTCCTTTTTCTTCGCTGTCATCACATCGCCTGTGACACCAAGCTAGACGGAAGAGAAATAAATGCATTTATTGTGTAGTGCGCAATGTTTCAAAAACATTTGATTATCTTTGTACATTTAGTAGCCTGATCAAATGCAGATATTGGTGTAGATGTTGGACTTACATTGGCTGAAAGAGTGCAGCCCACATCTGCCTCCTCTCCTTCACTGTCTTCATCTGAGTGTTCATCTCGTACTTCCCCAAACTGGTCCTCGTCACCCTCCTTAATAATGGGGGGAAACAAATCAAACACAACCTATTCAGCCCGGACAATTTTGATTTATTTTCGTTTTAAAACTGTACCTTAGTACAAGTCTTAGTGCAAATGTGGGATAACTCAGAGCTGCGATTCTTAAGCAAACAGCAAACTCACCTCCTCATCAGATTCAAATTGGACATTCACACCATAGGTTTCATCAATGTTGTCATCTGTGGAGAAAAGTATTGACAGATATTGGTACACAGTCACAACTTGCCATTGGGGTGGTGGAACTATCAACCAGAAAGAGAAGTTTTTTTGAACCTGTTATAGCAGATGAGTACGCAATCAGTGGATGTGAAACATTCCTCCATAGTTGCTTCTTTTGTACATACCCATATTCTGTAACTCCTTATCACCGCCGTAGTCGGAGATCTTCTTTCCCAGATTGACCAGCACATGGTAGCGTGTGTCATCAGCAGGCCCAAGAAGCTGCTCTACTTCACGCCGCCTCTCCTTATCCCTCATTTTATCATTCTTCAGCACTGCTAGTACTTCATCAGCCGCTCCACACAGAATATCACGTGGCTGCAGAAACACATAGTAACCAAGTCAAAGGATGCTTCAGATATTGGTCAGCAATACCAGCTGACATTCTGAATAACACAGTACTTTGCAGTTGTTTTGAGTGTTTCTCAGACCTGATCTCCCAAGGCAGCCTGGATGAAGCTGAGCAACACTTCATAGGTCTCTCTGGTTTCTTTGGTTTTAGGCTTGTATACGATGCCCACCATTTCATCGATGCCCTCAGACAGAAGGGTGAAGCCCTTCATTTTGTTGATGTCATGCCTGTCCTCATCTCTCTTTCGCCTCCTGCATAAACAAAACAAGGGGAAATTAAAAGGATCGAGGTGTTACCATTCTCACTCAACAGACCCTAGAAGCATGTACTTCAGTTAGGTGAAGTGAGTTAACATGACAAACACACGAGCAATGTGGTGTGGCACTAACTTCGCACGCCTCTCTTCCAGCATCTGAGGTTTGGTCCTCTGCGACTTGTCACCCATTTTGGTCCCCTCCAGCTTCCCCACCAGGGACAGCACTTCTCCCGTGGGTTCATCTCGCCGTGTGCGGTCGATCAGAGAGCGATCAGCTTGCAGCACCAAGTTTGAGTTCTGACATATGAAGTACAGGGACAGTGAGAAAGTTTGTGGGCTAGCATAGCCGGTTAGGCTAACTGCTAACAGTAGGTTAGCGGAGTAAATACGGACCAGCCTCACTAAATTACAATTAAGCGAATGTTTGCACGATACATTTCAACCAGCAAAAGATGCACTACTGACTGAGTGTTGCTTAGTAAAGAGTTAGCTCAAAAACGTACTCACCGCTTTGTACTCATACTGCAAGCTACGCGCAGTAACATCCGCCATGGTGGGATTGTTGTATTTTAGCTACGTTACGTTGCCGCACTTTTACTCAATGCGGAACAGCCAGCTAACTCAAAATAGCTGCAGAGTAAATTTCACTCTGTCTATCTTATGAAGACGTCGGGAGCATCAGCCCAGTAATGTGATTTACAGCATATAACGTTAATATTACTCAAAAAGCCGGAGTCTTGCAAAAGAAAATGCGTCCCCCATACGTTAGAACGGCACGGCTACACGAGCGCACAACAATCCCTCCCTGCCATTTCCGTTTCCGTCATCAAAGGTCACGCCAAGTACAAACAAAGACGGTCCGTGCAGCTACAAAACTAAACAACTAGCGCCCCTGCTTGTTGTGTTTAGTATCTACTACGATCTGTGGTTTTATTCTTAACAAAATATGTAGGTTTTTCATTTTCCACAATTGTGTGTTTAACGAATATAATTTCTCACCTGAACTTAATCAGAAAAATAGTTACCTACCCAACTAGAGCCTTCGCTAACATTTATTACAATAAAACATTGTAGAAAAGTCAGCTTAGCCTTTAGCAACGAGTAGGACTACAATCCATAAAGGAAGGGCTTTTAATGGGATCCTTATCATGTTTAACTCAACAAACAAATGTTCTGTGAAGTCAAGATTTTTTGTCTTTACAAAAGCACTAGAGGGCGATATAACTTTCCCTCCTTATGTGAACAAGAGGATGTGTTTTGCCTACAAATATCAATAGGCAAATTAGTAGGTGAAAGAAAATGCAGAACTCTGCAGAACACCCACACATTGGAGGAGCATGGTGATTTGAAGCTGGATCAATAACTCAGACCCTTGTCTGTTCTCATTTAGGATCCCTTCCCCATGCGCTGCATAGGCTAATGTGGGGGCCCATGTGTGATAGGATCTCAAATAGGATAACCCCGCATTAAATATAGATATTTAAATGAATACGTTATATTCATGTGGAAAAAAATAATTAAATGGACACAAATAAATTATAGCATGAAGCCTCAGAGTCATTTAGAGCCAAGTTGCCTCAAACCAAAATTCTCATAGATATTGACTGAGATGCAGTGATGCTGGAAACGTTTTTGAAAGATGTCAAGACTTTTTTATAACACGTCTGCATGCTTTGGTGTTTTTCTGTACATGTGGGCCTGAATGTGAACAGGATGCACATTGTATGTAAAAGCATACTTTTTGTCATATTTTCATTGAAGAATCTATCTTCATTTTTATATATATATATATATATATATTCCCTTTTGTCTCCCAACATTCTGCTGCGGTTTGCAAATTGCAAACAATTTTCATCATGTAGGGCGTGTGTGTGTGTATGAATTGAATGTCGGTCAGCCTATTTTTATCCCAGACAAAGAATACATTATTCACCTTCTGTCACGAAGGAGTAACTCAAAGTCTGGACCCAAATGCAGAAGCCTGCAGACAGAGGACTTGGCTGAAGCAAAAGGCTTTAATAGATGACCTGAGGCTGAAGTACAACAAAACGGGCAATCCAAAAGGCAAAACACAAACAGGCTGGCAAGCGAAAGAAACACAGAAGGGAAAGTGCTGATGCTGATGTGGGGTGAGGAGGGTATAATCTGTGTGTGTGTGTGTGTGTGTGTATGTGTGTGTGTGCACTCCACGTTAATGTTCTTTACTTCTAAGATGTTGAATCTTTGTCAGGAATTGTTAAATTGCGTCATATATTTCTTAAATAACACCTTATACTGGTGGTTTATTTTTTCATTTGTTCTGTTCACTAAACAGGATTCTCTGAGATGAGGCTGTTGAAAAATGTTTGATAGTGAGCAAAGTAGATTTATATCCCTTCCAGTATGGTAATTCCTTGTTTCACCATAGCCTAATACAGTGGTTCTCAATGTGGGGTCCGGGGACCACCAGGGGTCCTTGAGGGCATTCCAGGGGGTCCCCAGCAAATTGATGAATTGTTAAACTTCATTATTTTGTCATTTTAGAATGACTATTTTGATCATAGTTTCACTGTTATCTCTCTACCTACAATACAGATAGTCATGGAATTCTGGACAAAATAATATCTGACAATAACAATATTCTCAGATTTGGGTCAGAGACAAAATCTCATCAAATGGGGGTCCGTGGCCCTAATGTGGACTAAATTAGGGGTCCTTGATATGAAAAAGATTGAGAACCACTGGCCTAATAAACTACTAAAACACACAATATAGTTGTTAATGTTTATTTCACAATATAGGTTCTTAGAGAGGTGTTCTTTTTTCAGTCAGGATTTAATTACTTGATTCTTGACACATCTTGCCATTTCATAAATATACAAAGGAGAATAACAAGATCACAGACTTCTGGATGTCTGAACAGTGTTAATAGGTCCTCATGTACATTGTTGTTTTCATTTACACCCTGTTTCAGGTCATGTTGCATAACATCATCTTATATAATATCATATAATGATCATAATTGAGTTGATAGCAGTGATATAGGCCACATTTATGATTGGCTTAACTTGGAATGCACAGAGAACTTAGAAAAATAAAAAAAAATGTGGAACATGTTGTTTATCAATACAGTTTTAACAATTGGCAGTAAAAAAAAAACTATTCATGTAGTGCGCCGTAGTCCGTCAGTGGAGGTGAAGTTATGTGGCCAGGCTAGCTGGACAGTGGGAGGCTCACAGGATAACATGTATGAAGAGAGCCATGATGGCGGCACTGATGAGCCCAGAGATAGGAACCGTGACGAACCAGGCGATGAAGATGTTCCTGAACAGAAGCCAGTCGACTGCCTTCCTGGAGCGCAGCCATCCCACAGCTACCACAGATCCCACCTGTGTTCACACCACATGAAAGTTACTCAACCAGAGCCGGTCCTGACCTCCCAAGGGCCCTCCTACCTGACCCGTGAGCCATGTAAACCATTTGCCATTGCCACACAGTCACACCTGACACCCCAGTGCTTCCACTACAATCCTCCCTCCTTTAAAACAGTTTGCTCCATCTGTCGGTCTAAGAATAAGTAGACCTATACAGAACAGGATGAGGTATAAACAAACAATATTTATTGAATAGAATATTTTCTATAGAATCTTAAGATAAGTGAATATTAACATAAATAAGAAATTGTAGAAAATATAAAATGTAGAAAATAATAAAATATAACACTGAGCTTTGGCTCTGCTGCCTGGTAAGTAGTCCAGTCCTCACAATATTATACAATTAGCTTTGGCTATACAATGTAAACATAAGTCTATAGGCTATGGCTGCAGCTTTATGTTTCAAAATAGTAAAATAAAACCTATACAGCTGTGTGTTTAGCTTGTGGACCCCACAGAGGTTGCTGCAGGAAACCGCGAGTTTCATTTTGTGCACGCGCATATGAACGCATGTTCACGCGCGACGCGGTTATCTTTTCCGAGCTGCAGTCGATAAACACCGTTGCCCGTTGGCGTTTATCAAACGTAATAAATAGTTCTCTCCCACCTTTGTCAGGCACAAAGTTACAGAACACAGCCTTGGAAGTGGCTGGCAAGCAAGCAAGACACAGACAGACCAAGAGATGCACTGCAGCTGGGTTAGCAAGACAGACTGCAAGCTAGCACATCAACATAAGTTTACCTGATTGCTGTTCCCACAATTCACTCTCATAGTGTTTTTGGCTGGACCGCAACAGCGGGGCCAGCCCTACAAACGCGAATGTCTGTCACTGACTGACTGACTGACTGACTGAGTGATCAAGTTACACCATTGGTCGGCCGTGGCACGTGGCACATCATAGTATCACAGAGCCAGAAATTTAAGTTTCGTTTTCTCCGCCGTCTAGTTTCTCCGCTGAGATCAGGAGCCCGTTTCTCCCACACAGTAAGCAGGCTGACCAATATCATGCATGTAAGCTGAAGCTAAAGTAGAATCTATACAATTATATCATATCACCGTTTATGTCGATGCATATGCACGAGCTCAGTCCACCTGAAATCCTCTGTTCTGTCGGGGGAGAGAGAGACACAAACAAGCATGGAGGTTTCATCACGCCGAGGGCTTATTGCCGACCTTCCCGAAGTTTCCCGGGGCCACGGTTCCGGCCAGTGCCGCTAGCTGGGCGCCGATTTGTTCCCGATGATCCGGCCGAGATTTCGGCCGGGGTCCCGACGACAATGCGCCCCCGGTGTCCGGCGAACAGCGTTTTCGGCACCGACGGGTAACAGAGTGCCTGGCGCTTGGATCGACAGGATCAATGCGGGCCGTGGGTGGAGACGACAGCGGTGGAGAGAGAGACGGGACGCGCTGGAACAATCAGTATGGATGTATGGACTATTATTCTGTATTAGCAGTCTGCAGCCAGGGGTTAAAGTGGGCCGGAACGATCCGGAACGGCGTTGGCACCTTCGATTAATAAGTAAATAAATCTGATTGGCAGTTTCATACATAATAATGACAAGCGAGTTCACAGGGCTGCCAACTCTCACGCATTGACCGAGAGACTCACGCAATTGACATTTTTCACACGCTCTCACGCCACAAGTCTATTTTCTCATGCAGTGAAAAACAAATTCATAACTGATAATGTCGTGACGTGAAAAAAGGACAGACGAGACAGACGAGACAGAACAGCACAGCGCAGCAGCGAGTTATTCAGACCATCTGAATAGCGAGAAATATACACAAATGATTATATTATATTATTATATATATTATATTATTATTATATAATTATTATATTGTAATTTATTACCATGCATGCTGCTCAGAGTAATCTCAGTCAGCAGCTCTTCTGCGTCTCTCCCTCTCCTCTCGCGCCGTGCGCACGCAGGCAGGAGTCAGAGTGAGTTGCTATGGTTACGGGGACGCTCTGTGTCTGTCGCTCTGAAACTTTCTCACGATTCCCAATAATAGGTTTTTTAGGTTAGTATGCCTATGCAACATCATGAATGTAAGCACCTCAATGCTGAAATCTAGTAATATAACATAATCTTTACATTTTTGGTTAACATTATACAGGGTTGCTGTTTCTTGACTTAATCCAAGAGGTTAGGTGGTGTGCAGGAAATTTGTTTTAAATTACTATTTTTTTCTGACCCCCCCACCAATTATGTATCTACCCCCCGTAGAAATGCAGGAAATTTGTTTTAAATTACTATTTTTTTCTGAACTCCCCCCTCCGAAACAGGGTTCCCCCACCTGCCAAATCCCACTTTAACCCCTGTCAACAGCGGAGTTAGTTACACCATTGGTCAGCCGTGGCATGGGGCACACTCATACACGGTCCAGCCATATACTACGTTTTGACCTAGTTTTCCCCTCTTTTCGTGACCAGAAGGATAGTTCTGCTTCATCCTCACATTTAAGTTGTAAACATTGACACACGCTTTGACACGAGGGGGAGGCGGGGACCTACGCAACTTGCGTAGTGAGCGTATAGGGCTGCGTTTTTGTATGATTACCATCGACATAATATAATATATCACAAAAACAAAATTTCAAGCGCTCTTGGGGCCCCTAAGCAGGCACTTAGTTCACTTATGCATTGGGCCGCAACACACAATGGGTTTATAAAGGGTTTCAAAACCAGACCACAGTTCTTTCAGAGTACACACAAAAAGCTGAACCTAGTTATAATTATCCCATTTATCCATTTGAGTTTGTATATGATTCAGGTCCACTACCTTGCAGTGGGTTGTGCTGACAGGAAGACCAATATTGGATGCCACCACGACTGTAACTGCTGAAGCCAGTTCAATGCTGAATCCACTAGATTGGAAGAAAATATGTTAATAATAATAATTTGAAAACAATTCCCCATTTCTTTCTTTTGATCATATCATAAGATATCAGAGGAGACTGAATGGAAACTATGATAGCATATGGGCATACCTAGAGGGTGTAATGGGGGTGAGGTCCTTGCCCAAAGTCTGGATCACTCTTCGGCCCCACACCCAGAGCCCAGTGCAGATGCCCACTCCTCCATACAGGAGCAGCCAGATGGGTGTGGGTGCATTGGACACCACAGAACCGCTCTCATACAGGAGCCAGAGAGCCACCAGCGGGCCGATCGCATTGCTGGTAAAGAAGATAGACTTATGTAAATCCTCTGGACGAGCAGCGCGTGCACACATTCCCCAGAGGATCCGGCCATTTCCTACCTGACGTCGTTCCCTCCATGAGCGAAGGAGCCAAAACACGCTGTGAGTATCTGGAGGAACTGGAAAAGCAAGGAGACGGCTGGATGGTCCACCTCCAGCTCGTCCTGCTCCAGGGCCATTCCAGCCTCCTGTGTGACGCTACCCTCCTTGGCTGCGGACCCATCTGTCACCGCTGAGCTGTAGCTGCTGTAGCTGTCCACCCTCGATATTCTCTGCAGCCCGCCGTCCAGCTCCTTGTACTGAGGGTCTCCTTGAATGCCATAGATGGCCATGGTGTAAGAGGTGTAGCTGTTGTTCCTCCGGATGGGCCGCTCTTCCGTGTCGCTGTCGCCAATGCAGTCTCCCACCTTGGCCATGTGAAGCTTGTGCAGCAGGTCTTTGTAAAGCCCAGAGTCCTTGTGAATTGTGTGGGACCGTCCGCTGTGGGGATCGGTGATGGTCATGGAGCCAAAAGTGCTGTTCAGCCCTACAGAAATGACAATACTTTATTCAAATTTAATCTGTGAAGCTAGACAGAATTACTTGACCTTATATCTCCATGAATTTGACATCTGAGGTCAAGTATTTGACATTTACACACGCAATTTAAAGCACAAATGAAGTAATAAGTTTTACGGCAGCCATATTTCACCATTGATGATACCCAGGTCTTTGGTTTCCATGTCATTGCTGTCCAAATCAGCATCCTCTGAGCCTCCGAGTTTGAAAGCCACCTTCTGACTGTCTGCTGGAGGGGTCTGGGGTTCAGGGTCACAAGACATGGAGGGCTGCTCCGCTAGGACAGGCTTGCTTGAGTTCTTCTCCATCAGTGGAGTTTCACAAGGACTAGCAGCCATTTCACCTAAAGTACAAACTTGTGTAAGACTGAGGGTACGACATAGCAATATGCCGTATGTCAAATTGTAGAGAAGGCTTATACCATTATGCAATAATGTACATGCTGTATAAGCTTTCAGTCACATCTGGTGTAGAAATGCAACAAATGAAAAAAGCCTTGCATTCCAAAATGTGATATTAACTTTATGAAAAATGTAACACCTACTCTGATGAAATCATTCATGACATGAAAATAAAACCCACTATTGAATATTATTGAAGGTCTTAGCTATCTCAAGACTTTGCTTACAAAGCTGATATAACTACATTGAAATATTGAGCACTGACCATTAAGTAAAAATGTTTTTTCCTAAATGTATTTTGGAATGAAAGTCCTCAAATACAGAAATATTTACTCACGTTCAATTTTCTTCTTGAGGCGCGGACAGACAACAAACCAAATGACCAAAGCAGTGACGAGGGCACAGCCCAGTGAAATGGACAGTGTACCCCACCATGGCACTCTGTCAAAACCCAGCACTAGGCACACAGAAGAGGAACATGAGCCATCAGATGAGGAGCCAGAGAAACTCTATCTTTTCTTTAAGTTATTCATTGCTCTTGCCTGGTCCTTTGAAAGTAGTGAGAAAATAACTCAACAGTTACCACCTATAAGTTCGCATTCATTTTTGGAAATATTGTAACATCTAATAGGTCACTTGACTTTATATTCAACATTTCAGGAACATGTAGTGCAGCTTTATGCCCTTTAGGACATCCTTTTACAGTCTCATGAAAAAACAAAGTGATGTCATTTTTCCAAGGTAACCCCGCCCCTTCCTGCCTCGTGAGTCGTGCTCATGTGACGTTGCAAAAATGACGTTATGCAAAATGTCTCAACTGCCTGTTTGGACGTTTGAGTATGCCTTTAGAGACAACAGTATCAGCAGGAGTACAAGCTCCTTCAAACAGATAGTGAGAAAGAGACCGGCCTTGCAGCACAGTGATATGTACAGTACAGACACTGTCAAGGACAGTTCTAGTTGGATCACTTTCACTTTGCTTTTAAAGCCCATACATCCCAGCAAACATTTCATGGATGGCAACATGCAGGAGATGGCCAAGTTCAAGTTCAAGTCAAACCAAACAAACACAAATTATTCTTAAAATGATATTATGACAAAGGAAGAAATTGTAATAAAACAGCTTTGGAAACTGTTTTTAATTGATATCGGAATTATATTTAGGGCCCAATTTCACAAAACAATGCAGGTAGCAGCTATGGACAACAGACATT
Source organism: Centroberyx affinis (assembly GCF_046629955.1). NCBI lineage: Eukaryota > Metazoa > Chordata > Actinopteri > Beryciformes > Berycidae > Centroberyx > Centroberyx affinis. The sequence goes on from NW_027278865.1 coordinate 508,809, forward strand.
GCCTTAACTTTCATTTTGGTGATGTATTTTCACAGGTTTTCAGTGTTGTGCAGGTCATAATATCAACACTTATTCAACATCAAAATGTTTGCTGGGATAGAATAACTAACTAAATTGTTATCTAACTAAATTGTTGTTGTGGTTGTCATTAATTGAACCAAGTAATATTTTGCTAGAATTAGCTCACTTGAGGTAGGTTAGTATGACAATTTTCCCTTACAGGGACAACTTACCTGTTTCTTATTGTAGACAATGGCAGGTTAACTACAAACATAGGGCCAAATAGCAAAAAGTAATTGCTGTGCGGCCATACTTTCCCCATCTTCAACATGGATATGAAGCAAAACGGCCATAAACATTAACTCTGCCTATCTCAGTGAGGTCCTCGACAGAGATGGGAGACGTGGTACAACACATCTTATCAGTTAAGGTGTGTATGCAGAAAAAAATAATTTTTATATGAAGCCAATGAAATTTAGGTTTCCTGCATTGTTTTGTATGTCAAATTGTGAGAAAAAAGGAAGTTGGCCTGGATGTGTGCATAAAAAATGTGTTTGGGTGAGAGTATCAGTGTGAGAAGTGCATTCTGTGGTATTTTGTCATAGCAGGGGTTATGGTGTGTATTATTCCTTGACCCATACACACACCGGCCTGCAGCCTTCAGTGAAGGGCCCAGGCCAGTTGACTTCTTGAAAAGTTCAATCCTGCAAATGAAACAAAAAGGAGCGGAAATTGTCCATTTAATAGCCATATCTCTCTCAGATGCTCATTCAACTCAACTTTATTCTTGTGTTCGCTGTTTTATTCTGCTGTAATCCTGTTTTTAATTCATGTTAATGGATAGCTTTTTTATTGTTTATCCTAATTGGCCTTACTGGTTTTACCTTACAGACAGAACTTCACCAAACAGTTTTGGTTGAATAAGTATGACAAAAAAATTATGATCTGAGAGGTTGAAATATTTGAAATTACTCCTCTTTTTTTGTCACCTGCTCTTGTCCTAAGAAGATAGTCATCAACACTCCATTGTGTCTCCAGTGACACATCTATTCAGACCTCATCTTGGTCCAGGGATTTCAACAGCTGCTGTATTAGTGCAGTGCAGTAAGTAATGGAGTGCCTCAGAGGAATCATGGGTGTAGTGTGTGTGTCTTGTACTCACTTGGTGCTCCTGTAAACATGATGGAGAAAAGGTTGATGCCCATAGTGACGGCGTAGAAGATGGGAAGAGCTCTGAGGCCGTTGGGCACAGGGTCAGCCTGTGGAAATCAGTGTGTGAGAACTGGGTCGTACCAAAGACTCCTTCATATCAATTCATACTGCACATATCAAACATGTATACACTACCAAGGCAATGGATAAAAAAGAGATGAGCTACAAGATAGTCCACCCCCATTCTTACTTTGTTCAGGATGAATTTGCGAACAAAATAGAAGAGAATTCCTGACATGATGCCAGACAGCAGAGGTGAGAGGAACCAGGATGCCACTGTTGGATAAAAAAAGATATTTCAAAGAACACTGATTATAATGAGCTTTTAGCTCTACTCATTCCAGATTTAACAGAAAATTTTACTAAAATGTGGGGGAAAAAACAAAGTCTATTTACCAATGCGGAGTAGCTCCATCCATTTGACCCCCTCGTGACCTCTGGCTACCATGGAGAAACCAATTGTGGCTCCAACAATACAGTGTGTTCCAGAAATGGGGAGCTTCAGGAATGAAGCCAGCAGCTGCCACACGGCAGAGCCTGTAGCACAAAAACATGACTTGTTAAAGTTTCAACCAGATCAGTCACCATCAAGTCACCATTCAAATATCTGCATTTCTTTATCTCTGTAGCAAGCAAACTAGGAACCCATTCCTGTTTAGAGCAATGCCCTGACGAAGTGTTTGTAGGGAGAGAGATTTACATGTTTGCCCACATCCACACCTGGGAGACACCCAGGACAACCATAGTCTTGTCACAGTTTGTCACAGCAACTAGGACCTGAGAGCCTTGCTCAAGGGCATTTTGTCTGTAGTTGGAGAGGAGGGGGATTTGCTCCCTCGCCCCACACAGCTATTGCTATCTGGCCCGTCGATTCAAGCCAACTCGCAATTTGGTTTCTGCTGCCCAAATAACCTCCAATAACTCCTGAACTCCAGTGACAAGTGCAAAAACACTTACCGCACATGGCACTTATGGATCCTGCCATTAGGACGTGTTCAGAGCCATTGTACATTCTGACGTCAATGATGCCCTGCCGGATGGTTTCGCTGACTTTGGCCCCCAGCAGTATTGAGCCGACCGTCTCGAAGATAGTGGCCAGGATGCAGGCCTGCCGCAGGGTGACGACCCCGGAGCCCACCGCCGTGCCAAACGAGTTGGCCACGTCATTGGCCCCCACAGAGAAGGCCAGGATGAAGGCAATGATGAAGCCCACCACCAACAGCCACAAGTAACCTGACATGTCCGACTGGGAAGCCAGAGCCACAGTAGCAGCAGCAGCTAGGGTCGCTAGTGTGGTAGTATCCATCACCAGATTACTTCCAATTAATCTTAAATTTCAGTCTGATGGTAATAAAGGTAAATGAAGCCAGTTTCTGTGTGGCTTCACAGTGGTTTATGAGGTAGTATGTGTTTATAAATAAAGTTCTACCTCCACTAAAAGGATAATGAATACAAATATATACTTTTTTATTCCTTTCTTAGCTCAGTTGAAAAAGTTGCTCAACACTTATTGCTATCTAGGTATACAGGGCTTGTGTGCAGGCTTCATCATAAAATGACAGGATATAGAGACAGGAAAGGCGTCCATTGTGACAGTCAGCCTCTGGTGATGCACGCTGTAAGAAACATACGTATATAAATACATGAGATAGTTGTTAAGAATGCAACCAACAAAAAACTGTCTCCTTTTTTACTGGACCATAAGTAAGTTGAGTTAGACATTAACAGGCCCAAAACTTGCTGACAAGGCAACAGCATGGATCATTCTGTTCTGCAGGCACCTGGTTAGCCAAGGCAGAGGGAAGCTGTTGTGGTAAAGTATAACAGTAATAAGTTAATCGTAAGGGGTGTGATGCACATTAAATTTGGACTTAAACTTGCTGGAGCATAACATTTGTCCAGGCTTATCTGCTGTGACAGAAGGTTTCGCACAGCTGAGTTAACCACAATATGAATGATTAACCTTGGAGTCATCTAATGCAGTTCAGGCAGTAGTAGTGCACTTTGTCTAGGCTATTTACAAAATTATTCATCCTTCAAATGGTGCTGTTTTAATGAAGGAAACAGGCAGAGACCCATAGGTGGAGTTTGACTTTTAAGGGGGGCAACAAAAAAAGAAAGACTATATCCCTGTCAATATGCTGCTACCACACCACATACAATGCCAAAACAAATCACATGTAGCCAACAGATCATACAACACAACAAATTAAAAAGCAGACAACAACCAACGAACACGTCAAAACTGGTCCAAACCCAGGCTAGCATAATTCAATACCATATGGTGCAAAATAGCCTAATTGAGTAGTGGGAAAATAGATCACTTGCCAGTAGACCAGAAGATAGTGCATGAAAAAGTTAGAACCAACACCTCAAGATATATTCCTACTATCCACCATCTCTGATAGAGTCGTTTTTTACTGATTTAAAGACTCGTCTGGATCTCAAGCAGCCGTCCATAGCATATCAAGACCTTAAACTTTACATTATTATGCCTAAATCAAATAAACCTCTGGCAGAAAAAAAAATATTGGTCTTAATTGGTCTGAATGTGAGACACTCTGGCTCCCTACTCTACTAGAAGTGAGACTTATCTATCACTTCAGTTGTATAGGCCATGCCCCCCTGGCCACCCTGCAATCTCCGCCCCTGCGAGACTTACGTACACCTTTATAAATAATGCAGTGTAGAAACAGTTATCATCATGATGTTCCTATAAAGGCTGATAGTGTCTGTGGTACTCAATAGTGAGTTTATATCATGGTAGTTCTTTTTCTTTATAGGGCCTATGTAAATCACTGTAGCCTTTCAAACATCAAAACACTCACACAAAGAGTTACATACTTCTTTCTCAAAGTAGCCTTTTCAGTTGCATATCACAAATAAAGCCACTTAAAACTTCAAAAAGGGACTTAAGAGCTGGGGAGCGCAAATAAGTGGCCTATTCAGTATTGTCTGCGGTCAATATTCTGAGCAATCTCGCCATCGATATAGAAAATAGTGGCATGTTAATCTTCTTAGCTGTTCTTGCATACTTCAAATATTTATAAGATGGAAATCGGCAGCTCGGGAGCGACAGCCACACACTGAGGAAGAATAAAAAGAGAAATGGAAATAGAGAAAAGCAGTCGATACTCACATGTGAGATCAAAGCGAAGGTCTCTCGATGGGTTTGTGGCTCTACTGCACTTGTGCGTCTCTGATCTGCAGAGAAGCGGCCCCGGCAGTCTATGCAAAGTGAGCGGCACGTTTTCCGCGGAGCGCCTGTGTGATTCACGGAAGCCTCTAATGTTTGGAGGCTTCTATTGGTCGTGGGCTTATATATCGGGCTGGCTGTGAACACGCCTTTCCAGTTCAGTCATGAGACCACTGCTGCCAAAAGCTAATGTTTAGCTTTGTTTGTTGACAGGAAACAATAATTACAGTTTACTTATTTTTTCCCCTAACAAGAAGGTTTTGCCCTTGGTTGCAAATTTACCTGTAATTCCAAATGATGCTTTTTATCTCACTGAGAAACCCAAACATCTAATGTTTTGCCTAATTCACCCAAATAAATAAATCTCTCTCTCTTTCTATATCTAGCCCAAATAAGAAAACACTTGAATATTCCCATAATATTCCTATATGAATTTATAGGATGTCTTTGGTAGTAACTCAGTAGTAAGTTTATAGTGACATCATCGTATTTTATTTTCTATGATATCACTATAATATTCCTACAGGTAATATAACTATGAGAGAATCACTATTAACCTGTTGCATGTATATAGCTGTTTATAGCTATAGTCAAGCAGAGCATGAATCAAACTTTGTTACTGATCAACCTGTTATTTATTATGACTTGCCTCTTTCCTGTGAAATTTCAACAGAGTGTCTGTGCACCTTGTAAGTCAGCAGAATCTGCTCATTTCTGCAATGCTACAGTGCCTCCAAAACTGCTGATGACTTCCCCTTCATTACTCATTATTCAGTACCTGTCTGCAGTGAGATGACATGGTTGGGATCTATGGCATCTGACATGTCACGCTCTGAAGTGCAAAAATGTCAGTTGTGTGGAACATTGTGACCTCTGACATATGAGTGAGTCCAATGGAAATGACTCATACTAGTGAATTTGTTTAAAACAAGAGAGAAGGTGAGAGGTCAAAGCACTTTAGGCCTGGACTGCTTGATCTATTTGTATGTGCTTCAGAAAAATAAGAAAGCACAATATTGGGGTACATTTTTGATTTCTGAAAGTGGTCCAAAAGTTTTACAAACATAAAGGCTATCAATAGACTGTGTGGCCATTACTGAAGTCCCTAGACAAAGTTTCCTCACTTGTCAGCAATGTTTATGTGGCAGAGAGAGAGGAAGACTAAATTACACCAACGCGTGTCAGCTTGCGCCTTCTTCAGGGTGTGAACACCCGTGTTGGCTTGCGCCTTCTTCAGGGTGGTTGATTTTCATTGTGGTTGATTTTCATCTGACTTTTAGATAGAACTGTTAATTATTTTGATGAGCTGGATGCCAGATGTTAAAACCAAATGAGTCTGCCAGTTTCTTAATATCATGAAGCGTCCCTGTAAACAGAACAAACATTATTCAAACAACCATTTATCTAAGATATTAGCTGATTTAAGTAAGAAGCATTTGGACTGTGAAGAACTGTGAAAATTAATCTGATACAGCACTACAATAGAGAACATTGTATTGAGTAACTGTGGAAAACCATGACCCCCACAGACATTGTAGTCACACATTCATTCCATGCAATCATGTTCTTTTGAGATTAGAGGCAGTATTTTTAGTATATACAGAATACTCGCTGACTTGTTGATGCTCATCTGTCGTTTGACAGGTAGGGTGAAGTGCAAGAATTTTCCCAGAAAGCTTGGCCAATTTTCTGTATTGTGATGCACACCTAATTACTACTCCTAAAGTAGAACTAAGTTAAATGTTGTTTTCTGTCATGTTTGAGGTACTGACATGTGTAATTATCTACCATTTTTGGCCTGAAGAACAATGTTTTTTTGAGTATGAGAATTGTATTTCTCTAGCATTCACATGGTCATGGCCATATAACTTCAGCAGCCTCTTGCAATTCATTTGTGCAGACAACAGTACAACAGCGCCCCTTAGCTGACAATGAGAGAACATATTTCATGTATTTCATACACAGCACTCTACCTATGTCTGCACATGCAATCCAGTGCATGAGCAGATATCGGTATTGGAAATATAGTTATGTCCTGAAGTGAGAGGAAATAATCAAACTGGATCTGTAAAAAATAATATAATTATTACTATATTTTTCACAGAATTATACCATGCATCATGGTTTGCTAACACTATCAGAGGGTCAAGTGTCACGAATTTTGATTTAATCTTAATATGCTTTCATTACAAGCACACACACACACACACACACACACCTTCCATCTTTATTACTATTTCAGGAAGAGAGCCAATATTTGACATTTTGGATTTGAATATTGAATATTTATAAACCTCTTATTTAACGGCATTGTCAAATAACCTGTGAAACGGATTTAGAGCTTTAGAGTGAAATCCCAAGATGTGTGGCTACAATAACCTATTGAGAAGTCGCCCCCTAGTGGTGTGACAAGCAAGGTATACTCTCTCCCTCTCTATCTCTAGCCTCTCTCTTTCTCTAGTCTCTCTAGCTCTTTCTCAAACATGATCTCTCCCTCACCAACTGACTATGTCCAGTATTACACTCATAACAGTGTTTCCACTTGTCTGTGCTGCTCATCATGCAACATGAGACCATTTTTCATTGACACTGCCTGCTGTAAACGGTTTACCTAGGGGCCTCTAGATGGCATCAATGCCCCTGTTCAGGTTACACTGACTAAAGAATGCACTCTGAGTGGAAATACCAGTTTCAACACTCTTCAATTAGGTAGCCAAATAATCAGCAATATCCATCCACATTAAAAAGCATTTGGTCACCTTTTACTCATGTATGCACTTGCTGCAAGGTTAATGCTAATAATCTGCTTCATGTGGACTGCATGCGACTGTAGCTACTGTGCACTATTAGAGGGTTTGTGCAGATGCTTCAAATCTAACCATCCAATGAGACCAAACAATATTTTTTTTCTTTCCCATTGCTTTGTAAAATCATATTCATCTCATTTATTTCCCACCGTTCTGCCTGATTTACAACATGTTCTTCCAAAGCTGTCCAACTTGTCAGTACACTCAGGTTATTTCCCAGAGCATGCAAATTGAAAAAAACCCCACTGTGATTTCAAAGATGGAAGCTTTGGAAAATTTTTCAATGCTACCTATCATATTTAAAGTTAGACAAGATAGAACATGCAAATAAGTAACTGAAGAGCACGGCCGGTTCTCATGCTCAGGCCTATATTGGCCCTACCCTTCCTTCCCCTCTTCCCTCCCTCCTATCCCTTGCCAAACAGGATCTGTAGGATCTTACAGAGTCATTTTCTCAGGAGACAGGAATGTCAGAACACAAGCCCTGGTGCCTGCTGGGACACGCACCCTACATTCCCTCAGACTTACAGGGAAAAAGCCCCGACAGAGTTGCTCATCCGTCCATTTCATTTCCACTGAATGTGCGGTAACAGCTCTTTGTGTTAATATGCTGTGTGTGAACCGGACGTGCTGCAGACACACACTGACTCACCACTGAAATTAAGTTGTCTGGTACACCACCCTGCCCCTTTCTACCAGGTGTCCACATGAGTTCACGACCTCTACAGTCAAATGGGGTTTTATTCGTTTTGGTGATGTGATGCACACTGCAATCCTCAACTTGTCTTATTCTGAAGAAAGTGTAACCAAAGAAATGCAGTAATAATTTGTCACCAAACGTTGTTTACACATTTGCCAGATATGAATGACACCATACAAATATACTTAGACAAATGACAAGGACACAAGAACTTTCAAGGATATTTTGACTTTATGAGTTTTTACCATTTTTTCAAAACGTTCATTAGTTTTCAAAGTCTCTGTTTTGTGTACAGCTTGTAAGCACAATATTATACAGCAGATAGGCTAGTCATATAGACTGTAAGGGACCCAGGTGTATCAGAATATAAATATAATACAATGAAATTGTGGCATTCTGACAGCACGAAATGAATGACACAAAATTAAAGAAATGTAAAGGATTATTTGGTTGATTTTCCAATCATCCCATATCACCATCTACCTCAGGTATTCAAATGCTATTGACAAGCAGAGGACAGAAATGTAACAAAACAAGGACATCTCAATTAATGCTACATTTGTTTGCACCAACAGCTCTTAAATTTGGACGCACAGTGGTCCAATGCGACAGCAATCAGCGCCCGGCATCTGTTAGACTGCCCTCTCAGCAGTAGTCTTGGCATTTCCATTCCTTGAAAAGCAGAGTTGCACTCAGTGAAATGTTAAAAGTCACAAAGTCCAATTTCTTCTCTCAGAGCAGAGGTCTTTTCTGCTTTAATTGACAGACCAGCGGCTGGAAGTCGGTGACAAAGTGCTCGAGGATTCTTTATGGGACTGATTTGGGCTGTGGCTGTAGCTGGGGGAGTGAGTAACACTCGGACTGCTGGGCGGCGTGGAGGAACAGGAAGAGGACTTGGATTTAATCTGCTGCCACTTGTCTCCCAAGGCCTTGGCAAAGTGGTCATCCACAGACACACTGATGGAGAGCTGTTGGGAGCGAGCTTGCTGGTAATTCACCCCGAGGCTCCTCTGGAAATGCTCCTCCACTACATGGTCGTAGTTAGGAATCACTGGAATAGACCGGATGCATGACAAAAGTCAAATACACACCTTCATGATGAACCCTCAATGAGTCAATGAGTGTGTAGACACCTACATTATGTGTGACTACTGCCAGTGTTTAAGGAGGGACAGTGTGATGAATGAGTTGATAGACAAAAGTGTGAGACTGACCTGATGGGCGGCTGCTGTGGACCTCAGATCTGCAGGAGGGGTTTCTTATTGAGGAGACACACGTGATCACAGAGGGGCGCATCTGAAAAGGAACAAATGGATTGTTGATTGAATGAAAACACAGACTAAATAAGTAGTTGGTTGTTCCCCTCATAACACAACTAACCAGATTTCCATTTTCTCATTATCCTTCAAATTTTACATTGAGTTTTTCCAATATAGGCTAAACCTGAATGGCCTCCGTATGATAGTTGCAGTCATGTAGAAAGTTCAGTATGAACACTGAACAATCTGAAAACTTATTAAACAGGTTGGGTTTGCCAGTGGAAGCTGGATCACTCCCATTGTGGTGGCATAAACAGGTCAAAGAGAGAGCAGTCTGTTTGGTCTTGTTGATGGCATTCCTCCCTCCATTGCTCACATTTTCTTCCCGAATCCGGCTGGATTGCATAGCGTGGACAAGCATAGGCCTGTAAACTGTCTTGGGAATAGAATGCCTGCGCAGTTGGATTCACTAGCTATAGAGATGGGAGATATACAGATGCCCTGGGTAGCCCGGGGCTACATTGAGATTACAAAGACCCACACACCACCACTTTTCCTACGTGACGACAGCCCAACTATCCTTGATCTCTGACAGAATCGCATTTTACTTGCGGTAGGCACACAGTACTTATTTGTCCTGGTGAATTACCTGTATTTGACTGGTAGCACTGCTTTTAGTCTTTTCCTCTGTGTTCTCAGGTTCCTTTCTTGGTTTCTTGATGAGTGCAAGTGGTTCATCCATGACTGGTGTGTAGTACACATGGTTGGGCAGAGGACTGGTGGGGCTGGGTGTTGGACTCCAGGTGGATGTGGGACTCTGTGGAACACTGAACACCGCTGGTGCTGCCGCCGTTGCTCTCTGGGCAGCTTTACCACTGCTTCTGCTCAGTGCCCTCTCTCGCCTGAAACATAGACAAATGTCAGCATCTCTGTGGGCACGAGTACTTTAACAATATCAAACAAAGAGAATTTCCATTTTACATGACTCATTCAGCCTATTTAGAATTTTGAATTATTATTATAAGTATGAATAAACAGGTTACACCAACCTTTCCTCCAAAGTGAGGCCTCTCTCATGGCTGCGTTTGCGTTTGATGGGATACACTGCTGGGACTCGAATCCGATCATTTGTGATATGTCTGTATCTGTCTTCGCTTCTGAGGTTGGGCTGACCTGAAAAACAGATTAGAACGATTTGATAGATGTGATAGTTGATTAGACAGATAGATACAACTGGTAAAAAGACAGACAATCAAATGTTGGTACTGGTTATTTTGGCTACACACATGGTACATGGCACTCAGTGATCAGTGACTGGTTGTTTTGATCTATGACATCGTGGGAAAACGATCCTGTCACCGTTAATTGTAAACTCCGTTAAGTGGTAGAACTAGAAGTACCTGATCAGTGAGGGTTACAACACTACACAGCTGATTCAGTGCTAACGGTAAATGTTGTTTTTCTGCATAATGTTGGCATTCAGCCTATTTGCATAGTCAGCTGAGCAAGATTGGCCAATTTGATTGTCATGGAGTATGACTAATCTAAAGGCTTTTAGTTTTTTAGGACCCTGATTAGGCAGCACTTTTTGTGTGAGAACTCTGAGGTGAACAGAGAGTTTTTGCAGTTAAACAAGTTGAAACACATCAACATGCAGGTGATAATGTCCTTTACGTGTTGAGTAGGACATATATATCTAGTATACTTTAAAATCTATGAGTCCATCACAACACACAAAATGATTAGGATACCACCACATTTTGATCAGTGCAAGTTATTCACTTTATAGTATGTAATGAAAGCAAAAGGACTAATATTCAGGTAAATCTTGTTGTTCTTAGTGCTCTTGCTTCTCTTATGGAGACGCAATTACTACAAGTGCACATTTTCACACCAGTCACGCATAGAGTCAAAACATCAGTGCTGTGTGAGAATGTAATGGAAGCATTATTGTTCACCATTTAGGTGTTACTGGTAGCCCAGTCTTTGATTGTATGCTCATACTCTATAGTGGGTCTCAGTTAACACCACACTTGGAAATCCACATTGATATGACAATTGGAGGCCTTCAAAGCTCTTTCAACTATATTCAAATCAAACTTACAAAGCTTTGAAAGAAAAACTACCCAATCACAATGATGTCTGCTACTGTGCTTCCATAAAGAAATGCAAAAGTGGGTGATCATCTGTTTTGCATTGTAAGACAAAAATTAGCTCACAATGTTTTCACACCCCCAGTCTGCAGCCCACGTTCAAATCCACATTGCCTACTGGCCAAACACTCCAACACCTATGAGCTATTCCCTCAGACAGAGTGCCATTGTGGAGGGGGGGGCAAGTAAAACCACACCTATGCTGATTTTCTGATGCCTCAGGCATGGTTATTTCTTCCCCATTAGTAGAGGGAACATGTTGCCTGACCCTCTGGTCGACTGTATTTACTCAGATTTTTATGCAGGTTAAACAGATATGCTGCAAGGGTTTAAAAGTTACAAAACAAGGTACAAAATCTTGGCTAAATCTTGAGTACTTTGAAAGCCAGTAAGTTTTAATAGTGAATCCTTTTTACTCAAATTCTGAAATCCATCTACTTTTTCTTTCTGACCAGAAACTTGACATGTTTCACTAAGTGAATTTCATGGAGTTACGAAGGTTCTTATTACATCTTATATTTAAATGGCATCGCAATCGCAATTGTATCTGTAAGTTTCCTATTGACATTTACACAGAAATCATGCGAGACATAATAAAAGCCACTGTAATGAAAACGAAATGGCCATGATGACATAGGATCTGAATATATAACTATATAACTATAACTATAACATTATAGCATACCTGTTGCAGAAATATAAGTTAGTTCCACTGGTGAAGGTAATACAAGTCTTCACTGTTATTGAGCAAAATTAAGTAATAAAAGAAAAACAATGATTGCGCTTACCTTCTAAAATGTAGACCTTGAAGCCACTGCTCATCCGTGTAATGTAGTGAAAGTTCGCCACAGCCATGGCTCCTTGTCTTTGTCTAAGTAAAGCCAAATACAGAGGAACACCTTGACTGCTGGGGCTTACGGGACACAATGAGCCTCAGTTATGGATTGTATTGGAAAGGTAATGAGATGCTGGGTCTGAGCTCAGCCAGGTAACGTATCAGGTGAGTGCAGAGAGGTGCTGTGGCTTCCCTGTTACTCTTTCCCTGCATTCAGATTGGCTGCTCTCGGGCCAATCACACGCTCTCCTTTGCTTAGCGTTGTTATTGTGCTGCAGGCAAAAGGTGATCACAGGTTTCTCAAAGGTGGAAAATGTAGTTCAACTGATTGCTAAATGTCACAGTACCACAATAACTCTGTCCTAATGATTTTAACCAAAGTGATTAAAGGCAACAGAGATTTTTATTATATTAAGCACTCCCTTCGTAGACAGTACCATAACAAAAACTCATTATAAATCATTTTTTTCTCAACTTTGGAGATTTCTCCCCTGAGCCAGGGAGAAATTGAAGTGTGCCTTTTGTTTTCCCTCCATGGAGTCAGCACCTGTCCCCCCCCCCTCCCCCCCTCCCCCCCCTCCCTCCTAATCTACAATCTCACCAAACTGCATTTTTTCGAGCTCTTAGCCCACCGGAGCTCCAGTCATTCCACTGACCTGCCCATACACGCTCACAGCTGTACTGTGAGCCAGCCTCACCAGTAATCCAAAGGCTTTTGTTGATGGCCAGACAAAGACTCCTAAGTCCTGAAAATACTGCTGCCATGAGAACAATCTTGCCTGGGCATACTAAGGAGCTTGGACACACATGTCTTTGGAGGCTAAGACAAACGTGAGCCACTCAGGGGGAAGCACAGATGCTTTTGACATTGGCACTACTGAAACAGTGATTAAGATATTTGTACGTAAAACATTTTGAGATATGTTTGCCTATAACCACAATGAGAATAAATTAACAGGTCCAACGCACTGCCCTGGTACTATGCCTGAGGTGCCATATCCCATAACCACTCTTTCCTGTTGGGGAAGAGTGGTTTAGAAATGATTAAGTGCTGCACACATAAAGGTCTGGATGTGCACACAGGCATGAAACTGCTATGCTGGGTTCAAGTTAAGATCAACAGTGCCCCCTTAAGTATGCTGCAGTGATATGTTTAACATTTCAATATCAATGATTCAATTATTTTTAGGTAGGCTAGATCTTATTTCTAGACGTATGAAACATCACTCCAGTCTTTACATTTGCTGACATTTCATAACTTTTTGTATGATGGTATTGATTCCTTCCACAAACCTATTATCATGTGATCAAACTGACCACAAATTTGTCAGATTGGAGTTTTTGCATTTACATTCCTGATAGAGCTACTCTGAAGGAAGAAATAAGCTCATTGGTTGAGATAAACCTTATGGGCGGACCCAACGAGCCACAGTTTTTTGGAGTTGAATGGCAAAGAAGGAACTCTGGTCAAAATATAAATATAAATGCAATTTAAATTTTTTTTAAATTTTTAATTCACTATTCATTATTCATTTTATTCAACCTTCCTGGAAGGTCAGCAGCTAGCTAACTTGCTTACCTAGATAGCTATAGGCTAGTATGGCCTTACAGATCTGTATTTACAGATTTAATAGCCAAGAAAGAACTAATTAAGAATATATCTTTTCTAACCCTAGAATATCAATGGAGAAAGGTATTTTGATATTGAACAGTTTCAGCTTGACTTTTTGAATCATTAATGCTGAAACTTGGCTGAGCAATAAACCCTTTGACAAACTCCTGCCTCAGGCTAGAAAAGTCAGTCATATAGACTAACTTTGACTTGAGTAGAATTTTGAATGCCGTTTTTTAGGGGATTTCTGTACAGAAATGAATTAAACTTCTACAGGAATGAATGAAACCATTAATGAAATGCAAGTGACTTTGGCCTGAAATGGTGTATTAAATGGTGTACGTAATCAGCAAAAAACACACAAAACATTAACAATTATCTTGTTACAAAAAATATTTTAAAAGAATAACTTATTAGTGCCACAGAAGAATTTAAATTTAAACATTTAATTTTATTTTCAAAATACACAAATTACAAAAGAAAAAAAAAAAAAAGGATAATTAAATTGGATAATTGATTATTTCTTTTAATATTTGAATTGTTTTTGGAAATCTCTAACAGAAAGTATTTAAGTGTTTTGATACAAAAAATACTATCAGCATGAAGTGAAGTATTTAGATGAAAATGAATAGCCTACTTGCAGGCTAAAATACTATCAGTTCAACCAAATAGTCCAGTTCCCAAAATGGGGGGGTCCGTGTGGGGGTTACAGAGTGTCCCCATCAAAATAAGGGCCATGTTTGGGAACCCCTGAAGTAGTCTATGGTCTTTGCTTGATCCAGACATTACCAACAGATGGCACATCTTTTGCAATCTCCATTGATTCTGCTAAAAATAAGAACTGATACCCTGTGTGAGCAGCCTAAAAGCCATCAGTAAGGCCGCCTCTCCTGTTTTATTGGCCACAACACAATAGATATGATATCAACATCTATGCCACCCTGTGGAGTCAACAGCACACTCATGTCTGTCAGAGAGCTACCCCCTGTCACCGTGCTCTCATCAGCACCACCCTCGTATCCCAACCTTGAGCTGTGTCAAGCCAGCCAGAGACAGGCAGAATAATACAGGAAGTTAGGTGATTTGGTCATCAAAATAAAACCATAAAATTTGTCATGGGGGGGGATAAAATAGGCTATATTTCCTCCCTAAATATAATCTTAATTTTCGCTTCAGTACAGAACAGATTCCATCCAGTCTCATGGCACATTTGTGGTAATGATGTATATAGCCTACTAGCATGTTACTGTATTATACTCTCTGGCCTCCTAGTTGATCAGCTGCCTATGGAGAATGTAGTAATGTTAAAATACTTAGCATAGGTTATAGGCCTACATGCATACATCCAATTGAAGTTAAAGTCAAGTAAGCTAAGTTAAATTTTCACTAAGCCTACACTAAAACATTTCAAATCATGATAAAGTTTGTGTCTAAATTCTAAAATCTGTAAATGCCCAGTATCCCCCCAAAAATGTTGGAACACAGATTAGTCGGTATGGGTTTTATTTTGAAAGTTGCGACCGGAGGTTGTGTATTTCCTATTCTGACTGGCTTGACACTGGTCCAACCTTGCAGGCTTCTCTCCCTCAGGATGACTGGGAGTGACGCAGGACAGACGGAAAAACTGAGCCTTGAGGAGAAGGAAGGCTGAGAGAGAGGGGGGTGAAGCAGGAACTGTTGGTATTACCGTGCATGTTTAATTCCACCGGTTCAAACCCGATGCATGGCCTGCCTGGATAGAGGACAAGCGAGTCACCTATATGTAGGCTTTCTGAAGTGGGATAATAAGGCATCACCTCTTCCTTGAGGCGGCTCAATTTGGATATTCCGAGGTAGGCTTTATCATGCCTTATTATACATACTGGTATCGTAATTACTTGGATAGATAGGTCCATGAACTGATGAAGATGGCTATGATACAAACCTATTAGAGATAACAGAGAAAATAAAGTAGCATATTCCAGTTGAGCCAATCGTGTGGACCCACCTCATTTTATTCTACTATTCACTGCCAGGAGGATATGTGTTGATTTTTCCCTTAGCCCCTTTCTCAGTCTCAGGCTAAACTGTCACGACATTATCTCTAACTAGATTATTAATACGAAACTGAAAATCGGGTCCTAATTCAAAGGCTAACACAAGACTTGTTTCTATTTAGGTGACATTGATCCTCCTTTCTTCACATGGGAAAGTAGCCTAGTCATTTTTTTTATCGAACACCAAGTTGGAAGTCGCATCCACTGGGAGGATTTATTGGACGCCGCTTTTCGTCGTGTTTCTAAATCTCCATCATGAACTACCTGCGTCGACGACTTTCGGACAGCAATTTCATGTCCAATCTGCCCAATGGGTACATGACTGATCTCCAACGCCCCGACCCGCCGCAGCAAAGCCCCGCAGTGTCGCCCGGGCCGTCGGAGAGGCGCCAGTCCACCAGCCAGCAGCAGCCTGCAGGCGCAGGGGCCGGCTTCTTCTCATCCATATCCAATGCTGTCAAACAGACCACGGCTGCTGCGGCTGCGACATTATCCGAGGCAGCAGACCGGGCAGGAGTTACCAGCAGTGCCAAGATACTCCTGGTTATCGATGACCAGCAGACCGACTGGTAAGAGGGGTGCGCATTGCCAGAGTGGTGCCTTGTCTAGACGAAATGTGTGCCAGACCGTGGGTTTTAGACCGTGGCCTACCATCCATCTAGAAGGTCATATGATTCATCCTATGGGATGTCACATGTAAACAGCCCATGGGCTTCCTCAGACCAGAAATACCTTGCAGATATGTTTGGGCGCAAACAGGGCATTGGCACAAGCAAATGATCTGGCGCGCAACAGATTGAGGAAGCAGAAGCCATTTTGACGACTTGGTAAACCATCCTTTGCTTATTGTGAAGTCCTGTTGCATCTTGCATTATGCCATTAAAAAGCCTAAAATTGCTTATGCATTGGTGTTCTCTGATGCCACCATGATGATGCAGGTATTTTCAAATCGAGTGACTGTGCGCAGATGGTGCACTTGGCACGTTACCTGGCGTGCACCCGGTTAGTGAAGGAGAAGCCTCTTTAGACTATAAAGACTTCACCAGGGGACGTAGGCCTATTGCATAAAGATGGTAGCATTTTGTATCAATGACATTGGCTCCACCTGAACCATCCCACGGTGCAATGCCCATGTGGTTCGCCCACTGTCAGAGCTGGCAAGAGCAGGTGTGGACGTTTGGATACTTTGCACTTATGGATGCATAAGGAATGACATCAAACCGATATATGGCCATCTCTATGCACCATGTCTGTTAGTTAAAATAATGTTATATGTGATCTCTTTATATAATTTATATGATGTTGCATGATGCCATGGAATGGGCTGAAAGTACCTTAAGTCTGAAGCATATAATTAGATTCAATTAGGCCTTATCTTGAAAAAGTCAATTTTTCAGCAAGTGATTTTCCCTGTTGATAGCCACTTATTTTGGGCATTTCATATCACATTTCCACGGGTCCGGAATATTCTCATGGTCATGAAATGTTGGAGAAAATGTCAGCTGTCAATTATAGGAAGAAATGAAATGAAAGATTCATGTTTTCCTCAGGATACAAACAACAAACAGATTCAGCTTCTTGTTTCTCCTTCAGGGTGAAAATCTTCAGAGGAAAAAAGGTCCACGGTGAATTTGACATAAAGGTAGAACAGGTGGGTTGCATATGGTTACTTTATGTCTATCTTTATTCCCTGCCACAAGGACAGATAATTACTAACACAAAGGAAACACCAACACAAAGAGTCACTGGGCCACCAAGGGGAGCCAGAACAGCCTCAGTGTGCCTTATGATCCATCCTACAAGAATGTCACACTCTGTTGGAGGGATGCAACATCATTCTTTAATGAGATATATCATTATTGGGTGTTAAGATAGCTGAGATAGCCACGGTGTATGGGCTATGTTGTTTTAATGCTAGTCAAACTATTCAATGGTACTTGTACTCTGTAGATGGAGACATTGCCATTGGCTTCACCATAGGATGAGGTGATCCTTGAATAAATGTTGGATTTAGTGCCATTAATTAAGCTGGCTAAAGGGTTACGTGTTTATAAATTAGACCAGAAAAAGACTCCCTCACCCACTTTTAATATATGCATTTTGATTTACTTAGGTGTTATTTGGTGCTTATCAGTATTTCCCAAGGGTACCATCTTTTACTGAGTCACTTGGGGGAATCGTTTTGTATGTCCATGATGTTACTAATTTTTCCACAAGTTTACCCATGATAAACTGCATTTCAGTTGATCCACGATAGGCTTCATACTAACATACAATTATGCATGGCATCTTGAATAAAAAAAAATTAATCATTCAGAACAATGGGAGCGTTTAATGTGTTCATAGATGGAGAGAGCACTCAGAGTGATAAATGCCCCTTAAGTGAGTTCACTAATAGACTGAGCATTGATATGTAGGGTACTGCCTTCATTCATTTCCACTTTACAATATCCGACTGGGAGACAAATATTGATATTTTGTTTGACGAATGCCTACACAAAGTAATTCTCAGTGATGCAAAATTTACAATTGTAATCACAAGAAAGATAAATCAATTGCTTGTTGTAATTGACCAATTGGTCAATAATCAATTTGGGAAATGAATGAAGAATAATGTCTAGCCTATAAAGAATATTTATCTACACAGTATGTGTTGGCTTTTATTTATGCTGTCATCGCCCCCATAGCACATTCTTAGCAGAAGAGACCTTGAAAGTTTTAAGATCTTTTTCACTGCCTCAGGCATTTCCCATGTGTCCTATTTTTGTCCTCCTCTTTTTTGTGTTGGGAGTTTAAATTATTTCCCTTGTGGCCTCCTAACAGGAAGAACTCTTTTCAAATAAAGTCTGCCGTCGTCTAATTGTACCTTGTTCAATCTGGCTCATAGCTGACAATAGGTAGCAATTCAGTGCCCTCCTGCTGTGATTGTGATCACAGTGATTTATATGGTTTTTGGTTGGGATTGACCTTGCTGTTGTCCTTTTAGGCAGACTTCTCTGAAATCAACCTGGTGGCCCATGCTACAGGCACTTATACTGTGGACATTGATGCAATCAGGAATGGGCATAAGGTTACTAAGTAAGTGTACTTCAAAAAATTAATCTTGTCAAGGAAATTTTGCGATTCGTACTTAATGCTGATGAGACACTATTTGCCGTTATGGCGAAATCCTTTCTTTCCATACCCAAAATCAAAGTGCCTCATTACTGATTCAATTTGTCTTGTAATGCAGCTTAATATTTTGCTAATGTCCTCTGTCCCCAGATCCTTTAAGCCAGACTTTGTACTGATTAGACAACATGCCTTCAGCATGGACAAGAATGGAGACCATCGGAACATGGTGATTGGACTGCAGTATGCTGGACTGCCAAGTGTAAACTCTTTACACTCTGTTTACAATTTCTGTGACAAACCATGGGTGGTAAGTATGAGCAAATACATGCAAACATTATCAATTAAAACCCTTTATTTGAAATCATCTTGGGTTTCAGCTGAACAGACATATACTGCTTAATTTTTCGATGAAAAATGTTGCATCCTAAAGATTTGTGTCTCTTTCAGTTCGCTCAGATGTCCAGACTGTACAAGCAACTGGGCCCAGAGGAATTCCCACTGATTGAGCAGGTTTACTATCCCAACCACAAGGAGATGGTGAGTACTTTGCCATCTGCTATCCTGCTCTCTCCTCCCCCTCCCACTTGGGACACGTTTTCATGCTAAACAAACCTTAAAGGGACACAAACATAGACAGGTCACCCTTCTGCATGGGTCACAGAAGATGTTAGGAAGGTAATTCACTTCCATGTCAATATTCCATCTCATACAGCAGCTGAGACCAGTCTAATTTTCAGGGGAGTGTCTTGTTTTCAGTTCCCAGTAGAGGCAGAGTCTTTGATTATTTGTCTGCCAAATCATCGTCAGTACAGTTAACACTGAGACTGTGCCGCAGAGTCATCCTCTCCACCCCTGCAGTCACAGGCTTCCAGTACTGGGCTTGTTTTCAGCCATCAACATGAATCACTTCATCAAAAGACATTTATGGTTCCAAAACCAGCAGGCTGGGCTTTGGGATTTTTACAGAAATAGAGAGTGTATTTAAATCTTGTTTGATTAAAGTACATTAGAAGATAGTTTTATAAAAACCTAGAGTGCTATGATGTGGAGCATTGGTAAAACAGCTTTGAAGTCTAAGGCTGTTCTGGTGCATTTGTTACAGATTACCTCCCCTGGTTTCCCTGTAGTGGTGAAGATGGGCCATGCACATTCAGGAATGGGAAAGGTAATACTGGAGCGCTCAAGCATTTGTTGTGTGGAATATGATCAAGTTATTTACAGATCTCTGGATTACAGACCAGTACATGTCATTCTTATTTTAACCTTTGTTACCCCAGGTGAAAGTGGACAATCAATATGATTTTCAAGATATTGCCAGTGTTGTTGCTCTGACCAAGACTTATGCCACATCTGAACCCTTCATTGATGCAAAGTATGACGTCCGTATCCAGAAAATTGGCAGCAATTACAAGGCTTACATGTGAGTGAAATTAGCATTCTGCTCCCCTCAGCTCTAGGCATTTTACAGATTCAGCAGATGATCATCAAAGGCTACAACCAAAGATTCTATAATATTGATGAAAATGGTCATAAAGAACATTAAAAAGTAAATGTTCATTCTGCTCAACAGGAGGACATCAATTTCTGGCAACTGGAAAACCAACACTGGCTCATCTATGCTAGAGCAGGTGGCCATGTCAGACAAGTAAGAGCTCACTGAGGCAGCATTAGATTGGGAATCATATAGTGTCTCACTGTTCTATTAGTGCTATACTATTAGGCCTGTTTACCATGCTATTGCAGGTACCGAATGTGGGTGGACTCTTGCTCTGAAGTCTTCGGAGGGTTGGATATATGTGCCGTGGAGGCTCTACATGGTAAAGATGGCAAGGACTACATTATAGAGGTACTGGAAGAGGGTATAGTGTCATGTTCAAGATAATAATAATTTGTGATAAAGAGGGAAAATCCATTAAACCAGCATCTTATTCTTTTTTCAGGTGGATGACTGTTCAATGCCACTGATTGGGGACCAACAGGATGAAGATCGCACTCAGATTGCAGAACTGGTGGTTTCTAAAATGAACCAGATTGTTCCACACATTTTAAGCTCTTCTCCGGTCCGTGCCACGGCAGGACAGCCACCACAGGTGCTCAAACCACTGATGCTTCATGCTTGCTCCAATAATCTCTCCATCATTTCTCCCCATTTCTATTTGTAATCTGTGTGCCAATGGGTCAGGTGCAAATGCTCTGACGAAGGTCTTTGACTGAAAGCAGTTTCGTCAATAAATGTGAACTTGTGAAGTATTCACAAGTGTGTGGTAGTTCCACACATCTATTGCAATGGGCCAGGTGCAGAAAGATTGCAACATCCAGTACTGGCGTCATTCAGTCCCCCTGCAATGTTGGTGTTTACAAGGTAATGACACCAAACCCAGGGCCATCCTTTGTGCACCTAGTCTATTGAACAAGTCTCAGAGGAAGTGTGTTGTTGAGCCTCTTCACTTTCCAGTTGCCTTACATCTTGCAGTAGAAATGGTTAGTTTTCTAGACCAAATTAAGCCAATTGTTGCATTGATTCTCCACTGAAAAAGATTTTCTGTCTATCATTGGAAAATGACTTTTTTACTTCCGTTTTCTTCAATAAATATTTGCTTTCTGCCCTTTTAACTCATGTGCTTTATAGAAAGCAGTTTCCCCTCAGCCCATCTCTCAGCCCAGAGTACCACAAGCTCAGCAGCGCCCCCCACCCCAGGGTAAGAGGATGACTAATTCACAACAAAATAAACCAAGTGACATAATATTTTGCA
This sequence comes from Centroberyx affinis, assembly GCF_046629955.1. Classification (NCBI taxonomy): domain Eukaryota; kingdom Metazoa; phylum Chordata; class Actinopteri; order Beryciformes; family Berycidae; genus Centroberyx; species Centroberyx affinis. The sequence goes on from NW_027278865.1 coordinate 530,486, forward strand.
TTTGTTTTTGTTTATATTTTCTTCATTTGCAAGGTTAGACATAGATATGGGCTATTTAGTACTGATGTGAGGACTGCTTCTGTTTGTCTACTTTAGGTGGTCCCCAGCAAGTTCCCCCCTCTCAGCAGCGCCCACAACCTCAAGGCCAACCTCCTGCACAGGCCCAGCAACCTGCTGCCAGTCCCGGCACCAGTGAGCCCAGCGGCCAGGCTAAAGCTATCCAAGGACCTGGAGCCCAGCAACGGCCACCAGGTCAGGGAAGTGGTCAAGGCCAGAGACCTCTCTCTGGTCAGGGCTCTCCTCAGCGAAGCCAGGGAGGCTCTCCTCAAGTCCAGAGGCAACAGTCTGGCTCCCAGCAGCAGAAACCACCTCCAGGAGGCCCAGGCCAGAAACCTCCAGGGGGCCCACCCCAGCAGCGGCCCCAGCAGCAGAGGCCTGCACAGCCCCCCAGGCAGCAGTCACAGGGAGGCCAGCAGCAGAGGGCTCCTGGCCAACAGAGCCGTCCCGGAGCAGCCACCACCCAGCAGCCCCGACCTGCTGCCCAAGGCCAGGGAGGCCCAGGAGGACGACCCCCGCTGCAGCAGAAGCCTCAGCCGCCACAGAAGCCCAGTCAGGACAACCCGGCTATGGGCAGCTCTCCACAACTAAAGTAAGTGCTTTTTATGCTAAAAGAGTTGGAATCAATTTCTTCTAATTTTTCATAAAGACAGATTTACAGCTGACCAGACCAGATGACCCTGTTTCACCTTTTGCCTGTATTAAGATGCGCATGCCATTCAGTGTAAATCTATTCATGCTATTGGATGAGATATGATCTACCTGACTGTGCATGATTTACTGATGCTTACAATTTTTTCCAGCCCAGTCCTTTAGCAGCAGATTCACACAACATACATTTCAGAATGCCTGCAGTGATCATGTTACATTAAAACATTTCGAACGGAGAAAGCTCACTTGAAGTTGCCCATTACCCATTGAATCTATCACAGTGAAAACCTACTACTATCTACTCTACTCAACCTTCTCTCTTAGCAGCAGGCATGGACAATAAATCTGTAACTAATATACAATTTATTGAGCTAACTAGATGTTTTCAACATTTACAAGTTAATTTTAGAAGTTGGGTAAATGATGCAGATGAAAATAATACTATGTGATGATGTTAACTCAATTTAAATTGATCTGTGATCTTTGCTTGATTGTATTAATTTATTACATTCAAATACTGTTTTTGCCCTGTTGAAAAAGAGCATTTGATTAATTTTAATTCTTGATATGATTATCAAAATATATTATTGTTGTATTAAATAATTGTGATTGATCTCTTTCTTGATTCACTTTCAGTCACATAATTTAAAATGTGACAACATATTTGGTAATATTTGGTATAGCTTTTTGCATTCTTGTCCAGGAATGTGATTATCAAACAAATTCACAGTGACTACTATCAAATATGCTGTGAAATGGAAAACTTGGACAATTTAGAAATTTCTAATATCAAATCTTTAAATTATTGTTGCAGGTAATACTTGTCACATTCCTTGGTGAATAATGCAAAACTATAAAAATGTGGGTAATTACTGTTGCTGTGATGCTACAATGGACATGGAGGGCACAATACATTGTACTGCTGGCTGAAAGACAGTAAAAAAGTATAAAATATAGGCAGTGGTAATAATACTGGGTAGAAAGTAAATGCCTTCTATGACAGAAGATAAAAGACAGAACATACTACAAATGAATGCAAAATTGACCGAGTACTTAGATTCTACTTATATAACTCATTCTGGTTTATAAGCTAACAATCTTCTCTCTAATAAAGGCTTGCTAGTCAAAATGTGGTTTTGTTTTTTTCAGTATGTGCCTGCCTTACATTTTTGCCTTTATTTGTTGGATGCTCTAAATTTTCAGTAGTGGTAGCAACAATAAACAAGCAAACAAATCAGTAAAAAAAGGGGTCAAAGGCCACTTTTGGATTGTGCTCTCTTGAACATAGAGCCATAGAAACACTTGTCATCAATCACAGATGAAAACATGCATCACTTTGCATCCAGAAAAGTCATTCACTATTCATATCATATTCAAATGTTACCTTGAAATGATAAGGTAATAATGAATGACCATACTAGAGGAATGCGCTTTTGTCATCTATGAATGAGCCTTCTCTCTCTCTCCCCTCTCTCTCTTGCCATGCTCCAGTCTTATCATTCCATGGGTTTGCTGCATGACTTTAATAGCCTCTTCCTCTCCTCTATTGCCATTTTCCTCTCTTTATAGCAAGTCCCAGTCTCTTACAAATACCTTCAACATTCCAGAAACCCCAGCACCGCGGGCCAGCCTTAGCCAGGATGAGGTGAAGGCTGAAACCATACGCAATCTACGCAAATCTTTTGCCAGTCTCTTCTCAGACTGAGATGGCATAAGCCCCCTTCCTACTGACAGAAAGATGGACAGCAGACTGAAGGACAGATTCCTTCTTTCCCCAACGAACATGGACCAACTGGATGCCACCTCCTAATCATGGACATTGACCTTGAAAAGAAAATGTACACACAAAACACCCACTGCCTAAATAGTTTAAATATTTTAAAAGGATAGAATAGATAAATATAGGCACTAATGTCTGAAACATTCCTTGCCTCGCTCAAGCTCAAGTAACTCATCTAGTCATCTTGTCGCACACGTGTGAGCGTACACACTCACATATGCCCATTCATACACACTGCACACATGCAGAAGCACGTATATGCATGCACAAACACTCACATACGCACAAACATCCACAAAATTAACAAAACAAAGCAACAACAAAATAGTGTTCCCACTTGTTTTTGGTACTGTAAAGTCACCGTGATTTTTATGTTCAAAGTTTGGTTGGTCCTCAAATTAATCATTCTGTAACAATTAATCAACTCAGCACAGCTGCACACATAGGATGTCCAGTGTTAGCCAACGCTAGATCTGTTTGAGCTGTTGACCGCTCATGGTGATGTTTTAGCTGCATGTCAACAGGAGGCAATGGTTGCAATTTCCAACTCCTGACATTGGCGCTTGTAACTGTGTCGTCACATGTAGTTGAAGTAGTTAGTATAGTAGCCTAGTAGGTGTTGTGAGAATGTCATTGCTGCCACTTCCCTTTTTTGTTACACAAGAACAGAAGCCCTAACACTCTCCACCTTGAAAGCATGCCTTATGCAGACAAGAGTTCAGTCAGATCAAATGGAGTTGTCTCAGGGATGTCCAATTGATTGTGACACTCGTGTCAGGGTGAGGGTCTTCCATTGCGACTTTATGTGGTTGCTGATAATGCTCTACCATTAATGAAGGAAAAGCATGTTTTTAATGAAGTAGAATGTATTTATTATTTGAGATGCATTTGCACACAGAGTACAACAAAATAATACTTGAATATAGTGACACTGACTGAGGTATCAAGACTATATTTTCAGGTTTATTCATCTGCCTGTTGACAAAGCAACAACTCAGTGTTCCTACTCTGGGATGCTGCTGTGTCTGTGATGGGTACAGTGCAGTAAGATACAGCATAGTCAGGGTTGGCAAGTAACAGAGTGTATGAGATTACAATAATCTGATTACAATAACTAGGTAACTGTTCAGTTACAGTTACTGAAAAAATATGACACCATTAGATTACTCACAAGCATGTTTGAACAGAAAAAATGCACTGATTTCAAAGGCAATGCAATACAAAAGCATCTGACAGCAATCAAACTACATTACTGAACTTAGTGGTAGTACAGTAACGTAGTGGATTATGTTATGTAGGTTTTTAGCAGGTAATCAGTATATTGTAATTTTGCATTTAATTGACCCTGAGTCTGTATCATACAGTGCAGCAGAGAGTCTCTGGTTCCATGTCTGGCTCTCAGTTTTCAACAGGCTCACAGCCTGTGAGCAGAGGGCATACTCCAAAGCATACTCAGCCAAGGAATGTTACATGGTTCATCTATACAATAAAGGCAGAAAAAATGTACAGGTATAGGAATGTCAACTGTGGGATGTACCCACCACCACCCCTTCAAAGCACTGACAACCCTTTGATCATTGTTCAGAAAGTCCTGAAACTCTTATGTAAAAAGTTTCTGTTTCTAGGCACTGAACATGTCTTCCAGAAAGAGTGCTTTCCATCCCAATGTGGATATAGTATGGCAATATCACGCTTTGTAGAGAAGACCCAATAGCCAAAACTTTGTTGAGGAGCCCCAATTCCCCTGCAAATTTTCCATGCTGCCTGTGTATATCAGTCTATTTGTGTATCCACAGTGACCCCTTGTGATAAATGGTGCATAAATGTGTGAATGTTGTTCTGTAACTGGTCAAACCAAATAGATGTGTTGTACAGAGCTCTGAGTGATGCAGATTGTCACCTTTATCCCCTGCTGCTATCTGTGCTTGTCAATATTATGTGTGTCCCCAAGCGTTATTTCTGCATTTTGATTTGATTATTATTTCTGTATTTTTGTTTCGCTTATTTTTTGTAATCTCTTCCTTTTTTCTACAAATCAAGACTATCTGAGGGCTTGTGGGTTTATGCATTAGCTTTTGTTTCAGGGTATCAATGTAAAATTTTTACAGTGACTCAGTGTCAGTACATGATCGTCAGATTTATCGTGGCACAGCCTACTGCCAAAGGAGTTAATGAGAGGAGCCTCATGTAATTGTTACACTGAGTGTGTAATTTATGAAATTGAGTCATCTAAATTAGCATGGATGGTTTTAAAAATATCATTCTGTCAATCAGAGGCCCCTTGGCTCTATTAAGACATATACTATTTGCCATGTCACCTTTTGAGACCAACAGGGTGAGCTGTGATGGCAATTAAAAAAGGTTTTTTTATTTAAGTCACCCCCATTTTTGATATTCACAGATATTTTCTTTTTAAAGGTTTACATTATTTATAGTGGATATATTTGAATGTGAATGTATACAATTTGATTTTGTTGTTAAAGCTAGTTTGACTTTTTTCTAAATGCATAGTATAATCATTTTGAAAAGATTATATCCCTTATGAATTTGAATGGAATTGATTGTCAGTTGATGCCTGCCAGATGTAAAAACATAAATGATAAATGTAAGTGCAAGAAACAAAAGCTGAGATTTTTGTTAATCAAAAAATAAGATATTGCATAATGTAAATCATGGTGGAGTATTGAATTAAATGTAAAAAAACAACAACTATTTGATGTTATATGCAATGTAGCTATATTATGTGAAAATAAATATGTTATCAAAACACACATGTCCAATAAAGTCTATGACCAACAATGACTATGCTTTATTATTCTTTATTGTTAAACTGATTCTGACATTTCTAATCTTACCCTATCACTGTTCATGTTTGTTCATTCACTGGGTGACCGAGTATAGAACATCATTAATAGTTTATTGTAGTTACTGCAGGTGTTCAAGGATATCACAATTAAAAGGGGATATCAATTATGTATCAATAGAAACTCAGATCTATAGTCAGTTCAAGAAATTAATTGAAAATAAATCAGGCAAAAAAGTTCATGTAAAATATAACAGGTAGGGATTGGTTTGTGTTTATAGTGCTCTGTCCTTGTGCATGACACTGACAGTTTGTTTTGTTGTCTGGTCACCCTGCACATCATCATTCCTCTCTATGGGGGAAGCCAGTCTCTAAAGAGAGTTTAGGAGGGAATTAAAATCCCTAAGTTAGGTCTTTCACTGTGTCTGTGTACCAACTGGGTAGATTATTGTTTGTAGCTTATTGTTTAACACTTGTGGTTAGCAATAGAACATTTAATGAGACGTGTGTAAGGCATGTTGAGAACATGAATTTAGAGTCAGTATCTCACTTTGCTGAGCTGTAGAGTGTGTTGCACACTAGTTCCAAGAGCAGGCATACCAATGTGACCACAAGGTGGTGTGGGCCTGCAGTCTGACCACCACAGTCTTCAATACTGTATGAGATTAACCAAGGTTATGTAATTCATATTACATTGGTACAGTGTGCCCACCATTCCATATCTCAGTCTGTCTGGTCAGAACTACTCAGTGATTCAGAAAATTATTATATGTTGGAAATGCTTGTATAAAAAAAACAAGAGTATTATTGGAATTTATCATCTGGATGTGTGTTCTAATAGGAAATGGCGCTGAGGTCTCAAAATCTTCTGAGAAAGTAGGGTTTGTTACCAGTGAATTACACAATGCTTAGTCACAGTCAGAGAGTACACACAAACACCAATGTTTGCATAATCCTATTAATCAAAACTAAACTGGAATACATGAACAAATGGTATCCTGAATAAAACTCATCATCGTTTAGCCCATCTTTTCTTCTCATTATAATGGGTTGATTCATGCTTTTTAAGGACAAAACACAAATGTATTATGTTTGAATATCCAGTGGACTTCTTCATTTCATTAGGGTTGCATGTCTCAATGCAGCAGCTGCAGCTGAGAGAGGACAATTATATGCACTCTCAAGTCAAAAGAATCACAGTGCTTCTTTGCTTTATTTGTACTACTCAGTCACTGCATCTGCCACTGAACCAAAGACATTAAACTGAAGATATTTCCTCTCTCTCCCTTTTAAACTACTTGCCCCATCAAAACATTTTGGTTGGTATGTTGTACGCAATGTAGGAGAGAATTCAATTTTAATTACCAAATGGATCAATTTCTTTTTCCCCTGAAAGTTTTCATTGCAGACAAAAGTGTCTGGAGTGCAAAATCCAATTTGCAGGCAGGATGTTATATAGCCCCATGCTCCTGAAAGGTCAGCTTGGTTTTTAAAGCTCTGTCTGGCTGCTTGCATTTCTTATCTAGATGCTCAGTGGACTATACTATTCACCCCAACAGCAAATCTTAGTTTGGTAACCAGTTCAGAGTGATTTCAAGTTGAACTTGTTCTTTCAAGGAATTACCCTCTGCTTTCTTTGCCTATCAAATTGGTAAGTCAGCATAATTTACATATTGCACTTCACATTTTGAGACTACAATAGAAATGGTATGACATGAGCATCTTGATAGCACCTTGAGAAAGACAGCACAGAGTGTGATATGGGTAGGTCAGGTTTTATCACTATCTGGAAAGCACTCTGATGAACTAACCTGTTCATCCTCAACAATACAAAATAAATTGTTATGCTCTGTCAATACAACCATGCCATCAAGGTGTTCTGTAATCATTCGGCTTCAACTTTCATTATTTTGCAGGTTAGGAATAAAGGATTGGCGGGTTTGCGGTCTTGTTCTGTTACGGACAGAGATGAGACAATAAGGGAGGGGCCCTCACGGCTTGTTCACTGAGCCAAGATATTTCTAGAGCTGACCCATTTAAACAGCCCCGAGAAGCTGCGAGCACAGGTGCATCTGGATGGCTGCTACTCCCAAACAGAATGTGTAATTACACGCATTAACATGCTATTAAACCTCAAAATGAACCAAGCGTCAAAACTGATTACGCATATAATTTGATTGGTCGATATGCCAACTATGTACAAGACTTGAAAAAGAAAATTACAGACAAGAGATTAAATAACTTTCGTTTCAGTCAATTCACAAACTTATTCAAAAGTCACATAATGTTAAGCATTCTCAATCATTCTCAGTGTTTTATCAGTGAAAGAAATGGGAAAAAAGAGAATGAATGTCAATACACAATTCAGTTATTTTATTCAACAATAACATAATTGTCTTTGAATAGGGAACAGTGACTGTTCAGCGACTGTTATCAGCTATTATACATGGCCTACAGCCTTAGACAATTAGTGCAGCTCACAGGACTGATTTGCATTGTGCTGTTGTACAAGGCAGGGTGGATGACACCCATATTTAGAAGGACCTCATTGATTCTTGCTAACTGAAGGACAAGAGATTTGTTGTCTGTCCAGTATTGAATAGCAGGACCTTAACAACAGCAATGCATTAAAAACCTCCTATTGACTATCCACACTCAATCAGTACTTGAAACTGATGAAATTTTGAGTGAGAATATTTTGTTCTAAATGTCATAACAACACTCTATTTCTAGGTTGTTACATAACATTATTATAATGACAGACAACATTAAACCACAAATAATTCACACCATTAGGAGCACTCTGAAAGAATCTGAACCAACCAAGAAGACTCTCTCTCAGTTCCAAATGTGCTCCCCCTTAGACAAACGTGTTTGCACACATGACCTTAGTCTACTGAATGATTCCTTAGCCAAAATGGCAGATGATGAAGGATGAAAGACTAGTATGTAGTAAAGATTTAATTAAGCCTCACTATGGGATGGCTTACTGTGACTCAGGAGACCAAGACAGAAGAGTTTGTGTTTGCTTAGAGCAGCTGTGAATAATACCTACACTATTCTTGCTTTGACCTACATGTACTCAGAGGAAGCTTCGAGAATCTGCCCACATGAGTATAGGTCTTTTTGTAGGTGCCATCCTGTTTTTCTCTCATTGCAAGGCTGCCAGAGGGGGGTCTCCTTATGGCAAACCTTATGTTAATTTACATTTGTCAGTCTTTGCTGCAGATAATCTGGGACATAAAATAAAAGTAGCACAGATTACAGTGGATTTTTCCACTCACCAAGTGCAGCGTGAAAATGTACTGGGCAAGGGGCAATCAAACTCGGTAGGAAGCTGTGCTCCTGAATCTCTTCTACAGTGCACTAGCAGATTGTTATGGGTTTACAAGCAATTTTCAGCTCCCTTCGTCTTATCCTCGTGACGTAGATTTTTATGGTCTCCATGGAAGGCTCCCATCAGCACTTTACTTCATTCCCTTTGAAATCAATTCAGTCTCTTTTGCTCCTACTCAGTGTGGGTTACCATGGATACTGCTCCCAAATGGTTTAGCTTGTACATGAATTTGTTTATGAGTGTTAGTCGGAGTGGATTGGAATGCTCTTTTCCATGCAGACAAAAGTAAACATAATTCCCTAATTAAGAATAGGCAAATTGCGTGTAATGGTTAAAATGTTCTTTCTTTGATTCGCTGAATGCTTAGCACTCGATTTGATCAAGATTTAGTCAGGGAGTGATCATGCAATCACGTCAACTTCCTTTAGCAAACAGTTACCACTTTTAGAACAGTTTCAGTGCCCCAGGAGGGAGATGTTGATTAATAAGTGGAAATGAACTGTGTGTGGAAGAGGACTGAGTCTCCCTAGTCAGTCTTGTTCACTCAGGAAAAAGCTGAACAATCCCCTGTGTATAATCTAGTCTGATCCTTCAGGACTACAAACTCCGCCAAGGTGGATTCTTCAGTTCCTTGTTGATCTGAAACAGCATCCAAATACTCCTCTTGACTGTATCTAAATCCTCACAAGAACTCGTGACCCCAGTGGCTGGTGCCCTATAGGGGCTGCCACAACTGTAAATTATGTCTGGGGCAAGAGAGTTGGCTAGAGAAGATTGAGTGATTTAGTTTAATTTGTTGTCGACTGTTTAATCTGGCTTCAATTGGAATTAAGGAAAGACTGGGTGCATCTCCCTTGGAGTCTTCAGATTCACCACCACTGTGCTTCACTCCATGCCCTTAAGCCGAAATCCCCCACTGAACCTGAGCATCTACATATTTCATACGAGACTTCAAAAGACCCTGTAAGATCTTGAAGAGCCACCCACATTCAGACGCATGTCTATCTAAGAGGTCTAAATCTGGGCGTGTGAAATATTCATCACTGCAGGGACCACAGACAACATCCCTTGATTCCCAGGATTCTTTTGACATGGTCGAGATTGAATGTGTTCGCCTTGACATCTCTCTCTAATGTGTTTTCCTTGTTTCCTCTGACTTATCATTGCATTCTAATATAACCAAAAATGAGAGCTGCTTTACATTAGCCTGCCACATTGGCTATTCTGGGCTGGACTTAGTAAGCAATGGGGCCTGACTGTGAGTATAGCTCTGCATCTCTTATATAACTTCCTCAACCGGGAACACAGAAAACACCATATCAGACAGACAGTTAAATTTGTTGAAGGTCACCTAATCTCACATGTAGAATCCATTGGAGATAGCTGGAGAACTGATGGTTGTTTAATCTGACAGTATGAACATGGATCGGTGTAGGAACTAAGTGTAGTGTCTAAATTATTTCTTATGGCTTCATTACAGCTGATATGTCAGAGCACCATGAAAGCCTGTTTGAGTAGTCAAGGCAGAGTAACGTTGTGTTTCTCTTTAATTTTGTCACTATGTACTGCTATAAGGCTGATTGATCCCTGTCACAGGGGCCTCTAATCAACAGAGAGCCATTGATTTCCTCTCCACAGAGCCTACGAGGTGCCTAAGACACCTGCTAGCAGCCAGCTGACAGACACTAATGCCTGCTAACCAACAGCTGACACGAACTGATGCCAATGCACTGTGCTGGAGAGGGTGAGTCACACATGCTCAGATAGATCCCACTCTCAGGGATGCTGGATGCCTCACAATGTGAGATCCACTGTACTGTCATTCTGAATCATATCTGATGCACGTGGTATGTCACAGATGGAGTCTCGGTTAGCAGTGGTATTTTGTAATAAGAATGGACAATCTTTTGTGCGGGCAGAAAAAACCCAATATAAAATACCCTGAAGATCATCTGGTGTGGTGCGAGCTGTGGAAGACTATCTTTCCTAGAACAAAATGAACTCTGTCATAGCTAAGTATTATTGCAATCTCAAGCTTATCAGCACTGTACGTCTGTAGTGATTTCTATCTGCTGGGAGACTGCTTCAGTAAGCAGTTTTCCTGTGGCAGTCACACACTCTGGGCTGGGGCTCACAGCCTGCTGTCCCCAGCATCAATTCACACAATGCAGAAGCTGTGTCCAAGTGAGATTTAGAGCCACATGTGTTGCGCAGGCTAGAATAAGCATAATGTCGTTGATCTTCAGCATTACAAAATTGCAAACAAGGAAGAAGACATAACCTGTAGGTTGTACCAATGAACAACTCCATGAAGAGTAAATTGCAAAAGACGGAAAAAGGCGGCCGTACAAGGTACCTAGAGTGATTTTCTGTGGACAAGACTATGTTTTCACGTCCCAAACTGATGGCACTGATTAGCTTGTGGATGTAAAAATTCTCACATGAGGTTTTACGTATTCAAAAAGTTAGTCTCCAGACTCCAATTCATTATCAGTGAAGCAGCTCCAGGCCATACAGGCTTGGTTCTTTGAGTTCGAACTGCATATGTTCATACAGACTGCTTTTACTGTCTGGTCTCAGGAATAACATATTTATTACATTCTTAAATTGAGTGGTATTCTCCTTAACATTCCAGCTGATTAAAAGTAATTTCCTGCTCATCCATCACAATAAAGTAACAAATTACAGTATATTGGCACCAGATTGATTTTCTCCATCACCAAGTCTACTGATGTCCAATAGCGTGGGAGGAATACCAGAAGTGACCAGTCAAGTGTAGGATGGGAGAACAGGAGGCTTTTAACACAAGTCCCAATTCAGACAGTTTCTGACATCGTCTACAAACTTTCTAAAAATGTAAATGTCAAATCTGTTTTGCCTACCTACGAGGAAACTGATTACACAGCATGTATCAGAGCATCACACACCTCTGGGATACTAAACTATAGATAGTTTCCCGGAAAAGTTAAAATGCCCATATGTCCTGAGGGGCTTGACTGAAGCAAGGAAAAATTCAGAGATGAGCACTGAGTGGAGACCGCATTGCTGCTCCAAGACTGAACATCCACCGACACCCCCCCCCCCCCACCCCCTCCCCCAACGCCCCCCTCCCTCCCCTCCTCCGATAAAAACACGCACAACCACGCCTCCGGAGACACGCACACAAGCGCAGGCTCAGACACACCTCCTGCTTGCTCTCCATCACACACACACACGCACGCACACGCAGAGCCATAAGCGACGGAAAGCATCACCGGGTGATTTGGACAACATGTAAGAAGACAGGATGAAAGACGACTGGAGGGCTCCGGTAGGCTCACAGCAGGTGCGGTAGGCTGAAGCTGCACCTCGCAGAGAGCAGGCTGCATCGGTAGACCATGTTCAACGCATCCGATCAAGTCACTGACGAGACGGTAAGGCCCCCCTTCTCTTTGCAAACGACACATAATATTTAAAAACTTAGAGCCTGACTCGTTTTCTCTTTCTGCTTCACGGCGAGCTCTGCCCGGATTTGAACCCGCTGCTGCTGCTGCTTTCTTTCTGTCTTTGCAAATGATGTCATCCCGGGCTCAAAGGCATTAGGTCAGCCACAAAGGATGCAGGGCCGTCCGTGCCGCAGCACCAAAATAAAAGGGGTGCTCAAGTGCGTTAACAAGTATTTGGTGACGTTTCAAAACTGAATTCGCCTCGATTTGCCCCACGGCGAGTTTTCAGGCAAATCGAGATCATATTCGATATTTTCGCTTCTAGTTTGGCAAATGTCTTGCACAGGCTACAGTCTATTTTTTTTCGACTGTGAAGTTGTTTATTTTTCGTTCCACGAAATAGCGCACTAAGATTACTATCCTCTAGGCTAATATCGGCTACTGACTATAGTTTAGGTGGAGGCCTATAACCATAGCACGTTACGAAAAAAAGACACTATACTAATATGACAGCAACACTATAAGTCCCTATAGGAATATTATAGTATAGTAGTATAGGGCGTAAATATACCATACAGTACGATAAGGTCACAATAAACTCACTGTTGAGTATCACAGACGCACTACAAGCCTGCAGGAATATTATATGAGTATTGCAGTGAGGTGACTATTTCTCTGACTGAGATTTTGTCCCTAGTCTGCTACTCGGAGTGTTTCATGGTTTCATTGCTGTGTGCTGTAGCCATGGAGACAGAGGTATGTGGCATGTGGGTTTATAGTTGTGCTAGAAAGTATAGTCCCTCTATTGAAGAACAGCTTTACAGGGGAAGATGACGGGGAAATATAAACAATTATATAAAAAATAAAATTTGTCTAAATATATTCTGTCCTCTTATTGCTGATAATTTCAGTGATTTTTCCCCAGTCACACATCAGTAAGATCAATTAAATCCTTCCCAAGCGAAAAACCATTATAATATCCCTACTATCCCTAATATCTTCAAGTGTCTGTGGTGCTCAATAGTGCAGTTTATAGTAACATTATTGGAGGCTTACTTTATGGTTTTTTTGGGTTTTTTTTTTTTTATCTCCTATGATATCCACTATAAAACTCCTATAATGTACAGGGACTTATAGTGTGTCTATGGCACTCAATAATTTATGATGACTTTATTGTGTTTTTCTATCTCCTGTGGTATCACAATAATATTCCAAAGGGAATTTTGCTGTGGTATTTGTATATTGTCCTTCTAAAATCATTTATAGCTCTTTTTCACAAGGGTTGCACAACAGCATTTGAGATTGTGTGACGTGATGGGCTTACAACTTTATTGGGAGCTGATAGCTATTGAAACTGGACAGCTGCTCAAGACTGATGGGCACCAAACGTTGTTCACTCTTTTCACCATGCACCTTATTACTTTTATGCAGGCTCAGTAAGGACTTACTCTCTTGCTGACATCCCCATTAATTTAAAACCATACGGATGTGAAGATAGAGAGAAAGATGGATTTTAGCAACTTTTTTCCCTGTTCAGTGGCATATAGTTTAGACTTCAATACCCATCCTTTTCCTATTTTTCACTAATAAAGAATATTAATAATGGATTTCTCCCTGCTATTTTGGGACAGCTGACACAGACTTAGTCCCAGATCGTATTCCTGCTGTAGTGACATTCAGCCATCAATTAGACATCCGTGACCCCTGTGAAAACTGCAGAGTCCCTGTGGAAATGGAAAAGCTGAAAAAAAAATATGTAAACTGTATATAAAAGTATGCAACCCCCTTTTTCAAGACCAAAAAACTTTTGGAATATGATAATGTTCAAAGGTTTTGAAAAACCATAGAAATTTGCTCATAACACACATCACACATTTCTTGGCCACATTATATTCCAAGTGTTAGTTTTAGCAAGCTAAATCAAGACCTGGAATATTTCCATCAGCCATTCAGGGGAAACACTCACATTCTAACATGAAGAAAATTGCATTTATCATGTAAAGTTGCCATATATAATTAGACAAATGTCATGAGATCTCTTCGGAAACACTAATGTGATGTGTAGAAAATTGATATCTTAAATTGTTGTGATCCATCTTGCCAAAGACAGTATGATTAGTTATTTTTTGCAAAGAAAATGTCATTACCCATTCATACCCACTGATGAGAATCTAGTAGCAATCCATTAAAACAAAAGCATTACAGTAATACTTGTATACCAATAGTAGTTGTTATGTGTAATTTTAACATCATCAATTAACAGCACCAAAATGTACACAGTACACAGAGTTAGCCTGCCATATAACAAAATTCAAGTGAGCCATGTAAACCAGTGAATAGCTGGTAGGTTTATGTTTGGCGTCTGTCGAGGTTATGGTTGTGTATGTGAACAGACGTGATATTTAGGTGTGTTGAGGAGACATGACAGGGAGATGGTTGGTCAGTCCTCTCTCATCAGGATGAACAGATGGTAACTCAGGGTTAGCTCATGGGTGAGTGCCAACAAGAAAGCCTGTGTGTGTGTGTGTGTGTGTATGTGTGTGCGTGTGCGTGTGTGCGTGTGTGTGTGTCTATGTCATAGACACATAGAAATCCAGCAAACCAATGTTGGAACTGATCTTTTTATGCATAATAATCAACGAAGGCCAACATAAACAATGGCATCTTTTAGGCAGTGGTTGACAGTAGTTGACTATCTTTGTTTGATTTCTTTATAAGACATGAATAGTCCAAACAATATACCACAGGCATGTTTTGTTCGCATTGTAATGGCTTATGTTTCTGCACAATATGTACATGATTTATTGTGATCTATCATGCCTCATTAGCTTTTATTCCTAATCCATTACCATTTACCTAATGCAATTTAAATAGTGTCAAGACAATCAACTATAACCATGTTTACCCATTATTTGTGTAAAATGATTTATAATCTCTTAAAAAAATCCCTTCAAGCATGTTTCTAAGCAATATAAGTATATAAAAGTACAGACCTATTTTCTTTTTAATTGATAATAATTTTGTAGCTAATTTCAAAATGACCTATAATCTTTTTCATTTAAGAAAGATGACAAAAAACAACTTCTGTTAGTGAATGATAATGTGAATAGCTTATTTAGGACCAAAACATCAACTGTACAAGGTCTTGTTAGTTTTTGTATTTAAATTACAGATAGAAACCAACTCCACAAAAATACAAAGTGATAATTACTGGTCTTCAAGTTACAAAGGATATGGCTATTAACTGCTATTAACTGCTGTGGCTTTTGCCATGAAATCTTCCATTAAATTGGTTAGTAAATCAACAACTAAATCTGTTAAATTTAAACCCAATTATCTTCATAGGTATCAGACCAAAAAATCCAATATTGGTCAGGCCCAAGTATCGTTGACTGTAAAGTTAAGCTTTGGACACATATTTTCTAAAGAAGTTACTGTCTGCCTCTTTTTTTCAGAACACCAAATCCAAAGCTATACATTTCAAGTGCATATTTCTATTATTATTCTATCTCTTTCTTTTCACAGGTTGTGTTGATCTTGAATCACAGTGAATGGGGACTATTGGAGTTCCTTTAAGATGACACGAACACATCCCCCTGATATATTGGCATCCACTCTATATCAGGACATTAGTCTAAATCCCATCACTGGGCACTCCATTTCTCTCCACTCCTCTCAGCAATGTGACTTGCAAATGATTGACAAACCAGAAATCATCAACAAAAGACACTGCCGTAGCTTTGACTTCATTGAGTCACTGGACGACCCACAGTCCTTCTCTTCCTCAATGGAGTACCCTTACAAGAGGACTGAGCATCAGACACTAAGCAAAGATGCAATGTGGAATGGGCTGGATCAACCAGGACACCTTCGTTTCTCGTCTCCTGATCTGTTTAACACTAGACAATTCCAGCAGCACACCAGCCAAGACAAAACCAGTCATATTACATGGTCTGATTCTAAAAAGAGAACAAGATCTAAAAGTGCTCCTAGAGTCAAGACCACCCTCACTCCTGTGCCCATCTCAGTTTCCCCTCCAGGAGCCAGGAAGGGGAGGGATGCACCTCAGGCTGCATCAGACACTCTGAGGACTTCTGAAACACATCGAGAGTCCTATACCTCTAACAGGACTTATTTGAACGAGGTTCATCCAATCAAACTGCAGCCCCATTCTCCCCTCTATGTCTCAGACTGTTTTGAGGAGGACAAACAAGATAAACCAGCCATAACTCCTCACGTCAGATGCCGTGTGGATATTAAACCAGATGCTGCTGTTCTACAGCATACATCCAGGCAGATCCCCAGTGTGCGAACTGAGCATCCTTGGCAGAGATACTCCCAGTCCAGTAGCAGTAGAGGGTTGTATGTGCCACGGCAGATTGTCTCCTCACCAACGCCCACTCCAAGCGAATGCTACAGTGGAGATTTTAGACAAGGATACCACTACACCACCAGCATGTCTCCCATCTCCTATCAGCATCTAGACATGCACAGAATGCCGTCCCCAACAGTACCATATCTAAGTAGAGAGCAAAGGGCATACTCAAACCCTAACATACCCACTAAGTTCTTCTATACTGAGGACCCAGTTAGATATCCAGTCCATCCCTATTCTAGAACATACTTTCAGGATGATCAGTCCAGTCTAACCAGCCATGGTAGCACGCTGACTAGTCAGTATGATCCAAGGACTCGCTGGGTGCACACCCTCCCTGTCAGGTCCTACTACACAGACCAAATATCCAACCGAGAGCCAATGCAGACTGTCTATAACAGACCTTACTCCACAAGTGAGGCAGGGTCATACTTTTCTCAAACTCCACTGTCTAGACCCTACTATGGGGAGGACCACCGGGCCAATCCATATAATTTGAATAGCTCCAGGGTGTTTTACTCCAAGCCGTTCAACCCAGCTGCAGAGCAATACATTCCACCAAGGCCATATCACACAGAGGGCCGTCGGCGCCCTCGGATGTCCCAGGCTTTTACAGATGATTGGTATCGCTCAAGTATATCTGGTTACTCTAACCAGTCCTCTCAGCACACTCCACCAAGAGTAAGACAAGACCCCACTATGCCCCCCTGGTTTGCTAACAGCTGTGTAGAGACAAGTAGACTAGGAGCAGAGGTCAAAAACCACTCCAAGTCTTGGGACAATATTCTATATCCACGCCAAGACAGAGAGCAATCAGTGCCTCGTGGACGCAGCTATGAGAACCTGTTTTACCAGGAAAGACATACAACATCCTCTGATGGTACAGCTCAACCCGTTATACTTAACCTCTCTAGTTCACCAAGGCGATATGCTGCTCTGTCCCTCTCTGAGAACTCCTTAGAGAGGGGTCCAAGCAATCCTTGGAGGAACACTAAGAGTGGGCTCTGGTTTGTAACTCCTGAGATCACCATAACAGACAATGACATACGTGCAGGTAACAACAAACGGCGTGACATGCACTCAGTCAGCTGGGATGCCTTGGACAATGAGAAGACACCATCTCCCAGAGAAATGCATCAAAAGCAGCCATCCGACACAGCAGAAATGACCAAAGACAGGAAACACAATAATTTCTCCCTGCAACAGAGCCTAGAACAACTGGACGAGCTATTAGCTGACCTAGTTGTTGATTACAAACCTCCAACTAGCAGGAAGTCAAGTGAAGGCCTTTTGGACCAATTAAAACAACTGATTAGTGAAGATGATGAAAAGGAAAGAGGATCCTCTGGACTGGAAAATCTAGGATGTCTGAACACCCAGCTCCCATCCACCAAATCCAGCCCTGATACGATCAAAGACCCTGACAGTGGCTGTGATGGTTTACAAAGGAGTGCCGAAGAATGTTCTCCAGACCACAGCACAGATGAAGACGACACTATGGTTTGTGCTAACAGGAAGTGCAAGCGGATAGAGACTCTGTTCAATGCTTGTCTGTACTTCAAATCATGTCACAGTTGCTACACCTTTTACTGCTCCCGAAACTGTCGCAGGGATGACTGGGAGAACCATAAAGAGAACTGCCTGTACGGCCGTGTCAGCAGTGTGTGTCGGCACACCCTGAAGTTCTGCAGAGAGAATTCAGAGATCCATAAAGCCTTCTCTCGCATTGCTAAAGCTGGCTACCTCTCCAGAGGGAGAGGCGTTCTCTTCCTGGGTTTTGCTAATCCAGGGACAGCTGACAACTTCCTGCAGGTTGGGCTTGAGAGCCTCCTCATGTCTCCCACATACTTGTCTCTCAGAGAGCTGGATGGCTTCAAGGACAACCTAGGTGACTACTGCAAGGAATTGCAGCAGGCAGGTAATGAATATGACCCCAATGAATGTTTCCTTCTGAATGTATCCATAGCTGTTGGTGAACTAGTGCCTAATAGACCCTCACCAAGAGTCCAAGCACCAACAGTTCGAAAATATGCAAAGGTGTCTTTGGCCTCTTCCAGCCCAGACAAAAAGGTATTCAGGAAGGATAGTGAAATGGAAACTCTCATCCTTACTCCGCCTCCAGGCACACCAGACATTGATAAGGAGGGGGAGGAGGGAAGAAAAGCAAGAGAGGTGTGCTTTGTCAATATCCAGCGTGAGCTCAGGACCAGGGGAGTCTTCCTTCGTCATGAGTACCCCAAAATCTATAATCAGCTATGTGAGTTTGTGGAGAGCAACCAGAGGTTCACTCCTACTACTATTTACCCAATAGATAAGAGAACAGGGAAACAGTTTATGTGTATGATCATGGCTGCATCTGAGCCACGAACACTGGACTGGGTGGGAACCCCTCATCTCTTGGATGATATTATATAGTCTAGCACTGTATAGCCATGATAATGATGTCAGCTACACTATGTGTACATACTGTAAATACATTACAGTGATTTGGCAAATTGATAATTGAAATGGATATATGGAAAGTTTAAAATTTTGGATAAATTTTAATAATGATTATTTCAGACCAATCTCTCTCTCTGTGTCTCTCTCTCGCTCTCTTGCTCTCTGTCACACACACACACACACGCACGCACACACACACACAAAAACATTACCCTTTGTTGTTTTTGGCTTGTTTTGATCTTGATGCACTCAGAAGCGTTGTTAACCTGCATGTAGACTAGGCACAAACCCAGTTATCCAGGTGTTTAAGATATGAAAATGTATGATCTGTGCAGTTTCTGCAGACAATGTATGAAGCACACATTATTTATGAAGTACACATCCCATTGTCTCCAATAGGAGGCACCGTCACATATCATATTGTAACAGTTACCTTCTATTGTTTTCTCCACCAAATATTATATCAAACCTATAGTGTACCTTGTTACAGTGGTTGTAATAATACTACTGTTTAGTAGTACTTTAGTATTATTTCTAAAGTATAGTTGTGTGGGTGATTATTTATCTTATTGCTATATTAGTTGTTGTTTGATAGACAAAAAGGAATACAATCAAGCCACCTATTTCTTTTCCCACTTAATTAAGAATTTTAGTTGCAACTTGTTTTTATCACGTTATCAGATTTGATGTCATTCTTGTGTAACTCGCTTTGTTTGAAAGTGGCCTTCAGTCGAAAAAAATGCATTTGACACAAAGCAATGTATAGATTTAGCTATTTCTTAAGGCTTGACTGCTCTTGACTTAGGTTCTTTTACCTACCATTGTAAATGAACAATTATTTTGCTTAAAGCATGTTATTTATATTCAGGTATTTTAATATTGATATTGCTTATAATGAAATTAATTATGTTAATAATAGAAAACCATTTGATGCTTGGAAATGTAAGATGTATATTATATATTGAATATTAGATAAATTGAAGATATGACCTTGAGACCTTATTGTAACTACTAAAGTATGTTCAAAAACAATATGCAATAAAAAGATAAAAAGAGCAACCTTATAACCTATATTGTAAACAACTATTTTATTAATGATGTTGAATAATTCCTTGGAGCCATGAGCTGCAAAGACTTTGTTTGCACTAAAACGTAAATGATAGAATACGAATGTCCCTAATATAACTGCAGTACAGCACTTAAACAAGATTGATATCATGCTTGTTTCCATTGCCATCGTTGACTAATCTAAGGTTGCTCTTTTACTTCATTATATATCTTTGTGCAAGACCTTCCTCAACTTTCTATTTTGTGATGTTTATAACCCAAATACAATAAATGGAATTTAAAGACTGATCTGCTCTGTTTGCATTTCTCTTCCAGAGTAATCCTTATCAGGCAGTTGAGCAACAGGGCAAAATGATGCAGTACTGATCAATACAATTGATTTACACATTGATTACTGCCTTTGGAGAGAATTGAAGATATCAGCTACTTGTCCCTTTCTCTGCTCAGCTTGGGTGTGAATCTAAAAATTATAAGGGAGTACCACCAAATTTACGAATTCAAACATCAGAATTAAGAAAAAAAAAATATCCATAGTACCAAGTTATTTCATCTTGCATACTACTAAAACCCTATTTATCTTAAAACAAGTGAAAAAAAAAACCTGTCCATACGGTGAGATATTTTCACTTGTTTCCAACACATTTCAGCTTTTTTTGATTTTTTTTCTTTAAACAAGTGCTAGTGGCTTGATATAACTTATTTCGAGATACTGACACTCATTTCTAGAAAATTCCTGAAATTACAAATGTTAACTGCATAGAAAACAAATGAAATTATCTCAGGCCATTAGTAGACACTTTAGCTTGCTTTAAGATGGACATTTTTTCAGTTTAGCTATGATGCCTGTTACAGACACACAGTCACACAGTCAACATCAGTTGGCCCAAACACAAGTTTCATATGAAGCTTCCAAGAACCTATTAATATGCAGTATTTTCTCTTGGTCCTTGCAATACTGTGGATAAACACTGAACAATATTACATTTCAATTCAGAGACCAAACTAACAACACTGCAATATTTTATTCAGGTTAACAGGTTGCTTATTCCAGGATTTACAATGTTTCATCACTATCACACCTTCAGACTATGAATTCTCAAAGTGGCTTTTTTTAAGGTGTGTAATTAGATCACCACCTAGTGGAAAATGTGAGTACTGTAACCACTATCAGGCCGAACCACATAATTGAGAGAATTCTTTAAAAAAAAAAAAAAACTTAACAAAATCTTAAATGACCAAATTTTTCTGCAAAATTGTACAATATATCTATGTTTATTCCAGACATTTTGTCCAGGCCTCTGTTCTATGTTCACCAAGCCAATGCATCTACAGTGTTACCACACCCTTGATAGGCTGAATTTCATATTCTCAGAAATATGAAATGTGTCTGTGTTCAATATCACAATATTTCCTTCCCTCTGATTTGCATTCCGCTTTCTTTATTGAAAAGCTTTCCCTTGAAAATATCAAAATGAAAAACAATGTCTGTTCGTTTTGCCTGTTTTATTGTAACAGGATGTAATATTACAGTACTGTGCCAGGGGATATAGTTGAGGTGAATTTCCTGCTTGTTTGTGTCAGAAGCTAGAGGAAAAGAAGTCCTGTACGTAGAGTATCAACTATAAATGTGTACTACAGAAAATACTGTAGATATAAATTTATAAGAAATTGTACCTCAGTCAGCATATTTGTCCCAATCAGTATTCATTACCATTGCTGATGTACAATAAATTATGGACATGCTTTTATTGACAGGGTTTGGATTTTGCATTACTGCAAGAAAGTAGTATTCATGTACACAGCCAGTTTATGTATAAATGGTTGTTTCATACTATCTGTATCAACTTTTTGTTACCTATGAATTTTCAAATTACAGCACTATATTACCATGAATTGTTAATAAATTAGGAGAGCTGTGTTTGGCATAAAAGGTTTGGAATTTATTATGTTTTCCCAATGCTCAATCAATCAAAACGGTGCTCTCTCTCCTGTATAGAGTGAAAAGATTTGGAATTAAGTTTACCCCCGCGCTCTCATTGGCAGGCATGCACATGCACGCGCACCTGAGCCTCGTTTGGAGGGAGGAGTTACAGGAGGGAAGGAGCAGAGGGGGAGGGGGTGGATTTTTTGTGCACGTTCACATTCTAATACTAGTACTAGTACTACTATTACTAATAGCTACTACTAGTACTACCACTACTGCTGCTGCTACTACTACTACTACTGCTGCTGCTGCTAGTAGTACTAAAGACACTTTCATTTCATTATATCTACAAAAGTCAGCTTTTTTGTCAATTGCTTGAGCTCCAAATAATCAAAAAGTAAAACATAAAGTAATTAAATGCAGAATGCATTAGATACTTCTTCCGAAATTTTTAACATGGTTTTAAAGGGGTTATTGGATCTTCTGGGGGAGAAAAAGTTATTGGTCCAGATAGGACCAACGCAGATAGGACCAACGCAAGAGGGTGTTACGATACCTTTAGCCTCCAGACGTGAGGGAAGGAATCTGGGTTGCTTCTGAAAAAAGAGCTGGTCCTGGTCCCAGCATCCAGCAGGTGCTCCCTGGCTCTACAATGAAATGCATCTGGAAAGACAATATATAGCATCACATTAGCCTACATGCAACATCAAGTCTCCACAAGGGTTTGGAGAATTGTCTGTGGTGGAAACCGCCTGGTGGTCTTAGAGTAGCTACACAATCAAGTATAGGTATATATATTACTGACCGCATTATACTCACAGTATGCAGGGTAGAGGTGTTTGCCCAAGAACATGTATGCCATAACACAACCAACAGCCCACATGTCTATGGCCTCAGAGACTGGGAGGCCCAAGAGGACTTCTGGAGACCTGAGGGTGGAAGAGAAGAGGCAAACATAAGAAATGACCAAGAATACAACATCTGACATGGTACCAATCCAGACACATGAATACACTATATCAGTACTAAACATTGACACCAGCTGTGAATTACAAAGTTAAATTCAACATTTATCCTAGTAGCTATAGAAGAATGACAGAACCTCAACTACTCATTTACAATAGTGCTAGGAAACTGCAAACACACACAGCAGATGAGCTGTCCAGCTCTCATAGAACCTACCTGTACACAACAGCCTGAGAGGTGTAGCCACGCTTCACTTCCGAAGCAGGAATGGCTACATCAAAGTTAATTACTTTGACTCTGAAGGGCTGTTCCATATGGTTGACCAGCATGACGCTATCTGGTCTGGTTTTAGGTCTGTGTGAATCCAACCTATGCTCTTCAAAGCCTTAAAAGCCACGACCAGCTGCAGGTGCAAAGGCAGAAAAAAAGACCACAGATGAAAATAAACACTTATTAGATATTGAGCTCAATAAATATTTACCTCCATAGAATAATCAAAGCCACAGAGTCTACACCTGCTGCATGATGGTCCTTATCTCCCTAAGACATGGGGGCTGATAGTGTCTTGATAGTGTGTCCTTGATTAAGTCATGAAGCATTTTATATGCCAGACAAGCCTTGATGCATGAAGCATTCACACCATTACTTCATGTTACCTCTATCTGTGTTTCTCTTTCCACAAGGCGAACAGTGGGGGCAGATGATGAGAAGTTGGCCAGGTTCATAGGCAGCTAGGTAGAAACAGTTAAAAAGCAACACATTTTAATTGGCGAAGCAAAATTTCAACATGTTACCCAAAAATTTCAAGAGCATACTCCTCAAAAAGATTAAAATTATCTACCTCTCTTTTGGCTTCCTGGATCACAGCCACTGTGTTGTTTGTGCACCTATGGGTGCCGGGGGAAATGCTGAACCTGGAGAGAATATGTGCAAAAAACAGCTGGTACATTCAGAGTCGGTCAAGCAGTCAACACAACACATACACACATATTACTAAACCATTAGTTATGCCTTTTAATTTAAATGCTTGCTTGTTATTCTAAGACCATATGAAGTAGATAAATGTATCAAATGCAGAAGATACCTTTACCATTTTAATGCGGAGCATTCCCAAACAATAATAGAAGAGGCAAGGGAATTAGGCTGAACAAGAAAATACAGTCTTGGCAGCATTTGAGAACTAACAGGCAGTAAACTTGGATCAATAATTTGTGTGTGTGTGTGTGTGTGTGTGTGTGTGTGTGTGTGTGTGTGTGTGCCTAGAGTTATAGACAGTGGCGGAAAGTAACTAAGTACATTTACTCAAGTACTGTACTTAAGTACAATTTTGAGATACTTGTACTTTACTTGAGTATTTCCATTTGATGCTACTTTATACTTCCACTCCACTACATTTCAGAGGGAAATATTGTACTTTCTACTCCACTACATTTATTTGACAGCTTTAGTTACTTTTCAGATGGAGATTTGACACAATGGATAATATAACAAGCTTTTAAAATACAACACATTGTTAAAGATGGAACCAGTGGTTTCCAACCTTTTTGGCTTTTGACATCTTACAAAAAGCAGTGTGTAGTCGGGTCACATTTCAGATGTCTATGAGTTGTTAACAGCTCCACCAAATAGTGATTTTTCCCTCTAAACCTCACATGGTTTCATTTCAATAAATGTTCAAATGATCCAATATTTCAGCAAAAATCAACGATTAGAGAAAAAGTCCAAAAACTGAAAACAGATTTGTGTATCAGAACTTTGTTTTTTCTTTTTTCCTCTCCCATTAATCATCTCACGACCCCTCAGATTTATCTGGTGACCCTTTGGAGGGGCCCGACCCCTAGGTTGGGAACCACTGGACTAAACTAGCTAACTGTATATAAAGTAGTTCAAACTAGCTCCACCTCCAGCAGCTACAACAGTAACATGCAGCTTACACACTGATGCTTCAGTATTAATAATCTAATGATGTCATATATAATAAAATATCAGTCAGAGGGACCAAACCACTACTTTTACTTTAATACTTTAACTACATTTTGCTGTTAATACTTGTGTACTTTTATTTAAGTAGGATTTTTCATGCAGGACTTTTACTTGTAATGGAGTATTTTTACATTGCTGTATTGGTACTTTTACTTAAGTAAAGGATCAGAGTACTTCTTCCACCACTGGTTATAGAGCATACAACACATATACATTTCATACACCGCTCTTTGTAATACAACCAAGGATGTATGAAATCTATACAACCAAGCACTATTTATCGTTTTATACCATTTGAGTCATTTGATTACATTATTTAGTAAGCAGCGTACTTCACTTATGGTCAAATAATAGTTTCTCTGTGTAAAAACAGTTTTGAGACTCCTGTTTAGCTAAGGCCACTATTAAAAACTATCCTGTATTTAGAAAAGCTTGTGACATATCTTTCACATAAGGCACCATTCCACCTGATTAGCCAACACTGATCAATCAACAAAAACCTACAAAAGGTTCAAGCAACATATGAATTGCCCATATAAAATAGAAATACCCCTGCATATTCTGTGATAGAAATTGCTTCTTCTTTTTTTTTAATCTCAAATATATTAACAACACAGGGTTCAAATTGACTCCCTAGTCTTGGGTTTAATTAAGGGAGTGGGGTGGGAGGAGTGGCGGTTGCCTGTCATGAAACACTCAATTTGATTTTTGAAGGAGATTGTCTAAGGCTACAGACACAACAAATGGTATTAATTTCTTCTGGTCAGTATTCCACCAGCAACAGTGTTTCCATGCCATAATGGTTATAGAGACATAGCTTATGTTTAGCCTTTCAAATTCAGCCTACAGTAGTCAAGGAGGCTTTATATTATCAGTACTAATTAGCTAGCTTCAACTTCTGTGAGCTACTAGCAAAGGTTAACTAACATTAGTGTAGGCACCCCAGTTGGTGTAAAGCTGTTTAGGAGGTAGCTAGCTAGCTAACGTTACTGTTAGAAGTGCTCTAATGGGGGAAAAAAAAAAAAAAAAAAGTTCATCATTGAGGAGACCAGTACAAAGTGGAAATTTTGATAAATAATAATAAATAATAATGATAAAAGCACTTACTAAAGTTATTTACGCAGGTCAAACTTTGTCCAGAGAGGTGCATAGTCTGTGACAGACTCGGGCGTTTCGCGCATTTGTTCACCGACGTGGGAAATTTGGGACACTTGCATGCTGTATTGTCTCGGAAATTTGGTTTTTATTAATCCAATAACGTAAATAAGTAGACTTTATGTGTATAGCACCTCAAAACAAGAAGTTACAAAGTGATTAGTGATAATAATTAAAGTATTAAAAGCAACTATTGAAACAGCAAGCACATATACAGACAGCAAGGCATACAACAGTAGCCTAAAAGTAAATTGATATGCTGTGGGACCTGACTATACTTTTCCAGAGACCTAGCTGCAGTCGCAGTTTGAGGCATGAGAGGGTAATTAAGAGGGAATTAGAGTAGTCCAGGCTTGAGGACACAAAGGTGTGGATCGTTTTCTCCATATCAGTGTCTGACATGACTGGTCTAATTCTAGCAATATTCCTAAATTGGAAAAAAACAAAAAACAAAACAGGACTGAATAAGTTTGTTCTGGATCATTCTGATGCAGATAACACATGATCAAGATTGCAGAGTCCAGTTTTGCAGTATTTAAATGCACCTCTATGTCGACATCTGGTGGACAAATAATGTCGCAGCATGTTGTTGGCCTAGATGAAATCTTGTAAGACTTTTTACTCGATTACCATTTGTCTGCAAACTGTTTTCATTCATTATTCAAGTACCCTTAATAAATGTTCACAAGAGCATCTCATTGACCGTCCAGTGAGGCTGCTGGTGTAAGACTTTGTTTTGAAGGTTTTATTTAGCCTATTTAATAAAATGTAAACATTCAATAGAATTTTTAATCCATATCCAAGATGCATAGGCTGTATTTTCCCTACATCCTCACCACTCACAATTTTTTAGAAGAAAATAGACTATAACTTTTATATTTAAGTTTAAGTCTCTTAATCCACCCTGAATCCCTTCAATTCCTAATCTTTGTCATAAAAAGTAGCCTAATCTCTGCATTCTAGTTTTGAAAAACAACATTTAGGCTTGATAAAGGTTTCGAAATTCCCAAATTTCATATTTAATCCAGTCTGGTAACTTAAATCCTATGAAAAGCTTTGAAAAACTGGGCCCAGATGAGGACAACCTGGCAGGATGAGCTGTTGTGGACTCAGTCTGCTTCAGCTGCTCCTCTGTGTTTATTTCTCACAGAATGAGGAGAGTCAGAAGTTTCCAAAAGAGCTACAGAACCACTCCAATCTCTTAACAGTAACCTGATTTTTCAAGCAAAACTGATTATATTATACTGACTATATTATTGGCAATTGCAACACCGTTCATGTGAAAATGACAATACAGCAAAACGACATTCCACAAGTTCCTGTGAGTAATCATGAGACTCTGACGAGTCCTCATAGAGTTTGGAGTGGAAACCATATCATATGAAAGGGATCTTGATAGGTGTGGATAAATGTCCCAACTAGAGTCCAGGGCCATCAGATTTTGGAGCCAGTTTGACAAAAATATCAGATAGGATCATTCTGATACAACATCAAGATTTCAGAGATTTTCAGTCTTTAAATAGAACTCTATCCTGCCATCTGTTGGACAAATAATGTCACAGCTGTTGTTAGGCCAAACAGACTTGGGTGAACTACACTAGATGTGTAAAAGAGTCTGTATTCACTTACCTGCATAAGTACACAGTTCATAGGAACTTAAGACATAATTCAAAGTCCCAAGTCAAAAATAATTCAAAGCAAAACTTCCACTTTCTCTGAAAAGTGTTTTCATTCATTAAGTCAAGGACCTTACAGCCTCTCTCATTGACTAGGCCTTCCAGCTGGAATGGCAGCAGTGGTATGACACTTTGTGTTGAAAGTTTTGTTCATTTAATAAAATGTGAACATTAAATACTATTTTTATCTATGTTGAATATGTATAGACTGTATTTACCTTCACCTCCTCACCAGTTACATCACAACTTCTTGGTTAAATGTAATGTTCTTTACTGTATATCTCTGAATCATCCTTCTAGTAGGATCAGGATTATTCTGATTTTGGGCATCAAAACAATCATAATCTCTGCCTTTGTGTTTTGAAACTTGCAAAAACAGAACATTGCAGATGTAGATGGAAGAGCCAAAAAGGTCTTTACTTAATTTGTTTTGAATATAATTGTGAGATCTGTTTCCAATATAGCTAGTAAATTCCCTGTTAGCTTGAATAGTTCAGGAGGAAGCTGAGAGGGAACTATAAGGGCTAACTCACTGTGTGTTTAGTGGTCCTAAGAACTTCAACTGAGTTTCCATGGACATGGGGAAGAGTAGATAATGACTGAATTTTCATTCTGGGCTGAACTTTTCCTTGAAGGTCCCACTATAGAGTCCCACTGCCTCTCTGCCCACTGCTGATTGTCCCACTGAAAAGATGGTTTGGGAGGACTGTTCATCTTAATCCTGTAAAATTAATGGCTTGTCATTTGGTGTTTGCTTTTCTTGAGTCCTAAATATAGTGAAGTATTAATACAGATATAATAAAAAGTCAAGTCAAGTCAGATATAACTAAGTCAAGTCAAGTTTATTTATAAACATTGAACAAAAAGTTCGGAAATTTGTGTTTGGTAGATTATTTCTCTGTTGTAACAATGCTTCTTGGCAATACATTTTATACCGTTGGAAAGCCTGTTTATTTCCCTTTAAATGGTGCCCCATTTGTAAGGAACATGCATTGGTGGGATGAGCAGCACAGCTGAGTATGTGGGTTGCGCTCATGAAAAATTTGCCAAATCTTCTCTGCCAATGCCAAACAGCTTATTCTGCTGTTGCTATTGACTCTTGTTTTGAGCTTCCGGTACCCCCAGGTGCTGACAATCAGGTACCTGATTGGCAGCACCTGTGAGCATGGGCCCTGCTGCAGTGGTCAATTGGTGTCTGCTCCAAGAATCGGCATGTCACGTTTGTCTGATCTCGATAAGGCCTGTGCGATAGGGCAACTTCGAGCTGGTGTTCCACAAAAGCCCAGACAATCCGGAACAGACTGCACGCAGCCAATCTCCGGGCTCATGGGGCTGCCAGGAGGCCTGCCATGACTGCCCTTCACCGTCAGGCCCGTTTGCGCTGGTGTCGGCAACACCTGCACTGGAACCTGAACATGTGGAGGAACGTTATGTTCAGCGATGAGTCCAGATTCTGCCTACGGAAGTTGGATCGTAGGGTCAAAGTGTGGAGAAGATGGGGAGAACGCTATGCTGATTGCTGCACCGATAGAGTAACACCTTTTAGTGGAGGCAGTGTGATGGTGTGGGGCGGCATCTCCATCACTGGAAAAACAAGGCTTGTCATCATTGGAGGCAATCTCAATGCAGAGAGATATCGAGATGAGATTCTGCAACCAGTGGCAATCCCATATCTCCACAGTCTGGGACCGAACTCCATCCTCCAAGATGACAACGCTCGCCCCCACAGAGCGGGGTTTATCAGAGACTACCTCCAGAATTTGGGAGTAGAGAGAATGGAATGGCCTGCCAACAGTCCTGACCTCAACCTAATTGAACACTTATGGGATCAGCTTGGGCGTGCTGTTTGTGCTAGAGTGACCGACACAACCACGTTGGCTGACTTGCGACAAATCCTGGTTGAGGAGTGGAATGCCATCCCACAGCAGTGTGTGACCAGGCTGGTGACCAGTATGAGGAGGAGGTGCCAGGCTGTTGTGGCTGTGTATGGTTCTTCCACACGCTACTGAGGCTCCTGACTGTTTGTTAAATGAATAAATTGTAAAATTGCCAATATGTCTTGTTTCTTCCTTGTTACTGATAGACTTCAATCATCCAATCCACCAAACAACACCAAACAAGAGTCAATAGCAACAGCAGAATAAGCTGTTTGGCATTGGCAGAGAAGATTTGGCAAATTTTTCATGAGCGCAACCCACATACTCAGCTGTGCTGCTCATCCCACAAATGCATGTTCCTTACAAATGAGGCACCATTTAAAAGGGAAATAAACAGGCTTTCCAACGGTATAAAATGTATTGCCAAGAAGCATTGTTACAACAGAGAAATAATCTACCAAACACAAATTTCCAAACTTTTTGTTCGATGTTTATATCTCTTCATCACAAGCATGTCTCAAAGGACTTTAAAGAGAACGAGCCTACCTGTTCAAAATCTCAAGCTTGAATGTCAATTCTGTGAGACCAGGAGTGGGTAGAGAGATTCACCTGTCAGTGCACAGGGGAGGAGTTTAGAGAAGGGGAGGTTATATAAGAGCTGGGTGTGTTCTGTTCAAACCCTTTGTCTGAGACCATGCAGCAACACCAGTAATTTGTTTGTCCAAATCCTTGTTTGTTTGAAATGATTCTGCCAATCTGTTTTAGATGACTTATTGTTTTAGTTATGTCTACATGCCACGCATCCTAATTTAATGTGTGTATCTGACTTCCTAACAAATCATGATATATTGTTTTGGAGCTGTTTGATATACTTACCTGTGAGATAAAGCTGAAACCTGCAAGTAAGGCAAACTGTCTAAATTTAAAGGAGAAGTGGTTGTATATTTGCTATCCTGTGTTTACTTATGTTTTCTATAAATAGGATCCTGATGAAGGCTTGAAAGATTCCTTCTCAAACTTAGTGGATGCATTAATAATGTAAGCTAACTTATGTACTTTTGTTTATTATTCCTAGTTACGGTATGCATGGCTATATATTGATTCATGTTTGTTTATTGTACAGAAAACTCATCCATTCATCTCACTCAATAAATGGTTAAATGGCTCTTGGATCCTTGTGTTTAAATGTGCACACCAGTTAGCGGTTCTATGGTCCAGTCATCCTTATACTACCTAATCGGGCAATAATAGTCTAATTTACATCACATGTCAAGTTTAGATTATAGTCTTTTTTCATGGTCCTTCGAGCCGGAACGAACTTCTAGACTGGATATGGATCGAAGAGCCATACCAGAGAGTACAGAAGAGGAATCAAGTGGAAGACCACGTCGAGAGAGGCGGCCACCTGGTTATCTCCAAGACTACCGTACAGAACTGTACAACCAGACCCTCATACGGGATGGAGCAACCTGCCCTTCACCTCCAGAAACTGTTCTATTAAGGCAAGAAATGGCACAGTTGAAAAGCATAGTTTACGAACTTAAAGATAGACTCGAACAATATGAACAGAGTAATTCTGAAGCGGATGAGTTTTATGAGGAGCAAAGTTGTAAAGAAGTGTTTCATAGAGAACGCGTTGAACAGCCCCAGCCTTTTTACCAAGGGAAATACACTCCTTATGATAAAGCGCATTCAGAGCCTACACTTTCAGAATCTGTATATGTAACAGAATGTGGTTGGATTTCTCAGTCAGTACAAACACTCCCATGCCAGGAGAATCAACCACAGCATGACACTGCAGAATTAATAAACACAGCACACAAAACTCTGACAACTGTAGCCCAATCCGCCACTAGAGGCAGTGAGAATATATCCTCTGTACCTGTCAGTCAAGCGCCCCCAGCTCATTTACCTGCCAGTCAAATGCCCTCAGCTCATGCAACTACCAGCCAATGGACCTCAAAGTACTGAACAAAAATACAAACGCAACACTTTTGTTTTTGCTCCCATTTTTCATGAGTTGAAATAAAAGATCTAAGACTTTTTCTATGCACACAAAAGGCTTATTTCTCTCAAATTTTGTTCACAAATTTGTTTAAATCCGTGTTAGTGAGCACTTCTCCTTTGCCAAGATAATCCATCCACCTGACAGGTGTGGCATATCAAGATGCTGATTAAACAGCATGATTATTACGCAGGTGTGCCTTGGGCTGGTCACAATAAAAGGCCACTCTAAAATGTGCAGTTTTATCACACAACACAATGCCACAGATGTCGCAAGTTTTGACTGCAGGAATGTCCACCAGAGCTCATGTTGCAGCATGATAATGCACGGCCCCATGTTGCAAGGATCTGTACACAATTCCTGGAAGCTGGAAAACATCCCAGTTCTTGCATGGCCTGCATACTCACCAGACATGTCACCCATTGAGCATGTTTGAGATGCTCTGGATCGGCGTGTACGACAGCGTGTTCCAATTCCTGCCAATATCCAGCAACTTCGCACAGCCAGTGAAGAGGAGGATTGTGAGTGTGAGGCAAATGGTGGTCACACCAGATACTGACTGGTTTTCAAAAAATGCATATCTGTAGCCCTAGTCATGTGAGATCCATAGTTCAGTGCCTAATAAATGTCTTTTTTCAAAATAAAACTGCACACTTTAGAGTGGCCTTTTATTGTGACCAACCCAAGACACACCTGTGCAATAATCATGCTGTTTAATCAGCATCTTGATATGCCACACCTGTCAGGTGGACGGATTATCTTGGCAAAGGAGAAGTGCTCACTAACACGTATTTAAACAAATTTGTGGACAAAATTTGAGAGAAATAAGCCTTTTGTGTGCATAGAAAAAGTCTTAGATCTTTTATTTCAACTCATGAAAAATGGGAGCAAAAACAAAAGTGTTACGTTTATATTTTTGTTCAGTGTACATTCCAGTCAAGCACCCCCAATTCATGCACCCCCCCAGCCAGGCACCCTCAGCTCAAGCACCTTTCAGCCAAGTGCTGCTTGCCTATGCACATTCCAGCCAACTGTCTTCAGCTCCTGTGTCTTTTAGCCAAGCACATTCAGCTCAAGCATCTTCCAGGCCAATGACCTCAGTTCAGTTTAGTCAACTGCCTGTAGCCCACGAATACCACAGCCAAGTGCCACGAGCACATGTGTATTCCAGTCAAGTGCCTCTAACCTATGCACATCAAAGCCAAATGTCCTCGACCCATGTGGATTCTAGTCAAGCGCCATCTGCTCATGCACAACATAGTCATCTACCTCCTCTTCAAGCACCATTAGCTTCTTTACAGTCAGCTCATGGACTTTCACTTTTAACCCACGCTGCCCAAATCCCACCTCATGTTTATCCCTCCCAGCCTGTATATCCACCCCCGCCTGCATTTTCATCTCAGCCTGCTCCCCCTTCCCAACCTGATCAGTTACATCAGTACCAGTTACCCCATATATCACAACCCCTACCAGCTCCACGGCCCTATACCATGGCTCTAGCAGCTTTAGAGCAGCAGTATGGTCAGCCACATCACCTTGCACTGGGAGAAATACAGGCTATCCTGAACCTTCCCAAAGTTCCCCCGGGTAATGCAGATAGTTTCCACAAGTTTGCAGTAAGAGTGAGATCTATGGTGGGTATGTTACAGTCTAGAAGGGGCAGCAGAACTTGCCTACACATCACACGTTCAACGTTTGTGAAGCAAATTACCAGCTGAATTTGTGGCCAACTATGCAAGACATGCTCATGCGGTTCACCCAAATGCCCATTATAATTTAGTAGACTTCTCGCTATGGCTCCAAGGAGAAGCAGAGTGCCAAGCAGTGGCAGCTCAGGTCGCAAACCTCCAAATGGGCACCCCTCAATTCCCAAGAAGAGAATACAGTCAAAGATCAAAGTTTTCCCCATCATCAGCCACCATACTCCATGGTGCCAATTCCAAAGCAGCCCGAGGCACATTTGCTCGAGACAAGGCCAGACCTAAATTCAAATTCCCATGTTCCTACTGTCAGTCTCCTGATCATCCCATGACTAATTGTGAAAGACTGAGAGAATTAAGTACAGAGAAAGTGGCAAAATGGATTAAAGAGCAAGGAAGATGCTGGAGATGTGGAAGGTCACATATGGCAGCAAATTGTGACCTTAAGAAACCCTGCCCTAAATGCAACGGAAAGCACTTGGGAATTTTGCATGGTGTGAATAAACAAGCTACTGCATCTGAAGTGCTATACATGAATCCTCAAAGTAGGTCCCCCAAAGTCCTACTTAAAGTAGTTAAAGTAAAACTGAGTAATAAGAATCGTACCCTTGACACCTATGCAATCCTGGACGATGGCTCAGAGCGCACCATCTTACTGCCTTCAGCCATTGAGTACCTTGGTTTAGACGGGGCGGCTGAAAAACTTGACCTGCGCACAGTAAGGCAAGAAACAGAGACCATGCTGGGTAGGTCAGTCACCTTAAAAATTGCTGCAGCATCAAATCCAGAGAGAACATATACAATAGAAGGAGCATTTACATCTGATAGACTCTCACTGGTGGAGCAGACTTACCCTATCAACAGGCTCAAGCAACGCTATCGCCATCTACATGATGTGCCTTTGGATGCCTTTTCCAATGTACAGCCTCAGATCCTCATTGGGACTGATAATCCCCACCTCATTACTCCTGTTGAACCCGTTCGTCCTGTTGTCCTGTTTGGTTCAAAGAGGGCACCTGCAGCAGTGAACACTAGACTTGGCTGGGCACTCCAAGGGCCTGCATCCCTATCTGGACCACAGGACACACCACAGTGTCTATTCACCTCAACAACTAGCAGCTATACTGAGCTAAAGCATGATGTAGATAAATTGTGGCAGGTGGATATCCTTCCCTATAGAAATGAGAAGTTGATCACTAGATCAAAGCAGGATAAAGAAGCTATGGAACTCCTGGAGAAAAGGACCATTAGAGTAAATGTGGATGGAGTTAAACGTTATGCAACCCCCTTGCTACGAATTAAAAATGCCCTGAAACTCCAGTCTCCCAAAGAAGCTGTGATGCCCCTCCTTCGTCGGGCTGAACGGAAGTTGCAGAAGAAACCTGAGTTAGCCAAAATCTACAATAAGGAAGCAGATAAGCTGGTCCAAGCAGGTTACATAGCCAAACTCGGTACTGACCGAGTCTCTCAGTCCTCAGAATCTTGGTATATTCCTCATCACCTTGTAGAGCACATTGATAAACATCGTATCGTCTTTAATTGCTCTTTTTCCTATCAAGGCCAAGTACTCAACAACCAGCTTCTCCCTGGTCCTACTCTAGGTCCCTCTCTTATTGGTGTGCTCCTGCGATTCCGCCAGCATAGAGTGGCAATAAGTGGTGACATAAAATCTATGTTTCACCAAGTGAGACTATTACCTGAGGACAGACCTCTCCTCAGGTTATTATGGCGCAACATGGAACGTAAGGAACCGCTAGAGGTGTATGAATGGCAAGTGCTTCCATTTGGAACAACTAGCAGTCCGTGCTGTGCCACACATGCATTCCAAAGGCATGTTCAGGATCACAATGAGCAGGATGGAGATGTTGTGGAAACAGTTATCCAGTCATTCTATGTTGATAACTGTCTTCGATCACTCTCATGCCCAGAGGAAGTGAAACAGCTCCTGCTAAAGCTGAGAACTTTACTAATGACAGGAGGATTTGAGATTAGGCAATGGGCCAGTAATATTCAATCTGTTGTGGATGATTTACCATCAGAGGCCTGATTGGACAGCGCTGAGCTCTGGCTAAACCAAGACCAAACAGAACCAAGGGAAGGCGCTCTTGGACTAATTTGGCACTGTTCGTCAGATTCCTAGGGGCTTTAAGTATAGACCTGTTCTGTACCATAACCTCACCTTGAGAAACATTTACAAAGTCCTGGCCTCACAATATGATCCATTGGGATACATTGTGCCCTTTACTACCAGAGCCAAAGTCTTACTCCAACAGTTCTGGATTAACCATAAAGAATGGGATACACCTATAAAAGACAGAACTGAGTCAAGCATGGAAAAAGTAGGAAAGTGAACTCCCGGATTTGACTCATATCACCTTCCCTAGATGGTATGAAAGCAGTGGCAGTGGTAGCTCACTTGCAGTCACAAAGAGAGAACTGCATATATTTTGTGATGCTTCAGAGAAGGCATACGGTTCAGTGGCATATGTGAAGGTAGAGGGCAAAGATGGAGAGACCCATGTTTCCTTTGTGATGGCTAGAGCACGAGTAGCTCCCTTGAAACCTCTCTCCATACCTCGTCTGGAGCTATCTGCAGCCCTAACAGGAGCCCAGCTGGCTCAGTTGATTCAAACAGAGTTAATACTCCCTCTCCATCAGACAATTCTGTGGACAGACTCCACTGTAGTACTGAATTGGCTGCAGTTAGAATCATGTCGATACAAAGTCTTTGTTGCCAACAGATTTACTTCAAGTTCGAGTAGAAATACTTGAACTTACCTCTGCTAGCCAATGGAGATATGTAAACTCACAACAAAATCCAGCAGATGATATTACAAGGGGCAAAACCATTCAGGAACTAATCACTCAAGACTGATAGCACAAGGGCCCATCATTCCTCTACCTGCCTGCTACCCAATGGCTTACTACACCAGCTCCTGTCCAGGAGATTTCCTCTGAATTGAGGAAACCTATGTTCTGTGGTTTCACACAATCTAACAAGTGCCCAGTCTTGCCTGATCCCTGTCAATACAACACATGGAAGGATATGGTGGAATCCACATATGAGAAATTTAAGGAATCCCCTCAAATAACCAGCATTGATCCCTCAAACCTGACTCGATCCAAAGCAGAGGCCCTCATTCCCTCACAGGCCCAATGTGAGCGTTTCCCCGAGGAATTCCAGGCCTTGAAAGCTGGTAAAGAAATTTCCCCTCAGAATCGTCTTCTACCCCTCTCTCCTCAATTTGATAGTGTTCTAGAGCTCATCAGAATAGGTGGTAGACTTAGGCAGATAGAAACCTTAGATCCAGATGTAATTCACTCTATAGTTCTTGATCCCAAACATCCCACAACCTGCCTCCTGATTAAATATTATGATGAACAACTCCTTCATCCTGGACCAGAAAGGGTATTTGCAGCCATCCGCCGTACTTACTGGATTCTCAGTGGTAGGCAATGTAGGAAATGACGTACAAAACCTATACCTATCCTAAAATGGCCGACTTACCTCCCTGCAGGCTGCGACTATGGAAGCCTCCCTTTTGGTCAACAGGTGTTGACTGCTTTGGTCCACTCAACATCAAAATAGGGAGAAGACAAGAGAAAAGGTGGGGAATTTTGTTTAAATGTCTAACCACTCACTAAACTAATATAAGAGCTGGGTGTGTTCCGTTCAAACCCTTTGTCTGAGACCATGCAGCGAATCCAGTAATTTGTTTGTCCAAATCCTTTGTCTAAGACCAGGCAGTGACACCAGTAAGTTTGTTTGAAATGATTCTGCCAATCTGTTTTAGATGACTTATTGTTGGCTGGACCGCAACAGCGGGGCCAGCCCAAGGAGGTTACACTTTATTGATTCATGTTTGTTTATTGTAAAGAAAAATCATCCATTCATCCATTCCCCTCACTCAATAAATGGTTAAATGGCTCTTGGATCCTTGTGTTTAAATGTGCACACCAGTTAGCAGTTCTATGGTCCAGTCATCCTTGTACTACCTAATCAGGCAATAATAGTCTAATTTACATCACATGTCAAGTTTAGATTATACAGTCTTTTTTCACTACCTATAGATCTAACTAATCAACAGTTAGTCACAAAATAAAACAATGCAATACAGTATGCGACAAAAGAAACAAAGCAAAAGACACAAGATAGCATGTTGAACGGACATTAAAGGCCTACCCGTCTTACATAGCGCGGCCTAGCATACCTGGCACCACCAACCTTAGACCCTCATTGAAGTCAGGGTCCATGGGAAAAACTCCCAAATGGAAGAAACCTCAAGCGGGCCAATTATAAGAGGGAACGCCCACCAGGACGGCTGAGGGTGCAATGGGTGCCAGGACAAAACAAGAAAACTGACACTAACATGGACAAAGACAATGAGATAAGAAAAAAATTAAGACAAAAAGAAACATGAGGCAGAAAGATGAGACTTCGGGGCTGGTAATGGCGAGGATGGCTCATTTAGGAGCAGCTCTTTGCAATGCCAAAGGTCACAATTTGCCTCTTTACTTACACTGTATTAACCAGTAAAAATGCCTTGTCACCCGCTGGTGTAGCCGCAAAATTAACGCTGACCGTTCAGATGGCACGCAGAAAGACCTTTCACATTCATAAAACATTTGCATATGATTCCCATATACCATCCCTTCAGTGTCTGTCAGAGAGCAGCGCACTCTCACACTATGGGTCATTTGTTTTGTACAACAAACTCACATTGAATGACTACACTTGAATATACCGTCATATTGAGAATCAGAATAATGCACCAACTGAGACATCCTGTTAGGACAGCAGCTACTGGGCACCTCAACTCATTATTGCGATATTTCCGACAGCATTTGAAGGCAACAACACTGCTCTACAACCATGAGCGCAAGCCTTTGCGCATGCGGGTTGCGCAGGTCTCCTCGTGATGACAGCAAATGACAGTAGCAGTGTTCGCTCCTGCAGAAGCCAGAGTGAGACGACCATCCGCTAACAGACAACTCTCTTTCGAAAAATCTCATGATCAACGGTATTTAGAGAACTTGTGAACAGTCAGTACACATTAACTACACTTGGTAAGTTGTTGAATTTACGTCAGCATATTTTCTTCACCATGTTTGGCCATTCATCAGATTGCAGTCTGTAGCTAAGCTAACGTAGCTAACTAGCTTAACGTTAGCTCACCCTGTTTGGCTAGCTAACGTTAGCCGACTTTAACTTGGTTAACGTTAGCAGGGTAATGCTAGTTAGCCAGTTCGGCAATTTGGTATCTGTGCTCCTCCTTCACAACAACAGAAGCACCAATACGTCTTGACTGGTATCACGGATGTGCTACGCAACTATTGTCGTTTAGCTGACCTAGATGTTTTATTAGATATGTGTTTCAAACTCGCCTGGTGGCAAGCCTAGCCAAGTTATCCTAGCTAGTGTTAGCTGACGTTAAGTTAACTCAGCTCGTTTTGCTGGCTGCCTAGCGTACGGTGTTTATCAAGCTCGGGTGGCTGGATAGACAACATATTCGGATCAAGGGAATTCTACACATGTAAGTTAACGTTAACAGCATATTAAAATGTAATTTTTCTGAGTCGATGGTTCTCAACTTTTCGTGTAAAATTTGCCTCCACCCGTTTAGGCGGGGCAAGGTAACTTTATGTTTAAAGTTTTGTCCAAATGCCATTCAGACACATTACAGTTGTTCAGGTCATTTAAGGTCAATGAAAGTAGAATATAATGGCATTCTGTCGTTAAACGGCACAGCATAATTAACAGCACTGGGTTGCAACCTGAACTCTTAATAGCTTAGAAGTGACTGTCTCCTGTTTTGTCCTTAGTCGTCTATCTCTATACAATCATTACTTCCCACATTGGGACTGGTCATTTCCCCGAATTATCCATGCTCTCGTCTGCATGCCACAAGAGGGCTGAGTCTTTGTGGTCACTGCATATTAAGCCCCTGGTGTCTCTGTTACTTTGTTTTTGATATTGTGGGCTACTTAGTTAAAGCAGGTTTTGGAGCCCTCACAAATCACCAGTCTCCACCCTGGTGTGATGATTGGATTACTTGTCACAGCTGCCATTGGTACTTTTGTGCTAACATTATGAAAACTGAAGAGATATTTTGTTCATGGCTGAGCCCAGTGCTGCCAATGGAGCCCACAGGATAGCAAATTGGACATTTACATGAAAACTCCAGATCTCCGTTGAGAAAGTAGCTTTCAATATTTAATGCTAAGTGATGGTTGACAGCCTATAATTTAAATGTCAGCAGATTGCACAAGCAATCGTTGCAAGGGTTTGGATAGCATATCGCTAAAACATTTTATTATGAAGTAAGTGTACTTTCCAATTGTCCAAATGTCTTTCATGTAGCTCATTACAATTTTTCCTGTGCCCATGTCAGCCGAGGTAGGTGTGTCAGGTGTAATCACCTCTGCCCAGCTACCTGCCATTTCTGTGGTTCTCCTCTGTTTGGCTCTTGACTGGCATCTGGTACACTGTCTAACCTATATTCTCCCAGTAACTTGAGTAATTTCACGTCTTTGACAAATGGTGAATTTGGATTAAAAGAAAGAAAAACAGACTGTACTACTGGGTTCGTGGGCAGACAGTCTATTGTTGATGATGTACAATAGGAGTGTACCAACATGGATCCATTCAGTTGAAATGATATATTGTCAATGCATCCATCTCCATGCTCCTCACGGAGATCAGAATGCTGATGTCATTATGTCACTTCTTGAGGCTCAGTCAGTGGGGGTCAGTCAACTGTATGCTCTGGGAGTTGTAAGAGTCAGGAAGTTCAGATATCTTCCGTTCATGGGGAAATAAGTAACTGTACTCAGAGGTAATCAAATATGTAGCAAGATTTTGTCTAGTAATTAAGTGAGTATGAACAAGGGTCACATGTTTTTTGCCTTGAAACTGGGTGTTCAGTAATTCCTAGGCCCATTCTGTAGGCCTAACCCACAGTGTTTAGGTGTAGACTTGTGTTTTCTTTTATAAAGCCTATAATATCTTGACAATTAGGGCTGGGATTGTGGCTATACGTTTATTCGGGTGGTGCTGCCACTAAGCGGTAGGCCTACTCTTGTCCTTCACACATAGTTTTTTTTGTTTAACCCCTTAATCAATGCAAAACACCTAGATGTTTCTAAGGGTCAATTGGATTGCAGAGGAGTTGGGCAAAGCAGTGGAATTAACTTGTAATTTTTATAATTAAATATAAATTGTCATGATAGAACCCAATACAGCAGTTCCATAATATCATAATTGGAGCAATGCTTATGACAAAAGTAAATGCTCTGAGTTGCATACGCTAAGACACAGTGGAACAGGCAAAGCTCCTTTTATTAGATTTCTTTTTGTTGTTGTTGTTATTGTCTCTGCAAAACACTGGAGACATTGTACTAAAGTGCTGGATTATGACAATGTTCTTTACCCATTTTAAGTTTCTCCGCATAATCTGTATGCATCTGAATTGGACTAGCGACCATAAAATATTGGAGTATTTATCTATGCTGTGTCTTAGTATGCAAACTCTTCCATTTAGAAAGGACCCACTGCGTGACAATGCTTTGTCTAGTGGTGGGAAAGCTCACTGATTAATTTCATGTACTTGCATTAGTTGTTTGCTGAGCAGCATAAGAAATTATTTGGAGGGGAAGTGAGAAGGGGATGTTGTCTCCAAACCATGAATACCCTTTTTAGAAAGTGAAATCATTTGAATATCTATAAAAAGCACTTTGTTCCATTGCTCTGTGTGTGTTTATGTAGTGGGAAGATTGGGCTATGTTCCAAACACCTTCACCACGGTGCTTTGTGATGTTTTCCTACATCACTTTATGGAGTAGTGTTTCTTCTTTCTTTTTTTTTTCTTCTTCTTCTTTTTCTTTATCTTTTTGTCCTTGGCATTATCTAATCTGTTGTCCAGTAGAGAACTGAAATGGTCAGTCATGCTGATTTTGAATATTTTTGAAGCCACTGTTTTGTCTCGATCTTGCATCTTGTTGGTGTAATTATGATGCAGCCAATGTACAGATGCTAGGATTGGGTGGCTGATCCTCTTGTCTCTCATCATGTTAACAGTATTCATTGGCTCTCCTGCCTCACCCATGATCATTCTCACACAACTCTGAAGCTAGCAGACTATGCCTTCCCTCCCACCCTCTTTTGTTTGGTTTCTCTTCTGCTTTAGAGTTCCCCAGTGCTGTTCCTGACTGACTCACCAGGTAGCTCTGTGCAAGTAATTGATTTGATTTAGAGTAGGCAGGCACAGGAAGTTCATGAAACATGGCAGTTGAGCCATGTAGCTGCTTCATAGCCTAGCTGCTTTTTCACTTCCATTCAGGTCTGTAAGGAATGTGCTTGTTCAAGAACGTGCAAGTGCATGCATGGAAGTTTACTTGTCAGCCAGTCACCTGTCATTGATTGAAGTGGTTGACACTTACCTAACCATTATCTGGTTTAAAAAAAATGATACAAAATCTATTACGGTAATTAGAGATAAGCTCGATCATAATCACTATCCTATTTATTCATGCTTTATCAAGGGATTTGAATGTAGGGCCTCTCATATATTTTAATCTGCATAACATATTCAATTTGTCAGGCATCTCAACCATGCTGTTGTGGTTGTCTGTTAGCTTGCAGGCTTTGACACTGTCTTGTAGTCATTCTCACTCTGAGGCAGTTTTCTCTAGTCTACTCTCATTCACGTCCCAGAGTCCTAACTCCACAGTATGGTCTGTTTGCCATGTTAGCAGCCAGCCACAAAGAGCCTTTTGTGCAAAGGATTCTCCAAGAAATCATTTAAATTTCATGCGTTCAGTTTGGTTTGTATGTCCTGGCTGTGTATATCTGGAAAACAGAGAATGTGATTTGCATATTCTGGTGTGTATAGTGACACCCGTAGCTTGTGGAAAAAAAGCTTGAGAGTGGGGCCTTGCTATTGTTGCCAGCCCAGAGTGTGTGTGAAGCACACTGAATGCAGATGATCACTTCCCTTGTATGACGTGAGCATCATGTGTGAGCTAGGATTCTGCCAGACCTTTACAGGAAAGAAAACCTTTTCTTGCTCTTCTTCTGGATACTTTTACTTTTGAATGTTGCTTTGTTTAAATGGTGAATACTGACACTATTTGCCAGAAAGGAAATGAAGGACTTGTTTTTTTTTTTTTTTTGTTGAGGAAACTGGAGCTGATGTGAACCATAAGATGTTACCATTCTTTAGTTGATTTAATCTGTATGGCATTTTCCTTGGCATTTGAGTTATATAATATGGGGGCTCATAAGTAAAAAAAATAAAAATTAACAAATAATAATAATAATAACAAATGTATCTAGTGCAGTAATTCAAATTCAGTATTGATTTTAAGACAACACCTGGAACACACACCTGGAAAGCTGCCCCACAGCTAGAAAACTGTAAATACAATTACAGTTTATCTTCTGGCCTCATCACTCACCCCACCACCAAAAAATAGCCTAATAATCACAGAAATACAACATAATTACCATATATCATTAGCCTATATCCAAATAAGAGCCATTCTTAAATTGTAATAGTAGTACCTACTGGAACTCATCCTGCTAGGGGTCTATGAATAAACCTGAGTCTCA
Organism: Centroberyx affinis; assembly: GCF_046629955.1. Lineage (NCBI taxonomy): Eukaryota > Metazoa > Chordata > Actinopteri > Beryciformes > Berycidae > Centroberyx > Centroberyx affinis. Next base: position 573,320 of record NW_027278865.1, read on the forward strand.
GAACCAAAATCACACTAATTGCCCCATCTGCAAAATGTTCTACAGGAAACACTGAATGCATTTCTTTGTCAACTGAAAGCACATTTCATTAATATTTGCTTGTTATCTTCAATTCTCAATAGAATCAGACCATGCTCAATTGATTTCCTCAGTAAAAATGCCCTTAAATAAAAAGAAAACTTGTGATCCCATTGGAAGAATTTAACAGTTTTAAGGTTTTTAGAACCAAAATGTTTTTAGAAATAAAAAGTCATGTTCTTCTTTGTTTTTGATACCCAGCCCTGTGTCTGCCTATATGCAACACCCAATTTTAATGTGTAGTGCCGATCACCATATTTTTGTGGCAGCTACTGTGTAGTAGACCCAACTCTTTTCTTCCTTGTGCATTTAATACTGAACTTAAAACTGACGTTGGCTTTTGTTACACGGTTTAGCTTCTGTTCCTCATGTTCACCTAATTTCTTGGGAGTTTTCATCATTAGTCGCTGCATTTCAGTGTGACTGAGTCTTTCTGTCTTTTCCCTGCTCCAGTCCTTTGCCTCTCTGCCTGCCTGAGCTGGTGAAGATGGTGAAGCCAGACATCCACACTCTGGCCCACCACCTGAAGCAGGAGAGGCTGTATGTGGCCTCGGAGAAGCAGCTGATCCAGAGGCTCAATGGTGACGTGCTGAAGACGGCTGAGAGGCTGTACCGGGCCGCCTGGATCGCCAAGCAGCAGAGGATCAACCTCGATCGCCTCATTCTCACCAGGTCAGTCCTACCACTACCTCACACTCTGGCACGAGTGGACAAAAGGGAATGGACACCAAATGACAACTGGGGATGCACAGATAACATTTCTTCACTGCCAGTACAGATTCCAAGTGCTATGCTTTATGTATTGGCCGATACAGAGTGCTGATCCATTATGGTTACTGAACATTATAGACTTAAGGGATTGAGATATAATTGATTTTTTTTCATTAGAGTAATCTGGCATCCCTCTGTATGAAAAGAATATTAAATCGCTTTAATTTCTGACCTGGTATGCGTGGCCTTTGGTAGCGGATTTGGGAAATTCTAGGATACGATTTTGTAGTCTTTACCAGTATCCGTATCAGTTCATCCCTTGTGTGAACACACTAGGGCTACAACAAATGATTATTTTGATAATTAATTATTCTGACAATTATCTAGTGATGTATCGGTTCGTCAGCTCAAGAAGAAATGTAAATTGTGCCATCACGTTGTCATCATTATGCCAAGTGATAGGACTGACGTTGCTAGTAACCGAGAAAGGAAGAGCTCAAAGGGGACAAGGAGCGTTATTCTCGTTGCTATGGCTGTTCAGGTTAGCTGAACTGTAACAAAGAGGGGATAACATTGTTGAAAATAGAAATAGACAAGTGAAAGTGAGTGATTGCTGTGCTTGCTCTTAATAAACAGGATGAGGAGCCGTTGATGAAGTGGAGGGTGTAGCTAAAATTATCATTGCTCACCAGGTCACTGTAAGAGGCTGTGTACTTCTCTCCAGGCACTGCTGATTTTGACATTGTCTGACATTGACGTAATGCTCTCAAGGAACTGTTGTGCTATAGCAAGGCATTAAAATGTCCGTTGTCATTTTGGGGAAAAAACAACAATTGTGCTTTCATTTAATATGGATTCCAAATATCCAAGAGTGCAGATTCCACATTTTAACTTGTAGTATTTTACCTTAAGTTTGCAGTTTTCCTATCAATAAGTTCAAATGCCACAACTAGGGATGTTAATGATTAATCGACGATCGATTAATCACCGTTAACAATTTGATCGATCAAGCATATATTAATCGATAATGTACGTTATGTGCTATTTCTCATTTTTTTCGGAAATGATTTACCGCTACAAGGGCGCAATTTAACTTTCCAAGCAAGCGGGCGGAAGCATTACACCTGAAAAGACAACAGTGGTCATTGTAAACATTGTAATACAAAGTTGAAATACAGCACCTCTACAAGCACAACGAAAGAGAATGCATTCCCCCGGCTGGCGAAGTTGGCGCGACACTATTTGTGCCTCCAGACCCGGGACAGCTGTTCCCCCGGAGCATGTGTTTCAGAGGATGGACTGACTGTCACCAGACTGCGCACTGGACTCATCCCTGACCACGTAGATACGCTCTTATTCTTAAATAAACCAGTAGATTGTCGTTCCATTGTTTCCAGTACATAAACTGTGGCAGCACCACCATATCGGCATGGCCGGCACAACATAAAAAGTTAATCAGTGTATAGAAATTGATCTAAATCGCTCTGTAATGCGTCTAATGTGTGCATCACGTTTTTTACATAATGATTAATTGATTAATTGGTCATTAACGTGACCGACGATCGATTAAGGAAATTTCTGAAAATATGCATCCCTAGCTACAACATACGTTCAAAGACACAGATAGTGAACATTTTCTGTGAGTACAAATGCTACAGTACAGGTGCAAATACTAAGTAACAAACACCAAAGCACAAATACAAGTTCAAGTTTGATTCTGTGTATTGCTTGCATACATTTGGTAGCTCCACTTGCTGCTGCATTCTATATAATAAGCTCAACAGAAATCTTGGGTGTGTACTAAGTTTCCAAACCTACAGTTAGGCTAATCTCTCCTGATGGACATTTGTATGACTTAAAATGAATATGAATGAAAAAAGTTGAGAACTAAAATTGAAACTTGTGGCTTTGGACACACTTCCTGTTGAGCATTAAGTTTGAGTACATGTTCCCAGAATCAGTTGGCAAAGACTGAAAAGGTATTTTTATTTTTGAGAGAAACCTAGACTGTTTTTTTTAATGACACAGTGACATTTATAGCATTAAACACACTTCGATGTGATGGTTTTAATTGTATTAATTCTGTGTAAATCTCAGTAAGGTCTATGCCAGGGCCCCTACACTACAGTTTAGATCAGTTGTCCTGAAGGGAAATTGCAGAGTCAGAGCAGCTCTTTGATCATTGAGCATGTGGTACAATTACTTGTCTAACTACCAATCAGCAGCCTGTGCTTTATGTATCTCTGTTAAAACTTGCTGTCAGGGCTGTGTATAGCTTTATGCTCTGTTAATAATGAAACAACCCTGTCTTACAGTGCGGAGGCCTCTCCGGCTGAGTGCTGCCAACATGCCAAAGTGCTGGAGGACACACAGTTTGTTGATGGCTACAAGACTCTGGGCTTCCAGGAGAGCATCTATGGCGAGTTCCTGTCCAGGATGAGGGAGAACCCCAGGTTGGTGGCGTCCTGCCTGGTGGCTGGAGAGAGGCTGAACCAGGAGCACACCCAGGGGGTCATTCATACAGTCTTCACCTCACTTTATGGCAACTGTATCATGCAGGAGGACGAGAGCTACCTGCTACAGGTCAGTGGTGTTACTCTGGTGTTACACATTTGCAAAACACATTCATAGCTTCTCAGTAAGATGAGATCTCTTTAACTGTTGTCAGTAAGGTGGGACATCTCAAATTGCTTTATCTGTTTCATGTCAACTCCCAGGTGTTGCGCTACTTGATAGAGTTTGAGCTGAAGGAGAGCGACAACCCTCGGCGTCTGCTGCGGCGAGGAACCTGCGCCTTCAGCATCCTTTTCAAGCTCTTCTCTGAGGGCCTGTACTCAGCCAAGCTCTTCCTCACTGCCACCCTCCATGAGCCCATCATGCAGCTGCTGGTGGAGGACGAAGACCACCTGGAGACGGACCCAGCCAAGGTGACGGAGCGCCTCACTCCGGCCCAGCAGGAACGCTTCGGAGAGAAGGGCTCTGAGGGCTACAGGCAGAGGGTGCAGGCGGCCGTGGAGGCCAATGAAGCCAAGTTGGTCGCTCTGGTCAACAAGTTTATCGGTTACTTGAAGCAGAACACCTACTGCTTTCCCCACAGCCTGCGTTGGATTGTGTCCCAGATGTACAAGACACTGTCGTGCGTGGAGCGTCTCGAGGTGGGTGAGGTGCGCACCATGTGTACAGACCTGCTGCTGACCTGCTTCATCTGCCCAGCTATAGTCAACCCGGAGCAGTACGGTATCATCTCAGATGCCCCCATCAATGAAGTGGCCCGCTTCAACCTAATGCAGGTCAGTGACAGAGCAAGTGTTCACACTCATACAGTATATGTGGATATCATTCTGCAATCTAGATGGACATTGCATCGTTTTTGTTGTACAGGTAGGGCAACATCTGCAGCAACTGGCCATGGCTGATGATGATGGAGACCCCAGGCGAAAAAGCAGTTTGTCCAAATTTGATAAGGTAAGCATCTCACCTTGGTGTCATTTAGTATGTTTCCAGTGTAGCATTTTTGTAATTGCAGCCTGAGTGCATGATATTTATTTCTCCTTGTACTAAGTTACATTTCTTGGTCTGTTTCTCCAGAGTTGTGTTGCAGCGTTTCTGGATGTGGTGATTGGTGGAAGAGCAGTGGAGACTCCACCCATGTCCTCAATGAACCTCCTAGAAGGCCTCAGCAGGACTGTGGTCTATATGACACATAATCAGCTGCTAGCACTGGTAGGTTCCTCATTCAAGTTTTTACTAGTGATACCCAAATGAAACATCAGTATTTGAGTTGTTTAATGTCCCATCACCACAGTACATTACTTGGTGTGCTGGACAATTTGTTGTCATGGTGCTGTCTGTGTGTAGGTCTGTCTGTGTGTAGATGCATTATCGTGAACGCAATAACTCAAGAACAATGCATGATAGAAACACACCTACACCACAGAGTAGAGTAGATAGAGTAGATGATCTGATTAGATTTTGGAGCACCTTGCTGCATAAATTTGCATATTAATGAGGAAAAACTGTTTTTTTTTTAAAACTGCTATAACTGCTTAATTCTTTAAATACAGAGTTCATATTAATAGTGCTCATGTGTTATGTGAAGACAAGTATGTTGACATAGAAATATTTGCAAATGAATGTATTAATTAGCTTAATTCATGACCTCATTAGCATAACTGGTTATGTTTAATATATCATGGTGATTGTGGTGGGACGTTAGGCAGCTCAAGTGCCTCTTGTTCTATTTGTAATTCCATGTGAAAGTCCTGATTACTGATTTTTTTTTTTTTTGGAACATTATTGAATATATTGAAGACCCAAACTTTTGTTTTGTTTTTAGTGACTCATAGGTCACTCATTGCACAAAACTTTATTTGGTGGATTATAAAATTGTAAAGTGTCCTGTGTTTTTTTTCCTCGTTTGATTTCAGCCTGACTCCAACAACTACCACCCATTACCCCTTAGTCCCTAGTAGTCAACAATTTGCCATGTATCATTGACATCGTATACTTGCACCATATAGGCAAAACCCCTATTGGAAACAGCCATTAGAATCAAAAGAATGTTGGATTCTGTGCAGTGCTTGCACCTGACAAACATCCAGTGCATCAGTCAAGATGACCCTATGACCCTTTTGAGCCCAAAAAATGGCTAGGTGAAATGGTATGAAATCAATTATATTTAGCGTGTTTTACTAGGCCTGGTGTTTTAAATAACTGCCTAAACACTATACAAAACTGGATGGCAGATAATTTCTTACAGCTAAATGCAGACAAAACAGAAATCCTTATTGCTGCCCCTCCTAGTCTTGTCCCTAAGATAAGGGATGGTCTTGGGTCTCTTACCTTGCCGGTTAAACCTTCCATAAGAAATCTAGGTGTCACTATGGACCAGGCTCTGACTCTGGACCAACATGTCAAGTGTCTGATTCGCTTTTTTTTTCCAGCTGAGAAACATTGCAAAGCTCAGGCCCATTGTGTTATAGATATACTGCAGCCCTGTGTCACCAGCAGGTCTCTAAGGTCCTCTGATCAGGGTTTGCTGGTTGTTCCTCAATCTAGGTGAAAAACTAAAGGAGACTGTGCTTTTGAGGTTGTGGCTCCTAAACTTTGGAACTCTCTCCCTCTGGACATAAGATGTGTGGACACTGTGGACACCTTTAAAAAGCAGCTCAAAACCCATTTGTTTAGGCTTGCCTTATTTCCTCTGTGAAGCACTTTGTGACGTCTCTGCTCTCGAAAGGTGCTATATAAATAAAGTTACTTACTTACTTACTGGTGTAAACCTATATTTTAACTAGCGACAGTTTAGATTCCAGTGCAACAGAATACGAGCTTGACAAGCCCAAACTTGTCAGACCAGAAAGGGAGACATCTCACAACCCTCTTCAGAAGGGTTTGTTGTTGACTCCCAAGGACTGAGAACCATGAAATGTGATGCAGTAGAGCTGAACGATGATCTTAAAAAATGTGTCTTGCACGTCCTGCTCAGGTGGACTTTGTGCGGAGTGTGATGGCAGGGGACCACCTTCGGGAGGAGGAGCACATGGCTCTGGAGACCCTGCTGGCCAACGTGCCCCAGTCCCGGACTGTGAAGAGCAACAGTCTGGAGCTCACCCCCTCCAACACCCCCCAGCTCTCCCCAGCTACCACTCCTGCCAACAAGAAGAACAGACTCCCCATAGGTACCTATCTCAGCAGCCTCTAACGTTGTTATTCCACACCTGCAGCCTCTGCCTCCCGGCCACTCTGGCTCTCAGAATTCATTATTGATGTGCTGAATATGATGCAACTTCTTGTAATTTCCTGATGTGAGGATTTGAAGGCCATTGTGCTTTTTATGAACACCAGAATTTGAAACAAGAAGTGGAAGCTAGAACTCTTATATTTCCTCTAATGAGGAGTAAAATAAACAACTTGAGTTGAGTGGTGATGGCTAGTGAAAGGCACTTGTTTTGTAGGAAGCTAATGAGCTTCTTCTCAGCTTGTTATAAAGATAATTAGCATGGCCTGGATTGGGGCTCAATTACAGAAATGACAACCAATTAAATTACCAAATATAAATGAACTCATTTTAATTGGAATGGATGGAAAGATGCATAGACTACCTTCATTAGCATTTCCAAGACAAATGATGCTGTAGCAACTCCCCCTCGATTAGAAATGAACCACTTCTACTTGCTTCTCTGTAATATGATGTTTATATACATAAAACTTGACTTGTGATACTTGAAATAGTATTATATTGAATTTTGAGATGTACTTTTCCTCCTTTCCTCCTGTGCTGCCAATGAATGACCAGGACAACACTTAGCAGCTATAACATCCTGGGACCCCACAACCACCACTCTGTCTGCTCACATTCCATTAGTAACCCCTTTTGGTGGGTAGCCTAGCCTGTCAGTCGTATTATGGCTGGAGAGAGCTAAACCGTGTATCTGTGTCTCACCCAGTGACGTGTTAGATTACGCTCATTCAGCATCAGCCCATGCTCCAAGCTGTACAGTCATCACCCTGCCTCCCTACTGCTAGCCCAGCACCACTCTTGTCCGTGTGCTTTCACCATGCCTGCTTTGCCCTGCACCCTGCTTCGGCCCATTAGAGGCTAACCTGTTTTTAACTCACTCAGTTTTCTAAGCTTTCCTTTTTGCTTCCTCATTCAGCGGGATATGGCTATTCATTTCCAGGTAGAGTGGGAAAAGAAATATATCTTTCTTTGCTCCTTCTGGTCCATGCTTGAGGTATGGTCAAAATAAAAGAAACACTAATGTAAAGACTGCCCACAATGATGGTGGCTCTGTGATGATGTGGTTGTGCTCTTAACAGCATAGTTGGCATCCACTCATCTCCTAAAGAGGAAGGGCAAATGTAATCACTTAAACAATAGCTTCAAGGATTTTGAGTGATCATCTTGGCCCTTCTTGTTAATGAATGTAGTTGAAGAGGACTTCTCAGACGCAATTTCAGGATCTCTTATAAATGCCCAATTGGGATAATGTTTTGTTCTTGAAGGGCTTGGCATAGAGCCAACATCCTTTTCATGCTCTTCAAACATTTTAAGAGACAATTCTTGCCTTGATAGAAGCATTGTTATATTGAAAAACATTGCTTGTATTCACAAAGAAATGCCACCCTGGATGAATGTAATCACATGGAATCGCAGTGTTGGTCTTGAGTTATATTTGCATAATTGTCAAGAGATGATTGGAAAAATTCAATGCCAGGCATCCCACACAAATCCAGAACCACAAGAAACCTTCACCTGTCTAGGACTTGTATTTTGGTGTTTCTGTAATTGTGACTATATCCTGTAGATGAAGCCAAAGAATTTCCTAAATCACTGCAGTGCATTATAACCATGCAGAGCATCATGCTATAACAACACAAAATATTGGGCTGAAGTCCATCAGACCCGTCATTAGAATGGTATGCACGTCATGTGCTGCTTGAGAGTGCTTCACTGTGTCTAGCATGCAGTTGTGATCCCTGAAATGTCCTGGAAGCAGGTCAGTTGGTATTTCAACATGCACAGATTACAGCGTTTCAGCATAGGTGATACAGAATGATGATTTACTTTGGATACTAATATTTAAATTAGTTAAATATTAGGAGTTAATGTGTAATGGCCAGACAATTTCAGTCTTCAACACTGGACAGGTTTTTAAAAATGTTTTTTTTTTTTTTTTTTTTTAAACACTATATATACCAGTGCTGAAATATTCATATTATTCAAATAATATGGCTAGGGTCTCTATTCCTTGTAGGGCTCATTTGGAATGGTAGATTAACTAGATGTAATGAGCAGAGCTGTCTGTGTGCTGTCCTGTGTGTAAAATGTGTATGCAGATTAACCTGTGGACTGTGCATAGTTAAATAGGGATACTATGTTCAGGTTTGAAATGTTATTTTTATGCCACAGGAAAGTTAAATCTTTGTTAGTGAAAACTGACTATTTGCCATAGCCAGAAACAAGGGAGTGGGGTTAACTCATCTTTAATGTGAAACAGGTGTATAGCTACATAGAGAAATAACTGGAAAACATGAAAAGGTAACTGTGACAATTTCCAAGAGGATTTGCTCAAGGTTGACATAATTCTCTGTGTGGAACTGATAATGCTGCTGTGACGTAAACCTCACTGTAAAATGAGGATGTAAAATTTGGACCAACATTACAGTCCATAAAATCAGTCTTATTCATTTTGAATAACAGTTACCGGCAGCACGTTGGTGTGACATCACAAATTAGAATCTTGGTCCTCTGTTTTCCATGTTGTTATTTAGTGTCCTCTGAATGTAACAATTTGAAAATAACACATCTTCCCTACTAATCCCTTTCACCCCAGCAGCCGCTCGTAGCCGCAGCCGTACCAACATAGCCCAGGAGGGGGAGACAGAGGCCAGCTCCCAAGAGTCTCTACAGGAGGTGATGCCAGAGGAGGTGCTGGTGGTTGCACTAGGAACAGGCCCTCAGACTGTCCCTGGGATGATGTCAGAGAATGAGGTAATGGGACTTAAATTAATGCACTCGTTCACAGGGGAGCGGATGATGTGATAAAGTTGTTGTCATAAAATTTTCTCCTGTCGTTGAGGACGGGGGGAAAAAAGATTTCACATGGTGTCAACATTTCATAGTGCTTTGTGGCTGTTGTCGCAGTGTTGTGCAATTGATTAGAAACCTTGGATGTCATGTAAAAATTGCCTCACACAAATTTGACTGCCACCAGCTGTCTTTGACTCAGGCAATGTCTCTAGCAAGACTGAGTTATGGTAATGCAAGGTTACACCCAAAAAATAAGTGAGTTGCTTGTGTGTGTACATTTGTTTGTGACCAGTGCTGTTCCCTCTCTATTGCACTGTAGGTTTTGAACCTGCAGATGGCTGATGGGGCCCAGGGGGACGCACCTGCTGATGACACTAAACTGCATGGGAAACCAGACAAAACCCTGCGCTTCTCCCTCTGCAGTGACAACCTGGAAGGCATCTCAGAGGGTCAGTCTACTGTCTGAAGACACATGATGCTTAAAAACAAAAAATACAGATCTGCTGGCTGTTCTTTGTATATTTTCAGAGTAATAATACAGAATATAGGATATAGAAAGAGAACCTAGTAAAAAGTGAACAGTATTCTAATTGGGAAAATGTAATTTGGACTATGGATCGGTCTCCACCCGTTCCTTTGTCAGTATCCTGTGCGATATCTCAGACACTGCTGATTGGATTTTGATAAAACTTTGGAGAATGATACATCTCACCACTACACTACAGCAGTTTTTACATTACACTGATTGGCCGAAGGGGTTTGCTACAATTACATGTCAAAACAAGGTGATATATTTCCTGATTGGCCCAGAGGGGGACTGCATCATTCATGAGGGATGACATGCTTACTGTTGCCTTGTTTTATTTTTTTGTCAGGTCCGTCCAACCGTTCTAATTCTGTGTCATCTCTGGACCTGGAAGGAGAGTCTGTCTCTGAGCTCGGAGCTGGACCATCCGGGAGCAATGGGGTGGAGGCTCTACAACTTTTGGAGCACGAACAGGGTGTGTGTGTGTGTGTATTCGTATGCGTAGTTTGTGTGGTTCTGTCTGTATATTGCCAAAAAAGGTTGAGTTGGAAAAACGTTCATAAGCAAGGCCACTTATACTTTAATGTCCATGTGCCCCTCAGCCACCACTCAGGACAACCTGGATGATAAACTGCGCAAGTTTGAGATCAGAGACATGATGGGCCTGACAGATGACCGGGACATCTCAGAGACGGTCAGCGAAACCTGGAGCACTGATGTGCTGGGCAGCGACTTTGACCCCAACATGGATGAAGATCGGTTGCAGGAAATAGCAGGTAGGGAAGTTTGTTACCTGGAATTGTCAATGGTTGCCCCTTGAGTATGTAGGCAGATTAACTGGTCTGAACAGGCAATGCAATCTTTATACATTTTGTGAGTTGAATTTCCTGCAAATAATGAGACTTTGTGAATGTTTATTAAGTAAATCTAGGGAAATATTGCCACCTTGTGGTTTGTGGCTGAAATGGCATCTCGCCCATCAACTCATGGTTCTACAAAGGAATACACCACATGTCATGTGCCAATGCTTATACACATGAATTGTCATTGCTTTATGTTTTCTTAGTTTTCTATGATTTTACTATATAAATTACATTTGATTAAAATATTTAGTATACATTATAATCAATTCTGTTACCTATTAATAATTACCTATTAATAATCGGAAAAGAAAGAAATGACAGACCAATTTTATTTGTTTTTGTTTTTTAGGAACTTGATTTTGATGAGGTAATGTATGTTTTGCTATAGTTAGTATTAGAGGTATTGAGGCATTTATGAGAAATTGGTGCTGATGTTTTGCAAACTCCATGCAAATACTCATGCAATTTACATATTAGACAACCAAATCTTAACTACAAGTGAAGTTTATTTTGAATAATGTATCGCAGCACTTTGTTTATCATAGAATCATAGTCAATAATATTAATCTTTAGATCTGAAATTTGTATGAAGGTAGAGCAAAAATAACCCATTCCATTGTCCCAATGTTTGCCACTCACTCTAGATTTTCATGAATAAGCAATTAGGTTCCTTATTGATAAAATACACTGGTGTGTACACTGGGTGTAGAAAATTGACTTTTCTCTAAGATAGGGACAAAATTTTGTTATAAAATGTTTCATGTGTCTCTGGAAATATTTCCTAAGCTTGGCCTGAGTCATCCCAGTTACAGTAGTTGATCAATGCATAGTATGCGATAAACTTCTCCAGTAGACCGTAGGGTTAGCTAAAGCTAAATTGAGCCTATACCTTAATCAGCATTTCCTAATCGACAGCTTTAGTGGTGGAGGGCTTGGAGCAGTGTGTGTGTGTGTATGTATGATTGCACTAGCCTTTCCCATGGTTAAATTTTGAACCAGGACCAGAAATGTTTTTTGAATAAAAAGTGTTTAAAAAAAATGTTTTATTTTGACAATTGTTTAGCACACCAATGAAGTAAAGAATAGATTTGGAAAGTCCACATTAGCACAGCACTGAACTACCGTCCAAGATTAAGTTAATTAAAAAAATATGTTGTATTGGAATGTTATGCTACCATAACTGTATGTGCTTGGGTAATGTTAAATTATCTACTTACCAGTTCAGATAATCATAGGTGTGGTTACCCAGCTAGCTTCTGTGAAGTTAAATTAATTCTGTTTGCTTGGGGATGGTTATCTACTTACTGTTTAGCCTATGTTGTTACAGTACAAAGTAATCCATGTAAATGGTTTAGTAGATCCTTAGGATTGGGAAAACTATTATCTGGGTAATGTTAGGCCGCCATTTTAAGTTGAACGACAACGCCAACGCCTCACTACTGTACAAATCACCGTTACTTATTTCCTGATATGTTATAGCTGTATTAACCAAATAAACCCAGGAAGAACATATGGTTTAGAAAATGGGCAGAAACAGGCAAGTTGGCAGTTGGTATATGGGCCCCTCCAAAAGTTCAAACAACCTCTGGTTATTTGACAGAGATGTGAGAAGCCTAAATAAAATGTAACAGTTCTCTAACCACAGTTAAAGTCATTTTAAGGTGCTAGGGCCTTGATTTGATTGAGAGTCCATTTTTTTTTAAAGGTCGCAAGTGCCTGATGTGCAGTTGCCATCACCACCTTAGATATAATAATCAGAATTCCTTTAGACGGCACGGTTGATTCTTCATGTTATTCAGACCCCCATCTTCCTGTCTCTTCTACCTCAGTCTCTGTTTGCCCTCACCACCCCCTTCTCTCTCCTGGTTGCTCACTCACTCTGTCTCACTCTTTCTCTCCCTTTCTCTGACATTCACTCAGTCCCTGCAGTCTTATTGACCTTGGTTCCTTCTCATTTGCATCCACCATTTTTCATTCTTCGGAATATGGCGTTGGGGGACTTTTCCATCATTAAGTGAATTTACAGCGATTTCCTTATGTGTTTTCTCCAAGGGATTGGGTTATGAGATGCACATTAAATATCCATTAATACCTCATTATCCCACTGATAAGATTACCATGATAATGAGGCAGAAATTCTAATTGTTTCACTTCTTGTTGTGCCACTCATTTAATCATCCACCTGAAAGACAAGTGCTCTGCGCCCCTACCTTGAAGACTGTAAACACGGACAGCGGGATAGAGCTCTCCCACCGCCAATGAGAGCCCTGCCCCCGCCAACATCAGCGCACAGTGTTGCCTGGGTGCTGGCACGCATGCATGCTCATGGCGTGCGTGTGCCATGAAGTGGAAGCGTGACGTACCAGGGGGTGCGGCTACCACAGGTCGACTTTTGATCTTCAACCCCCGGCCACTGTACTCCCGCTAACACCTGCAAGCTCTTTTCCCCCTCCTCCGCATTCTTCCGCCTTGTTAAGCCGCTCTTCCCAAATGGAGATGGAGGGACATTGTGCCTAGGACTTTGTGGGAGGGTGGGCAAAGGGGTAATTTGGTTGTGAGTAATGCCTGGCTTAATCAACAGCTCAAAGTCATGGCCCTGGAGGCCGGGGCAGGGTGAGATATTACCATTAACCTCTGACCTTTGGCACAGTAGTATATGTGCCTGTGGGTCCCAGCATGAAATGCCTGTGACCTCCAACTCTCTCTGTGTCTCTGTATGCAAAGCTCACTGTCTCTGAAGCCCCATCCACACAGCAGTCAGTAGAAAAGCTTTATTTAGAGATGCAGTCTTGCTTATCTCAGGCCCTTTCACAATGTCTTTTGAAAGTCAGAGCCGAAGACATTGAACTGATAGAACAGGCATTTTGCCCAAATTAAATTTTTTTAATCAGATACAAGGTAGATATAAGTCAGCTGTCATAGAACATTTGATAATGTTGTGGAATTGACCATTGGTTTCATGCATGAGACTGAGAGAAATGTAATTTGTTGCTTGTTAGAATGGTAATAATTCATTATAAATTGTAGAATGTAAATGAATACAGGTGCTACAACAGCACATAGAACATGGCTGGCTAAAGATGGCAAAAGGGTGCCTTCAAGCTCACTTTGCGACTATGGAGGTGACTTACTGCTGGTCTGACACTTTTCCACAGATTGTGAAACCACCAAGAAAGCAGTTTCAGGCTGTGTGGCAGGGGCTTAACTCTGTGCGTCTCTCTCTCTCTCTCTCTGTGTGCTCAGGGGCAGCTGTGGAGAACATGCTAGGCAGCCTGCTGTGTCTTCCTGGCTCTGGTTCGGTACTGCTGGACCCCTATGGGTCCACCATCTCAGAGACCACAAGCGAGGCCTGGAGTGTGGAGGTGCTGCCTAGTGACTCAGGTGGGTTCTCTAGAACTTGTTGGGGAGTTTGGGTTCATTCTCCAATTATAACTCTCGTAGCTGGGAGGAGATCCATTTCATTCTCCTGTTGCAGATATCTTGTAATCATTCTGTTTTGGTTATTGTCTTGATTTATGCACTACATCTCCATGACTCTCCATGTCTCAAATGTGTGTTCCTGCACACGTGTATGCATGCGGTACAGTATGCATGTCTGTCTGTTGTGTATGGTGGGGGTTGGAAACACCAGGTGTGGCTGCACTGCATCCCATACCAAAGATGTGTGCATGCATCTGTCATCATGTTTGTGTGCACTTGCCTGTCTTTCAGGGCAGATCTGCGCGTGCCAGTAAAAGGCAGCTCAGGGTTTCCCTAGAGGGACCTCCAGGTGTGTTTGCACCTGTGGTGGAGCAGTGGGGAGGAAAAGCACAAGGACAGCAGCTGTCCTCAGTCAGTTTACATGGTGTCAACCCTTTATCTGGCTAGACTCACCAATATCTAGACTTTACGTCACATTGCTCTGACACTGGTTTTGCTGCGTATGGAAAGCCTTGACACTGTGGTCCTCTTGTGGCATCAGTATACCAATTATGTCATTGTGTCAAGGCTAATGTCAATACAGTCCAATAAATCATGGAGTAGACCTTCTCTATTTGTTCAAGCTAAATTAACGCACTTGAGTCCAAACCTTTTATTAATGAGAGATTATGTGCTCAACCCCCCTTTTGAAAACCAGTGTTTCGTGAAAATCAGTAGAGTGCTTTATTAACAGCGTTAAGTGTTTCTTGGAAAAGCCTGGGCCTTATGTTAATTGAAGTAGTACACCATTTCAATATGTGCAGCGTCGGAATGACATGCATGAGTGTCTTGATTGCTTTTTGTTCCGTTTGCTGCCCCTGTTCTGCTCTGTAATAGCACGATCGGAGGCTTGCTTGGAGTAGAGCGCTTGTTTCATGGCTAGGCAGCAGAAAACTACACTCTGAAGAGCACTTCACCACCACATTATTACTAACGAGCATGCAAATGAGTACTGCAGTTAGTATGGAGCCTCTGGGTTCGACCCAACAGCTCCATTGGGTAGCCAAAGAATTGGCCGTACTACCTTTTATGGTTTCGTTTGGCAGTTATAAGACATGATAATGTATGCTTTGTTTGATTTCATGCATATGTGCTTCTCTTGGATACACCCAATAATCTTCTCAGAGGGGGGAGGGGGGGTGATGATGGCCATCATTTGTACTGCCAAACTGCCATGAGTACAGTGGATTATGTATTTCCTTTAAATGATACTTTGTTTGTCCACACTGCAAGTGAGAAAAATACACATTCTTGTCCCAGATGTTTTTTCCTAAAAAGGGAACTGTGTTTTTATTGTGTCTGTTTGCAGAGGCCCCAGACCTGAAGCAGGAGGAGCGGCTGCAGGAGCTGGAGAGCTGCTCCGGGGTCGGTAGCACCTCAGATGACACAGAGGTCAGAGAGGTCAGCTCCAGGCCCAGCACACCAGGCCTCAGTGTTGTCTCAGGTATAAACCTACCTACGCAGTCTCTCTCTGTTTCTCACCTGTGTTGACAAATAGTTTATCAGTTCCATTTTGGTTTATTTTGATTTATCGTTTTCCTCCCTATCTACCCTTTTGTCTTTTGTAAATTAGAAAATGTAAATAAGAATTACTTGTTAATTGACTTGCATGATTAAATAAAATGAATTAAACTACCTCTCTCTCTCTTTGATTCTGTGTAGAGCAGTCATATTGCTGGGAGTGCTTGTTAACAGGGTAGTGGGGTCAGTGCGAGTTCTTCTCTAGGACACAGGGGTTAATGCTGGTTGTCTTTGCTGTGGGCTCAGGTGGACAGGCTATGTTGACATGCATGAAGTAGTATCCCAGATTAAGAAGCCAGCGGTGACGCCCATGGCTCGGCTCACAGGAAAATGTCCCAGGAGACCCAGCCGATGGATAGTCTGTGTCCGATGATCACTCTTTTCTGTGTCTTCCCCCTGACCCATGGGAGCTTACGCTACCAATTTAGAGGTCCCAGCGGGTTCTCTTCTGAGAGACACTATACTGCATACCCTAGAAAAAACACATCCTCTGGTGTTTCACTCTGAGCCATCATAAAAGCCTGGAGAACAGAGAACACGCAGGTTTTCTTTTTTTGACTTCTTCCAAGCTAAAGCATCTCACTGTAGAGGTGATATCGAGTCGCTTTTGTCCTGAATGTCAACACAAATGTGTGTGTGTTTTTTGTTTTGTGCCGCAGGTATCAGCGCAACCTCAGAAGACATCCCCAACAAGATCGAGGACCTGCGGTCAGAGTGCAGCTCAGACTTTGGAGGGAAGGACTCTGTGACCAGTCCAGATGGGGAGGAGGCAGGCCACGGTAGGAGAGTGTCACCTCCCCACCAGGCTAGCGAAGCCATCACTCCACTGTCTACCTGGTCAAAACAGCAGCAGCTAGAGCTATCAATCCCTGTCACTCCCACAGCTGCCACCAACACCTAACTAAATCACTATTTTACTTGCTCACTGTACTGGACAATTGTAATGGTATACTCAAAGTTGTAGTGGAAGGTTAAAGATTCTGTTTGTGGGAGTCGGGAGTTTGTCATAAAACAATGCAAGTTGGTGAAACCAGACTGTTATCTTTTTAACATTACATTATAAACCAATTTTTTTAACTAATGGTAATGTAAATTTGTCAGTGGTTGATGAATTAAACGCTGATAATTCTCTCATATCTTCTCATATTGTTATAGGAGCACACCATCTGACATCTCCGCCCTCGCAGGCCGACTCCTTACTGGCTATGTTCGATCCCCTCTCCTCTGGCGAAGGTAATTTGCACTCCCAGAATGCTCAGGAGCCAATCAGAGCTGGAAATGAGTGTCATTAAGCCCCGGCCTTAATGTCGTGGGCTCACAGAACAGCTTGAGCTCTGAGAAATGAACCAAAAGAGTGTCTGCGCCCCTCACCCAAGTCTTACCCCAATTACTGGACACAACATTAGTACAAGCGAAATGCGTAGGATTGTCATTTCACTTGGCCCATTTAGTATCCTGTGTTTTCCTTTGCATTCTTTGTTCCTCCTTCTGTGGCTTTTGTAAATGGTGAGTGTTGAGTGTAACTGCAGTGGAGATGGCTTGAGAGAAGAATGGTAGTGGCTGTGTGTCTGTGGCAAGGTGAAGGGATGACAGGTTGAGAGACCTCACCCCAGGCTCTTTGGCACTGTCCCCTCGTCCCACTGTGCTCATGGCACGAGGTTGCCATTGGAAGCTTTTCAGGAGAGTGTGTCTACCCTTGGAACAGGTGGCCTACCTACACCTAGGGCTTATCTCCCACTAACAGCTCTCTCTAGCGCTCTCCCCCACTTCCTCTGTGTTCTTCTGTCTTTTATATTGTCTATCAACTATTCTCTCACTCTCCATTTATAAGCAGGTGAGATGCAGTGGCACAGAAAAACACTTAAAGTCTAAGTTACCTCTTAGTGAATCTACTGTACAATTTAGTTATACATTAATGAGTAGTATGTTTAACTGTCAAAACGGTTGCAATTCAGAATACTTTAATTGTCTTTTACGTGGCTCATAAAAAGACATACCACATAAACCAAATAAACAAACATAAGAATAAACAGACAAACATTATAATTTATACCTGGTAAAAAAAATATATTGCGCGATTCAATTTGTTTTGAATTTTTGAATATTTGAATTTCTTTTCAGTGGTCTGGTAAGTGACTACTCAAAAGATGAAACCTACTAAAAGCACGCAAGGATGTCAAAACATTGTGCCATAGGTCACTGTCCAAATTCATTTGTCTGTCAAAATTTCATTCAATATAATATTCAATCCTGCATTTCTATTTTTTGCCTCAGGCTCTTCCACTGGAACCATAGTGAGGCCTAAAGTGCACTACGCCAGGCCCCCTCACCCTCCTCCTGATCCTCCCATCCCTGAAGCCTGTGCCCTGGGGCAGGAGCCCCGCCACTCTCTCTTCACACCCCACTGCTTGGCCCAGGCTGAGCTGGAGCACACCAAGCAGCGGCACTCCTTCCCCGACAGGCTGGTCCGTAGCCGCAGCTCTGACATCGTGTGCCCAGGCCGCCGGCCCACAAGCGACCCTGGCCTCAACCGGCGGGCAGCAGTGGAAGAGCGCGACCCTGCCGGAGCCTTCGCCTTGGGGCCGTCCTCGTCCCCCAGCAAGGACTCCCTGAAAGGAGAGGTAACTAAATACAGCAGTGCTGCAGGTTGTTGCCATAGGCAGCTCTGTTTTTGCAAATGCTGCTTTAAAATGGCTTCAAAATATTTTGTTTCTGGGCCAATTGTTTACTTGGAGTGTGTAATAAGCTAAATGCTAATCTCTAAGTGTAACTTGGTAATGTCCATCCAAAGGCTGAGGAGAGGAAAGACAGCGATGATGAGAAGTCTGATCGCAACAGACCATGGTGGAAGAAACGTTTCGTGTCAGCCATTCCCAAAGGTAAGGAAACCAATCAATGGGTCATTTTAACCATGTCCCCCTTTCTATGCGGAAAAATGAACTTTTGTAGATTTATAACTGATCTGTGTTTGATTGTATTGTTACTTTTCTGTATGTTATTTTTTTGTTCCTCAAAAAAGTTCTCTTAATCACACCTGACAGGAAATATCACACTTTAAAGAGTGGAGAGAAAACGATTTATAATGTGAGAAAGAGAATGATGATCCATGTTCTCCACTCCATTGCTGATGTTCCAGTTGGAAAATGATGTTTCTTGTTGCTGAAAGTTACTCCAGAGACATGTCCAGTCCCTTTTCTCTCACGTCTCACTAGCTGCAGATTTATTTAGACTTTTCAAAGCTAATCAGTCATCAGAGGGACTTTAGCTGTGTAGATAGTACGGCTGTAGCCCTCCCAGCAGTGCTGTCAGCCAGCGGCTAATGGTCATTAGATAGACCTCTCTGTCATCAGCACTGATAGATGACACATCTCTTGTTGCAGTTCAACTCTACAACCATCTCTCATACATCTGTCTGGAAAATAATGAGCTGTGCGCACACGAGATGACTGCTTATTACTCTTTGAGATAATGATGGTCCTCAAGTAAACATTAAACTGGTATTCATAAAATGGAGATCCGTGTGCACACGGAAAAGTTGAGAGCCCTGAAGCCTAAACCACCAACCTCCCGCCATGTCGAGTCCATTGTGTTTGTCCTGCTGCTCTGCATGGTGACGCATAGACAGTTGTCCCACAGAGCGGCAGCCTGTGTGTGAAAGGCCAACCCTGTCTGTTGTGTTCCTCACAGTGCTGTATTGGACGGCAGAGAGTGAAGTCCCAGGTAACGCCTTCATGCTGTCGTCATTGAACTAGCCTTAGTCGCTGGAGCCAGTGGCTGCGTGCCATGCTGCTTTGTAGACGTGGGCCTTTGTGTTAGATAGAGCTGTGATGTGACATGGTGCAGCCTGAGTCGACATCCCCACGCTCCTCATCCATGCATTCGTTTTGTCGGCCACCATTTTTCTTTTTACACTATGTTACCATTCTACTATATGGAGAACACAGAATATCAATGTAGATACTCCCTCCCCGCCCCTTCTTTCCTGCTTAGGGATTAATCAAATGCTAGTCCTGTCCCAAAAAACAGTCTCACTCTTGTTTGTCCTGTTAGCACCTTGGTGTTAATAGGATGAGCCTCACTTGGCTGATTTACATCTAGGTCTTGACTTTTTATAATGGGTTACAGTGGGTCTTTGTGATATTCTGTTATCGGCTGATGTTTCTATTTACCATTTCAGCATTTATTTGCTTTCTTTGCAGTACAGTACTGAACTAGACTATTTTTGTAGTGGTATGATGCAATGCATCTGTCTTTGAGATTGTTAGTCTCTGTAAAACCCATGAAAAAGTACCAGACTTTTATCAAAATGCATTTTTTGATGGGCTGTCAAGAGGTGACTCATGATCAGCCTCATCCAGCGACCGTGAACATGGCATCACTCTACCCAACTCTCATTACACCCCTCTCCTCCACAGCTCCAATAGCAGCGTTTCGGAAAAGGGACAAGCAGGAGAAAGACGATATGGCCCATGAGCGTGTCCCACAAGGTCTGGCCTAATTTATTGTCATTACACTCCCGATTTGCTGAGTCGGGGACAAAATGTGGACATGTGCACCATGTTGGGTTTAATTCAGATGTGTCCTGTGTGTCGGTAGGTTTGTCAGATGACCCACTGCCCAGACAGAGCTCTCAAGCCCAGGCAGCTGAAGACATCCTGGACAAGTACAGGAACATCAAGAGGACCAGCCCCAGCGATGGAGCCGCAGCCGGAGCCGCCTACGACGCCACAGGAGGTCAGGGTTTCCGGTGGACACCCAAGCAAACACATTTGCACATGCATATATTCATTCATACACATGCTTGCACAAGATGAAGTTGAGGGATTTGTATTTTATTTGTGTTTTGTATATGTCGACAGATCTGTGTGTCGAGGAGAGTGTGCACGACTCTCCCAGAGACGATACTCTGCAGAACATTTCCACAGACGACATGCCAGACTCAGCCAGCCAAACGGCACAGCAGCATGACTCCAAGTTCTCTTTCAGGTCAGACATTCACAATCCTGCAGAAAATGACAAAGCAAGCACTCAGTCTTTCAAAACTTTCCCTTCCCTTTTGTAGTTTTCTTAGTAGGTAATACAAAAATTAAATGTCAACTTGAATGTTTTGGTGTAGCGCATCTTCATCTCATCAAATCATTTTGAAAGAAAGTTTTTTTCTTTTCTTTTTCAGTGATGCCAAGAAGAAGTTGAGATTGGCCTTGTGTTCTGCAGACTCTGTGGCATTGCCCATCATGGCTCCTGCCACCACACGAAATGGGCTGCCTGACCACACAGACCCTGAAGGTAGTGTCAGCGCTGTTACATTGGTAGCTATCACTGAAGTCCCTCATCATGCATCTATTCTGAAGTCCTGCAATAGTAATCCACTGCAGCCTATTCTTTGTCACTTGTCTGAATAGGCATAAAACTCTTGTCTCTCAAGTGGCTACTTGCCTCACCACTCCTCTTGCTTTCTGGCGGCTGAAAATGTCAGTTTTCCGATTTTCCTTCTGAGCTGGAACAACAGTGTAACACTAATGCAGCATGCGTACAGTATGAACTGGGACTGCTATCAAGGCTACATCAGTGCACCTGGTCATCCTTACCTGATGGGTATCAGTGCAGCAGTCTTGATGAATCACAGATGAGTAGATAAGAACTGATCATGAAACACAATTCACTTAACATGTTTAGTGTGTGCAGTGTGTACAATACACACATTGTACTGGTTTAGAGCCCCTGTTGTACCTTGTACTGTCTTAGAAACTAGACATTTCTATCACAGTGCTTCCCATTATATGGGGGCAGCAGGGTGGCATAGTGAGGGAGAAAGACACTCAGAGGACCGATGTTCCTGCCGCCATGCCGGCAAGTGTCAAACTTACTGAAGTGTCCTTAAGCAAGACACTGAATCCCTGTCAGCTCCAGGGATGCTGTCCTGTAGCTGACTCTGTACTGGGGGGGTTGAAAAGAGAATTTCCATATGGGTTCAATGAAGTATCATGTTATTAAACCATCATACAAACCAAAAGTAAATAATTCTATAAAGTAATTTACACAAATTAGTATTGGCCCCAAACATTTTACCAGAAAATCGAGCCCACATTAAGCATTTGGATGCTACACTAAATGAGACTGACCTCAGTCACTTGCCTTTTCTTGCAGCAGTTCTGCAAGGTCTCTCCTTCACGTCCTGAAGCAGGACAATAGCAGGCAGAATAGAGAGTGACATCCTTTGAAATGGTTAACAGCGAAGCCATAAGACTCCATCTTTGTGGCCATCAGTCACATTCTGGTGTGGAGGCGGCAGGCTGATCAGATTACAGCAACCAGCCTCTCCTTTGTGAGCGGCGGGCAGTGTGTCTAACACTGTCTCCCTGCCGTCCCCCTTCCCAGACAATGAGATCGTCTGCTTCCTGAAGGTCCAGCTAGCGGAGGCCATCAACCTCCAAGATAAGAACCAGATGGCCCAGATCCAGGAGACCACGCGCTGTGTTAGCCGCTTCGATGCACGCACCTGCAGGAAGCTGCTGGCCGCCATCGCAGAGGATTACAGGTAACCGTGGGGGTCTGAAGAGAAAATGTGAGCTCACTTAGAACACTGCATGGGTCTTTCATCATGTTATATTTTCATTGTGCAGTGCATAATGTTGTATTCGACAGCTGCAGAGACGTAGCCAGCAATACAATGGTAATAATAAAATACTAATTTGTGTATTTGTATGTATGTGTTCCCTTTTAGAAAGCGGGCGCCATACATAGCCTATCTGACCAGGTGTCGTCAGGGCCTGCAGACATCACAGGCCCATCTGGAGAGGCTCCTGCAGAGGGTGCTGAGGGACAAGGAGGTGGCTAACCGCTACTTCACCACTGTTTGTGTTCGGCTCCTTCTTGAACACATGGAGGCCAAGATGCTGGACTTCATTAAGGGTATCTCCACTTGTTCAGTTCTATTGAAAGTATGCTCTGCTAGTTGGTCATCTTGAATTGAGTGCTCTTCAGTTGGTCTTTGCTGCTAGCCTCTAAAGTATAGAGATGCTTTCCATCACCCCATCTTTCTGCCATTTTTTTGTATAGTATACAGTATTTATTATGCTTTTCCTTTTTTCACTGCACAAACCGAATAAGCAAACCGACTTAGATCAACCATACAAGGTATACAGTTCACAATATAAAAGCAGTCCATCCCTAAACAGTTAACAGTTAACTAAGAGAAACTAAAGTTTCTAAGACAAGGACATAGTAAATAATCCTGTATCACATCCGTGATAGGTACCGTTTTGCTGACTTTGTGGGGCATTCATTTCAAAACAGTGCCTGATAATCTAGGACAGTGGTGTCCAATCATCAAGAGTATGCAGGGCTTCATTACAACTAAACACTAGTTGATTTCACTGATTAGCATACCTTCAGCCAGAAAAGAGGAACTAATTAGTGCAATCAGCTGATGTTATAAACCTGAGGCTCCTTTTCAAACTGAACATCAAAAATCCGTTCAAGTTTTTCAACAACTTTTCCCCAGTACTCCTCAGTGTCGCTTCCAACCTCACCCCAACCCTTAACAACCTTTAATTCTTCTAGAAGTTATGGTGTGTGTCCTGTGCTGCTGTTTATTACATTGTTTCTCTGCTTCCCCTTCAGCGTTCCAGGGGTGCACAGCGGCTGATGACAAGACGGCAGCAGTGGAGGATTTTCTGCGCTACTTGTACGGTGCCATGGCCCGTGATGCCATCTGGCAGTATGCAAGCGAGGACCAGCTGCAGGATGCCCAGATGGCTATCGAGCGCAGCGTTATGAACCGCATCTTCAAACTGGCCTTCTACCCCAACCAGGACGGGGATATTCTCAGAGACCAGTGAGTAGCTGGGATGGCCACAGTGTGACACACAGTGCTTCTGGTAGTGGTCCAGTGGCATTTCGTAAAGCTCTAAACAGCTGGGAAATGTGTTGTTGTCACACTGCAGCGCCATGGCCTTTTTAAGAACCAACGTCAGTCAGAACAACTCACTTCACTCCATTATACCTTTTTTATTGAACAGTATCTAATTAATCAAAGGAAGTAAAAGTTGTATTATTGTGAAAGTTTAACTCAAATGACAAATCTTACACATCCCATCTTATCACATCAATCACATCTTAACTGCAATTTTTCACTAAACTCCCATAATCCTCTTCATATGCAAATGAGTTTCAGTGATGTCACTCACCGGGAGAGCGTACTTCTGGGCTGTTCATATTAGTTTGTATGGACTGCTGTGATATAGTGATGTATGACGATATATGTAACTGCATTTTTTTTTATGGTTGTAAATCAACACATACTCCCACATTTTATAATATATCATATTGTTGTATCAGTAGTGCCTCTATGTACAGTATGTATGTATAATGCTATAAGCTATGTTTGCTAATGTTAACTAGCAAGACAAGTAGCGTAACATCACTGTATTCCCCATAGAAGAGATGAAGCCAGATGATCAACTGGAGAGCCAGAGAGCAAGGTCACATTAAAATAAACCGCTTATTAATTAGGTCTATATGTCATTGCAGCAAAGGCACTGTGGGACTGGACAAAATCTGTACTTGTTGTGTTGTGGTATACTAATTAGTTTTTCTCTTTGCAGACTTTTCCACGAACATATCCAACGACTCTCAAAAGTTGTGACGGCCAATCACAAAGCTCTTCAAATCCCAGAGGTATCAACATGGTGACATTATTACATATTATGAGCGTTTGTAGAGAAGGAAGAGATGTCCAGGTGGCTTCACCAAGTCTTTAGCAGTGTTTGAGTGTTGTGGCTTGTATGGTTGCAGGTTTACCTGAAGGAGGCTCCCTGGCCCTCTGCACAGTCTGAGATCAGGACCATCAACGCCTACAAGACGCCACGAGACAAAGTCCAGTGTATACTGCGCATGTGTTCCACCATCATGAACCTCCTGAGTCTGGCCAATGAAGACTCCGTCCCCGGAGCGGATGACTTTGTCCCTGTGCTCGTCTTTGTCCTCATAAGGGTGAGCCTTTGCCACTATTCTTACTAACATTCCTCCACATTATGTTGACAGTACACGCATTACTGAACTGTATTTCTAAATACATTGTTCAGTTTCTAAGGTTTTGTACCTTTTTAGTATTGATCATTTATTGACTTCTTGATGACTGAAGGTTGAGAATAATCATCAGTTAGAATATCCTTCCCCAATATAATTGAATTGTGATTGTGGGCTACCATAAAGACCACTGTCTGATATCCGGTGCGGACATATTTTACATATTTACATATTTATGGTCGTAATCTGTATGGCATTGCGCGAGGTTCTTTCGGCGGCTAATGTGGGCCCATCCCCACTTCTCCTCCCCTCCAGGCAAACCCGCCCTGCCTGCTGTCCACCGTTCAGTACATCAATAATTTCTACGCCAGCCGGCTGAGTGGGGAGGAGTGCTATTGGTGGATGCAGTTCACCGCGGCGGTGGAATTCATTAAGACCATCGACGATCGCAAGTGAAGCAGAACAGCCACCTGTATGGGCAGACTGCGGGGGAAGGAGCCGGGAGACTGGGAGACTTCCCAACCAACTGCTCCCTCTGCACAGCTCACAAAACCTGGCCCTCAGCCTGCTCTCTATTTGTATAGCTTGTACATAGCCAGAGACGTTGAAAGATTACAAAGTATATATGATTACTGTATGTATGTGGACAAATCCAGGTTTTAGCCATGGCAGAAAAAAGGCCTTGGGGAAAATTGGCAACATGTTAACTTTGAACTTCAGCTGATTTGGAATTTTCCTTATCTCTGTCTCTTCATTAATGTTGAGGTTTTGGGGTCTGTATTAGGAATTTTATATCTAAGGTTATCATTATAACATTAAATCAACACAAAAGATAATCTGATGAAAAGGGACCATGCTTCCTTGATGTGATCACTGATCTTTTTTTTTCTGGAATGAGTTTTCCAAGTGAGAGGGAAGGGCTTCCAAGTTAAATTATGCGATCTAATGTTCATTAAATGCATTGTAACCCGGGGATTTACAGTGCGTGATGGTTACTGACGGGAGTTGGTGACTCATATACACTGAGATCAATCCATAATAACCATGCCACTCATAATGTTAGCACATCAAACAGTAGGGCAGCTTTTTTTTTCTTGAAATGTTCGTCATTCACCTCATCCTATTCCCAAACACGTGTCTGTCAGTGACAATTTGGACATAAGGGCCCACATATTTATATGAAATAAAATGTATTTATTTCTTTAATTCTATTTAATGCTTTGTTTATCTTACTTTTAAGAATGAAAATGCATATCATGCCCATTTAAGATGTCTTGAGGCAAGTGATGATGTTATAATGAACTTGCTAGAAAGGCTTCAATATGGAAGGCACCTTAGCAATGAGTAGCCCACAGGTGGGGATTAGGGGCGATTGCTGCAGTTAAGATACAGGGTCATCGCTGAGCAACTCGAGCACAGTTGGAGTAGCGTTGGTGTGTTTGGAAATATTGAAAATAGTGCCTTTGAGGTGGGGCGCTCTGTACAGGTAGTTATGTTTTTTTGAGTTTTTGAGTTTTCCATTGCCGTTTTTAACCCAGCGTAGGCATTATCCACCCCACCGCACCCCCCACCCCCCCACACTCCAATGGGCCAACCACGTCTCACTGAGAAACCTTCATCATCGCCACATTACTGATTGTCATGGCTCAGTCCCTTTAATGCACTTGCGTACTGGGTTTGAACAATATCCCCTTTGATATTCTAGATCCTACCTCAGAGTTGAAACCAATGAGCCTGATATCTCACACAGTAAATGTCTTACATTGGTTGACAACAGAGTACTGGATCAAATTTGCACTGGTCAAAGGTTTGCTGTAGGTTCTTAGATTCAACATCTTTTCATAGTAATACAATGGGGGGGCATGTTAGAAAAGGTTGGATATTGAACTGCTGTGATGCTTGTTGTGGTCAAGTCATCCTTAAGTAACACAAACCTTTCTTAGTGAACAAAGACATTTTAGGGTTAGTTTTGATCTTATTACTGAGATACTACACGTGTCCATATGGGCAGACTAGTGAACTATTGGATTAGCTCTCTACCTCCTCATAAATTCAAGAAAGGGACTCATGTTTAATGTGCACTTATATTTCTTTACTTTGTTTTTCCAATTTGGCGTGCTGTGATATCCCAGTGTCATAGTATCCTTCCAATTATAGTACAAGCATGTCTGTAATTATTCAGAATTACTAAAACTCTTTTTCTCTTGAAATCCTCTGCTTCTTTTTTTGCCACATGTATTATAGTTTCAATAATCCATAAAAATGGATAAATGACCTGACAGCACAATGCACAGTAGGAAAAAAAGAGCAAATAATCAACACTATTGACTTGTTACTGACTCGCAGTGTATGCTGAAGTGGTCGGTGTAGTACATGAGTGAGGTTTGTCTAGTGAGTGTGATTGGTTGACCCTCTGCCTCCACTTGCATGATGTCATTGAATGGTCTGTACATTCTCAATCATGATAAACAGTACAATAGGATTAGTATCTGCCACAGGCCAGTAATTGAAACTGTAAGAGGATGCCAAGCTTCTCTTTGTGTCCATGATCCTTGCATATCAGAGCTCACTGATTTGTTTTGCACAAAGCAAATGTCTTTTCCTAAATATTTGACATGGAGCAGTACATTTTGAAATGTTTTGACTTGCGGCCTTTGCAGCCACACTCATCTGATGAACATTATATTGTAATTGAGATAATTATTTGGGTAGCGATGCTAAGGACTGTTACTCTTTGTCTATTCAAGATTATGAATATTCACATTTACACGGCAACGTGACAATTGCAAAATGTTTTTTTGTTGTATCCTTCAATGAAATATATGCAGCTGGTTTGTTGAGGTACATTATGTATGTGCAGTATACAGTAGGCCTATACTTCCCTGCAGAGTCTGTGTAATCAATTTGAAGAGAAAACCATGCACTGGAAAATCAAGTTGCAGGTTGCATCTATACTAATTATGTTTCTGTGATGTCACTTTAATTAGAAATACATACAGACCAAATCTGATGAAATTATTTGGACCTGGCTTGTGTTTCAATGCTTCCTCAGATAGCTGGCCACAGCCATTAATGACCTGAGTGAGGTACTGTTCATAGCATCGGATTAGTCGCAGGCTACACAGGAGAACACTTGGAGAGGTGAAGGTCAACTACACGTGACAGTGATAGCAACTGTAATTTAGCATTGATTGTATGCAAACCACCGGGCAGATGTTAATACAGCGGTGTTAAGTAGACGGACTAAAGACATCTGTTCTGTAAAGCTTTACAGTCATCCCGCTCTGCTCCCTGTACAATAGACTCGGAAGGCTGAGAAGAATGAGGCTCAGAAGAATGACTTTTACATCTCGCGTCTAATTTTATATGTAATTGTAAGCTTGCACAATTATGACATGCGGGGAAAGCCGATTTGTCTTTACTGTGATTAATGCATTATGTAATTCTTTAAAAACAATAAAAGAAGCAGAAGTTTTTTTGTGGCTCTGCATGATTGTGTTTGTGTACAGATGCATGATGTATGTTCACTGTAGGGAAGGGACGCCACTGCCACTGTACACGCAAGCCCACAGTAGTGTTTTATTATTCCGTGGCTTCTTGGACAGTCGGAGGTGTATCTGGTCGACAGTTCACACAATAGAAAGGATGTTCGGGAAATTTATGCATGGAATATAATTGTTAGTGGGAGCAGTGGAGCAGCATCATCCCATCTACCAGCCACAAATAGCAACCTCTCAGCAAACATTTAATTACTGCTGACAAGTGTACGGTGGATTGTAATTGGAGATATCCCCCCCATCTAAAAGCCCTCCTTACTTCACCGATTGCCTCCTCTAATAGTCATCTTTTTTCATCATAAACTTCTTCGTGGGGTGCTTTGTATCCCCTGATGATATCTCACAATTGTTAATTTAAATTCAAATTTTGGTGTGTGAAGTTAATTAGTTGCAGAAGCCAATGGCTAGATTGACCAGATTTGGAGATTGGATCTTTTGACTATGTGGCACTTAGCTGATTTGAGATACATGGAGGATTGGGTTTGTTTTGTAGCCTAGGAGCTGCACTCAGATCGAGCCACACACAATATTGGCTAATACCTTGTTCAGCATTGAGCTGAGGTGGAGGAAGCTGCGTAGACTTCACATGCATAAAATGTTACTTCCAATTCATACAAGATGTCAGTGCAGTAATGTGTGTCTTATCGGTGATGATGGCAGATGGATCCAGTGGAGAAGATAAGGTTTGGGCTGCTCTGACTCGTCTGTGTTTCATATTGATGTCATACTGTTGCATGAAGATATAAACAGGCCCGGGGTCTCACCCAGATGGCTGCGGAATAACAGATGATCAGTCCAGCGGGGCTCGTGCATGACTTCACTCACTGGGCTGGTACTACTTCCTGGCTCTAGGGGAACAGTAGAGGAGGGCCTTCCCCCTTCCCCACTGGAGCCTCCACCGGCTCAGCAGCAGCCAAACCACGGGGCTGAGATAACACTTCCTCTTGGACTGGTTTGGGTCTGTTAGACAATACAGGTAAATAGTAATTTTTGAAGGGACTATAGTCTCTCCTCTGCAAAATGAAAATCACCCCACAGCTCCCATTGACTGCAGACACGCTGGTTTAACAATGGGCAGTTATTGACCGCTTGCCAGTATCAGGAGCCTGTGGATTTTACAGTGAAAGACTACATTTGCCATTCATGTCCCTATGAAAAATAATTAGAGTAATCCAATGGTATTTTTTTTTACAAGGATACTATACAATACTATTTAATTACCTATAAGAATAGCCTATTATAGTGATACAATAGCAAAATACCATAAAGTATAATAAGGTCACTAATAGCGCCTACCACAGACATAGGCTACAAGTCCCTATGGAATATTATTGGAATATTACAGTGATTTTAGGTTGGGATGCGTGTATTTATTTAGAAGATCCATTCTTAAAAGCATGGGTCGAGGCTGCTCCATATCAACCACATAAACCTGGACTTGACCTGCTGTGATTGTTACCATGTAGCAGCACAAATCTCAACCAACAGCATCAGCGTTATTTTGCATTAAATGCCATCCACTGTATGCTGTGTGTATGTTGTTCCTTCTCCGTCCTGCAGATGGCAGACGCACCATTCCCGACGACGGTCTCCAGATCTGATCTCAGAGCGGCTCAGACAAAGAACACCATGGGGCATGGCGACTTGACATTTAAAGCCAATGGGACTTGCTGGCTATGAAGTGAGATCTGCTTTTTTTGTTTTATTATGGAATTCGTAATATGAAAAGGTATTATTATTATTATCCATTTACCCTCATTTTTTCAGAAGTTGGCATATTCACCAAATTTTTTGTCTGACACGAGGGACGTAAAGCATTTCAAACTGCTGCAGATGAGATAGTAGGTATAGGTTAATGTTATTAAAATGAATAACTGTAGTATCTAAAAAAATCTGCATTGGCTCCTCACACAACTGGCACCCAGTTTCTTGTTATTCAGCTTATGGGCTTGACTTAGAAATGGTTTGTTCAAAAGTCAAAAGTTAACTGACACCATACAGCAAATATATAGGCATTTTACATGAGCTGAGAAGTATAGAAAAAGATCTAGCTATAGAAGAGAGCGTCCGTTTCCTCCCCTCCTGACGGGAATATACTGCAAGGCACAGGCCCACACCGTGTCTACATAGGCTAGAGTAGTCTGCAGTTGATGGTGAGAAATCTTCACTAAGGAGAAAACAAACAACACAAGGCAGCAGCACGTCAATTAAATTAAAGTTTGGGGGGAGGGGGAGGGGGGTGTCTAAATGAACAAAATGTCAAATACACATATTAAAACTTAAATGAAATAGCCGCGAGGATGCTGGGAGACGAGGAGATTAAAACTCAGAGGGATACCAAGTCTCTGTGCCCCGAGGTGGTGATACTGTATAAAAGACGCAAATAGTGAAACTGAGCTCTATTCTCTGTAATGATTTCAGCCCAAACTACACAGACCAAAGAAACATGATGGAGATTTGTCACTGGTAACAAATAACTGAGAGCAGCTCTGCTTCATCAGAAGGCTGCTATTGAGAGAAAATATTAAATCAATGAAGAAAAAAAAAATTTGAGCCTATTTATGATGGAAGATTACCGTTTAAAAAAAAAAAAAAAAAATCAATCAGTAATCATTTTATTTTAAGCTATATATAGCAGATTCATACAAAAAGACAATTATGTGGACTATTGCATCCTGAAAAGAAATCCCTCCCTATGCTTTCCTTTTTTTGTTGCACTACCCACTGAGCTTTGCCTAACATAGGAGCCATAGGGGTAAATGGTGTTCCATGTTTTCATTTATAACATCAATTAGGCAAAGGTGTCAATTACAATTGTGCTTCTGTGGCTACTGTTGCTTCCTGAAATTGCGCTTGTATCATTAGAAAAAGAACAATTTTCATAGGCATGGCTAATCACCTATGAGAGAAAGAGTGGGCGGTGACATCAAATTGAACCATGGAAATGGAACAGGAATTAGATGCACTTAGCCATCACATGTTAATGGCAGCAATCAACAGCCAATTACCCAGTGTACTTCAGCACCTTGACAAGTGCAGGTGTACGACGAGCACATGCCTCTTTCGCGCATTTCCATAAATCCAACAGTATACTCCCTCTCTGATCGTACATACGTGTTCCACTGAGCTAGCAATTAGCATTGTTAGGGAAGTGTCAACTGTGGAACGTAATGAAAAGTCCCCTTAGGGCAACAATAACACGCATTTCACCCAGATGCATGTAAATCAATAAAGCCCTTTCTTCTTTATATTAAAATATACTGTGTTATTAATAATGCCTAGAGAAAGTTCAGACTGCTGATACACATTGATTTGAAAACTTATAAATGAATGTTTTAAAATGTGTGGTACTGGGGTGATGCTGCCAGGCCGTTGGCAGGCAACATTTTTTACAACTGGACACTGCGGCGGTGTCACTGGCTGGCATGGCCCTCATTGTGAACATGATCCAGGCTGAAGATCTGCTGCTGACGCTGATGATCTCTGTCACTGGGGTGGATTTCAGGGCTCGGCTCTGGCTGCTGCCCTGACAAGTCTAGGAACATGCATGCACACACACACACACACATACTAGATGAACACATCAGCCCTGCACACTCGGCGAGGCCGGCGTCCCGGTATGACCCACTTTGATTATTCTGTCCTTAAGCAACAGGTGATGGGCTTCCCCGGATGTCATCTGTGTCATTGGCCTCCGTTCAGAGACGGCATTCAGGACCCAGGGAGAGCTGGCTGGCAACATGCCCGATCTACAAGTGAGCTGTCCTATCATTGACATCAAGTGAGCTGAAGATGTCATGTCTTCATCTTGTGAGAGTTCAATCCCCCTTTCAGGACGGATCAAGCTCTCTGTCGCTGGAGAGAGCCTGTGAAGATAAGTGTAGCGGATCATACTTCCTCTCGGGAATGTCTGGAAAATAACCCTTGTGACACAGACATTCTTAATAAGGGCGACCTTATGGGTGATCATGAAATCATTTTTTGCACTGACTTGTTTGCGTATCGTGTATCTCAAAACACTGACAGAGCCACTACTTTAAAATGTATAAATAAATACCTTAATCTAGGACTTCTACTGTATATTCCAAACCCAACAGCTGAACTGTATGTTTTATTGCTCACATTGCACAAGTGTGCAAAGTGTTAACTGCTATTTCTGTATGGCCAGGCAAAGAAAAGGACTTGTATGAACCCTGGATGGCCTGATATTCAGGGTACAATCCATCTGGTGGATAGTACTGTAAGCTGCTGGGAGTGCTGGGCTCGGCTCAGCAGCTGGTCGACAGCCACCACACTGGAAAGGTTACCAACAGGCAGGGAGAGAAGGTAATGAAATATATGTACTGGGTATCAATAATCTGATTTAAGAGAAATCAACAACTGTAATCTGTTTTGAAAAGAATGGTTACTCATGGTTGTGGATTATAAAATTAACATTATTCTAATTATAGTCTATAAATTGAATTAAATATTACAACTTAGTACATTCAAAATTGATTCAAAAATAACTGAAAGTCAGATTACACAACTGAGTTGAAGTAAACCAATGGATTAAAGCAAATAATATACAACTAATCTATAGTCTTAGTTAGATATGGATAGTCAATATCCAATAATGCAATCTTAACATGAAGCAACCATATTGCAAAATAATATATATATTACAATGTGGCCATTGACAATCCATTAGCTTTTAAGAATGACCTGTTCTCTCCCTCCTCCTCCTCTCTCTTGTGTTCGCCCTCAAGCTACTTGACTTGTTCTACTTGACTCCTGAACCATTTTAATATCAGGCTGCCATGGGTTTCCTTCCTGTAAGCCTGCCTCTTCACAAAATTCTACTCAACAACCAGGCAAATTTCAGCTTCTGCCCTCCTAGAACAAGAAGTAAAATTTGAGTACTAATTATGTTGTTGGTATACTGTACCAGTGTATATTTGTAGAGTTAGTGACCCTGTAAATGACCCTTCCAAACACTGCGGAGATTGTGCAGGGAGCACAAATGTTGAGAAAACATTTTGGATTAATTTGACTATGTTATTTGTGTAAACATTGAAAAACAAAAAAAACAAAAAAAAAAAAAAAACCAACCCTCTGTGTCCTCTATAATAAATGCTAGGAATTTGGATTTCCCAAAAGTGAGGACATGGATTCATGGAACCAGGAGCAAAGTGCAATTCTGCTTTGCACTAGCAGTGATTTGCCTCTGTAACAGGCCAGTGCGCTGAGCTGAGGATCATTTCCAGGAGCTAATCTGAATGAGTTAATTTGACCGCTGCTCTGCATCTACTAGCATGTGATAATACCCCAAGGTGTCTGCGCATTGGCTCCTAACAGCATATATAATGTTATCAAATTTTGACTGTTTATTATGTCTATACATATTCTGAATTAATTTCATATTTTATGCTTGATTTGGTAATGTACAATGTTAGAAAAATCAAAGAAATCAATAAAATTCAACATGCCAATTCAATTTGTTTTTGTTTTTTTTCGTTTTGTGGTAAATGCAACAGCTAGTTAACAATTCATATTAATCAGTTTTGAAAAGACATCAATAAAGCAGCCCAATGGAAAAATGGCAATTAAGCATTTATTGGCCCAACGTGATCAGTGTTGTCAGAGGTCATGCGCACACATCAATGGCAGTGCGTGTGTGTGTGTGTGTGTGTGTGTGTGTCAATGCGTGGCTTTCTGTGCTTGTGCATGTTAATCCTACCTAACTTTTTTCCTTCATGACAAGCAATGACGCAGCCGCTATAAAAGATGCACTGCTGTCTTGCTGCAGCAAACCTCTTTCGCTCCACCTTTCTGTCACCGCCGCTCCACTGCTTACTCTCGGAGCTCTCCACAATGCTATATATTAATTAAGGGTTTCAGAAACGATAATGGTGACAATAAAGATAGTCCTCCCTCTTCGTCCTCCACATTCTACTGTCAGACAACATTAGGAGGCATGTGAGAGGAGATAGGGGAGGAGGAGGAGGGGATGGAGGGAGAGATAGAGCTCCTTCTCTGCGGAATGTAATCTCCCTGATGTTACATGGTGCAGCCTAAACTGATAAATTGCAGATTAAATGGCGGCCACACTCCACTTCACCCTACACCCTACACCACACCCCCTTAGTTCCACACATTTTTGCTATTCACTGCCTTCTTGGCCTGTCAATTCTGCCTAATCGTGAGAGGCACTAAAACACCAGGTCTTGACAGAGCCAGATCAAGAATGATGAACATCTCTCAATGGCAAAAGACTCGTGCTCCTAACTCTACTAGAAGGCTCGCATCACTTATGCAGAAATCAGCGGCGTGCCAGCATCCAGGAATTATGCCTGCTGACAGGAGATGCATGAGGTACGCATTGTGCGGCTGGAGCAGCCTTGACAAGTTATAGTTAACTGCAGCAATGGCGACCCCGAACACAAAGGATACAGGGGCTTATTAATGGTGGAGCATCCATGTCAATAATCCCTCCTTTTGGGTTGTGTCCAGAGCCATGCATCTTGCCAGTACAAGTGACATACACACTGGTTTTTACAGCACGCACATGCACACACACACACACACACACACACACACACACACACACACACACACACACACACACACACACACACACACACACACACACACACGCCACCCATTTCCTCTGTCTGTATTCTCTCTAGATTTAGGCTATATATGGGCCAGAAAGCTTTTTGTTTCCTATAGAATAAGTGACATACCAGCTGGCAAAAATGAAAGGTGAATAGACATATTGTTATATACGTCTGTGTTTAATTATTTATCTGTTTTGTCAAAAACCTTGCCTGGGGGGCCGCAACCTAATCCATACGCATGAATACAAAGAAATAAGTCATTAAAATCCTAACCGCATGTTGCTGATGTCGTCTATGGAAATATTTGTAATGTATATTCTAATTTTTCGGAATAAATTAGGCAGAGATGCATTTCCATGTAAATTTATTCAAGGCGAAAGGAAGAGAGTGTGGGGGGTGCAGTAAGATCTGCCAGATTATGCATAATTGTAGTATTGTAGCCCTCATTTCTACATCTAGCTCCGTATTGCCTGGTCATTAAATTCTAAAATAATGGCAACCTCACAGCTTCTCCGTCCTAATTGCCCCTTCCATACAATTGCCTTCTCAAGACAATATGATGAAGTGTGCTGTAGGATGTGTTAATAAGATGGCATTTCTAACTGAGGAGGACAATCCTTTGGAGTTCAGTTCCCACTGTATACCAACTGGAGTGACTTTGCTCACTCTCTGTCTTTCTTCTGTTTTCACCTTCTTACTATTTGATGCCTCTGAGGCAGCAAACAACCGAACTCACTGTAGTCCTGACATATCAGGAGGAAACTGGGATTCCGGCTTGTCTCTACTCATCTCAATATGTGGGGAAATCAAAGAGGGAAAAAGGCTCATTAATAAAAAGATGTGTCTGTAATCCACTCAGTGGTCGGGAGGAAATTTTTTGAAGAGTGCATTTTTTTTAATGAAATGCAACACATTCTCTAATTGCACAGCTGTATCAGGAGTGCAGTATACATTTCAAAGGAAAATATGCATGAATTTAAAATATAGTATCTCTCAATTGAGACCACATAGGCTACCAGTGAGAGAAAGGAGAGATCAATCTTTGTGATGATGTGTGAAAAGGGCATGCTCCTCACCCTGCACATACTTTTCCTCATTACCTTTCATTTGGCAACTGAGCATCTTCTGCTCGATGCAAAATAAACAACTCAAATACAGTGTAATGATATCAACCGTCTACCATCACGCCGCAACCCGCATGCGTCCTCATCTGAGCGTGTTTTTGAACGCAGTCCTCAGACTAAAAGGTTGAGTTGTGGATGATAGAGGGTTATTATAACGTGATTAAAGTGTCCCCCAGAGGACATTTTGGTCCGTAGTCTGACTTGGTGGACTCATCACCAACAGTTCTGCAGGCCTGGTCTCACTGCGCTGCACTATAACCCCCCCTCTCTCTCTCTTTTCCCCCCTAGAGTCCTCTCCGTAGTCTAACCCACCTAAGCATCCTCTCAGCTCATTCTGTCTCTGACGTTTAGCCATGCTTCATCTCCACATCCTTAAAAGCAGAAATTAATGACAAGCACAAAGCTGCTCATTTATAATTGCTTCATTATACCGTTGTGTTCTCCTGACAATAATGGTGTTGCTGGTGTTTTTCTAATTATATGGCATTTTTTTGCTCGTTATCAAGGACTTCAGGTAATTGTGGAGAAAATAATGACTGCCTGCCTGCCTGCTTCCTCTGTCTCTCATGGATTGCACATCACAAACAGTCTCAGTGCAACCCAGAGCCTTATCAAGGAGGCTGTTGGGTTGCCTTTTAAAGCTGACTCCATTTACACTGCTAGTCATCAGCGGCCCAGTGGCTCAAGCGTCTTTAATGAGCAACTTGTATTCAAGTGTTTAACTCAAGGTTTATGACAGATTACAATTAGCTTCTATTTTTGTCGCATTTGAATAGCAGACTTCATTAGTAATTCTCATTTCTTTTTTTTTGTTCTCTTTGCTTGCTTTGCCAACACATTGCTCGAGGCTTGAGGTCCTCGCAGCAACTCAAATCTTGAAAATTTGAAACACAAATGACTGATATGAAGTTAGAAAAAGCACACATCAAACTCCATTTTATGACTGTTTATGTCTCATATGAGTAGTCTCAAATATGATTTGCAGTGGTGATGATAACATCACTAATAATGCTGTCTGTGTTGTGTGATTTTATTCAACAGTGGGGAGATTAGTGACTTGCATTGAATACCCGGTGTGCTCTGGTGTTCCTTTTTCATGCAGCATTGCCGGATATGGATGATGACATTATAATAATTAAAGAATATTATGGACAGAGGGAGCTTTGCTATTTGCTACTGCACATAATGGCGGCCACCACTGTTATTTCTATTTGAAGAATGCATTCATGTGTGAAATAATAATACTCCCTCCAGGAATACCGTTGTCATATTTTATTCTTCAGTATAAAAAGACGAAAAAGAAAAAAAAAAACATAAGGAGAAGAAGAAAAAGAAATCTCACTCTTCATTTATCCCCCTCTCTTTTCTTTTTTAATTCTGCTGTTGCAGCATCCAGCACCATTGCTGTCTGAAAACCTCAGAGGCGGACTTAATTAGTTGCTAAGAGAAAGCTGCCAGTGGTGGGGAGCTAAGAGAGTGGGGCAGATTTTAGTTTGCTCTGAACTTTGCTAATTATCAGGTAGGCTGTAATTTTCTCCGCTCCCAAGAGGCTCCCAGCGGAGAGCTGCACCAACTAAAAGGAAAGAAACAAGACTGAGCCTAGAGAAAGTATGAAATATTGACTGTTTTGAACAAATCCTTTGTTACCATTTCTTCCGCCACATCACTAAGAGTTATTTTTTCTGCTATTTCTGGAGGTGTGATTATAGTCTAATACCATGACACATCATTGAACGCTACCTGAGAGGGTGTGGGAGAACATTTGCACAAAGTAGTGATCATGGAAAGGAGGGAACAGGACGTAGTATCAGTCAGCACAGGGAAGGCAGGCACAGGGCGTATATCATTTATATCCAGCAATGTCTGAGCAGTGACAGGGACTGTGTTTAGCAGGTTCCTATCCCACATGCATCACATTATGATTCTGAAGTGCCTCAGACGAAAGAGGAGGTTGAATTGCCGTTGACCTGAGTGAGCTAAAATGACATAGATTCAGACAAATAGAGCACTGAGCTAAGCGGAAAAACAAGATGGATGTCTAGTGGCAACACATCCGCACAGGCTCTCTCTCTCTCTCTCTCTCTCTCTCTCTCTCTCTCTGTTGGATGAGCCAAACTTTTGACATTTTCTCCAGATAGATCACATCTAAAGCTGTCTGAGAAGATTTGAATTTGAATATTTGGAAATGCACACTCCTATAAATGCAGTTTAAAGTGCTAGGAATTACACGCTCATTTGAAAACATTCACCAACTGCTCGACACAATACTTTTAATGCTGCTGTGATACAGCCGACGGCCTTTACTGTGCAAAACCTGACAGACAATTTCAGGGCCTTTCAGGGAGATTTTTCTGTTTTCTACAATGTTGATGTTAAGTTTTCCGAGCAGCTTTTAGAAGCTGCCCAGTTTAAGTCTTGGCAGACTCTGCTGTGTGTGTGTGTGTGTGTGTGTGTGTGTGTGTGTGAGTGCATCACCATGGGTGCGGCGTCTAATATGCACGCCCCAGTGCATTGAGAAAAGAGAGTACTTCTTCCTCACTTGGTTTAATTGTCCCTTAGAGACCTGTGGAATTGGAATCTAAGTGGAATACCAGTCTCACTCTCCAGCCTCACCCCCGACACCACCACCCCACCCCCGCTCCCGCCCCCGCCACCCGCTCTTTCTCCTTCTCTCTCTGGGCTCGGAGCGGGTGTTCGGAGACTCTTGATTTGGTCCTGTCTTTATTTCATCACAGGCGTCTTCTCTGCGCGCGCCTCGCCGCGGTGTTTTCAGCGCCACAGTGTTAGGCTTTATTAACCCCCCTAAGCAAGAAGCACCTAAGGGAGGTCAGACACTGGTCGTTAAAAATCTATTGTGACTTGTCTGAAAAATGAATAAATGAGCACATTATTTCCCCCCGTTCCAGAGCCCTGGTGCACTGTTTGTCTAATCAAGTGCGAGAGCAGGCAAAGTCAACCAGGGTTGACATGCACATTTTATTTAAGTTTTTGTCTGTCAGAGGAGTTTAAATGTGTAATGAACAAAGGAGTGGTGATTTGAAATATAATCCCATTACACTGATGAAATTACAAAGACGGCGAGAGTTCACAAATCATGCTCATTGTTTTCTATCATGAGCGATGCCCCTGTTGAGGTTGCGGAGCTAGTAGGAAGGGCAGACCGTGAATGAATAGTGACAGCACTGTAAGGGGATTGGAAGTGCAGCGCGGCGCGGCCTCGGCACACCTCCCCGCGCTGGGAGATGCTACAGGCTTTTGTTCTCGCCTCTGTCGCCGTTCAGGAGGAACCCGCTGGAGGCAGGCCCACCTTAAGACTGTGGAGCCTTGCAGCTGGACGGATTTTTAGGAAAAGATCGTTGCAGTGGTCTGGGTTCTCACAGCTATTCTTTTTCCAAAAGTCTTGTCTACTCATTAAGGGAAATAGCGCTCACCCAGCGCGAGCAAAAGAGAATTCTCAGAAGAGAGGTTACGGTATCAAGTTATGTATTATGCTTTTTCACTTTTTGTGCTGATGTATAAAACATTTAAGTTGCTTCAGTGACTATAACACTTAATTTGCCAGAGAATCAAAATGTTACAGTGGATGAAAGTTGAGATTATATACTATATTGCCCATGCTAAGATTTGTTTAGGCTTACTAATCCTACCTCCGAGTTACCTTGAGTCTGAACAACATCATCAAAAATGATTAAACTATTCATTTTCCTTTTTCTCGTCAAGCTTATAAGATCTCGTCTTTAGGATTAATATAGTTGCGAGTGCAGAAGCTGTAGAAGTCCTTTGATGTCTCCCTTTGATAAGGAGGGTGCTAACAGTTAGGCCCATGGCTTAGAAAAAAAAAGTTTAATCTAACTCTGTATGAAAAAAAAAAACATTGGAGAAACTTCTGTTTTACTTTTCTACAGCTTTAATTGGGAGCCTCATATGCCCCTTAAACAACATCATCTGAAGCTAATAAGACTTAAAAAGTACATCTGCCTCTAAAATGCTTACCATTTTTAACACTAATGAACTGAGGCATGCAGTAGAGATTGCCAAACTGCAGGGAGATGTACAGTATATTACAGAGAATTCCCTTGCTGCACAGGAGCTCATAAAACACATCTGAAGACAGGAACTTGTATCTGGTTATTCGTGTTTAATTGGAGGCGCTGAGTGATGCAAACTAGGTTTTAATGCCCTCCCCTGCTGCCTGACTACAAGTAGCATCAGTGTTGCCACCCCTCCCTTTCCATCTATCCCCACAGAAATGACCAAACACACTGCTAACAAAGTCTGGAACAGGCTTTTTCAAACTCTCTGCTAAACATGTCAACACAACGCGCTGATTGTAGATGTTGTACGAATCTAAATTCTACTGCTTTGTTTTTATCTCATGCCGTGTATAGAATAGTTCAACTTCAACACAGAGGTGTTTGTTATTTGTAACATCCAACCAAATCTACAGTATGTGCAATGTCACCTTTGGGAGCTTTAGTGAATAATGTTTGTCTAAAACTGTTTAACATGTGTTTTCTCAAGACTGGCCATGGTATTAATAATGTGATACTGATGTCATCAGTCTCCAGCAGGTGGGTTTTGGCTAGCTTGTCAGTTTAGCGGTAGGGGGATAAACCAACATGTAGTAGGAAAGTGGGAGAGCGGGCTGTCATCTGTGTGATGGATTGAATCTTGACCCAATCAATTTGACAATTGCATCATTTAAAATATAGCAAGTGGGAGGCTCCTGTGAAACCTCCCACTGTAGGAGCCATTTAACGTTACATATTTTACTGAGCCGTCGTGCATTTTTACTGCGAGCTTCGTCTAATGTCCGTTTTTTTGTTAAATGCTCGCCACAACGTTCTGTTATATTCTCCACGAGGCTTTGATCTTCTCCATGTACATATAATAGCTCATCCTGTAAACATGAGAACAGATTGAATAAAGAATACTTTGCTTTCCCTCGGCCCTGGAAAACAGTTCTGTCATCCGCTGTCCACGCTCATCTCAGCTCTGAGCTCGCCGCGGCGCCTTTATTCAATGTGACAGAGGAGAGCTGGGGACTCTTTCTCCTGGCACCCCGGTACGCGCCACACTGACACTCTCCTCTGAAGTGCCACATTAATTCTAATAAAGCGCTGCCTTACCAGGGCCCACGAAGACCAGGGCTGCTGGGGCGGAGGGAGGGGGGGGCAGGCGCTAGTATAAATACCAGGCTTAATGAAGGGAGGCAGTGGTGGCGCAGGTGGCGTGGCAGTGCAGGTGGCACCTCTCGCCCCCAGGCTCCTGGGTGAGTCCGCTGCCACCGCCACTCCAGGGGGCACAGCAGCAGAGATTGCATTTTAATTACCAGGTACACCTTGTCCTCCTGATGGGTCACCGCCTTGGTGGGAGTCGTGCGCCCGCGTACGTGCCTGTTTCCAGACCTGTTTTATATCTACTCCGCTTGCATGTTTACAATGAGATACTCCCCCCCCCCCCCCAAAAAAAAAAGAGTTGGATACTCGTACGCGAATAGGGATCTTATTGTTCATGCTCGGGCTGTCACTACGCCACATAACTAAATTCTGTGTATGGGAGAGAGGCCGGTATTCTTCCCTGAATTATGTGCGCCTCTCTCCCTGTGGGGAGGCATCCATCCAGCCCCAGTCATTGCTAACCCTCCCCTTGAGGAGCTCTTTCCACAGGGAGGTCCGCACCTGTTCCCCCCCCCCACCACCACCACCACCGCCGCCGCCACCTCCTCACTCTGGAAAAGTCATCTCTCTCCTTCCTCCAGCGCTAACTCAAAACTCTTGACATTTGAAATGCTTCTTTTCTTTGGTGGTTTGAGTTTCGCGCAAGCGCTGTACCTATAGGTGAGGTATGGTGGATCGTGTTTTTTTTTTTTTTTTTTTTCTCGACCCACCCCATCCCCTCCGTGTGTCAAGCCCCTGTACAGATGGGTGATGAGAGGGGGCTTGGATGGAGGGGGATGGAGGGGGAAGAGGTGGAGGGGGGTTGTTTGTATGTCCAGGACATGTGAAGACCCCTCTACTCCCCCTTTATCCCCCATCACACCTCTCTGGGGACGCTTCTGTCGGCACACACCAGCACTCAGCAGCACAGATGTTGTTGCATTGTCTGGAGCACCAAAGCCCGGATCAGCCCAACTGGGAGCTTCTACTCATTAGCTATTGTCTCTGTGTGTCTGACTAGGCCTTTGATGAATGCAGCAGTTACCCGAAGATCAGACACCAGACAGAGAGTACAGAAAACGAACCATCTATCCATCCGCAAGATACAGTTCAGAAGATAAAACCCCCACGGCATTTCAGCGTGAAATGACCATTCATTTTTTTGTTTTGCATTCAAATTCTTGCCAGGCTTGAAATATTTTTTTTTTTTGTTGACAAATGCAAACTATTTACATCCATAGCAGAAGTGGGTCTTCTCTTTGATACATACAGTTTGTCTTTTTAGCAATTTTTTTTGTTGTTGTTTTCTTCTTGGTACTCAGCAAACATACTATATCATCTTAAGCTTTGTATTTACCATAAAGAGCATGGGCTCTAAGCTCCGGAAAATAAAAGGGCACCGTGTCTGCCACTTTGAAACTCTGCTCTCCCCTCTGCTTACTCACCCAGAGAAAGGCCACACTATTATTTATTTAATTCCCCCTCCTTCCCTTCCTCTCTCTCTTTCCCCCCACCCACCAACCCCCCACCCTCGTACGCACCCGCCCACCCAGCCAGCCGGGCTATGAACACATTGCGGGGCCTGAGGGCAGTACTGTGGACAACCTGCGCTCTGTTCACATGGCTGAGCAGGGAGCGAGTGAGGGAGACTGGCACGCTGAAACCAAACAGGTGTATGATTCAGAGGCGTGAGCTGTGAAGGGTGAATTTCTTATACAAGGCAATGTTGCTTTTGGAGCAAACAGCGGCTTGGAGCCGTCCCAGGAAACATTTACACGCATCGTGACTTTTTCCTCTCATAAGCCAAACTGCGTTCCCATTGTTTCACGGCACGCTTATCAAAGGCTGTGAGTAACTTTGCATTCTCTGTCTTATTTCACTATGTTATAGATTTGTACGTTTATGTGCTGATTTAACTCAAATCACGTTTTTATTAAAAACCCTAAACCTATCCCAGACTCCAAAACTCATGAACATGACAAATAAAATATAAGTAGTGACAAGTAAAATTGAAGTTATTCAGCAACATCTTTGGCCATAAGTGGTCTTTGCTGTGGTGTTTTCAAACAGTGTGTCCAGTAATGTGACGTCTCTTTCCTTGGATTTGCTGTCGATGCAGTTTGAGTTTCTGTAGGTGGCGCTCTTTTCTTTGTCTGTTCAGCAATGGTGGCTATTGCTGTTCATGCTAACTACCCAGTTCTTCTTCTGTTTATTCCAAACAATCTACTGTTGCTGCTCCCAGAAACATAAAACGCATCACTTCCTGTATGCCAGAGGATTTTTCCCAGGAAAGACCTACCAGACATTGGGTGTTTAGAACAGCACATGTAAAAACTTTCATGAACTGGCTAGCAAAACAGTTTATATGAAAATGTCACAGATTATTACTTAAACGCACAGTATGCAATTTCTGCCACTAGGGGTCTCTTAATCAAAACAATAACACAAGACGTAGTTTGATACCATCGTGAAGTAGCGTGGGATCATGGGAGTTTCCCATGTTTCCCCGGAAGTTAGGGGGTAAAGGGGATATGACGCCATTGACAGGCGACCAAATGAAACGTACCGTTACCTTGAATAAAATTACGGATTTCTGGGTTTGAACATTGTTGGAAATATTTGGGATAATATAAGTACACAACTCAAAAAAAATATAACATAGGTCTAGTCGTTTTTAGATATTTTAATGCGGAAATGTTACATATTATACCTTTAAAGGATAATTCTAGTTATTTTCCACCTGGGCCTTATTTTCCTAGTTCTTGCCATCATGCTAATTGATTCTGATGAAAGTTTCGTCAGTTACTTCACTAGAGCTACGCACCTCTCAGTTTGCAGTGAGTGCTGCTCTCCAATAAAACAGGGCCAATGGAAACCCAAACAGTCAAACCCAAAAACACACTGCAGTTCCACGTCTGCTGTGATCGAACAATTATCACAGCATTTCAAATAAGTCCATCTGATACTTTTTTAGCGTTGCTCACTCCTTGTGTACTCTGCTGGCTACCGGTCAAATAGGAAGAGGCGGAAGATCGGCATTTCCTTGCTACAACTTGAAAGCGCTCACGTTTAACTCGTAACACCCACATCCAAAGTCATTTATATTTATGAATTTAAATTCAACCAAACAAACCGCAGCAGATATTGCTAGTTTTTCGTGAGTACAGTTGATTGTATTAGTGTGAATATAACCGATAATTTTATTTTTAATATCATGGACTGCCGACATCGATGGATTCCCTGCTTTGTTTACTGCTTGTCTTGACAACCTTCACAATTCATAACACCAGGTGGGAGACATTAGAGCCCAAAAAACATTCCCACATGTCCTTGTAATCACCACTATATAGGAGGTTGACGTGAACGTTTTTTCCAAGTCTGCAGTTCGTATTTATGTTAAATCCAATATGACATGAATGCAGCATCAGAGTACTTGAACTATCTACTTGCTCACTAAATATGCTAGCTAATATAACATATCTCATATATCATATATCAGGCAATAGATAATTGGAAATCAAATGTAGATCTCAATGCAGTGCGAGTGTTATTGTGTTGAAAAGAACATGATTTGGTGCTTTTGGGTTCAACTTTCGAGTTTCCCTTGGCTCTGTTGGATTGTATGGGAGAGCAGCACTGAGAAGCACGTAGCTTTACAGTTCAGTAATTGAAAACATTTTGATTGGAATCAATTGGCATGATGGCAAAAACAAGGAAAATGAAGCCCAGGTTGAAAATAACCGGAATTATCCTTTAAACAAGAAAACAGTTGTGTCATAATATTTTAATGTCGCTTTTTTCCAACCTC
The DNA here is from genome assembly GCF_046629955.1 of Centroberyx affinis. NCBI lineage: Eukaryota > Metazoa > Chordata > Actinopteri > Beryciformes > Berycidae > Centroberyx > Centroberyx affinis. The sequence continues at coordinate 618,291 of NW_027278865.1, forward strand.
ACTTTCATTCCGTGACGCTCAGGAAGTTAGGATTACCCTTCCAGCCCTTTCATCCCCTTGTCTTCCTCCACCACACTGCAGAGAATTTGACCTGCAAACTGAGAAAGCAGAGTTTTTAATAATGTGGTTTAACAAGAAGTCAACAGACCTCTCCACACTTTGGAATATAGAAATGACACAAAGTCCCAGAGGAGTCACTAAGGAACCGGACATAAATCTCTGCACAGCCAGTTCTTGAAGGCTAGACCTTGGGGTTAAGATAAGAGACCATGTTAGTGGTTATTAAGTGAAAGTTTCCAATCGATAGCCAGAAAGACGTAATCAGGGAGGGTTTAATTGCAGCGGGGAAGACATCTATTCAGGTTATTGCGGCAGCTGTCCAGAAAGGGTTCATTTTTGCCCTGCTGCCCCCCCACCCCACCCCCAAACCTGACCTCCTGAAAGCCTACTGGTTGCACAGTGCAGACAGAAGTGTCACACATTAATGCCATCAATCTCATTTTCTTCTGTGACACTAATATGACTCATCCCTGTAACAGAAGTGCAGCAGTATTTTATTGACATAGGTGCATTGTAAAAAAGAGGGAAAATTAGTTAATTGTGTACAGTTCAAATTGTAACCAGTTTCATCATAGAAAATAATTATTTTGCATGTAATATGCTGCTGCATGTGCTACAAACAGTCAACATCTTCTTCTTTCATACCAAATAACGCAAGAAAACATTTCAAATTTTTTTAGGACAATACTTTGCTTTGTCACAACAGCAAGTATGAAGTCCCCTAAGTATGGTGGGAAAGTTTATTAACTTCTCAGAAAGAGAAAACTTATGAATACAACTCCTTTTTTTATGACTCGGAATTCTCTAAAGCATTAACCTTTAGAAATTAGATTTACATCTGCATTTGTCAACCTCCACTGGGTAAATCTGGCAATAAACACCTTAGAGACTCCAAACATCTCCCATGACCTCGGAAAATATCATATTACCTGACTCTAGTAATATATCAACAACATCAATTCCCACTCATGCTAAATTAATCACTGAATACAACACAGCTTTAGCCATTTCTCGGCTATAAACAGTATCTACACACTGACAGCAAGACCCATTTTACCATGTGAAATACAGTATGTTGATATGGTTCAAACTAAAAGAATTTTCATAAACATTCCAGCATTTATCATTGGGAAATTCATTGTATCCATTGCTAATAGGGTTGTACTCATTGAAGTGTCCCAGTGGTTAAATATAAGGATTCAGCATTTGAGATAAATTGGATTCTCATGGAGAAATTTAAGTACATTTTGCAGTGCAGTGGGTTGTCCACTTTCTGTAAAGAGACTGTGCTAAAATATAGCACGACCACAATAAGCATAAAAATCAAAACAAAAGCATTTATTCCTACACCACCTTCTGCATCACCATCATCATTGTGTGTGTGTGTGTTCTCTGTTAAAATGTCCAACCAGATGCAGCCAGAGTTTGGTTTTAGAGAGAAGGAGATTAGAGAGTCTCTTGTTCCTGGTTCTGCAGGCTGTTCATTTCTAGCTCCATGTGCTGCTTGATCACCAAAATCCAAAGGCGACTTATTGCAGGGAATTTCATGCCATGAAATGATGATGATGTGAACGGATGGCTGATGCCGCGTCAAATCCAGTAGATGTCACTAAATTGGAACATATGTTACTTAAACTATAACATCATGATAATTCTCCTCCAAGACGGCTCATAAAACTGGAATTTATTAGCTTAAATCCAGGGTGATGATAACATAGATAATTTTTAATGGAAGGTTAATGCGAGAATCAAAAGATAAAAACGGACCCTTTGGCCTTGTATCAGCTGGATACTACACTGCCGTGCTAAAATCTGAACATTTTTTATGCACCGTGGGGTGTTCCCCTTTCATTACATTTTATAGCTCAAAGCATAAAAATATACGGAACATTTTCATGGCTAATAAAATCCTAGATCCTTACATGATAAGGAGAATGGAGGCACAGTCTGGAGGAAATCTATGCTGGAGCAAAGCTTCTGCAAAATATTCCCTCTGCTATTTATCCCAGCGCTCTGTCCCACCAGAATGAGGAGTGTGTTCAGCTGCTTGCGAGCCATACCTCCTCCCAGCGGGGACCTGGAAAGCCTGCTCTGACACAAGCACAGAGCGCTCCCTCTATTCCCACAGACGCACTTTTAAAATAGGCCACATCGGAGAAAACATGACTTTTCACTATTCTAATAAATGGGACCCTGCCTGTTTATTATTAATGACATCCCAGCACACTTTTCAGATTTGGTTGGTGTTACGCCATGTGAGTAATTTATATTCATGCCAGCGTGAGAGCCTGCGTGTGTATGCTTACTGTCTTTTTACTGTCAGCTATGTGTAGTAGTTCTATGAAATTTTAATGTTTACCAGGTCAGTCCTGACCTTCTTAATCCTCCTGGTTATTAATACGGTAAAGCCAACACAGAGGAACAATTAATCAAAAACACCTCTTTTCTTCCCTTTTTCACCTTTCCTACATATTAATTATGTTCAGCTGCCTTGGGCTGAGGACTGCATTAGCGTTGTGTGCACCAATGGAGAGAAATAAGTCAAAAAAGCAAGAGATCCTCGGCCCCTACAGCATAAGGTAGTCCCCGGGATTAGGCATATGAGGCTGAGTGGCAGGAACTTGAACATGACGGAGCACTGATACACTTTCTTGTCCAGACAATTATCCGTGCCCTACTTTTAAAGCTAATTCTACACAGGCCCCCCCAGGTTGTGTGTGAAGCATCCTGGTAGGGGGGCAGCGGTGGAGGGTGTCAGTCACAGGAGGACCAGACTGCCCCGGAGCAAAGCTGCCGGTCCCATCTCAGAGGGAGGGGGCCGGGATGATTGAAATAGAAGTTGAGATGTAGGACACATAAATAAAGCTTTTTTTTTTTTTTTCTTCCCTGGAATACACTTCTCTCTCTCCTCACATTTACATAATACTCCATGATGCACATCCTCACTTCTATCAAGCCCAAGGTTTATGGAGTCATGTGGTGGTGCATTTAGAAACAGGATTGGCCAGTAATTCACATCGGCCTACACAATATTAGTATACAGCCGTAATGAGGGTACAACTCAAAACATGACATTTATTGTATTTACAGGTGTTTATATTTTCATGCATTTTAAAGAAGCGCTCCTCGGCAGCGTCACATTGGGAAGGAGGAAGGAGGGCCTGGAGTCACGCTCGCTGCTCAGGCTATTGTACTTGAACACCGCGTGACCTCCAAGGAGAGACGGAAGACAATGAGAGCGTGCTGGATGAGAGGGCATCGGAGAGCGGCCACGTCCATGGGTGGGGGTGGGGGGGTGGGGGGGGTGAGGATGGGAAGCAGATGGCAGCGGCTCTGTCCCTTCAGCACAACAGAAGGGGGACTCAAGATGGCCACAGGCCCCTCACATTAGCCGCGTTCGGGGAGACGCCTTATCATCCAGCCAGCGTGATACGTTTTTAACAACGTTCAACCCCCCAACCCCTCATCACAATACCGGAGATGCCGAATCAATCATCTGGGTACTTAGAGTATTACATTAAACTCAAGGATAGAGCCTATCGCAGAGCCTAAAAATGGGATCGAGATGAGGAATATACGTTCACCCAAAATGAGACAGAATAAAATCAGGTGTAGGATGACGGGGCACGACCCGCCTGACGTGGCTCATGGTGGACTATGAATGAGCCTGCAGCATCTGAGCAGCTTGTCTGTGAGATAACCTTCAGCAGCCTCCCAGCCCTCGCGTCTCCTCTCAGTGTGAAGAGCATGTACTGAATAGGTGCTAATTAAGCTTAGTGAATATAAAGAAGACGCCATGCTGTTTCAGCCAGAGGATGCACGAGAAAGAAAGAAAAAAACAGCAAAAAGGAGGTATCACACTTATATATAATGTGCGTTACCTTTTTTTCCGCCGTGCATCACAGTTATCTTGGAATATCCAGTGGAACTGCAGGTTTGGTATTTGAGTATATTTCCCTAAGTGGAAATGAGAGAACCTTGGTTTAAAAAAAAAATAAAAAATTAACCGCTGTAAATCAGTGGTAGAATGTAAGTGCTTCATCTGATGGCTTTCTCCCATGCGGCATAGTTCATCATATGGGGCAATGACGGAACAGCAAAAAACCTCAGAATCATGCATCTTTGGGAGTAGAAATTAATAAAAACACTATGTCAAGGGGCCAGAAAAATGGTTTCCCCTAATGGATTCTCCACAGAAAACAGCTTTTATACAATCAATCTTTTCATTGAAAGCCCAATTATTTAAGTAATTGTTCCTTACAATTGCCACAGGAATTTGTCCTTTTGACGTTATAAAAGTAAGCATCTTTTTGTCACTCGTAAAATGGCTCATACCATTTTTATTGTACTCATTTCATTTCTTTGCCAGAGGTCTACTTAACATCCTTTCTCTGCATTTATAAAACTATTCATTCTCCATTTGTCTAAGAACACACACACACACACACACACACAGTTTGTAGTATTATGGCGCAGTAAAAGTATATTCCATCATACAGAGTGCAGTGTCAATCACAAGTGGAGCTTTGTTTACAGTCTGCTATAAACACCTGTTGACTGACACATTGTCATTTGTACAGCAGTTATGTAATGACTATACAGCATGATATCTCATTCACTTTGCTAAACTGACAATTGGTTCATTTAATTGTGCCATCATTCATTCAACCTTGAAAATAACACACTTTAAGCACAAAATAAACAGTAGCTATATATATATATAAATATATATATGAAATTAAATGAACATACACAAAGCAACACAACCACACAAAAAATCACTATTTTTGTACTGCAGAGTTCAGAGCTATTTACAATAAGCAAACCATACACAGTAGATTCAAACTGGTTTGGGAAATCAAATAACCAAGAAAGAGGTAATTACAAACGAAAATTAATTTTGACTTTTTGATAAATATACGGGCAAACAGTCTTTAAAAAGTCTTTACTTTTGCATTTGCATTATTTTTTTTCTTGTTAGTGTCCAGGTTACTGACAGCCTGCAAAATACTGTTACAATTAGCCCTGGCAGCAGTGCCAGATGTTTCTCTGAGAGGAGAGAGGGAGATGTCAAAACACCTGTCTGATCACCATGGTGCACATGCTGGTGCAACCAGCAACAGTGCAACCAGTTTCTTGTTTGTTGAGTTTCCTCTTCAGGGCCCAGTCTGTGATACACAATGGTGGACAAAGACCCTGCTGAATGTGTTTACATAGTGATTTATTGATATTTATTGATATTTTTTCACTTTGAAATGTATTTTCTGGGTGTTTGATACAATCACTAACAGTAGCCTATGTGATAGCTATTTTTTTTTTTTACATGTAGTCTGAGGCTTTAAAATCGTCTCTACAAGATGTGATGTGGATGTATCTAAGGTTAAGATGGCTAATTCAATTTCTGACAGTATCTATAAATATTAACATTATCACCACATTATAAACCAGACCATAGTCTGATGTGCCATGGCAGTTGGACATTAATACTTATTTCTTTAACTGATTATTAATAACAATAATAAAAACGATTTGTATGATTTGTATTCAAGCCTGAATACAAATCAGTACATTAGTCACTATGGAGTCCTCTGCCTGTCACTTACATGTTATTGCTACAAAAAGCCAGCAAAAAATAGACAAGTGACATTTGTTCAGAGTATCTGATTTTTCATCAATAGCTCATTGGCTACTTGCACTTTCCCTTCTAGTTTCAAACATGCAATGGTTCTCAACATCCACTGACTGTAATTTATTTCCATTTTTATCAATTTTATTTTAGAAGAAGTAGTTTCAGGTTTGCTGGCTTCTTTTTGAAAATTTAAATTGGGTTTTGGAAAAATTTATAGCACTGCCCTCCTAATGTAGGATGTGATAACCATATTTTGACACGTTTGGAAACAAGACCACTGTGAACTATGTGAGTGTCCATGGCACAACTCTTTACATTTTACAATAGGAAGTTTGTTTTCATCCTCTGCTGGGATCACTTTTGGAGTCCTGCAAGGTTCGATTTTAGGCCCTATACTCTTCTTCCTATTCATGTTCCTACTGAGACACATCATCCAAAAACATTGCTTTTCCCTTCTGTACAAACTGATACCCAGTTACAATATACTGTATCTGCAATTTTTGTATTTTGTTACTATGAAATAAACAAAAAAACAAAAACTCTATACAAGACCTTCCTCTTCTTCTTTTCTTCCTCTTCAGTTGTTGTTGCTGTTGTTATAAAATGCATTTGAGTTCGAGCAAATAGGCAAGTCTGCAACTGGCCAAGTACAAGTATGCTGTGTATGCAAATTTGAAAAGTAGGCTATGAGATTGGCTTCATAAAAGGAGCCTGCATTCATGGGACACAATGATTAAGAGCACAGGATTACCCCAAACTGAGATACAGTACACTTTACCAATATATTTGGCATAGATCTGACAGATTCACAAACAATGTACGATTTCAATGTCAAGGCACAGTTAACGTTTTGAAGAAGGCTCTGAAAGACAGGATTTTACTGTGAAACCCATTGTGACAACAGTTGTGTCGGTTTATATGTAACAGCTGTTTCCAATTGGGAAAAGCCATATAAATTTAAAAACCCTAATTGTAAAAATAGTAGGCTACTAGGCAAATACAGTAAACATTAACTGCACCAATTCAACATTAAGTCAGGGTTTTTAAATGGTATCAGTGCCCAATAAATTCAGCTAGTAGCTTGTAGGCCAATATAGTGTTACTCATCCTTTCAAGTGTTCAGGTCAGTTACTATGGCAACCTGCACAAACTGGGGATGAGATAAGGGCCGGAGCCGTGGCCTTGAGGGAGTCGTTAAGCATCTGTCTCCTGACTCCCCCCTTCAGTCTCTGTATGGAGGAGGCTGCCAGGGAGGCAGCGCTTAAACAACAAAGGTGGCTCACCCCTGCTCCCTCTCCAAGGGCTGACCATCATCACACTGAGTTAACAGTGCCACCCATCACTGCTGACTTTGACTGGGAAGAAAGAGATGATGTTATTCAGTTGAGGAATCAGAGAGTTTCTTAATCAGAGAATTGCTGTGCATATTTAGGAGATATAAAGCGCTATTTACGAAAATACTGTAGATGTTTAATTTTGAACATACATACCTTTGCTATATTACTATATTGCTATATTAGTTCCTCTGTAGCTAGGTACCACTGGTGTTCAGGCTTTTTTTCCAACTCTCATTGAAGATAATTGGAATTTCTTTGGAAACAAAAGTATTAGGTAGAAAAAAAAAATCTTTTTTATCTGGGTCACATCAGTATATTTTGTATATTTTAGAAGTTAGATTTTTTGGACTCGGTTTTCAAAGTGAAAGCAAGTGAGTGGCATCACTATGGATACCTGGGGCAGCCGATATTAGTGGTTAACTGTTCATGAACCCAATCTAGCGGTATGCGTGCTAAAAAATGAAATACTGCTTTAAATTATTCTGACTCCGTTGCTGTACAAGTGTGAAGACAAGAGAGATGTCAGAGGCTAAGTTCATCAGTGGATTCTGATGAGGCTGGTGCTGCTACTGCAGCGAGTGAGCACGCCTCACTGAGTTTCAATGCAGCTGTGCTTTTCAAGATGTTCCAATCAAGATGTTACCGTCTCCTTTAGAAAAGTGAGTTTTGCAACAGGATACAAGACCCTGAATTTGTGCTAAAAAGTCCTAACAATGCAGTTTGGGACAAAAGACTTCACACAGCTTTTGTATCATGACAAAGCCTATTGAAATACATGATGACCATTCGACATTTAAGTCGTTAACAATTTTTGCTCATATCTTCAATGAGAAGTTTGGAGTCTTAATGTCCACTTTAGCTAATTTCAGTAGAAATTCAACAACCCACAGAACACATTTTCACTCTCAGAGTTCAGAATATTACAGCCAGTTGTGGCAATTTTATTATGAATGTACTAAAATGTGTTTGATTTTTAACGCCATTTTGAAGACTTTAGGAATAAAAGCATTGAAATACTTCTGGTCAGAGTCTTCCTTTCTTACACATCAGTGCCTGTCTGTGGAGTGAATCCAGCTTTTTCTCTACTGAATGAATTAATCATTCTCTAAACACACAAAACAGCAAGAGTCAGCTAACAAGAGGCCCCTGCTGGTTGACCACAGCATGTCAATGTCAATAACAGCAACATTTACTGGACTCAACACTAGAGCACAATGAGGACAATTTGGAGCTACGATACCCCTTAAGATATTGCCACACAGGGTTTTTTACACAGTGGTACCTCTTATGTTAAAGTGTCATGTTCGCACCTCAGAGCGTGGTGCTATTTAAACGCCGAGCACAGAGCATCAAGGCTACAGTACACCTAGAGCCTCACCTAGCAGTGTGGACCTGGAGCAGCCAGCCTTGCTTTAGAAACAGATGATAAATAAATCAAAGTGCACTAAGCACTGCTTCCACATGGCAATCGCCTCCTTCATAGCGTCTGCACCTCATCAATCACGCCATTGTCTGCTTGAAAGGCGAGCCTTGTAAATGTCATATCCACTCAAACCCAAGGAGAGGCGGATCAGAATGCGGCAGAGAGTTTTTTTTTTAATTGGATAGTGTAATTAAACTAAAAAACCCTGCTAGGCTGCCTTTTGACAGGACAGATGAAGACCCCTTTTAATAGGGCTATGAAACATATTTGTTAAAAGGATGAGGCAATATGTACCATATGATTGGGTGCCCTTATGTGTCATACTTTTCATTTATGATTAAAATGGCAAAAAGGTGTCTTTATAAAAAAAACGAAAGATTGTTAAAAGGGCTTAATATATAAGAATAATTAATATAATTTGCCATCCAAATTATAAAATTTCTTCGAACCAATCGAAAAAGAAAGCCCTCATATATTACATACACCAATCAAATGCATATATCAAAGCATATGTTCAGCAGCATTTGTGAAACATTCATCTTGGGACCAAGCGATTAAGAGAGGTAGAGCTTGTTCTTGATTAAAGTAACAACCAAGAGAGGCCAAGCTATAATATTGATTACATGCACAAACGGAATACGGGTCACTTTGCTACCCACACATGCTTTCTATTTAATTTCATTAGCGGCGTTCTTTCCTGATGTACTAATGTTACGCAAACACCAGAGGAATACATGCACACATACATGCAAGTGCGAGAACAGGCGCACGCAGTCACATGTAGGGGTCATAAAAGCAAACGGAAAATACACACACACACACACATGCACATGTAAACGCACACACAAACACACACGCGGGCACTCACATTCAATATCCTGGTGCTTTAGAGTTGATTTTGATGCTTGCTGGTGAGAACCTGGCTTGAGAGGTCTCTCTGGAGAGGCAGAGTAAGGCCTCCGTACGAAAGATTGATAGGACAGGGGTGCACGAATAAATCACCATGCTCTAGTGACGTCTGTCATAAAGCTCCCGCCACAGTTGCAGCTCTTAGGTTTATGGCAGCGCTGAGTGTTATTGCAATCTTTTGATAGCTTTGGTTAATTTATCTGATTACAAAAGCACCCAAAGTACAAGCTGCATGCAGTCAAGCTTTCATTTCGCCAGTGTTGCATCAAAGCAATTCCAGCGTACACATTTACCCGTCATGGTTAGCAATGAGGTGTGCTATTCTCTCTATATGTTGTCGTATGGGAAAGTGACATCACATGCTTATGAACGTGCTTATTGGCAAACATTCATCGATTGATTTAAGACCCTTTCCGAATTGTTAAGGTCCACTGGTAAATGTGGCATACCTATAACCCCGCAACTGCCGCTTATTTCAATAACATTTCACCTTTTATAAGTGGTTTGCCTCTTACAGCATTTCTTTTTCTTTTTCCACTAAAATACACCATGGGGGCTGGTAGAGAGCAATCTAAATCACTGCTCCCAAACAAAAAGAGAGAAAGAGAGCACAACATGCATGGGGGCTCAGTCACAGTGAACATTTAACATAGCTTCAGATGAATAAACCAGTCCACAGGTGATTCTAACTTTTTTTTTTTCTATTTTAAAGTGGGTAGGTGAAAGGGACTCTCGAGAGTTGTACAGTTGGGTTTTTTACCCTTGGTTTCACAGTGAGTACACATTCTCTGCTTTATCATTTCAGCGTTATTGGTGGCACAAGATCAGCAGTAAAACCCACCCAGACAATATGAAAGTGAAGACTGTAGACCCCATCCAAGGGGGCATTTGCCAAAAGTGAATGAACACGTCAGCTACCCCATGGTTTTAAATGAAACTGCATAAAGGGTTGCCCTGCCATTCTATCTCCTGGCAGCTGGCGGTGAATTGTGCTGGAAAATCTATTTTGGAGCGCTAGGCCTTTCAATTCAAAGGGAAAAGACTGACTGCTGTAGTGACATCAATCAAACCGGGACGGCGTGGCGGCTTGCTACACAAGTGGAAGGTCCAGAGTTCACAGGTTAAAACAGGCAATATCAAAAAAAGGTGTAGAGAAAAGGCTGAGCCGGGGGCCAGGCTGTTGTTGGTCTCTGCTATCTCCTCAGTGGAAGTGTTGGAGAGGTACCCCCCTCCTGTATTAGCTGGACTTCATTAATCTTCATGCCATCTTCTTTAACTAGTCATGTAGAACGGCTCAATAGAAAGCCGTATAATGGGGAAGGCCCAGTGCCAATTACTAGGTTAACATAGTGTTCAGCCCCAGTGCAACAAAGGAATGAGATCGAGGAGGAGAGCTGGCTTGCAGGGAGAGATGCACAGCATTCTGAATAGATAAAGGACAAAAAATAGAAGTTTTTTACAATGTTATTTGACCTGTAATAAAACTCAGAGTTGTCAATAAAAATATGATGTAAGCATATATTTCTGTCACTCCCTTCTGAGGAATCATATAAAGGTAACAGGATATTTTCACATTCACATTTGACATCACATTGTCTGTGTAACTAATGCTACTGTAGCAAAAAGAAATGGGACTGTCCCTGATACATGTAGTACAATAGTAGTAGATGTAACTATATGATCTCCTCTGTGCTTGCATTTGGGACAAGCTGGAGTGTTTGGGATGGATTTGCTACAAAAACTATTTGTCAGTAATGCTCCAAAGGCAGCAGAAAGGGGAAGTAATGCAATCTACTTACAGAAAGCAGCTCACAGGGGTTATAGCATAGTGCCAATGATTGTTATCAGAATTCATTTGGCTGTGATATAGTTTGGGAAAATCCTACACATAGTATCTTGTGACTGTATTTCTTCAATATAGAAGATAAAAAGATTAAACAACAGAAAAAAATGAAAATAGTGATGGAGTCAAATAATTCCAGTCATAGGTAGAAAATCCAAATCTGTATTTTTTTTTATTTGTCCCTTTCCATTGCAAAACATTTTCTCAGTAACAATCAAGTATCCAAGTATCATTCCTGTCATCTTCAGCCTCCATTGACTTTGTTTTTATTCTTTATTTGACTAGGGGGGAAGTTTGCTGTGCAAACCACTTGTCATGACTGCTGTCAGAACAAGTGCAGTGTTAAACTGTAGTTATTTAATTCCATGTGATTAAAATAGGACTGGGTCAGATTGGGAAGGGCCTGCAGGCTATGGTTTTATTTAGAGGACCAAGATTAAACTCGAGTAAAATGGAAATGTCACACCGTCATGGAAGATGCTGCGGGAGTTGTGAGAAGGATAATATTATTGTGATGTGAAGTGATAATTCCGCCCTGTCCACCCTCATTATCCAGCAGCCTAGTGTATTTCTGGCTTGCAGCTGTGTGTGTGTGTGTGTGTGTGTGTGTGTGTGTGCAGATGCCCTTTCCTTTCTCCACACTCACTGCAAATTCACATAACAGGAAACATGGAGAAAAACACTTGGCATCTTTGCATCTCATTGTTGTCAAGGCGCCCAAATCATGGCACAGAGAAGCCTACACATTGTGCATGTGTGTTTGTTTATGTGTGTGTGTGTGTGTGTGTGTGTGTGTGTGTGGTGGGGTGGAGGGTGGGGTCGGGGGCACTCTGCATGAGTGTGTGTCTGCATCTGTGGGCCTGTCTGTGGGTGTGTCTAAGTCTGGATTGGTGATTATGGTGTGTTTGCATTTACTGTAGTACATTCAATTAAAATATCTCCATCAAAAGTAGTTCCCTCCACTCCCTCTGCCACCACCATCAACAACAACAACAACATTGACACAAAACAAAGCAGAAGTATCCATCGAAATAGCATGCAGAGGAAGCAACGCAAACAGCAACACAACAACAGCACCAACAACAATAACAAGCGATCCAAACGCAACACAAAGAAATTGAACAAGAGAATGATCTGGAGAGGCTCCACATTCATGCGGACCCCAGCGGTCCGAGATAAGGTATATTTTTGTCTGGCAAGATAAGGGAGAGAAAGCAAACATATTACAGGGCTCAAAATTCTATATCTATAGCTCCTTTTCATGAGTCCAATAATTCATTCATTCATGGCCTCTGTTTCCTCTCCCCTCTTGGAACATCTGCCTCATACATACATCACTGCACTGATAAAGATCGCAGACAGAATTGGTAATACACTGTGAATGGGAGACTGCAACACTGATTAAATAACTTCGGTGGCACACTAAAATTGAGGCGGCCATGGGATGAAAGGGGACTTATCGGGGCTTTATTAAAGGCAGTGGGGGATGATTTTAGGTTTAGGGTGATGTACACAATTTAAGACACAATGTCCTGCAATGCTGCCAAGGGATTTAAAAAGGAAAACAAAAATGGCCTTGTTGACCTCTGTCAATGCATTTCTCCACTACACCCGGACAAAGGAGGGGGTAATATTATTGTATATATACTGTATATTGGGAATGAAATGAAATATGAGGTTAGGACATGTGAGGATGAATTTAAAAGTTTTGGAGAATACTCTGCCCTTCATAATATCAAAAAAGTAATGTGAAATTGGTTGGTTGTGAGTGACGACACTAAAATATTTGTAGCCTAATTGTGATGACTGTTCTTAGTTATTGATTGTAAAATTGTATTTTCTAGGTCTAATTGGAAATATGCACTGTAAAAATACCTAGTATTTTAATGTAGAAAGGAGTGTTGAAATCTTCTTTTTCCTAAAAAACGACTATACCTTATTTCATGATGGTGTCGCTTTGAAAAGTCTATAGATAAGTGAAACTGCATTGAAACGTAAAATGAGTTGCAGTTTCTTTCGCTTGTTTTAAGAATAATACCCGAGTTCACATCAGCCTTCCCGCTGTATTATAGTTGCAGATGAGGACGGGGTTGACCAGTATCTGATCTAGTTTGGTAATGACTCTTCTAATCAGTCACATTGTTCATTCCCTCCACCTCTTGCCACAGATATGAAGATCTGGCTGATTGTGAGGGCACTTTACTTGTGGAGGAGAGGAAACAAAATAAGAGACTGCACTTGAAAGAAAAAACTGATATAATACTAACAGTATTAGATACTGTTTATTATGCCATTACTGTATGATGATACTTGACTGGCTATATCGATACAAAACAACAAATATTGCTTGGAAAATGACTCAGAAAGATAAGATGTTAAAAGAATACACTGACTTTATGGCAATTAAGCTCTTTAATTAACCCACTATTTTTTCCTATATGGTGTAATGCTTTACACTGCATGTTTAGTAGATGGTACAAGTTAGCTTAGCATCATCGCAAAAGTGTTAGCATATGCATTGTAGCACATGGAATAGTGGACATAGAGCTAAAACTGCCAATCAAAGTGTATTGGTCAAAAAGTTGGTGAATTAATTTAAGTACATCATTCAATACAGCTAGAAGTATGACTACAAATAAAGTAGACTGCATATGAATTTATATCACTTCTGACCTCCCTCAGTCTTGAATTGAACAAGGAGACACTATCAAGGTGTAAAATATCAATGTAGTTTACCTTACTAGTCTAACACACATCATCCATTTCTAAAATTTCAACCTTTGGGTTGAATTAAAAAATATTTATATCAAACCACTTCCCTGCACAGTTCTTATCATGATCAAACTGCCATGAAAGTTTTGTTTTTTTTCTGTTTTAATTCGTCTGCACTGGGCTGATGTGTGAAAATTCCACTCAATCCAAGCTCTATTTACATATGACTCAGAGACAGCCTCAGTGGGATTTACCCAGTGCAGTTAATCCACACTGATAGTCTAACAGGGATTGTCTGCATGGTATCTCCACAGCCAAATCATACAGTATGAAACTGCATCAAATGAACAGATGGTAGTGACACGAATTAAAAGCATAGAACAATAGTAGAATATAAACCAGAAATGACACCCAAAGTGGCTGTTGATTTATAGCTGTGGTGAGTTTGGTACTGGGCTTCCATGTATATTAGTGCTACAAATCTGGGTCCATTTAGCAGGGAGATGCTCATACATACATCACCGACTCCTGCTCCAAGCCAAGGTCAGTCCTTATTGCATCAATCTTTTCAACAGAGGCTACTCCACACAGCAGCAGTTTTGTAACTGTCGCAGCTGTAATGGAATCTTTTTTCTTGCGCTTCATCTTTCTCTTATCACATGAAATATATATTCAACTTCTCTTCTTTCCCTCATTCTCCTGATTCTTTTTATTTTATCTGTAAAACATTCCCGGGACCTCATTCCTTTTCTGCGGGACACACTCCAAGTAGCACAGATTTTAACTCTTTCAGCTCTCGTCACTTCTCCTTGGGGGTATAAACGTTATGATAGTAAGGAAAAATGAATAAAATGCTATGTTATGTGGTATGTTTGGTTTTTATTCTGTGCACATTCAATATGTTTAAATAAGGTGTTGAACAAAATAAAAAATTTAAAATACAATGCATGCGAGAATTGTCTCAGATGGTTCAAGTCAATGATATGACCTTTATTCTCGACTCTCAATTCCCTCTATATATTATCCATAAAAATCCTTTCCTAAAGCATTTGACAGACACAAAGCATAAAACCAGTTAACATTTGTGCTCTGCAGTGAGTAGAAATAGAAACATCTTTTCAAAATGATGATGAACTGTAATTTTTTCCTGGATTTTATTTGAGGAGTTAAATGTCATGAAAAAAAAACTCTCACAATACAACCTTCCTAATGCATATGGTCAAAACAATCCTAGAGAGAAAAGTCTGAGTTGCTGAATTTTGAAGTGCCAGTTTTAGACATCTCTGCTGAGTCAGTTTGTGTTGTCCTGATTACTCATGCTAAAGCCTCACGTAGTACTTTAATAAATGAAGAAATAATAAAATCAATCATTTTAAATAGCACTTCCCCTACACTGGACCATTTACCGTGGAAGAAAAAAAGAGTAGACTTTTAATTGATGAACTTGACCTGCTTTTCCCTGATAACAAATTTCATTTGTTCTATAAAAATTATGCACAAGTGACATTATTTGACGGGATCTTTATCACCTGCAGAGTAAATAAGAGTAATTTATGCTGTTTAATTTTGAGCGTGGATTATAAATCATAGCTCTATCATATATTATGGAGGTTGCATTGATGAGGAAGGGAGAGCAGGGCCAGCTGATTGGGTTGTTAAGGCAGCAGTACAAGACAACAGTAACACCAGAGACTCATTCTCCCAGCATGGCTCTTTACAGCCGGGCAGATTGATGCAGATGATAAATGATGATAAACACCTAGCAAGGCGAAGTGGTGAAAGATAGACTTTTAAATAAATTATAAAGTATGCATCATTAAAAATCAGATAACAGCTTGATGCAGAAAAGGATTACAGGTATGTATATTGTCTTCCCCACAAATAATGCAGTTGAATTTAATAATCATTACTGTATATCTCGTTGTGTATTCAAGCTACATTGTTCGTGCAGTAATAACACCATCAAATGGTACAATAAAGCGCGACGCATAATAAAAAACTCAAGATATATTGGGCTTTAATATGACAAAATGTAATATAAATTAACACAGATATGATTTCATCTGCAAAGGCTGATTACAGGCGTTATTGCGCTCCTGAAAGCAAACCCTTGTGGTGTGTTGCAGCAGTCATCAGCCGTCTCTTGGCTGAGAAGACCCATCAGAAAGATGGCTTCTGACAAATATCAGTCTACAGTGATGAAGACATGACAGCTGTCACTCATCTCTTAATAACAGGGAAGCAGAACAACTCGCTCCCCATGTGTTTGACCTGTAAGGCAGGCCACCGATACGCATACACTTCGATTTAGCTATCGGCGTTTATTTACAAATATGAAAATAGCAGATATTAGTCTTTAAAGACAACAGCGTTATCGCAGCCTCATGAGCTGCTAAAGCAGTTGTTGCAATGTTTGCGTCCCATTTGTGAACGTCCACAACAGATTCAAGGTTTGGGTTTGAAAATGCATCATATATTGAAGCTTTATCAGTCAATTTTAGAGCTCTGTGATGAGTAATTGAATATGAGCATAGCACAAACTGTTCCACAGCTGTTGAAATCTTAAGCTGCACTGGCAATCCAACCTGTATGGGAGAAAGCTAGAACGCAGACAAAATTTACTTTCAAGTCCACTTCTGTCTGACTTCTAAAGTTCACACTAGAAAGCCTCCAAGTAGGGCCATCTGTAATCAGTTAACATGACGCAACGTAACCCTGATCTGGAGCCCGGGCGGCGTACTGCGCAGTGCGTCATGTATTCAGATGAAAAAGGATTAATAACGCTCTTCCTTCCTCATCTCCTCCTGCAGAGCTTTATGAGTTCCTTCGATCCCTGCTTTCAGAAGCCATTAGCGCTCTTCCTCTTGAGAGATAGAAGGCAGGGCCCCGAGCCTCAGTGAGAGCCCTCTTCCTGCTCTAACTAGAAATGACACAATGTCAATAAGTATACTGATTATTCTGCCCATTTGTTTTGCGCAATGCAGTTAACGAGCTTTATTATATAGAAGACATTGTAAAATCCCAATAACCATTCGTTATCATTTGCTTTGATGAGAGTAATAGAGTGGCTGGCGTGATTGGTGATCGGCCTTCTCAGTAGAAACTTCTGGTAGTGAAACATGGAACTATATGGGACGGTTTCATCCATCTGCAGAGTAGTAACAGGTATCAGGGAGGGCAGGAGGAACTCCACTGTGTGTAGTGGGACAAGGAGTCCAGCACACGGTCCACTCCAACGTGTTGAAGTGTTTGTGTTCCTGCATCAGCTGTCCTCCCAATTCACCATTTATCTCCCCTGAACTGTCCTAACCTTTTCAAGCTTTCACTTATGACAGATTCCAGATACACTGGGCCAAGTCTCACTGGGAGCCAGCTACAGTATCAAACGCACAACTGTCAGTATAAAGGGAAGCCTACACATGGCCTGGCACACTGGCCTGGCCTCCTCCTATACCGCCACATCAATCTCAGTAGCATCAGACAGGTGGGAGGAGGCCCTGGCAGACGTAGCCATGAGGAATGGAGGTAGTGATGCCTCAGACAGTTCCTCTTCCCAACCTCTGCCCCGGTTCCTCTGCATGAGCAAAAGGTTTGTGGGAGTCTCAAACGAAGGCGAGTTTCTCTTTCTTATGCCACTTTTCTGGCTCGTGCACTGCTATGGCAGCAGGGATCCAAGCCTAAAAGTGGGAGTACCACCTGTCAGGAGTTTGGATACACGCATAAAAAATAAATACATTGAAATAAAATGAAATAAAAGCAACTGCAAAAGCCTGTAAAATAAGATGTACACAGTTCAAAGGTAAACTTCATCAATACAAATCAGACAATAGAAGTTGGGGAGGGGGAATTTAAACAGTTAAAAGTTACAAATCTATTTTCTGTGCTCACCAGAACGTTCTGTGCCTGAAGATGTGTCTAACTCTCCTGTCAAGAGCTTGTAGCCCAACGCAGTGAAAACCCTCTTCCTGCTCTTCCTGCTTTCTACATGTCCAGTGTTTTAAAGCTGCACTAGACAAGATGTAAAAATACACCCGTCTTATCAGCCTAAATCACAAAGTGGGGCTGTGACAGAGAAGAGCCTCCCCCCCAACTGAGACGCTGTAGATTTTGCCTTAATTGCCCAAATATAATTCTGGGTTTGGACATTAGTGGGAAATCTTAAATACAAAACTTTCTCCTAAACAGCAGCGAGCAAACTAAGACACTCAATGATGACTTATCCTGCTTTCAAAGAAGAAGAAATTTTGGTCCGAGGAGTTTGCAGTTTACTGACATCATGTTGCATCATTTTTGAGTAATGAAGACTTTCAAAAATTCAAACAGTTATCTCTTGCTGCCACTTGGGGCTGCTAAAGTGCAAAGTTGCCTAGTGCAGCTTTAAAAAACTAGTAATTTACTTTGAAATAAAGCATAACTCTTGCTTGGCACCACATTTTGTTAATGAATTACTAACAATCAATCCTGGATTTTCATCAAAGTATTATAAGCAGTCAGATTCCATATTAAATGAAGAAAACCCCAAACTGCACTACATGATATCTGAAAATGTCATTTCGCACAGAGAGCCTCAAATGAGTTCTGAAGCGCAGCTGATTGACCGCACCGTACAGCATGTTATCTAATCAGCGAGGTAACCGAGTCTGTTCTGTACTTACCTTGCCATTCACTCTCTGTTGAGCGCGCCAATTCACTTTCCTCCTTCTCACCGCTAACAATGTCAAGGCACGCAATTTATCCACGGGTGTCCGGATGATCTAGTGTGCCTCTGTATACGATGTGACTGTTTTCCGATGCACGTGCGCCACCATTTTTTTTTAATACCTCACAATCCGAAGTTAGAAATAAATAAAGAAACATAATATTTGGGACCATGCTCCATGTCATGAAAACTTAATGTGTTTGGTCACGTAATGGAATATGCCGCTGTGCCGTGTCACTTACTTTTGGGTTTCCACAACATGGCAACTTGACATGCCACAGAGCTCCAGTCACATGCGTGGTCTCCTCCTGTGGGCAAATAGTGAGTGTAATGTGGGTTAGTTACAAGAGACACTGGCTTGTTTACTTATCTCTGTGTGAAAGAGATGACAGGCTGACTGACAGTGGCCTACTGTATTTCTGTGGCCCTCCTATACTGTCTGGCAAGAATCTGACAAGCCCGATTAGCATTCATTACACTCAGCTATAGGCTTTTAAGGCCTCTGCATTTGTGTGACAGACAAGCAAAGATGAAGATGAACACTACGCCGTAACGTGTGACAGATACAGTAGGTGAGTCCAAAATATGAGGATGCCTCACACTTTCCACATTTGCATGGCTATAGATGCTCTTGCACTGTAAATTTGTAAATCTGTGACTGCTAATATTTGTAAATCTGTAAATCTGTCAGTAGTCATCATAGACAGAAATTGTTGTTACAGTAGTAACTCTTTACTTATATCATAAATATGCTCTATCTTTAATCTTCTTTTATTTTATTGCATTTTTTTATTTCTACCACATTCTTGACTGCTGCAGTGACCCAGTTTCCCCTCAGGGATCAATAAAGGTCATCTTGTCTTATCCTATTTTCCCAATTTGTCGTTCAATCATTGTTTAGTCTAGACTGGACTAAATTGGACTTGCATAAAATGACATGATTCTGTTAATTCAGTTCATTGGTTAAGTTTATGTGTCTTACGATCATGCGCCATAGGTGATGGAACAATTTTCTGAGGATATTACTGCCCATATATTTGGTATTAAGGCCATTTGCCCTTCTCAAGGGGTGAATAAAAGAAATCAGGTTTGCATACAATGTTTATGAGAAATTCTGCCAATCAGTGTAGCCAAGTGTTTTTCATTACAGTTTTGTTTGTTATAGCACACAACAATATCCACAATGATTTTAGCCCATTTGCAAAACTCAGTTCCTAGGCAGTTTTTCCTAGTTTCATTTCCCTCAGAAAGTTGCCTACCATCACCCTTAGATAATATGAGACAGAGATTATCAATGGTAGGATTTATTAATGGGAAAATAATCTTTGCCACTTTTAGATCCCACAAAAAATCGAAATACTGTGCCACTCCATTTTATTCCAATGTTTATAAATAATACACACTTCCCTGAATGGTCTTCGTATCAAGGTTTCAATCAATTTGAGAATGACAAAATCCCATTAAAAGAATCATTAATTAGGTAGTGGGGCAGTCTTGGCTCTTAAGGTGGAGCTGTGCTACACTTCTAAACTAGCTTTTTGACATATGAAATACCGGTATAACATTTGTGAATATTAATGTTGCAGATTGTTGCATTAGCTGTAAAAACCTCCAAAGGCAGCAGGTTAGCAGTGAGGATATATGCTCTGAGGTGCGGTGGTGGTGGGGGCGGTGGTGCTGTGTGTGTGTGTGTGTGTGTGTGTGTGTGTGTGGGGGGGGGGGGGGGTCTCTCCAACCATCTCCTTGATGGGTTTGCATTTCAAAAGACCTTGGTCCAATCCATTAGGGGTGTAGGAAAACAAGATGTTCCTCTCCAGTTGGGCTAATTAGGTTTTTTTGAGGGAACCTTCCATATCCTTAAATTGCTGTGGGGATCCAGATGTGTAACTAGGCTAATGACTGACTGGCTAACAAAGAAAAATGGGTTATTATCCTTGAGCAGCATAATAAGTCACCTTCTGTGAGGCAGTAGTGAATTCTCATTGTCTGCATCGTTGTGCTTACTGTGCCGACCTGTATCCAACCTCGCTGTCCTCCGGGGTCAAAACACACGCGAGAAACCTACCGGATAATTCACCGAATAGGACGATCACGAGTAAATTTACATGTGGCAACATTCTCGGCACTGAGACGGAGGAGATGAAAAGTGACCATGAGAGGATGGGAGTGGCCCTGGGGGTGAAGGGTGAGAAGGCGAGGCGGTACTGCGGTGAAGCCGGGTGTCTGCTTTGAGGAGGAGTAGAGCTGACAGAGGCCACCTCAAGAGACTCCTCACTCTCCATCAAAGGGCTGAGAAGAAGAGGCAGGGTCTGTCAGGGGTTCCCAATTCCTACAGAGCACCCACATGCCGCACCTCCCACCTTAAACACCTTTAGTCAGTCTCACGGAGCTCGGCGCGCTGCCACAAGCCTCCAGACTCATTGGCAATGCATGACCAATCCCCAGCTCAGCCACCCAAACATCACCAGAGTTTAGCACTTAGAACATGACAGACATGTCCACCAGCTTCATTTTCCACACAGTCTGGAAACATTCGCGATTGTATTTAACTCAGCACGCAACGTTCGATAAAATCATATTATAGCTAATATCAGATAAAAATGTACAGAACTGTTGCACATCACGATTATCAAACAATATTATGTGATATCTGATAGGATTCCTAAACTATTGAGACAACCAAGATAAGATTTCTCCCACTGGAAGCAGCCCGGCCATATCTGGACAACCAATTTGACTTGTTACCCCTGCAAATTGAGATTCCTTCACCTGCCCCCCCTTTGAACAAGGGCTATCAGTTTTAATTTTCCAAACTTTCTCTTTTCCGTCAAAATTGGGTAGGAGGAAAAAGGAATATAGAGGCAGAGACCACCATTCCAAGTTTTATCTGCTCGACAAAATGCCGTTATCTTAGTGCGGTGTCAAGAACTCTATCTCTTTTTTTTCCAGGTGACAGGCACAGACGAGAGATAAGATTGGAAAAGAATCCCACTCCACTGAGTAAATAAATAATCAATACTCATCTAAATGTAAATGAGAAAGTAGCCCCCTTTGATAGGAGGGTTTTTATCAACCAACCAATTTTCTACAGGCACTCACTGGGCCTCAACCAAATCACCATCATTCAGCTCCCATGTAATGGATAAGAAAGGGGGTGGGGGGTGTGTGTGTGTGTGTGGGGGGAGGGGGGTGGAGGGGGCAGAGGGGGGGGGGGTTGCTTGGGGGAAGGAAGAGGAAGGGGTCATCTGAGATCAAGCGCGTTCAGAGGGCCTGCATCAATAGCACAGTCCCAGTACTGTATGCACAAGCTCTGTTTTGCGAGGAGGTTGTTAAATACACATTAGGCTTTTCCTTTTTATTGCACGCCAACCAATGTTAACCAGGTATCAGTAGATAATAATAAGAGTAATACTACTTGACACAATGCACTTTTTTGGGAAGAAATCCCAAATATCTTAATCAGTTTTTGGACTACCGATGAAGTCAAACATGAGAAATATGGGAATCTATTTTTGCAATATGACTTCAAACCATTCTCACATGTGCAGGGGAATGGCCTGAGTTTACAGCTATGAAATCACAACCTGGCCACTGATGTGAAGAATATAATCTTAAGTGACCTTCCTGGGATGTAGAAAGGTTAAATACAAAAAAATAAGGAGAAAAACTTGAACAATAGCATGCACTAGAGCTACAGGGGGAGTATAGGGTGTACGTTCCTCAGAAGTTTGTTTTGTATTGAGCAATATTCAAAGGGGCACAACTTAAAAAGATAACTTGATTATTTGACCATTTACCACGTCAAAGCTCTGGACCTATAGTTCAATAACCTGTGAACAAAAAATGTCTTTCTACAACGAGCCCGTCGCTCTATGTTTGGTGAATCTAACCAATCACATTCAATACTGTCGAGGTAAACAGCAGCTGAATGGCCCTCGGAAAATCAAGAGAGACAAGTCTGAGGATGCTATGATTATTTCTCATGTACCCGATGTTAACATTTTTGATACCTCTGCACTTTTCTAACCTTTTTCTGGTGTTGTATACGGCATGAGATTAGCATTTTATTGTCATCAGAATGCACTGCTCGGACTTTAAATTGATCCAATAAAAACCCTCAAATACTATTTTCCTCATCCTCATTGCATTAGGTTTTATTTCATAACTCATAGATGTCAATAATGGAAACCATTATATAGCAGTATACTCAATAACAGAATTTTCCTGCTTGAAATGCATGCAGTATTGATTTCATGTTTTCTGGGTCCATAAGGGCAAGTAGCGTGGCGGAGGTTGTTTTACTGTACTCAGTCAGCAATGTAGAAAACAACATGGATAGAACTGAGTGCCTTGCTGCTAAAAAAGTACAGCTCCAACAAAATAATAAATGTATAAATAATAAATCAAGCATCAGCCATTGATATATGAGCTATTCAAACAAATACAGGTTAAATGGGATAGAGGTTCAGAAGTAGATGAGGTTGATGATAAGGGGAGAATATTTTGAAATTATTTAGATGGGCAGTGTAGCAGGCTCCTAAAAGTATAGTAACAATTCTTGGGAAAAATACTGCAAAACAGTACATATTGATATATAAATGTTTTATTTTTTAATGTTACAGGGAAGATCAGTAAGGTTAGGGAGATTGTGGATGTTGCAAAATATCACCAAGAGTGAAGTTGCCCTAATGAAGCAATCCAGACAATAATGTGTTATTTCAGATCTAACCTCATAAGGAAATTGCACACTATGCAAATACTGAACACTTGCCAGGTAGGCAATGTGTGAACTATAAGGGCTTATTTTTCCAATATAGGCCATTGTTTTATACAGTGTAAAATGAATCTGGAATTATAAATATGTACCAAAAACTATGTAAATGTCTCTGTTCATTATTCAATTTCAAATATTCTAAAAAATACACCTGCATGGTGACAGGCTGGTACAGTACTTGGAAGGCTGCAGGTGAAACTGTGGTGTCTGGCCAAGCTGCATTTGATTCTTATTGTGCTGAATTGGAATGACAGAGCAAAGCATTTCACATTGTGTGTCTTCCATTTCTTCCCTGGGATCCCTCCAAGCTAGCCTCTCGTGTCCCATGGGAAACAAGCCCATCCAGCTAATATGCCATAAGCTGACAGCCCTCCTCTGAAATGTGTGTTAAAGAGCTGGGTTTGGAAACATAAAGGCATTCTTCAGAAGCTGACGCAATTCCTTTATACAATCACACCTCTCAGTACATGTGAAATGCTTCCTAGCTCTGTTGATAGTGTGCAGGACTGGGATTTCAAGCACACACACACATGCACACATTACAATATCATTAATATAAAATACATTTATACCGTTTTATATTAATAACAACTGATAATTGATTTAAAATGATTGGGTGTTTTAAATAAACTGCTAAATTCAGGTCAGAGAGACAACAAAGACACAGTGATGCCTTTAGCGAAAAAAAATAAAGAAAATAGACTTAAAATAATATATGCCTCTGACTCACTGATATCTATGCAATTTAGCAAGCACATGAAATTGCCCCAAGTTTTCCAACCTCAGCTGTAATCCGCTCAAGGAGGATTTGCAGGCTGTTCCTCCAAACCATTTTAAACCAGACAGAACTGTGAGGGAGAAAAAATAACACTTTAAACGGAAATCTTGACAGGATAGTGCAACCTTAATGTTACACCACAGCTGCTTTTGTTTAAATCCAAGGCATTCACACCTCTTAAAAAATATTGCATCACTGCTGGCCTATAATCTCTGTGCAATTTTAGCCTCTTTGATGGTCTTAGGGAACGAATGTGTACAATTTTGACTTATTTTCATAAGAATTACGGAACACCTAATAAAGCAATAAGCCCCAACCCCCCTTATTCACATTTATCACAGAACACAGCACAGGCTGAATTGCAACATTTACACCACATCCACACCTACTGAGACTTGCTGTTGTGCCTTTATTCAATTTACCAAAAAAATATTAAAGCCAGAACTTTTAAGTACAAGAGGCAATATTGCTGCTTCATACAGCAATCTTTCACAAGCACATTGTTCAACAACAGAATCACCAACCATTTAAAGACCAATACCAGAGACCATAACGCCTTTATAGTTGGTGTTGTCAACTCAATTTTCAAATTCCACCCCACACTCTGGCTCCTCTATTGAAGTGTCATCTGATCTGCTGAATTACTGACAAGGCCACAGTCATCACCGTATTCTCTATGCCTTTCTCTCCAACAGCAGCCATCAGCGGCTACCTTACGCTCACCTCAACCCTGGGAGATAACAGCTGTGTGGAAAAAAGCTTGCTACAGCCAATGCACCATCAAGCTCTCAGGATCAGTGTTTTTTCCCATTTTTTCCCATGGCATTTCTGTCCATTGTTATACAGCTTATGGTATCCTAGAGACAGTATGCCTAACAGATACTGGGAAATTTTATTTCTGTTTTTATTTTTTGCGCATTTATACCTCAAAATCGAGATAAAATTCTCACTTATCTAATAGTGGATGAAATAAGTTTTTCTACTTCGGTCAACAGGAATGGAAGTTCAGTTTTTGCAGTGGTAAGACCAAGATGACCCAGTGCTTATTACCTCTCATTGAGAGATTTTGGCAACCTCACCTGAGAGTATGGTCCCAGGGGCAGCAGAATGGCTGAGGGAGGTCCTGTGGGAACAGATCATGCTTCACGACCAAACAAAACTGAAGGACACTGAGTACTACTGCATGGAAAGGTTGCAGATATGACCACAGAGGTAGAAGAGCGTCAAAGCAAAGAGAAGAGGCACAGAGAAGCTGGCAGCGCTCTCACTGGTCATTGGTAAAGTTGTCAAACATTTGCTGAGATGCAGATTCTGACAGAATCAAACAAGGACACTGGGACACTTCTGTCTTTGTTGGTCACTAGTGAGACTGCAGCCATGGTATTATTTTTCCCTGCAGAGTGGCTGCTCCCAAGACACTTATTATGTGAGAGAACATTGTCATGTTTAAAGCTGTAGTACGCAACTTTGCATGCTGGCGGCTCCACATGGCAGTGAGGGGTAACTGTTTGAAAAATGTAAACTTCAGCACCCAGAAGTCGACTTCAGTAATTTGCACACACCTCAGTCTGTGACGCTTTAGACCAAAGGATACCAAAAGGACGAAAGAGGAAAAGATCTAACGTTGGTGAGTCCGGCTCACTTCCTACTGTTCAGGAGACAGTTTGGATTTCACACTTAGGGTTCGACTTATTAGCTCCTGTGGGCAGAGAAGTGTCCAAAGCCAACAAGAACTTCATTTGGGCAAATAGGGTGAATCTGCAGGGCCTCAATTAGTGCAGATGGGATGTTCTTCTCTGTTGCAGCCCCACTGTGTGATTTAGGCTAATAAAACGGATGTATTTTTACATAAAAATCTTGTGTGGTGCAGCTTTAAATGGCAAATTTTCTTTGATTGAAAATTCACTACAGTAGATTTGATGGAATAGGCAGATTGAATGTTTTCAGGAAAATATAACAAATAGTAGCATGTAGTCCTTCAGGGTATTCTCCCAAGTTCACTGCCTTTGCTAATTCTTCGCTCTGTTCTAGCCTAACCGTGATGGTTTGGGATTAGCTGTGTCAGCTCTACCGATGCTTCTCTCTCTCTTGGACACTACTTCCTTTGGAATGAGAAACAACATCCCACTCATCAGACATGTTGTATGAAGTAAAAGTGAGCTCTTTTGAAATAATTGGGTACAGTGGCAGGGAGCGTTATGAGATTCTATTCAACCATGGAGCCACAGTGAAACTACTGATAGGAATCCTTTCTCTACCACTGTTAATCAGAATGAAACTTCTAAATATGTTCTCCTGCAGATTAGGAAGCTTCTCTGCTGAATCTTGGGAGCAGCAGTACTTGTTTTTTCAAGTAATTGAAATTTCTGCCTCAGGCACTATCACATTACAGGTCATAAGAGACCCATGTAACTGCTTTATGGACTTAAGCCCCTAGAAGACTGTTGGCACCTCCATTATTCATTATCAAACGACCAAGCTGAATTTGGATGCACATATGCTGAGAATGGGTAAAAAAAGATTAAGATTATTGTTATTTTTTTATCCTCTATTAGTTGCTCTATTTAGTTGCTTCTTAAAGTTTTATTACACTTTTTTTTAATACACAGTTTCTTTTGGCATTTTTTAGCACATGACTGCTGAGATACTAGCTAGACAGAAGCTAGCTGCTAGATTTTAGCTCCTGTGCCCAAACCTGATCTGACCCAATACAGGTTTGTGTCAGGTTCAGTAGGGTACTTTTTGTGATTCCCATGGGCTTGATTGGGTCGGTCTCTGAATGTACAGTCACGGTAGTTTGTGTTAATTTGCTGCATCATGCCTCAGAATTAAAATTATTTGTCTGTAACTGGAATATTATCAGGATCCACGTTATCCACGTCAAATATAAGTACGGATTTGTACTTTATAATTTCTGACAATAACCACAATGTAGCTTTCATCTCCATCACTCTACAGCCAACCAGTTAATAAGGTATTTTATGGTTTCATGCAGATTTATTTTGGGGTTTTTTTTCATTTTAAGCCATGTACAAAGCAAGTTTTACAAATCCTGGTAATGCTTGTTCTTACCAGCATTCCTGATGCTCAGGTGAGTGTTCTCCTGGTGTGAATTGCAGACCTTGTGCTGAACATTGATGCACTGCCTCCATTACCGCCCTGCCTCCGTCCGAGGAGTCGACGCTATTGTTTATGACACTGACACATGCAGTAATGGGTATTTCACTTCTGCACCTATAGTGAGAGCGTTTTGAAACTGGAAACACAGATAAATATGGTGCGTATCCACAACATCAGTAAATTTCTATTTTATCAACTGTAGCATTAGACTGATCTCTGGAAGGCCTCGGTGTTGTAGCACCATTGCTCATTGGGCTCGATTCCATTAAAACCAGAGGCAAAATTATAAAGTTGACTTAAAAAAAAAATGCAGAAATAATCCCATGGGTAAAAGAGTGGCTACTTGCAAATTCGAGTATCAACCTTTAATTGTCTCTGTTATTTGTGGGAGTTAAATGTACAGGGAATTCAAGGCGAAAAAACTTCTGAAAAGATTCAACTGGAACCTCTCTTCAGGAAAATCATCAAACATGTAAAGCTGTGTCTCAGGGGATTTGAGGAACTTCAGACATACAAGTCAGATGAATCCTCCAGTACAGTGCAGCATGTCCCAGCAGACTGGGGAACATGGCAGCTGTCACTAACAAGGAGAGTCAGATGCCAGTCTTCTCCTTTATGTTCAAATACAAACACAGACACTGCTGTATTAGTGCCAGATATTTTCAATTATCTTGTGTCAACCTTTATCTCTTCACATTTGCTGCTGTACAGTTGGATTGATGCAGTCTTTTTTTTTTTTCATATCTCAAGCATTGTAGTACTTCAGAGAAAGAGGAGGAGAAGATCACAACTGTTTCATCCAACTTTTATGTAGGTGTTTTAGATTCTGGTTGCCTGGGGGTATGTGATGCACACTGTTAAATTCTTTAACAGTGCTTTTAGTATCACAATGATTCCAAATAAAGAAAAAGGCTCTCAGGGAATGTTTGTCTTGAAGAAGTCTTCGATCATGTCACCGAACGGCTCATTCATTTCAAACACAGAATCCTTTAAACCATAGCGGATATTATCCATTAGATAAAAGGCAGATCAAGTGTGCAGATGCAGAAAAAATCAAGCCTCTGACTTGAGTAACTGTGTGGAAGGTATATATTTGTAATACACTGTCGCTGTAGAGCACAGCATGGTTTTACATCTCCTCAGTAGTTTTCTATTACAGTACAACAAAAAGCCTATTTCTGTTTACATAGCAGGCTTGCATCAAGTGGGGGATTGTGCACATAAAATTACCATAATAGGCGGCCACCGAGTCTGCTAATGTGCTTCTCTGGATGATGGGGCATGGGGAGGCTTGCTGAGGAACAGACAATCTAGCAAAAACAGAAAAATCCTTAGAATATCCTCATTTTTCCAGGACCTGTTTAGTACATGGGTGTGCAGCCACCCCAGGAGTGGAGAGGTTACCCCCACATCTGGAGAAATGAGTTTGACCCTCTCAAAGGGCACAGGAAGTTGCCCCTGAAAGCTGCAAACAAAAGCAGCAGTGGCGAGCAGGAGCCCAGAGCGCCATTCATCGCGGCTAATGACTTGTTCATTAAGAGTGATGATGGATAAAGACTTCTCACGCTGAGATGAAATCAAGATTTATATGCGTTGTTTCCTCACCCAACTTGTGGGAAGATCATCATCATTTAATTCTATCTCTGCGGCCGGTGATGGGCATCCAGAGAGCGGGCTATCAAACGGTGCAGTCAGCTGGCAAAATCCAAAACGTGCCGTTGGCACATCTGGAGCTTGCCGTCGCAGCTGAGGGTGAGCAATGGCTGCTGGCGGGTGGCCAAATTACAGGCAGAGACGCTTCAGGACTCCACAGCCTCCACCCTGGCTTCTCCTCGTTTAGATCATCATCATTATTTATTTGCTTATTTATTATTTTTTCCATTATGTGTGCTGTGTTGCATTTCAACTGCACTTTTTATTTTTTCCTCGGCATCAGCGTATTATCACACCGCTCTAGACCCTCGACCCACCTCTCTCTGTAGGTTCTTATCTCTAGTTGGAAATAGGCCCCAAGACACTTCATCAGTGTCCTTCACCCTGCTATCTGCTGCTCCCAACTTTTATTAAAACTTCAGCCTTTATCAGCTCCTGGGTAATTCAGGCATGACAAATTGGGCACCAGATGCCACCTCCATTTGAGGCCGCTGTACATCTCTTGCTCCCCTATCAAGACAATGGGAGGTGGCGGGCTGCAGCATTGTGGGATATTCACCTTTACCCCACCACATCAGGTTACTTCAGCAAACTTCCACCATCCGACTGAACGCTGAATACAATGTTGGCCATTGTAGAAGTCCCTCACTATGCACCTTTCCTACACCAGTGCAGCAGCAGTCACTGCAGCTTTTTCTATCTGTAATCTCATACAGGGGAATTTTATAGTTATTCTGTCACACAAAACCTGAGTCTCCCAAACAACTGGTTGCCAGACCATTGTGCCTGTTGATAGCTGGAGAAGGAATAGAAAAATTCACAGGAGGAGCAACAGCCACACTCAAGAAACAGTAAAAACAGACTTCTACAATGATTGCTTCAGTAAAGATGTTTTTCCCCTATAATTTTATGTTCTTGCTAAAACATCAGCATTAAATCAATAACTTATGGGTCTTGCATTCTATACAACAGTCAAACATCTTTTTTTGTTTTTTCATTCTCAAACAAAATATGATGTAACATTAAGTTAAATATAAAATACACAGTAACATAAAGTATGTTTTTCATGTTGTCAGTATTGAAGCTATGTCCATCATATTTTAAACATTGGATCGTCCATTCATTGTGTCTAATCATAATGAGGGTGGGATCATAGAATGCTACTGTGCATCTACCTTAGGGGTTCTGCTATAGCATAGTCACCTTCAAGTTGCACATTGGGAGAGAAATCAATGGCAGCTTTTATGGAGCAGGGTGACAAGGGACTTATTTAGTCATGTCCCAATCATTATTTTTGTGTGTGTGAGTGCCTGTGTGTGTATTTGTGTGCCTTTATCTATCAATGCGTGGAGAATGTGGGCTGTGCAATCATTATAGAATAAAATAAAAAAAGCTGGACAATCCTGTTTCTGGACCAGCCAAGCACAATTAGTTATCCACGAGGCTTTTGATAGCACTCATCTTGGTGTCATGGACAAGAAGCGCGCTGGACGGCTCATATTTACTGTCTCCTCCTCCTGCACATTTCATTTTGGGCATGTTTAAAGATAGGATGCAAATTTATGACGCATTTAAAAAGAGGGAATGTGGAGCAGAGTTGCTGATCCCTTTCACTCAAATGGTGTGTACGCTCTGTTAAATAAAAGCACAGCAGCGCCGGAATATAAGATGAGAATCAATCAATGCCAATAATTCATTTATATTGCAAAGATGAATAATCTGCAGTGTTTTAAGGACAACGCTGAGTGTGGTTTTTAAAACAGACATAGGCCACGCACATCTGCTCACAGGTTAGATAAACCTCATTTTGAAGCTCAAAACAAAAGGTTCTTGCAACTTAAGTGGAAGCAAGCATTGTGAAACTCAGAGTTTGGGTCAGTTACTGAAACTTTTGTATAGTATTCATGGGATGAGCGCATGGGAGGTGGTCCCTACCTAGACCTGCACATCATCTGCTCCTCAGGGGATTCACTGAGGGTCCCGCCTGTAAATAAGAACCCATGATAGAGGGGCAGCGGGCGTGAAGCATGAGATTGGAAACCAAAGGCATCACACTGGGCTGTTGGATCTTGGTGATGTTTAGCAACACATAACTCTACACACAGACCCTGAATTTGGCATGGACACCGGTGCACAGTAGTACACACAGGGGCACCCATGCATGTGAGCGCTTTCTCACACACTGTACTATGGTCGGCTCTCTCCTTCAAATTAAAGAAAGTATAAAACTGAGTTGTCGTTCCAATTAGCTCCCGATGATCAAAGCCTATTCTTGCAAAAAGCCGTTAATTCAAACAGTGGATCTGACGAGAATGAGAAGTGCATGGACATTACAGCATAGATTCACTCTCATTATTCCAGCTGGACTCCATTTTAATTTTCCTCCAACATCCACGTTTGGTCCTTCCATTGCCCAACACAGCGTTGCTGGCCAAGATGCCAGCTGTGTTTCAGGGCTAAAATGTGTTTTAAGAGCTGCTGCAGGATGGTAATGTGTTGTGCAACCTGCCAGCCCATGAGCATCCTGAGGCAAATGGGAGAAGCAGTGGTTAAAAAGCAGGCTTTTTTGGTCCAGAGCCAGAGAGTAATCTACCACATAAAGGCATGGCATAACCGGGGGCTATCATTTGGGATATGCTTCCCCAAAGACACCATTTTTTTTAGGATACCTCCCATTCTTTGGTGCCAATGGAATTTGGCACCGAAAGCCTCTTTTAGTCAATTAACATCCAAAATTAAAAAGCACTTTACATAGCCATGTTAAGTAAATTAGCAAAACAATAGATTCATTTGTCAATTATGTTGCAACCATCATATAATCAGAGCAAGGCAATCAGGACCAAGCAGCGCACTCTGGTGAAAAGGAAATGGCGGGTGACCTCTGGGACACCACTGAGATGGGACTTGGGAGATGGGTTCTTTTTTTCACCCATTTACCTATTGGTTTGAAAAATATACCAATTCCCTGGTTGAAAAGCCTTTCATTTTGGCAATTTGTTATGTCAAATAAGTTTGCTGGGTAAACTGGACTTGGGTACAGAAGCCTGTGATGAATAGTATCCATTAAACTGGAATCCTACAAACCTTAAAGTGAAAACATACCTAAAACAAGAGCATCATTAGGAAAATGAGCAAAGACCTGAACCTGGAGTGTTTCTGAGCAGAGATGAATGATGGCATCACACCCCGGTCCATTATAGACTCTATTTATACACAGGGACACAGAGGAGCAACACTAGTTAGAGGCTTCTCTCCAATTAGGTTATTACTGGTCTGGGAGCCTTTCTACTCAAGGAAATTTGAAAACAGAAATCATGTCTTTAATCAAGCATAAGGAAATCTGTCATGTTGTTTCTCCTTTCTTGCTGCTTTTTCATTTGGAATCAAATTATGCTACTTATTTATGGCCTGTTTTAATTGATTGTTTACCAGTTGCATTGATTACATGATTATATGAACAAATGCTGTATTCTACTGATTAGCATGACATTCATCCATTGTTTATTTGACGTGCAAATTCTGGGACCATATTTTAAAATAATTAATTAATTAAAGTGTTACTCAGTGAGATTTATTTATTTATTTATTTTTAGCGACATCTTTGTTGCTAAGCGCTCATTGCTGTGGTGTTTCTGCACTGCACTTTCCAGAGATCAGCTGTCAATCAAACAGTGTGTCCAGTACTGTAACGTCTTCCCCCTTGGATCTTCTGTTGATGAAGTTTGAGTTTCTGTAGGTGGCGCTCTATTCTTTGTCTGTTCAGCCCTGGTTCAGCCATACCCAGTTCTTCTTCTATTTATTCCAAACAAACCACAGTTGCTGCTGTAGAAAACGTAGAATGTGTTCCTGTGTGCCAGAGGATTTTTCCCAGGAAAGACCTACCAGACACCGGGTGTTTGGAACAGCAAATTTTCATGCTTTCATGCCCTGGATATAGGTTGAATCACTGTTGTGTTTTATCAATCAGCGAAAGAGAGTAGATAAAACAACATTTATTTATATGAAAAGGTCATGATTATTACTTTAATTAATGCTCGAATGGAGCGCTTTAGTCTTTCCACGTCCTTGTTCTGAAGACTTGAGAGAGCAGATGTGTGGCCAATAAAACTTGGGTACGGTGTGGTCCCTCGCTCGCAGCCTGAGTGACAGGGCGGCGTATAGCCCTGGAATTCCCCGCGCTCCTCCTCATTGCAGGACATGGTGGCCTCACTTGAAGTCGAGCGAGGAATAAAGGATTGCCTTCTGTATTTTTTCATTAGACTTTTCTTTTGTTACTGAATACATAAATCCATTGTGGCACGATGCAATATGTATCATGGCGCTCCACCTGCGGACGTCTCATAATGGCTGCCATGTCCCTCCAGTCAGGGATGATAAGTGAACCCCCCGTGAATGTTAATGATAGTGATCATTCTGAACCAGCCCGCCTCTCTGTCTTCGCTCACAGCCCGCGTGTCACACACAGGGTGGCAAGGTTCAAGGGACTAAAATGAAAACAAACATTCAAGGAGATATATAAATAAATAAAGAGGGAAATGAATGAATGAATGGCTCAATGAATGAATGTATATGGCAGCACCTGAAAAAAATAGGGGGATGATGAAGTGGCCATATGCAGTAGGTGTACTGCCTCCATAAGACTTTTTGGAGTAAGAAATTTGAATTTTCTGGCAGCGGTTTGTTTCATGATGTCTATTAATTATTCTGTCATTTAATGCACAGTCCTTACCGCTGTAATATTTTGTTGTACGTATAATAGTAATACGCTGGACTTTTTTCATTATTTACAAGGCCAGTAAACACTGGGGAGCAGGTGGGTTCAAACAGATGTGGCTGTTTACATGACCACAATAGTCTGGGCTTCATATCTGGTCATTGCTTGTAAATGGCTTTGACAACACGCACACTTGCAGGGGCAGACAAAGGGTTGACTCAGCTAATCCAAACTGACAGTATTGAAATCACGATGAGCCTTTTTCTATCAAGGACCATGAGTCAAATGGAAGATGAGCTTAAGTATCCCAATAATCTTGACTAGTGCGCACACAGCATGCAAGCTGGAAAGATGATGCCGCATGTGTCTGTGATGTTAGTAGGGAATACAATGCAAGATCTGTACCAAAGCTATCAGTGTGAAGAAGACAGTACCACGATCTAACACATAATGAGAACCCCATTTAATCACGCTTGCGCCCGCACCCCACTCCCCGCGACTTCACACTCCATATCTGTCTCCTTCAGCGCTTTGGTGGATTGTTTTCACCAACACAGCGGCATCTCCAAGCAACACACCCAGCTCAAGTAACAGGCAGGGGAGAAAGCAAACACAGACCCTACGCCAACTCATCCCCCTCTCTACATCTCACCGCTTCCTCCTTGTATAACTTTGCCAAAGTCCTTGGAACTTGCCAAATCCGGTCATGCCTGCTTAGCTTGCTGGACTGATTGTGCCAGAAAAGAAAATAAGACACAGATGTATACAAACTCTTGGTGGTGCCAGTGGAGAGACAGCTAATGGCTTCATCTCGACCCTCCCATTGTAGCTGGGCACAGGTGGGGATAATTAGAGATCTCTCTCCGCTCAAAGTCAATTCTTTACCAGTTGTGACAACCGTAAGGAGGCTAGGATGCTATGCCCCTCCCATCAAAAACCCCCCTTACCCCCAGCCCAGCCCTAGTAAGAACAACAAAATGTCAGCCATACAAGCCCTCCTTTACAGTAGTTGATACCGTTGGACCCAGCCTACCAACGGTTTGTATTGGCAACAATGGAGGAAACTCAAAGTTTTCCGAATAGACACTCAGAAACATCCTGTGGAAGAAAAACAGTCCCTTAGCAGACCTTCCCCTGTCAGGCCGGGCTGCATCAGCTCAGTGGAAGAAGCACAGCAAAAACCACAGGCAGAGGGACTAAGGGAGCGTTTCATAGCCAAGACTAATGCACTGTTCAAAACACACAGCTCAAGCTCCGAGAAGTAAAAAGTAACAAATGGCATGAGATGTAATGACTTGCCTTTTTTTTATCCTTTTGGAAACCAAAGACCTTTGAAATCAACCGTGCCATGAAAAACAGTTAGGTGTCTCAATCCAGATTGCTGCCTCATTTAATAATTTATGTTGCTGAACTCCAGATGTTTGAATGAGCTCCAAAGTGTGACCCCTGTCCTCTCGCTGGGAGACTTGTAATGAAATAATCCCGCATGAGCAATTCCTGATGTAAAGCGTAGCACTATCATATAGCCTGTGTGCTTCAAAAGACTTGAAAGCCTTTTTTCCCTCCGTTAGCCTGAGTGACAGCAGAGAGACATGTGTCTTCAGATGAGAGGAGGCGAGTCTCATTACGCCGTATTTGGCTGACACTGAGTGATTCAAGTGTTCCTGGACAATTCAGACACACTGATATAAAACACATTAAATGTCTTTCACAGCACTTTACCTGACACTGTTCATCTACACTCATCTATTATCCCTGACGAGCCGGCTTTTGTCGCCGCTTTAAGTCTGAGATCAGGACTGTGGTGAGTAGGGAGTAAAAAGCAACTGTAACGATACCAAGACACCTTGGAAAAAGAAAAGAGAAAAAACATAAAATCATAACTAGAGATGGGAAATATCAAATACGCTTTGAATTTGGTTTTCAAAGACAATTCTCAACTTTTATGTTCACAGTTAAAATACAATTTAACTCAAAACCATGATATAGCTGCTGTATAATGCCAACTGTTTCTTGACAGTCTTATGTATGGGACTATAGGTACTAATGGCTATTTACTTTTGACAAATATAGACTGCATGCATATAGGGCGAAAAGCAAATACACATTGGGAACTTTGCTGAGAACACATGTGGGCGTTTGGCAAGATAAACGGTCCCCAATATTATTTGTTGCTGCACAGTTATCATACATGACACACCATAATATTATTTTGACATCATGCATGAAAAAGGAGGACAGCAGTCGCGGGAGACATCCGGTCAGTCACAGAGGAACTGTATATCATGACTAAGCATATAAATATGGTGACACACTGAGCTGACCTGAGCAACCTGAAACACAATCACTGTGACAATGAGGATCTCCAGCTCAGTCTGGATAAAGAGAGAGCTCCACCTTCCATGCACATACTCAGCACACCTCAAGGTATTAACATGTGACTAGAGATAAAGTGTTGTCTGCTGCAAAGTTTCTAACTTGTACTTCACACTATGTGGCTATATAAATGCATGCAACGACATAAAGAAAATATAAAAAACATTTTTTTTTTCAATGAAATTGCTATCAGTGTGAACCAAATAACAGTAAATACCTGACTAGTCACTTACGTTTATGCAGAAGCTTTTTTCACTTTGCCAGATTGGGAGCATTATCAAAAGCAAGGAACCAAAAGTCAAAAAAACGGGAACCGATATTAGTAAGTCCACAGTCAGAAATTGTTAGCTTACTTTGCTTTAAATTCCTCCTCTTTGACACCGGGGCACTGATCCTCATTCCCGCTGCAGAGGCTTTGAGGGGAGAGCGAGGCGAGGATAGAGATAGGGTGGAGGCGGTGAGAGGGCAGGTGAGTGGAGAGGATGCCAAGCCCAGTGGTCAGCGGGTATCAGAGAGAGGGCGGCTGTCACATCCTGCTGACTTAGCCAAGACAGATGAGACAATCAGCAACCCAAGGCCTGGACAGCTCCTCAACCCTGCCTGCATCCAGCGCTTTCAGGGCAGCTTCCAACAGCATTTCAGCCTGTTTACATTTTCCTCTCTTGTAACGTAGAATTGAAGTGAGTGCTAGGGAATGTCGTTCTTCTTCACTAAACAGCAACTTTCCTATCACTTCGATGTACACTAAATAAAAAAAAAAGTTAAAAATGTAAGAGCATTCATCTGTGATTTACCTGTGAAATTACCTGAGAAATAAAAAAAAAACCACCTAACATGTTAAAGGACCTACGTTTAGCATTTTATCATCAAGAATCATTGGCAAATTTCGAGATTTTAGTATAATAACTGCATTTTACATCGCATGCCTGGATAATTCAGACACACTATATAAAACTAATTGTCTTTCACGGAAAATCTGCTTTATTGCTTTATGGAAAAAAAAAAGCAAACAGAGTTAAAGATTTCAGAGTGTCTCATGATGGCAGATGGTGGAATGTGTGAAAGGTTGATAAAAAAATAACATGTTTATTCTCGTTTCAACATGTTTATCTTCAGTAAAGCCAAAGAGAAAACATTTGACAGAAGAAACAACACCCTCTTTGCAACAGGAAGCAACAGGGTTTATGGGAAATGTTTTCTAAATTTTGAGAAACACTAGTATCAATAAAACTGGCTGAGATAGAGCCTTCACCATGGTCTCATTTGTTTGTGGTAATTATACAAAGGTATCACAATTAATTTGACAGTGATATATTGATGTCTAAAATGCTACACATTGCACCTTTAAGATTCTTCTGGATGCTTACTGGACATTTTACTGCTACTACTGACAAATCTACCTCAGTGTGTCCCAAGTGTCCTACTGTACATCCTGTAACAAAACAAGTTTGTGTGTGTGTGTGTGTGTGCGCCTGTGCGTGCGTGTGTGAGTGTGCATGTGTGCATTGTATGTGCATGTGTGAGTTGTCAAAACTCTCCTAAAGACCATGCTGGACCCCAGGCCAGCTTCCAGCCTCTCTCCTAATTGCATTGATTTTTAGCACAGTAAATCTAGCTGTGTCACAATCTGCACTCCCCAGGCATGATGTACTGCTTCAATGCCAGCCTGCACGTCTGCTCCCAAACTTGCTGGCTTAAAATTTGAACTGTAATGGTGTGATTAATGGTTAAATTAATTAATTGCTAAATGTATGCTAATTGTTTAATTGGTCGCCTGATCTATATAAGATCATTTATAAATTAAATGAGTTGATTTACAAAGTTTATTGATTAAATGTGACAATGAGTTATACGGCTGACTACCTGATTTGCAATTTCCCCAATTAAATTCACAAAGCTCTTTAAAGTGTGGTTTTGCAAAGTGTGCCCTATCCAAGTGATCTATACCAGACCTGACACCGCTGCACTTATTTATGAAATCAGACAGCTGATAATGATGCATTAATATTAATGCCAACTGTAAATTTTCAGATAGTATTGCTCTGCAGAAACCAATCCGAGAACATTTGTCATTGTAAATCCATCTGTGTTTCACATTTCTAATGCAGATTAAAGTGGAAGTCATTGGTAAGGTCAAGTATCTGGGAGGAATCTCATTTTTTTTATTCTTTGCGCTACAGGTGAATTATCTTCTAGACATATCTCAACAAGAGCATTTTAAGATAAACTGTTTTGATGATTAAGCCACAACATTCTCTTGAATAAAAATATTCTTATGAGTAAATTTATTTTGCCAATTGCATTCATTTTTATATTTTATATCTTACTCACTTGAATAAGTTCAAGCAAAAACTATTTGAGAAACTACATCAAAACATCTTTAACAGCTCCAAACTCAGTGTTCAAAAGTCTTTTTCAATATTTGTTTTACAAGGCCCTAAAATGATGGATATAAATTTATAATGGCTTTCTTCTTTGCACTGATAATATAACAGCTTTTTTGAGACGCAACACAGATAAGCCCTAAAAATAAAAATAAAAATAACCCATTGAACAGAGGGAGGGAATGAACCCTTTTTGACATATAGTACATTATAATGGTAAAATCCCAGTGAAACAATCACCTATGGCCAGGTCTGACACTCTGGCACTACACTTCAGCTTTCTACCAGGGAAATATGTTGCCATTTTTGTTGTTCCCTCCCAGGGGGCCAGAGAACAGCCTGGAGGAACCAGCCATTCAGGGATGCTGGCAAAGAAGGTATCATGGCACCCTATACAACTTGTTTTGATCTCTGACTGCTTGATACCACTGATCACATATTCTGAAAATTAGTATGAACTGTGATTCAAGGCAGTGGTTGGGAGTTCTAGGTGTTTGTTTGTGGGTGGATGTGGGTCGGTGGGACAAACACTTGATTATGGGGTTTCCAAAAATGCTTTTAGATTCTCAGATTTTTGAAAGTGGGATGGCACTGAACCTGGCAGGTTCAGTTCCTCTTGTGTGAAGCTAACTGCAACAGCAAGCTTGACAATAATCGGGGGTCTGTGCCCTTCTTTGCTGGATGGACAAAAATTTCAAATGAGCAAAAGCAATCTGTTGATAGCTCCTTCTGAGAGCAATCTTCCAGCTAGCTATATGTACCCCATTTATTCAAACTGTACCAGTAGATCAAACTTCCAGAAACAAGGCTTATGTATATTTCATGTTTTAAACAATGTGCTGCTACCTGCTGCAGTCCCTCTAGGAATGTCCAAAAAAATCTAAGATGTGATCAGATGCAGAGTGGCCGTCTCCCTGTTTGGTAATGAGCTTCACTGCTTGATGCTACGTTGAACCATCTATAAATGACTGACAGATCATACTTTTTGCTAATGTGCCCAGATGTAACTATTTAAAATAAAAAGGTAATAAATAAGTAGGTGGTCCGGTCTAGCTTGCTATGCTCAGCACTAGATTGATAGAAAGGGTAATTTACAGTATTGAGCTGCAGCAAAACACTTGCAAATAAATAAATGGACGTGCCTCTGCCAGAGCATATAGTGCACAGGGATAGCAATGGGTGTTGTATAGAAGTAGCACTGACCTCCTTCCAGTCTCAGGCTCTTATTCAACCTCTAACCTGCTGTCTGCACTGAGGGTTGAACCCAGAATCTTCTAATAACTGTGTGGTGGCCTGCAAAAACCCTTCACGTGGCGAAAATGTGACATTTTCATTTTTTGATATTTCCATAAACTATAAACTCTCCCCTATGTATAACTTTTTGAATGACTGAGATAGCTCTCTCAGATCAAAAGTTGTGAGTATTTTAATCTGTTATGTGTCTAAATGTAAAAAGTGAGAAAAATGGCTTTTAACATTCCAAAACATTCCATTTTCTCCAGTGGCATTCCACCAAGTTAGTCTACAGGAGAGTGTTAAGAACAAACACATCAGCACTGAAAACAAATCCAACATGATTTGTTTTCCCAACAACATACTTGGTCACTTCCTTACAGCAATGTGCAATCATAGGATTGTCTTAAGTGTGTGTCTGTGGATGTCCTTTACAACTATCAGACACTTATCTAACTTTGCTTTAGTGGTGAGAAGATAAACAGGATAAACAGTGGATGTAGCAATCATCTGTGGACATGACTGATGACTGATGATATCTGACACGACCAGCAGCTACCTGTAGCTTCGCTCATAGTAAGTGACTCTGTCCTGCAACTTGTTAGCTAACACTCCTGATAAGTAGGTTACTCTCATTTTGCGATCTGTTTGGCAGCCTGTGTTTTTTCCTGGACATTAGCTGTAACGTTTTGTAACGTTAAGTTAGTAACGTTAAGTCCGCTCCTCTCGCCCGGTGGGATGCGGTCAGCAGTCGGAATCAGAACGGGACAGACAGTACCAGCTAACTTGTTTTGCTAGCAAACTACCCCTCACAAAACCATTAAAATAAATACTTCCCCTTTTGTTTTATGAAAATAATTACTCACCATGATGTACTACGGAGATGAAAGTAACCAAATCACTCAAAATACCTGCAAAACTCGTTTTCAAGCTACTTTGGCTCATTGCCAAAAATGTGTAGCGGCGACATCCGACAGGTTCTAGGCTCATCGACTTCAAAGCCAAACTGGATGAGGGGGCAACACTGCAGTGTAGAAGTGTTGTTCTGGGCCTCCCTTGGGCTTTCACACCACATCTGGGTCAGCTAGTATTTGCAAATAATTCTTAGCATTTGTTTTATCCTGCTTGGAGTACCAGATGGGTGGACTTCGGCATCCCAGCAAACATTTCCTTAACCTGCATCGAGGCCAACAAGTCCAATAGACGTCGAGTCACAACGTGACTTTATTTCAACCATTTGCCGACATGAAAACATAATCTTAGGGGAATGGTGATTTTGAGGATTGAGGCTACTTGGCTGGTTTTCGTATTTGTAAATAAGAATTGGGGGGGGGGGGGGGGGGGGGGGACACGTGCATATTCATGTGGCACAGCAGTTTTCCCGTGCATTAATCCTGGACCAACGTTGATTAGACCTCTGATCGACGTCGAAATGTTTGCTGGAATATAGGACAATATAATCAATACCACAAATTTTAGACAATCAAAGGAAGTCAATTTGGTGCATTTTTCTTTGACAGGTTATTGATAATATTTGTATTTTTCTGATAGGGTAAAGCCCGCCAGTCTGGTATTACAAAAAGGTTAAAAAAAACCCTAGGATTTAATATGCAAACACTATGTCATTCAGGTTTGAATTTGACACACTTCAAACTACTTTTGTTTCGATTGGTTGATGTCAAGTGGGATAAATCCAGAGGAAAAAGGGTTATTGTGGTCGTCCCTAGCTTCAAACTTCACCCAAAATTCTGTTATTCCAAATTTTTTATCAGCAGGCCTCTTGACCCAAACTGGAGTGGAACACAAGTATTTATTATAACCATATTCAGCGTGGCAAAATGGGCGTCTTTTCACTTTCATCCTCCATATCCATAGTGACCAAAGCAGGCACACAAAGCTGCGGCCCTCAACTCTTGACAGAAGCTGTCAGGAGAACCAAAGATCACAAGCAAAAACACATGCCCACAGACAGAGAGAGAGAGAGAGAGAGAGAGAGAGAGAGAGAGAGAGAGAGAGAGAGAGAGAGAGAGAGAGAGAGAGAGAGCTATAGTCTGTCCATGACCAATTTGGCTAATTTGTCATGGTCCATGGCCAAGAATACCCCCCACCCAAAAAAACCTAAAACATTGTGTAAAGCATGCAGTAGATGTACAAAAAAAGGGCACATTTGTCTGGACAAACACTGGAGCGCTTTTTCATGTAAATAGATGAATTCCAAAATGAATTCCAGGTTTTGCTGAATTCGAAACTGCCAAGAATCCTACCCTCAGACACATTCATCTTCTTCTTTGTCTTGTCTCCCACCGTCTGTTTATTCTGGCATTCATCAGCGCCATTACTGCCATGCCCGTCAGATCTCTTAAAGGGAAATGAAAAACAGCAGTCATTTTAGGTGCAGGCTAAAGGTTAGTTCATGTAGAGGGAGTCCGGCCCATCATTCCTCCCATGCATCTCTCCAGTGCTGGTGTATTCTGTACTGCACTGTACATGCCAGAGCGCAGAGCAAAAATACACCACAAAGTTCAGAAAATGCCTCTGAATGTGGTTTTTATGGATCAACAAAGTGCAGATGGAAAAAAACCCCATACCAAATGGAAAGGAAGTACAGAAAAACATGGTGCAACAGTTCTCACATTAATGTAAGCAATGGGATTTGATTTAATTGGACCCATAAATGCTGAAAAAGGCCACCACGATTAGTTCATGTGGCTAAAATAACCAAAATAGAAAAAAATAAAAATAATTATACTCTGGCAAAACAGTGTCAAACATTGCACCACCTCAACTTAGCACGCCACACTTTACTTTGAAAAAGTAAGTAAATCTTTACATATGGGAAAGTGTCATTTTCTCCCACTCTAATGCCTCATTAGATCTTATCTATCCCTATGAGTAAATGAAGAGCAATTA
Organism: Centroberyx affinis; assembly: GCF_046629955.1. NCBI lineage: Eukaryota > Metazoa > Chordata > Actinopteri > Beryciformes > Berycidae > Centroberyx > Centroberyx affinis. Next base: position 660,845 of record NW_027278865.1, read on the forward strand.
GGCTATGACTGCTCTGTTAGACACTCAAAAAGGCCACAGTGGTAATAAAATGGAATGATTGTACAGGCAGCGAACATTGGCCTTCACTGAGAGGAATGCACTGTTGCTAATGTTGTTGGTGGTGACGGTCCAGGGGTTACGAGGGGAGGTGTGGTGAGGTTCTTTTTTTTTAATATTTTTTATTTTTTTGGTTCAGCTTTTTGTAGTTCCTTGGAGGTGATGAATGGCAATGGGTATAGTGCCAGTAGCGATGTCTCTAGAAGTAGCTTATTCTGTGCTGCCAAGCATGATTTATGACAAGAAAGGGAGGGGGGAATCTCTGACTTCACCATTTGCCCTCCTGCACTTTTCCATATCGTCCAAGAGGAGTTTGGGGGCATTGGATTGACACAGCAACTGCACACATCTGGTTTGGAGATATAGCCAGGCCTTTCTCTCGCCAACAACCATTTGAAGGAAATAGGTGGAAATGGGAAAATGGAAATTTGATGTGGCAAAAGAGGGAATAGTATCCATGACATAAATTATGACTTTTTTAAAGGTCCCATATTGTTTGCATTCAGGAATTTGCCCTCAAATGTGCTATAACTCGGAATAAGAATAAAGTGCTTTGTGAGGGTTTTCAAGTAAATGTAGATTAGCAACAGGATACTTCTCACACACAAAATATTGCACAATATCAGACGCTGACTGGCGGACATTACCAGCAACCCTGATTCAAATGACGCAAAACTGCTGAGTGGAGGTTTTCCGCAGGGTGTGTCAATTGAAATACTGCAACCTGCCTGACTGGAAAGATTTAAGTAAGTGTTTTTTTTTTAAGGAGGGATGCCAATCGAGACCAAGTCCAGTTGTGATGCATTGGCTGGAGCTAATCTGAAACCGCTGGAAAAATGAATGGGAGTTTTTAAAAATGCAGTAACTTAAACTCTAAACGCTCAAACAAATCTCAATTTTGACAGTGTCATCATTACAGATCCTTAATATAAGGCGGTTTGAACTCTTATAAGAGCGCCCCTTTAATGCATTTCTGCTTATTGTCATGTGTGACATAGGTCAAGAGCTGTATTCACACTCACAACTGTATGGTAAACACCTTATAGGCTGTAATGCCAAGGAACTCCCTACCCAAGCCATAAACTCTATGCACTTTAAGGGATTTGTAGCATTAAAGGGGAATTCTGTGTCCCTCTATCCCCGGGCCATTAGTCCATTCAAACAGGAGTCCAAAATTTACCTTGGTTTGTTTTTCCCTCAACCGTAAAGCCTAGACATCAAATGACTAAGTTACAAATAATTCACTGTAATATACAACAGCTAGGATAAATCCACCACTAATGACGCAACTTCAGTCTCAAGTAATTCTCGTTGAGCGCTTTATTGTTCAGACACACTTTTAAGGACCTCTGTCTTCCTAAATAATATTCATATAAAATCAATGCGGTTAAAATGTTCAAGGAGGATTTTAACACCATAAGGATGAATTAGACATTCAGAAACTCTATTAATTTCAGCAGTACACGCCGTCATATTTAGATTTAATAGAAAGTTTTTAATGAAGCAGATTGGAAAAGGGATCCTCTCCTCCATTACCGGATGATGGATAGCTGAGAAAGGTTAGCAGCCACTCATTAACACTCTCTTAAATTACGAAAGTACTTGCTGCTTTTTTTTTTCACCTTTCATTTTTTCCCTTAAATGAGATAAAATAATATTGAGGGGATGGGTGTTGAATCAAGTCCAACCATAATTAAATACACTGATGGGGTGAAAGTGTTCTCCGGCGACGGTCGTGTTTGAAAATGTTGCTGTGTATTAAGATCATGCGAGGCGCAGTCTGTCTGCGCGATTTGACAGATAAGTGCGAGAATGAAAGCTGCAGATCTATCCAAGTGAAACAAATTATTGAAAAAATGATTTCCCTAACGCAGGAGATACTTTTGTTGTCAATTCATTGGCAGCGGTCTCAGGTCAATAATTTATGAGAGCTAAAAATGTTTTTTTTAAATATAATTGAATGTATTAGTTGGCTTATATTGTGTGGAGACAAACAGCCTTGCATTTTTAGTTAGCAAATGCAGTCCTCTGCCCTAAGAATACTATAATATGCTGAAAAAAAAAAAAAAAAAACTGGAATGGGGCTTTAATGTTCTCTATTTGTAGACTTTGTGGATGTATGGCTTTGCATAAATTTTCACCTGTCAGATTTATTCTCATAGCGGGTTAAGAACCAGATACAGAAGAGGGAGACAGGGGTAACAGAGCATCTGATAAAAATAGAGGTCATAAGGTATTCTTCATTTTGCTGAGTGCTACAGAATTGGAACCACTTGGGATGTTGGTATATAGGACACCCGCTGCTAAAACACTGCCATGCAACACCATGATTACGACTTGATCCTTTCTCCACTGAAAGCTCACGCTGGCGGAAATCAAGTACCCCGAGGCTTACAGCGCCCGGCCCAAGGCCTAAAAGGTAATAGCATGAAATATAGATACGGAGGTGACAGATGTTTACAGTGCGTCGTGAGATGGCATTGAGACACAACGCGGCGAGGCAACCTCCACCGGAGAGGGGCTTGATGAGTAGTATAGTAAGGAGATGGAGTGATATAGGAGGTGCTCCGGCAGTGTTTGCAGGCAGATCATTAGGGCCCCCTCTTTAACTCAACCCCCAGTGACGATCTATTGCTCTCCTCCCCTGTCAGCGAATCATTATGGTCTGATCATTAGTGACATCGCCACATGCCCATCACTCAGGCTGGTGCCATATTGGCAGATGAACAGCCTCTGCCCCAGGCCCACTAATCTGGAGACTTCAGACAGGGAGGATGAAGGAATGTTCGCCAGGCATCAGAGAGACCGGACTCACTCTTTTGAGTCAGATCAAATGGACTTCTCACCGTCAGCTTTCATTGGAGGGGAGGATCAATTGGTATAATGCTGGCAGTTTACAGTTAAAATGAGATTCACATATTGGTTTTTGAGTTTGTCCTGAATTCTCTTGCTTCACTGATCTGTGAAAAGAGACATGGCTTTAAAAACATTTTCTGTATTATTTGTGTGATATTCTGATTTTGTCACAATATGTATGTAAAGGAGCAATATGGACAACCTCCCCATCTTTCAGTATTCTAAATGAGCATGGTTTTGCTGAAAATTTAAAACATGCTGACATTGCCTGTAGAGACACATCAGTCATCCAGGTGCTTGCAGGGTTACAGGTAACTGCCTGCTACTATGCTAGTCCCTCTTTATTCATGCTAGCATTATAAAGACGTTATTAACATTTTACAGAAGAGATAGTCATATGTAGAATATATATATATATATGTAGAAGTCAACACAGCAAGCATGAGGACAGGATAACAAAAATACCAAAGACATGTAGTAATGTAATCAAAAAATGTTTTGGGTATGTATAAGCAGCCCTGCAAGCATTATTTTACCTATCCATGTACAGTATATCTATGAATGCATGGCTCACATTCATTTAGCACTGGCTAAATATGTCTGATGTTTAAATGGCTACATGACTAAAGAACCAAACCATGCATTCCAGTTTCACCTGGTATACTACTCTCAGAACATAAAAAAACATCTGGATAACATGGAAAAAAGGGAATTATGTTTTAAACCAAATATGCATTTTATGATTGATTTTATGAGGAGGAATTCTCGAGACACACGTATCCTTTTGAGATGATGATGCAACGAGAGCAGAAATGCATGGCCTCTGCTCTGTGACCTGTAAATAATTGATAAATCAATTTTCTTGACTAGAACACCAAATAATGAAGCAATGCAATTCTTATCAATTACATTTTTGTCTTAATTGTTGACTTCACTTAGCACAAAGCAGCACAGCGAAACACCATGCCATTTTTCAATTAAAAGGTCCAGATGTTTTTGGAGGCTTCAGTAGACACAGGCAGTTGTGAGAAATGCTTTATCTGCATTGTAATAATCACTACAACATCAGCTCCAGGCTGCATTTACATACTCATGTTTTATTCCAGCCCTCTTTCTAATGCACCGCTTAATTATACTGAGCGCAGACAATGTCAGACCCCCATAGCCCCAAATTTATTATTGCACTGTGTGAAGCAGCAACCATCAAACCTAGTGCCGCTCATCGCAACATACCACACTGCTCACTGCTCCACACTCTAAAATAGATGTCTTGCTTACAGTATTGTACGCATATCAAATACTCTGATTTTATTCATACAAATCATAAATACAGTTATTACCCATAGGACGGCAAAATTCAAAATGAGATCACACTTAAATCCCATTTTTCTTCTCCTAGATGCAACTGAGATCTCTTTAAGTCTCACAAATTCTGTTACAGGATATAGGATAAATAACAACATGTAATCTCACATTGTTCTTATATGTACAGTATTGGAGATTTCTTTATTCTCAGAGATATGTCTTATTCAAGTCTCCAGTTAGGATCATTTGTCTGCATCAGCAAACATTTAAATACATTTAGGCACATGGAGAGATATTATTGTTTTGCCATGCTTCTTAGATAGTTCAGAGATGGCAGTCCCCAATTAGGACAATTTGTCTCACACATTCCTCAAACATGTTCTCGTTTATATCATTTGTATGTGTTTATGTGTAATTTTCATTTTGTTGTATTGTAGTATGTATTTGTGTTTCAAGGACCCACTTGAAAATGAGATGATTCATCTCAAGGGGTTTATCCTTTCAATAAAGTTCATATTATTTATTGACACAAACATACAAAAAGTGAGAGCTGTTTTAAATGGGGCTTGAGGCTTCTATGGGATCACCTCACCTTCCCCTACAGTTAGTGTCATAAAGTGATGGAAAGAGTACTGGAATGTCCTACTCAAGTAGAAGTACTGCAACTTTGCTGATATCTTACTTAAGTAGGAGTAAAAGTACTGGTCTAAAAGTCTATTTAAGTAAAAGTAAAAAGTTGCTCATTTAAAATGCACTCAAAGTAAAAGTTACTAAGTTGCAAAATTTGTACACTGTAATGAATCTGATCAAAAAAGAAATACTGAAGTAAAAGTAAAATTTAATACTTAAAAAAGTACACAAAAAAGCTACTCATTTACACTAACATGACGAAGTGTAATGAGTTACTTCCACTATGGTGTTATGTGAGGAACTGTGCAACAAGGCAATCTCTACAGTAACTGTGTAACTGTATGCTCACTAATGCTGAGATGTGTAAAATCATTTCCTGCTATTGAGATTTGTGTTAATTGCTTTTCACAAGAAAGATTAGCAGAGAAACACAATATCAATGAGATCCGAGGGATACAAAGATGAGATCTCATTACTTCCTTTTGATGACCAGATATTTCTCAAATAATAGTCTGTTACAAGGATTGTCTCACAGAAGCCTCAAAACTGTCTTGTCATTTATTTGGCTCATTTGCTTCTATGGAGGTTTTAGGAGAGACGATTCAGTCATCAGTGAGCGCATAGCGACACGATGCAGAGAACTTTTTGTTGTACCATTCTCCTCAGATAATTCAAATGCAATAATGTGCATCACTGCATATCACAGAAGACTGAAAAACACACTGAATGTATAAAATTAGGGACATCTCCCTGATATTGAGCTGCAGCCCTTTTTGCACAATCCATATCTCAATAGTCTCAAAGCTTAAAAATCCTTCTCTAACTGATCTGCTTCTGTTTATCTACATCTCCTCCTTTGTGATTGGGTTAGATTTAATAAGGGAAATCAATGAGGGATAATGGCTTTTACCTGGATTCACCTCACCAGTGCACTTAATGAAAAGAGTAGTGTACATTCAGTGTATTTTCTTTTTATTCACAATTTAAAAAGAGGTGAGCAACTGACTAAAAAATCTAAACTTAAAAAAGAAAAACCTCTCCTCTGGCTATACTGTACATGCACTTGAACGGTGGATTGTTGGTTTTGGTTATAGTATATGCTGGCAACTCCTATTTTGGGATAAAAGAGCCATTCTAAGTGCATAGTACACTGAAAATCACTTCTCATACAATACAAGCAGATGTCTACAGTATGGTAAGGTCACAAGTTCCGTTACAGCGAGCAGAAAGTGGAAACCCCTCGCACATCCAGCAACTCAACCCTGGCGCACTCCAATCCTTCTGAGGACAGCGAAGCATGGAAGAAATATTCTTATTTAGATGAGGGCTCTGTGAGGGGCATAGTATGGCATAGTAGAAGAAGAATACAATGTATTGTGGCGTGCATTGAGAATAACCCGAATACAGTCCGCTTTACAGAAGGCAATCAAATCTGGTAGTCATGTGTAAAGATACTTATCTGCCTGGAGAGGATTTCAACACCATATTTCTGGGAGAAATGGAAATCAATGCTGACAGCAGCTTGTCAGTGTTATATATTCAGAACATCTGATCTCAATAGAGAAACTTTGTCGGGAAAAAAAAAGGAAATAATGAAGAGACGTTTTACATTGAAAGGTCAATCCTACATTGAGGAGAAAGTTAAAACATAGTGCAGGCTCCAAAGATTTTACTCCTGCTGTAAGTATTCAAGTTCTTGATAAGGATAGATATTTCCAGAAACACTGATCTTAGCAGCATGCTGTTACCTACTCTACATTCCATATTGCCTCAGGCGTGTTCTTGCTTTTGTTTGAAATTTGGCACATTACATTGCTTGAACAAATGAGATCTAACGCATTTCTGAATTCATAAACAAATAGCTTTCCTCTGATATTGTTTTTGAGCTCTGTTTTCCAAGCCTATGCTGTATTCCCTTGACATATCTATAAATTCAATGTCAATACCAGACACAATGTCACCTTCCTGGGACACATGAAATATGACAATACTCCATTAAAGGGAGAATTTGGCATGGACAAAAGCACTTTATGAGTTGGTATACCAGCAAGTGTG